>NC_064560.1:16907500-17532500 GCF_937001465.1 Orcinus orca | reverse complement strand
TTGAACATACTAATGAATGGTTGTTTTTATTATTTTTCTTTACTTGTTTTTTTTTTCCAGATCAATCATTTTGTTTTTATTTTAATCAACACTCTCTATCTTAATCCTTGCTTGCTCTAAGAAAACACTTTTATTTGAAAAGCTTTGTCTTTTAGTTAAGTAAATAGTTGGATGGGAAGAGAATGAGGGGTGGGGTTGAAGGGCAGTTCCTTCCTGTGAAAGTCAGACCTGCCCTTTGCAGAACTGACCAGGTAGCAACCTGCAGTGCAGGGCCATGTGGAGAGCAGAAAAGATGCTGGAAATCTCGGGACTACAGATGCCAGCAGCCCCAAGTCTTAGGTGAGGCTCTGTTAAACTGGGGACAGGTGGGGTCCCTTCCTCAAAGGTCAGCTCAGGTGGGGAGGAAGACAGGTCAGCCAGTTTGTACTAGTGAAGAAAGTCCCCAAAGTAAGACTCTATATAGTAAAGCTAAGCAACACCTGAAATTCTCCATCCTTCAAGAGCATAAAATTTGAGCATCCCTGGATGGGTGTGCAGAAAAAACACTGGAAGAATTTTGCTGAGAATTAGGTGATGTGTTGTTGGGGAACATCTCCCGTGAGAGGCTGGATGGGGCCGCATATGGACTAAGTGGTCCAAGAACCAGAGTACATTCTTCCTCCAGGCTCTGCTCTCCAGCACTGCATCCTCCCTCTAACTCGTTGGGAGCCACTTCTGCATAAGGTGGTACCAAGTTCTCACACTTGTCATCACTTAGGACCTTGCTCCTCAAAGTTGTGGTCCACGGGCCTGCAGCATCAGCATTGTATGGGAGCTTCCAGAATGTAGGTTTTCAGGCCTCACCCCAGACCTTCTGAATCAAAACCTTGATTTTTAACAAGATCCCCTGGAAGTTTACATGCATATTAATGTTTGAGAAATGCTGACCTAGAAAACAGATAAGTTGTTGTAACTGAAGATGCCCTTCCTTAGCCAAGTTTGGAGAACTGACTTTTCCTGTGGCCTGGCCAGGAAAACAGATGAGGGCTCTTGGTAAACTCCTTCCTGAGAAAGAAGGACCTCTCAAGGAAACCCGAGATTCCGGACCATCAGTGTTTATATGGACTCATTCTCATGATCCAACTTGTGAGTTTGGAGTTGGCTGAATCTTTTTTTTTTTTTTTTTTACTTAGATATAATGAGATAAATATATGGTGTGGGATTATCTTACTCTTTCTTCTCCAGACTGTTCCAGAAATAATCATCCATAAGCCTTCGGGGAGTTGAGATGAAAGCTTTTGGAACATGAAATTTCGGTTTAAATGGGATTTTTGCTGGTGTTACTAATTAAGATTCTTGTCAAAACTAGGCCAGCTCCATGCCATCCAGTTGGCAGTATGTTTAGAATCCCTCTGTAAACACACAGCGGCTTGTACAAATAGGGAGGCTTTTCTTTCCCATCATAAGGAGGGCCTGAAATAAATCCCTGACAACTCTAGAAGTTTGTCTTTGCCATAAAAACAGTGGAATTCATTGAAAGCTACCTCACAGCACCCAGGCGGGATATGGGCTGGCCAGTTAATTGGCCATGGGAACAGGTGGGTGGTGGGTTTCATTCTAGTCAGGCTGCAAAGGGGAGAGCCATCTTAGCTTTGCTTTCTGGAACATTTAAAGCTCTGCAGTTAGGTGATGCTAGTATCCAGATAGAGTAAGCGAGATGCCTGGTTTTCATTAATGACCCTGTAGGACAACTCTGTAGCTGCCCTTCATGAAAAAATTCTCCCAAGCTGTACATGGCTGGTGGCTGGTATCACCGTGCTCCTCTTTGAAAGAGAAATCACAGTTGTCAACTCCTGACTTCTGTATGGTTAGTTGAGAGAAAGGAAGAGTTTTACTCTTTTTTCTTTAATAGACCGTGTGGCAGGCAGTGATCATGGGTGGCCAACACAGCCTAACAAGCTAAGTAGCTGGACGGAGCTGGGGTTGGAAGAGCCATAAGGGAGCAAATGACACCAGCCCAGGGCTTTGTATATTGTATGAGCAAATAACCATGTGTTGAGTGAATGAGCGATTGATTCTCCACAGGGACAGAGATTTTGTTTGTCGTGTTCATCTCTGTATGCTCAGAGGCGAGAACGGTGCCTGATAAGTAGCAGACTCTCGATAAATCTTTGTTGAATGTGTGAACGGATTGGACCATTCGCCTTCGGGAGGTAACTCTTGAAACTGAGTCCATTTTGCATCACTTAAGTTTTTTTTTTTTTTTTTATAAGATGATGTACGGCGAATAATCTACCTTTTTTTGTGGAGCTCTGCTCTTTTTTTTTTTTTCTCCTGCCGCGCTTTTCTTCCCATTTCCCACTGCCTACAGAATCCCCATACTTATTTCCCCTGCTTACTTGATGGGGTCCTCCAATATGTGAGCTGATCCAAGGGCTATTGCTGGGTTAATGCAAACTGCTTGTTTATCAAAGCGGGACATGAAGATACGGGCCAAAATCCAGTATCCAGTTTACAGACTTTTTAAAAACAACGGCTGTAGGGATTTTCCTTTGGAAATTTGCTAAGAGCTAATGTAAGATTTAAGTAGATCTTAATGTAAGATCTAAGTACATCTCACAGAATGGCAAACAATTTTCCTAGTTATTGGGCACTGCTCAGGCGCTGTATAAAGACCTGGTGTGTTCAGGCTTTAGAACTGCTTGGATAGAGAAGCCATGTGAGGGTGAGGCCGTCAAATTCTGCCCGATCACATTTACTCTGAAGCTAAGCCAGTGATATGGCCGATTGCAGGAATCAGACAGCAAGTAGCGTGCATCCACCATGAGCAGTGGGGACAAGCCTGTCTCCTCCGACGGCACATAGGCTGGAAGGCAGGGAGAGCTCAGGCTGCTACCCGGTGCTGCCGTGTGATTCCATCAGTGAGGGAGGGGAGAGCTGCATCTTCTGTCTCCTTCCCAGGTTGGGATAGTGATGATGTGTCTTGACACTGAAGTGACTTTGCTCAATTCAAAGGTGCTCTGATGGAGAAAGGGTTTCTTTTTGAAAAGACCTTCATATTTTTCTTCTAGGTCTTTCCTACCAAGGGAGTAGGGCTCGTGCAACTGAGTGAAGGGTACCTGGGAGGGAGGGCGATCTGGCCTCCATCCACGGTCAGGGAGAGAAAGTACTAATGACATTTCTAGCTGTGTGACCTTGAGCAAGAGCCTCAGCCTCTCTGAGCCTCAGGTGGACAGGTTATTACCACTTAGGGGGTAATTACATTTCCCTTGATAAACGCCTTGTTGGCACATGGTAGTGACACTTGCTACCATTTATTGAGTACCTGCTATTATTGTGACCTAAACTTTGAGAATTAACAGTATAGATTACAAAAGGAGTTATCAGCCTTGTGTGCTAATCTGGGTACCATATCATTAAGAGGAGAGACAGCGAATGCTTCTTTGCATTAACCCATTTTTCTTTTGAACCTTCACGTGTGTTATAATAATAGGTGAACATAACCACAGGCCAATTCTGTGGTTCGGTATCAACGTCCCCTTTCTAGAGCTCACTTAGCTTGGATTAGTGGCTAAATTTGGTTACTTCTCCATATGTGTGTGTGTGTGTGTGTGCATGTGTGTAGGGTATGTATGTGTGTGTTTTGAAAAATTTTGAAAAATTTCTGTTATGCTGTTGGCCTAGGATCACTATTCAGAGAGCTGCGCTGCTGTATTAATTTATGCAAAATCCTTGTAGAATTTACCTATCCCGTAAGATGCTTTTAAAATGTTTTTTGAAAGAATCTCAAACTTAAAGTTGCAAATACAGTTTTTTTTTTTAGTGGGACTGTTTGAGATCAAGTTGCCAACCTAATAGTTGATCATTTCTGAATACCTTAGTGTGTATTTCTTATAAAAAAGGATGTTCTTCTGTGTAACCACAATGCCACCATCAAAATTAGGATATTAGAAATGACACATTTCTATAATTTACCTCTGACCTCATTCCAGTATCACCAACTGTCCAAATAATGGCTGTATAGCAAAAGGATCTAATCCCAAATCATGCACTGCATTTAGTTATTATGCCACATTAGTCTCTCTGTCTGGAAATTTTCTCAGTCCTTGCTTAATGATCAGGATGTTGACATTTCTGAAGATGACAGACTAGTAGCACGCAGAATATCCCTCAGTCTGGGTTTGTCTGATGTGTGCAGCCTCCACTGAAGCCAGCCCCGCATGGATACCCTTCACCCCACAAGGGCTCGCGTCCCCTGGGCTGGACCACTGCCTGACACCCCTTGCAGGTGACCCTTCTATGCAGATGTCCCCTTCATCCTCTTTGGCTTCTTCACCCCACTCTGGCCCACTGTGACCCCTTCCCTCCAGCCCTTGCTTTGTCTCACCTAATATCTGTAGGACTGGGTAGTTCAGAAAAGGTTGGAATAAGAAGGACCATACCAGTTTTTTATGATTTGGAATACAAGCCTTTCCTTAGTTTGAAAGATTGTCCCAGTTAGTTCAAATCACCCTGAAACTTGAGCTGGTGTCAACCCCATCCCTGGAACGAGACAGAAACCGCAGAGCTAAGATGCTCTCGAGTTGATCACCAGGAACAAAGGTTTCCTTCCCCAGCCTCACGTTGTTCATCGATGGCATTTCTACTGCTCTTGTTACTGTTCTCAGTTCTTTGCTTATGCTTCTCAAATCCAGCAAACAAACAAAACTTTCACAACCATCAATGCTTTCTACTGATGAAGTGGGAAAGGATTACAACATTACAGTTTTAGGTGAGGAAAGTAACAAAGCAAAGCAAAAGTCCTTTTCAAGCGAAGTATTACCCCAAAGAAAGACTAGGATTTCACTCAACCTCACTTTAATCTCTGGTGCTTTCTGTGTCTTACTGCAACCATCCCACCTGGAGGGGACTTCTAGCGCCCATTGCTGTTCAGATGTGTACCTCTTTGGGATGGGTTGGCACCCAGGCTTGCCCCACGTCACGTATTACTAGAGCGGGGACAGCCTCCTGCAGCAGTCACTGTTCCAGGTCACATTTGTGCTTTGCGGCTCACCAGCTTCCTGTTTCATGGCAACACCACTCATCCGTTTCAGAACAAGCTTCCACTTAAAAATACCACCGTGGCTCCTTGTGTTCAGAAGTGTGAAATCAAAGTAGATATTTTGGAAAAAGTCTTCTTGAAATAATAGGAACTTTTGACTGCTGTTTTCACATAATTTCTTTCAAAAGCATTCCTGATGTATGGCTAAGTGTTGATCTAGGCAATGCCACTTGAAGGGGGAGGGATGGTATTTTTAAAATCCTCTTACCTGTTGACATTAGCTTCCTGGATTTTTTTTTCTTCTTCTTTTAAACAAATCTTAATGGAACAAATGACATGACAAAATACTCCGAAAGCATCTGCAACACGAGCTTCACCTACACACGCCCCCAGTTAATCATCTCGACGAGTCCGAATGCCCGTTTTTGGTGGGTGTCTCTGGGGCTGACTCACGGCTCCACGCTCTGAGCCCAGGGTCTCCGAGTTCATTCCCTACACACTTGCCTCTCTTTCTTTGATGTAATCAGGCAAGGCAAAGCAAGCGACCTCTCAACTGTTTTGAACCCCTGCATCTTCTGTCAAATGAGTTTGGCTTTGAATGGTGCCTGGAGGGAAGACTTTCCTAGCACTAGATTTACATTATTTTCCTGCTGTGCTTTAGCTATCATTTAAAAAATTCCATTCACACTAGCAGAGGAAATAGTTTCAAGAAAATAAAGGGGTTGAAAATCTATCTCCTCTGCACACTCATAATTCCCACTCTGTCCCACTGTCAAAGAATCAGGCCAGCAGACGTTGGCTAGAAAGACCTTCTCCAGAGGTGAAAACACAGTAGGAAGGAGATGTGGATCCTTCAAGCTGCTTTAATCTTCTCTCTATATGGGCAGGAAAGTTGCTTCTCAGAGTGGGATGGAGTGTGAGAGTGGTGGGTATGTGGTCTTGGGAGTGAAACCACTCTAAGCCATTGCTCATCAGGGAGAGAAATCTGGGTGGCAAGACGGCATGGTACGTGGTGTGAGACAGGTGACAGTAACACAGGGCTCACCTGGAAATGAGGGGAAGATGTGCCCAAATCCTTCCTCAAGCTGGGGGAAATGCAAGACATCAAGAACGCTGGGGCTCAGCTCTCCTTAGGGAAGCTGAGACCTTCGTGTCATAATTTTCACAAAGCTAACTTAATAGGATCTGTAGATAGCAAAGTGCTTAAATTAAATCCAGCTCAGTCAAGTGTATCTGGAGACTCCCTTGAAGGGATGCTGAGAGAAGGGATCGATAGATCTGATCATGATTCTTAACAAGGCTGATTTTCAGACTGGTGTGGAGAGCAGACTCCTACAGTTGTGACATTGGACAGCTCATGATCAAGTGTTGGTTCTGTGTGTGAACCAGGTCCCCGTTGGCGGACAGGGTCGGTGGGCACAGCTGCCCGAGTGAGCCTGTCCAGTAGGAAGGACGGGCCCACTTTGCCAGACTGATAGACTGGAAGGTCCAGGAACATTTTCTCGTCCCTCTGGTCTACGTATGGTCTACCGCCTAGGCCTAGAGACTTGTCATTCCCATCTGTGATGGAAAGATCATGTAATGGGAAGACTGTGGAAAATCAACTTAATGTTTTGATTCTATTGCTTAAGAGTAAACACAAGGACCCACCAAGCAGTGGATGGTCATCTACCATCACTAATTTGGGTTCTAAAATATTTCTTGCACCGGCCAGCTCTCAACGCCCTACTTTTCTGCCATTAGGCAATACTTTTAGTGTTAAGATGTTGAAGGGACGACCTAGGTCGTGTCACCGAACCTTGATACTTAACTGAACCTTTAAAGCGAGTCAAGGCGGACCGCAAAAGACCAGTACAGGAGGCAGGCGCTTTTTGGTTTAGTGGAAGGAAGGGAAGGCCTATAACTGGGTCACAGGAAACCAACTTCCAAGACAGATGCTCTGAAGTATCGTCATCTCTGGAACAGTTAGCTTCCTGCTGGCCTGACGTGAGCTGGGCAGCTCCCAAGGTCACACCGTGGCACAGACGGGACAAAGCTTCGTGGAGTTCGCCTGCCCCCCGTCTCCTGCCCCATCCATCTCTCTGAGTGCTTCTTGGCGTGGGGTATGCTCCACACATTAGTGATGGGTAGAGTTTGCCATGAGAGGGCTTAGAAATATACATGAACTTGAGGCATCGAATCCTGAGCAGGAAATGAGAGCCGAGTGGAGGGATGAAAGCTCTTTTGGAAGCAGAGAGCGTTGCCTCAGCCATCTTAGACCTGCCAAGCCCAATGCTGTTCTCCGAGTGGATGACAGGACTCAGTAATCACGTGTGACTGTCCGCGCTCAGGCCCCACTCCCCGTAGGAAAGGCTGTTGTGGATCTAAGTGTAGGAATCTGGTAACATTCTGCCCTCGGGGTTTGTGTGAAGGGGAAAATCGTGCAAAGTCTTTTTTAGCTTTGACTTCTGTGATTCTATGGAAACAAGGCAGCAGCGCTGAGAATCCAGGGAAATAAAGAGCAGCTAAGGCAGGGAGACTTCGGGGTGGGGCCGGGGAGAAAGCAGGAGGCACAGCAGGATGCGTTGGAGCCTCTGCTGGGCTGTTCGCTTTTGTCTCTGAGATCCGAAGTAAGGAAGTCTTTCAATGGGCTCTTGATTTGGATCTGAGGGGGAGACTTATTGGTAGTGTTTAGAGAACAGCTTTGGAGGAGAGGGAGGGCTGTCTGGATATCCTATTGTCTGGGCATTTTCAACTTTGTCTTGTTAATAACGCCTTGGCATTTCCCCCGCCCCGTTAGGAACAATGGCACAATAAGACAACATTTCATTTGAATTGTACTCTCTATTTATTGTAATCATGGGATGGGAAAATCTCAAAGGCTCAGAAATGTAGCTCTGGGATGGTCTGCGTGCTTGAGACGGGCGGAGATGCGCGGTGCGTACTCCGTCTCTCCATCTGCGACGCTCCTGGATGGTTGAGACACTGAATTCGTGGCAGATGGCCAGACTGCTCTCAGAGTTTGGAGTGAGTATATGGATATTTACATATACACAAACATGCCTGGAGCAGCTGTCTGTCCTTGTGTCTCTCTGGTGAAACCGGAGACAGGGCCCCCAGGTCAGCAGCGCCGGGCCATTGTCACTGCTCCTTCTGACAGCATGTTCAAGGTACAAGTCCCACAAGGACCTTCCTCTGAGGGTCCGGGGAGCCGTCCTTCACTCTTTGATCACACACAGTCGTGCAGTTGGAGAGACAGATTGGAGATAAAGGGGGCTAGTGAGAAAGTACAGCTATTGATCTTGGTGAATTTGAGACTCCAAAGAACGTAACCGGTTGTTCCGTCCAGCACCTTGATTTGAACTTCAGGAGACCAGTTGAAATTAGCCCAGTGTCCCTTCTGTTCATCGGCTTTCTTCCACACTGGTGTAGTTTGATGTCAGATTATCTGATTAAAAAATAATAGGTGACAGGAAACCGTAGAGAAAAGGGACTTTTATCTAGGATTGGATATAAATGAGACAAACTGACAAGGATTGTACTTATGAATTTAACATAATCTACATGTAACCTGTTACAGGAAAGATTTTTAAGATGTTTAACAATTACTTGCTCATCAGTGTTCCCACCAAAAAACATTCCAGGGCTTGGGTGGCTGCCACCCTCTGGGATGAACAGGCGACTACAAAGCCCACGTCCCTGCTAGGAATTCACCGTGTGGAAGTGATGACACAGATACGGGTGTCGGCGTTAAGATCGTCATATACTGAAATCTGTGTTGAACGATGAACAGTGTGGAAATGGTGGGACCTTTCTGGCCAGCTGGTACTAATGTGATAAACACGCTTCTCTTTCTCCAGGTTGCCCAGCACAGTGCTTCTATGCTCAGAACAAGGTAGTTGTCACCCAGAGGGATGGTCCTGTGCTGTCTGGTGGATGCCTCTCTGCGGGGGGGCGAGGGTGACCTTCCCAGCTTGGATTGCCAATTATGTTCAGTGGTAGATGGGCTCCAGGATTACTGTCCCTTTAGTTCCTGCTCACATCTCCAGGTGTGTGTTCCAGGATGCTGCACTGCACTAGCCTCGTGGGTCTGGAGGGGACTAGAGCATGAGGCCCCTGCTTGACTGGGACCAGTTCATCCTATGACTCTCACCCTCGGCTGACCTCAGGTCACGAGCGTAGAACACCTTCCCTCCTGTGAACTTCCTATCCGGGTCGTTGGCTTCTTTTCTGCCACAGACCACAGCCAGAGTGCCCTAGCCAACGTCGGCTGGCCTCTCCGATGTTCAGAATTGGGAAGCAACTCTGGCCACTGGCAACAACCCCTCTGCAGAGCCCTTCACCAAGGGTTCCTGGGGATGCCTTCCTCCAGCCATGAGTGTTTCTTCTGGGTTTCCCTTATGCTTGCGGCACCTGCTGGCTCTACAATTGTTTAACTAAGAAAAGCAAGTCATTCCTCTCGCAAGAGTGAAAAGTCGGCTTCTCTTTCTCGGGCAGAGCACTGCTGAGCATTGGTCTAAATGCTCTGCGCTTCTCTGTACCCTGTAATGACCCTAAGAATCAAGCAGAACCTCCCAGCTGAGGAATGGTGTTTGCATGTGGAGTGAGTGGATGTAAGCGTGTCCACGTAATACCAACCCGCAGCAGACTGCCGGCCCTTGTGTAAGCAGGCCCCAGCTGTTGCGGCTCCCTCCTCGACCCTCTGCCATCTGTCACAGCCCTGCCCGTCTCCAGGGCCCACGTAAATCACAGCCCTCTTTGGGGAGCCTCACTGAAGGCTTCCATCTGCCCGTCAACTGGCCGTGGTATCTTGCTCCATCCCCGCCATGGCTCTCCACTTGCTTGACACCATGAGTGTCTTTCTGTGCTTGTCCAGACACCCTGGAATAGAACCTCCTTGAGGAAGGGCCATGGTTTGGCTCACCCATGTGCCTCCCTCCCATGGCCCAGCCCGAGTCACCCCCACATGTCATGCAGCTGATGCCCTGCAAATGTCAGCTCCATGAACTGAGGGGTGTCCAGAAAAATGAACAGAAAGTGCTGTGCCTCGGGGCTTGGGACTCCTGCCACGGGGTCCTGTTTGGTGAGCTGGAGGGGCACGGGAGACAGCCCTCTTCTTGACAGTAACGCTCTCTAGGGCTTGGGAAAGCCATTTCCTGTTATCAACAAAGGTCAGAAGAGCTCCCGTGTTGGGGTCTTTCCTTCCGTATTCTGATTTCTTCCACACAGAAAGCTGGAAGTGTTATTACTTCTGATTTTCAGATGAAATGGAAACTCCGAATCAAGCTCTGGTCACTGTGGAGCTAAGGTTCAAATGCACTTATGTCTGTCACGTTTGTATTACATCAAACTACCTCCACTGGCCTCTTTGGGACTCTGCTGTTATGCAACCTCGAAGTCCCCCAGTTCCAGCACCCCTGAGGTCCTGAGTGGTGAAGTCAGAGGGGAGCCAGAGAAGGCTCTGCTGTCGTGATGGGACCAGCCTCTTTCTCCCCTGACCCAACCCCTTCAATGAAGGTCTACGTTGAAGTGTTGTTTTCTGGTATCACACACACAAGCAGAATGTGTTTGACCACAGTGACATTTATCACCATGTTGCTAACGAGCCTTGACTTAGCGCCAATGAACTCTACACAGTTCTAGCTGCCTGCTTTACGTAATACCCCTGGATGCCGCTGGATACAGCCTCTCACTTTTCCCGTTGATTTTGAGAACTTTGGGCCTGGTGTCCTGAGAGCTCTAAAGTGCTTCGATCACATGGTGGTTGGGATCCCACTGGCAGATGCAAGGGACAGGATGCTTCCTGGAACATTGTTAAACCTCTGCCATTCAGGAGGGTTCCACTCGGCCATGTGATGCTAAGAGATTTGTGAGCTAATCCAGAACTGGAGAACCGTGGGTGGAGGAGAAGGAATTTCAGTGATGAGTAGGTTTAGTGGTAAGTGAGAGATATTTGTTCTCATGGCCCATCTAGTTCAGAGATACCAGTGTACTCTCTACACATCCATCTAAAAATTGTATCAGACCCAGGAGTGCCCTGGACTGTCTGCCGGCTTTTATTTCTCTAGTCCCTTGGGACTGCAATACACTCTGGAGGTTTTCAGTTCACTGTTCGCTGGAAACTAAGTGATAAGCATATCCCTGCATTACAAGGTGGAATTTATTGAAGGAAAATTAATGTGAGAGCAGACAACTATCCTTCTAGTTGCTTCAATGGCTTGCAAGGGAAACCGGGAAGCATGGTGGCCTTGGGTCTGTGGTTTGATGTGGTCAAGGAAGGTGGTCACTTCCAGCTGGAGGGTGGGCATGGGAGGTGGGGAGAGGGCAGCAAGAAGAACAGAAAGCGATTTGTTTCTCCACAACTTAAATCTACAAAACAGTTACAAGATAATCCAAACATACCTTAGATTTACCAATCGTTAGCATTTAGCCACGTTTACTTTCCTTCACTTTCACACACACAAATATATTTATATAGGGTTATTTTTCTGAACCATTTGAAAGTAAGTTGAAGCTGTCATGACACCTCGCCCCTAAATACTTCAGAATTCGTCCCCTCAGATGAAGGGCATTTACTTACATAACCACACGACTATCGTCACACACAACTAAACTAATAATTCTATAGTAAGGTTTAGTATATAGCTCATAGTCACATTTCTCCAACTCTCCAAAGCTTTCTTTTGCAGCTTGTGTTTTCCAATGCATGAGAGGGAAAGAATTTTAATAGATACATATGGTTTTGAGAGTAGAAAAATTGGAGGAGTGAGAGTGAGGCCTGAAGAGTCACTGGGGTTGCTTTTGGGGTAAATTATTCTGTGAGAGTCGTGCCCTGCCATTGTCATGATACCTGCTGTAACATTGTTCTTCATGGACTGTGGTATCAGGCTGTTTCTTTGCATGCAAGTCCACAAAAAGACTGAGTCTTGGACTTCCCTGGTGGCGCAGTGGTTGAGAGTCCGTCTGCCGATGCAGGGGACACGGGTTCGTGCCCCGGTCTGGGAAGATCCCACATGCCGCGGAGCGGCTGGGCCCGTGAGCCATGGCCGCTGAGCCTGCGCGTCCGGAGCCTGTGCTCCGCAACGGGAGAGGCCACAGCAGTGAGAGGCCCGCGTACTGCAAAAAAACAAAAAACTGAGTCTTGAGAGACCCCAGGATTTTTTTGAGGGGGAGTTCATTTTTTAGGTGGAGAGATTACATAGACCAGGATAATAATAGCTATTATTAGTATTTAACTTAGTGGTTCTCAGACTTTAGGTTTTTTTTTTTTTTTTCTCTCATTTGGTTAGTTTATTGGCCCCTTTTCCAGTTCACTAATTCTTTCTCCTCCTCTGACTAATCTGAGAAACAACTCAGCTATCAAATTCTTAATTTCAGCTAATTTCTTTTCTTTTTTAAATTGAAGAATAGTTGATTTACAATATTATACTAGTTTCAGGTGTACAACATAACCATTCAATATTTTTATAGGCTATACTCTGTTTAAAGTTACTATGAAATAATGGCTATAGTTCCCTGTGGTACAGTATGTTCTTGTAGCTTATTTATTTTATACATAGTAGTTTGTATCTCTTAATCCCCTACCCCTATCTTGCCCTCTGCCACTTCCATCTCCCCACTGGTAACCACTAGTTTGTTCTCTATATCTGTGAGTCTCTTTCTGTTTTGTTATAATTATTCATTTGTTTTATTTTTTATATTCCACATATAAGTGATAAAATACAGTATTTGTCTTTCTCTGACTTTTTCACTAAGCTTAATACCCTTTAGGTTCATCCATGTTGTTTCAAATGTCAGAATTCCATTCTTTTTTATGGCTGAGTAGTATTCTATTATATATATACCACAACTTCTTTATCCATTCATCTGCTGGTGGACGCTTAGTTGCTTCCATGTCTTGGCTATTGTAAATAATGTTGCTTTGAACACTGGGGTGCATATATCATTTCAGTTTAGTGTTTTTGTTTTCCTTAGATATATACCCAGGAGTGGAATTTCTGGATCATATGGTAGTTCTATTTTTATTTTTTTGAGGAACCTCCATACTGTTTTCTGTAGCGGCTGCACCCATTTACATTCTCACTAACAGTGTGCAAGCATTTCCTTTTCTCCAGATCCTCTTCAACATTTGTTATTTGTAGATGTTTTGATGATAGCCTTTCTGACAGGTGTGAGGTAATATCTCATTGTGGTTTGATTTGCATTTCTCTGATGTTGAACATCTTTTCATGTGCCTGTTGGCCATCAGTATCTTTTTTGGAAAAACATCTATTTGAGTCTTCTGCCCATTTTTTAAATTGTGTTTTTTGGTTTTTTGAAATTGAGTTGTATGAGCCATTTATATATTTTGGATATTAACCTCTTATCTGTCATTTCATTTGCAAATATTTCTCTCATTCAGTAGGTTGTCCTTTCATTTTGTTGATGGTTTCAGACTTCATGGTACATAAGAAACCCTTAGAACGTTGTTAAAATTACAGATCCTTAGCTTCTCCTACCAAAGATTATGATTCCATAGGGGTAGGATCTAGAAAGCTGTAGTTTCAAAGAACATTCTAGGGGACTCTGTTACTTGAAGAAAGAATGACCATCAGTTAGGCCTGTTAGAGGTATACTAAAAAAATTCCTTCATAGTCAAGCATATACATTTTTTTTTTACAAGATAAATTATCAAGCTTTATGCATAATTTTTTTTAATTTTAGAATTTTATTTTTTTTTATATAGCAGGTTATTATTATCCATTTTATACATATTAGTGTATATATGTCAATCCCAATCTCCCAATTCATCACACACCATCATAGTCAAGCATAAACACTTTTTAAACTCCAAATGAGTGATTTACTAATGACAGGCTTCTAGAAAAAATTGCTCACATACACACACATGCATACACACACACACGCACGCACACACACATGCACACAAAAGACACTCAGTCACTTGTGCAAAGATTATGTTTTGAAGTGATGAAGGGCTTTCCTACCTGTCACCACACCATGTGAATAACAATCCCACTTATATAATTTTGGAAAGAGCACTGTCAGATGAAAATCACACACAGCAAAAAATAACAAGGAATATGGCTTTCTTTAGTTTCAGTTAATGTAAAGCAGAATGTAAAGAACCCAAGTCAAGGGCATCTTTTCCAGACTGTGCTCTTCTGATTTCCAGGAGAAGGCCTGGATTGGATGACAAGGCAGAAGGAAGAGTTTTCAAACATATGTGCATTAGGTCCAGAAAAAATAAAGCCAGGGCAAGAATCTTCAGTGGCTCCCTCTCACTCCTGGAAGAGCTTCCTTCAGGCGCAGGGTCTATCTAAAAGTGATCTAATGAGGGTTCAGGGTCTATCTAAAAGTGATCTGTCTAAAGAGGGAAAAGGCCCCATCACACTATGGGTGCATCTTGAAATCCAACAGCCTTGGGGTCACCGGGACATTCCTAGGCGGACCACAGCGAGGGTGATCCTGTTCAAACATTTTGGACCATGTCATCTAGCAGAACAGAAATAAAACCTTCTGCCACTTTTCCAGCAGGTGAAATATGATGTGAGAACAGTATTTTGGCACCTGGAAACTTTACCAAAAAATTTGGGACCTCAGGGATGCCGTGTCAGGGGTGGGCACTCCAGAATTGGTTGGGGTCCAGGGCAGACTTCACGTAACCAAAGAGACATTTTTCAGAACTGAGCAATTTTTGGAAAGAGATTCGAAAGCTTACGGAACCTAAGGAGACTATTTAAGAGAGATGTGAATATACTTAAACCGGATTAGGATTTACAGATGAGGGATGGAGTGAATTATCTCTGTGCCTTGAGCTCCTTTTTCATAAAAAAGATGATCTGCGAAAATATTTTCTATGCACAATTACTCAGAGTAGTGATGTCGTTGGGGAGGAACCAGCCAGCTGGTTGAATGATTGTAATAAGCACTCAAGTTTTGTCTGCGTGGAAATATAACTGCATTAATTAGGATCCAGATGGATTTACTAGTATTTGCTGGGCTATAAATACCTGTGCTCTGGTGACTTGGATATGTTTAAATGCCTGTAGGAAAGTATTTGATGAATTTCAAGAATTGTGCATTTAATGCACATAATACATATATTAATAAAAGCCAATAACATTGAAAGAATCCCTTTGCTATAGGATATTTTTGAGATGTGAAACAACTTTCCCCCAGTCTTTCTTTTCTTTTTGTGGGAAAAACAGCAGAAATTTTTTGTTTTACTGAAGTAGGGTTGATGTACAATATTATATAAGTTACAGGTGTACAATATAGTGATTCAGTTTTTAAAGGTTATATTCCACTTACAGCTACTGTAAAATATTGGCAGTATTTCCTGTGCCCCAACCTTTCTTATTTTAATTTTGTCCTGTTCCCTGTTCAAACTTTGGACTATTCTGTGACTCTTGGCTCTCAAAGGGGAAATGAGAGTAGAAAACAGAGAAAAAGAAACCTCTTCCTGGATTTTTTCTTTTCTTTTTTTCTTTTTTTTTTTGTGGTATGCGGGCCTCTCACCACTGTGGCCTCTGCCACTGCGGAGCACAGGCTCCGGACGCGCAGGCTCAGCGGCCATGGCTCACGGGCCCAGTCGCTCCATCGCATGTGGTATCTTCCCAGACCGGGGCACAAACCCGCGTCCCCTGCATCGGCAGGCGGACTCTCAACCACTGCGCCACCAGGGAAGCCTTATTTTTTCTTTTAATGAGAAGGCAAGGACTAACGTAGGCAAGATTAGGGAAGAAAACCTGACAAGTAAACACAAGGCCCCCACCTGCTCTTCCCTCTCCCTCAGCCCCTGCACTAGGACAGATGTCCAGGCTCAGAGGTGGAGGAGGGTGGAGCGAGAGGATGGAGACCACGAGGAGAAGAGACCAGGCAGACAGGAGAGAACTGGGACGCAGGCTGCCCAGCCTCCCTGGGGCGAGGCCCAGCCAGCCTCCTGCCCAGCTGCTCAGCTCGCAGGGACTGCCCGGGCCCTCACCAATGCCTTCCGGTCTGATTAACCCCAGGTGGGGAGCTCCTCTGAAAATGGTCAAGAGGAAGATGTGGGGTTCTGAACCCCCAGCAGGGCAACGGAAGGGAAAAGGACATGTCTCTCTCTGTACATGGCTGGGCTCAGGAACCACCTGAAGGCCCCCCTGAGCCAGGACAGTGTGATACACACCCCTTTACATAGGCGCACCAATGGTACTTGAAGTTTCCTTGTCATGGTACCATTTTTGTGGCACTACATTGGTGTTGGAGGTGAGAGAGTGGACCCTCAATGTCTTGTAGTTCATTAACAGGTGAAAGTAATCCCTTTTCTAAAATGCAGGTGTAATCAGGTCCTCACCCATAGAAGATCATATAGGGGCCTCCAGGATGTCTCCCGAGCGTGGAGCGCAACGTCCTATACAGTCAGACCCCCTGCATCCCTCCAGCCCTCTGGCCCTCTGCACCTCTATACAGCCTCCACTGAAGACACATTGGATCAGCCAGGCTCCCCAGGAACGCACGTGTCTTCACCCTTCCAGGCCTTTGCTCGTGGCCTTCCTCTGCCACGAACACTGGTCCACCATCATTCCCAGCCCCACCCAAGCCCACCATGCGCACACCTGACATTAAGGAAAATCTTAGCCCTCACTCAGAGCCCAGGGAAACATCACTTTCTAAATCAACCTTGCCTTGAGTTTAGCCACCAGCCTCACCTCAAGGAAGACTCATGCTAGTGGCTGTCACCGTCCTTGGGTCTCAACACATCTTTATGAATTGTCAACTCACTCTTCTCCTGATAGCGTTGTGCTCCCAGAGAGCAGACACTGCGTCCTTCTCATTCTGGTCTTGAACTTGGCACAGAGGTTTGCCTACAGTAGTCACTTAATTAATGTTTGCTGAGTTTAATTGAAATGATAAGGAAATAATTCTTTGATGGTTACCCACCTATATGTATACGCATCATATATGAGATACTGCATTCTTTTTTTTTATTATTAGCGTATAGTTGCTTTACAATGTCGTGTCAGTTTCTGCTGTACAGCAGAGTGAATTAGCCATATATATACATATACCCCCCTTTTTTTTTATTTCCTTCCCATTTAGGTCACCACAGCGCATTGAGTAGAGTTCCCTGTGCCATACAGTGGGTTCTGATTAGTTACCTGTTTTATACATAGCAGTGTATATATGTCAATCTCAATCTCCCAATTCGTCCCAACCCCCGCTTCCTCCCTTGGGAGACACTGTATTTTTTTCCCATGGTTCAAGAGTCAACTAATTAACATGATTCCAGAGGGACCCTGTAAGGAAGAGAGTTCCCTATCAGTCTTTCAATGATGCTTCAGAATGCATCACAGTTTGTGTTTTTGGACCAAATATTTCAACACCATTTATAGAGCGTCTTCTATGTACTTGACCTGATTACTCCTTTTTCTGCTTCCACTGAGCCAAGGGAAGGCTGGGTGGTAGCAAGGAGTGGAGAAGGGAACGGGGAAAGTTCAGCTCCTCTGAGTCCTCATGCTGTGGTTCCCATCCAGCTCGCGGTGCCCCAAATATTCCAAGGTGAGAGGAAGCTTGGGTTGCTCTACAGGGAAAGAGAGGAGACACCATGGTGCAGAAATCTATGACTGTTGGCAAAGCTGAGCCCGAACTGGGCTGGTGCCTTTGTGCTTCCGCAAGCAAGGTCACCTGAGGGTGGAGGGGAGACTGATGCTGTGTAGAGTGGGAAGTGGGCAGCGAGAAGAAGTGAGCTCTTCCATCCTGCTCTTGGCACAAGGCCACTGCAAGTGACAGGCCTTCCAGGTCTTTCGCAAAGATGACCTGAATGAGTCATCTTTGGCTGGAGAAAAGCTCCACGATGGGGAGAATTTTGGCAAACTCTCACACTCCCTTGCTACAGATGGAAGTCATATTTCCATCGACAGAGGACAGTCAGGATATGGGGGACGAGGCTGAAGAGCAGAGTCTTGATGTCCACGGGTCCACCTTCAAATGCTCCATTCCAGGACGTAGCTGGCCCCCTGCTCCACGCTGTGTGGGAAGTCACCACCCCTGGGACACCGTCCTCGTCCTTAAAGAGCCTATATCACCAATGCAGAGGAGAACGTGCACCAGTCATTCATCAGCCATGCCAGTGAGAAAAGTCAAGGGCCATAATAAATAGCTGTCCCTTTGGCTTGTGGAATATAGGTGTCCCCCACTTTTCGAAGGTTTCCTTTACAGCACTTTGCTTTGATGAAGAACCTCCCTGAGTCCCTGTTTTCAGCAGCCAAAAGAAATCCAAAGAGGATTTTCGCTCTTACAAAAAGAGGTCATTGCTTCTTCACTTTACGCCATTTCAGTTTACAAAAGCTTTCGCTTTTTGGACAGTGGGGGAAACATGGAATGCAGGCCCAGAGCCCCAGGGAGACCCTGATTCCTTAGCGGCAGCTAATGTCCCACCTGCCCAGCAGCCGTGCCCGCCCTCTAGGGCCACGTGGCTAGACATGGTTCCGTGGAAACATTTGCTCTGCCCAGAGCAACACCCAGTGGATGGAGGCCATGAGAGGGCCGTGGGGAGAGGGTGTCCATGGCATCGTCTGCAGCTCAGCACCCACGTGCCTGATGGAGCAGAACCTCTCCGTGGACACTGCTTGTACTTGCGCCACAGGTGCGACAGGATGGTCAATAAAAGGGAAGTCATTGTGAAATATTTTGATGACGTCTCTCACTCTGCCAGGATGTACTCAGACTCCCAGTTCCATCGTCTGTGTCTCTTGCAGGTCTGCAGGTGGACCGGTTCTTGCAGCCATAAGCTGAACAGAGTGTCCTTGGCCTGTGTGTTCCTGGTTATGTGAAACCACCCACTGGTGTCTCCAGGATTCATTCTCACTTGTCTTCCATCTATCTCGATCTTTGCTGTTCTTTCATCAAATTGCCTCCTTCTTCTCCTTTGTCACTCCAGCCCTTCCTAACATCATTTTCATTCCTACTCCTTTCTAAAATTTTGCAGGACCTGGTATTTACACTTGAGAATAGAGAAGTAGAGGAAAAGAGATTTTTTTTTTTAAATCTATGTAGACAGATTCCCTAAGCAAGGTTGAGATAATCATTGAAGCAAAGCCATGTGGACAGTGTTCTTTATTCTAAACCCTAGGGTGGTGCTCAGGGGTGATGCTCTGGGGTAACAGAGGTAACCCCAGTTCATGGACCAGGTGGCGTATTTATAAGTCGAATAGGGAAGTTTTCCCTTTCTGACATTTTTTCACTCTTCTCGATATCAGAGGCCGGCGCTGTTCCCAGGGCAGGAGCAGCTGCTCCCAGCTTCTATGCCAGCGCCTGGCAGTTCCTTCCCAGTGGGGAACTCCTGGTGACACTCACGTCCTCATTACCTCCCTCATCCCCCTGCTGACTGACCCTGCAGCGGGGCAGTCCTACTGCAGGATGGGGAGCACAGATTGCCTTGGTGACTCACGTCTACACAGAGGCCACCAGGGTGTTGGAGTTGGGTTAATCCCAGGAACTCAGGAGCAAATACGAACTTCCTTTGTGGTAGTTCTCTTCCTGCAAGTTCCAGGAGCGTGGAGATGAAGGCATGACGTGTCAACTGGCTTCTATTGTCCTTTCTGACGACGACACTGAAGGACAGAGGATGGACCCCTTAGGGAAGGCTGCCATACTTATTGACACAGCAACTGAGCAGGTCTTTGCTTAGAGTAGATCCTTGGTATTTAGAGAACAATGGATGTTGGCACCATATTTAATTCCTGAGCTCACTCACTCCTTGATTCAGTAAACACATCCTGAGGGCCTCCCCACCGATGAGGCGTCATGCTTTGGGTGGAATTGAGCACACCCAGCAAGGGGTCAGCAACACGGACAGGTAGAACAGGTGCAGAAGCCAGGACCAGATAGATGGGGAGAATGTCTGAGCTGTGGAGGCTGACGTCGAGAGGCAGCTTGACGAGCCGGGAGTAACGGCCAGGTGGGTGGTGAGCTCAGGTATAACGGCACAGCTCAGCTGCGGTTTCTCAACTGCTTATTATGTGCCATTCAATTCTCACAACTGGACCATGAGGTAAGTATTATTCTCTTCATTTTTAAGATGAAGCTGCTGAAGCTTAGAAAGGATAACTTTCCCAAGACTTTGATGGAGGTAGAGTCTGAACCCAGGTGCTCTGAATCCAGAGCTTTAAACTACAATCCACACAACACCCTTGAGTGTGGTTAGGTAGGTGTCAGTGATAGATGACCTACATCTATGTATCTATGTATGTATGTATCTATCTACCTATCCATCATATCGTGGGCAGTGCATGGCCGTAGGAGTCAAGAAAGCAAGCTCCAGTGGGAAGAAGGAATAAGAGGCAGGGGAACTAAGTGGACACCCCATTGTGAAAACTCACTGGAATGACCTGAACAATAGAGCCTGGTACCTACAGGCAAGGCTGATTCCAAGTACTTGATGGTTCCTATACCTGGGGCCCAATAAGTCAGAACGGACACTAGATGTAGCCTTGAAGCAAGGTCCTGGTTAGCCTTGCTAACCAGGTGAGTGGGACACTAACCCTTTAGTTGCTGGACAGGGGGGCTCTGGGGAAGATTAGGGTGCAGGGCAGAGGTCAGTCCTGTTCCTCAGGCTGCCCCAGGCTCCCTCCTGCCGGAGTGCCACAGGCCTGACAATTTGACTACGTGTCTGAAGCCACACTTGTGTCCTCAGTGACACTGGCTCTGTGGGAGGAAGCTCATTTCAAATTCATCCAGCCTCAGTGAGACCAAGGCAGCCAGCACCTTGCCCCTGGCAAGACCCACGGGACCCCGGGCAGGGACAAGCTTCTGGGACAAAGGCAAGCACAGGCTGCCCCCGGGAACTGGGGAAGGAATTTAAGGTGTTTAATCACCTTAAACATTATAGTTTCATATTCACAAGGAAACTGAGGGGTCCTAGATGTTGACTTCTAGGAACGTCAATTCTGAAATGCATAGCTACTTGGATATGCACTTACGTAGTGCTTGTTGTAGTAGAAGTAACGTCCAGCTGTCCTAACAGGACCAATATAAAGGGTATCAGAAGACAGAAGTTTATTTCTCTCTCACGGAATATTCCAGGCTGATATGTCAGCTTCCCTGTGTTGGGGACCCAGGATCCTCCTGTCTACTTGCTCTGCTGTCCCTAAGGTTTCAGTCTCGTCTACACGACCCAAGTTGGTTTACCACCCAGTCTGCACATGAGCTGTCAGGAGGGGGAAGGAGGAGTGGAAGGCATGCCTCTCTCTTTCAGGCGTGACCCGTAGGTGAGCATGTCCCTTGCCACATACTCCACTAACCCAAGCTTAGTCACGTGGGTGCTCCAAGCTGCAGGAGGCTGGGATATGTGTACTTTCTTCTTTCTTCTCCAGCTCTGTCACAGGCCCGCAAGCATCCACGTGCTTTCTTCCCTCATAGAACACAGCCAGCCCTTTCCCAAGAGAGACCACCATAAAGTCCCAGGGAGTCACTGCACCCAGAAACGCCCAGGGTCTCTGGGGGAGGCATAGCCACCTCAGTCCCATCTATATAAGGTTCCTCTACACAGTGAAATGAGTCCTCTGCTCCCTCTTCACAGTCAACACACAGTACAGGGTGAGATTAATGATGATAACCAGTAAAAACGCCCATTCACAGAAGGGAAGAGCGGGAAACACACAATGGTCATTGGACCGTAACCATGATTGATCCCACGAGGCAGAAATAGCATGAAATCCTCACCCTGGCCGTGCACTAATGTCCTGGCTCCCTGGTCCCCCCCAGGGAGAGACAGCCTGAGCCCCTGACAAATTCACAGGGCAGAGTGGCAAACCAGCTTTGAAATTTTGCCTGTGAGTAAGAAACTGTTATTTCAAGGTCCTTGGACAGCACAGAAACCCATATCCCAAGTAATGCAGTGCTTTAAAAGTTTTTCAAAGACACGGAGGGCCCAGAGAGATGAATTCCTAGCATTCTTGTCATTAGGCCTTTTTAACTTTATGTAAGATAAACCCACCCCAAGTGAGCTTAGGAGTGAGGGAGATACAGTGGTTCATAGACCCACGCTAGGGGGAAGGGCAAAGTCGGATCTAAACCTTGGGAGGATGGAATTGGAGCTGACAGTCACTGGGTTTTCTGATCCCTGGTCTCTGCTGCTCTGGGTGTGTCTGAGTCCTATTTTCTTTTTACAAACCTGCTACTTGGCGGCAAACGTAATCACTGGTGGCTCCCAGATTCCCCTACAGAGCACAGGGAGCCGTCCTCTCTCAGTTCAAGGTCAGAAATTCCCAGAGCACCTTGGGTCACGTGCAGAGAGCACCCCGATCCACATCCCCACTAGAAGACGTGCTTGGTGGCTGGGAGGGAAGAGCATCTCCCGGAAGACACAGGGGAGGAGGCTGGGCAAACATGGAGGTGCCTTGTCTGGACCCAGGGTGGCCCCCGAGGACCAGATTCAAGTCTTCTGATTCCTGATGCAGTGCACTTCCCAAGTTCCACCTTTTCTTCTGTTGTCTGGCTCCGTTGATTTTTATTTCCGTGTCAGTGACACGTGACAGAGTTGATGTTGGTTGGGCTTGAGTCATCACATTCCACATTCAGCAAGGAGACACCAGTGTCAGGTCATCATCCTTCTCAGTCTTGTGAACCAGTTAACATGGCCAACAGGCGGAACCATTCCCACGCAAACTTACTTTCCTAACGTAATCGTCCTCCGGCAGCCTGAGCTTCACTGATTGATATCCAACCTAATAAAGCGGATCTGGATAAGCTTCCCTGGTCTCCAAGGACATGATTGTAATCGTGAGGAGTAAAAAAAAAATTGTTTTTTGTTAAAGTAAGGTTTAATATCTCTACAGAAATACGCTTTCCAGCCTCCTTGCTGGGCCTGACTCATCTGAGCATCTTCTGTTACAGACCGTGTGGAAACGCAGTTCGATGGCTGAGGACCCTCTCCGTCCATCCGCTGGATACCTTCATGGCCAAGGGCTGTTGGTCCTGCCTCCCCCTCCCCCTTCCCCTCCCCCTCCCTGGAGTAGAAAGATTCAGTGGGTTGATTGAAGAGGCTAACAAGGAAAGCAAGCAATAAAATGACAGACCTTCTAGAAGAAAGGAAGCTAGCAAACAGTAAAAAATGGCGGTAAGGTTCCCAGCCCATCTGTAACGCATTAGAATGTTGTGCACCGTTTTCCAGGATATTTTTTCCAGTGTTGTTTTCAGCGTCTGTGCTTGTTCGGAAGAGCCCGTTTGGGAACAAGGGCAGTGCGACTGAGTAAATGAACCCCTTTGAGGCACAACAGTCCCTGGAAGTTTCTTTGAAGGGTCCTGCTGGTATTGGTGGTAAAATGACAGATAAGAACAACCCACGATTAATGTCTACGTGCCCTTAAACCAACTTCCACAAAACTGGTTTTCTAAAGACACAGTGTGTTTAAAATTAAAAACAGAGCTTTCAGGTGAACGAGTGAAATACACTTATTTTTTTCCTGTGAAGCTCTCTGATTCTTGTCCTGTCGATAGGCCAAAAGTGCTAAATACACATTTTAGAGAATGGTGTAGGAAAACTGTCTTTTAATTTTTCTTCTTGTGTAGATGTTACTTATGTTTTGACTTGTAGATCCCATAATTCTTGGTCTAAAAGCGGGGAATTAAATATGCTAGCTGGGAATAGATCTGTGAATTTTACCCAAGTCCCTAACTATTATCAAATTCAAATGAAATAATTATGAAATATTGGATGAAGGAAATTGGATCTAGGAAGTTTAAATAATGTTTTCAAAATTTTTTTAAATGGACATATATGATTTCCATTTTGAAAAAAGTTAAATTTGGGGAAAAGCTTAACAAGCAAATTGCTCTTAAGATGGATGTGAAGAAAGGATTTTATATTCCTGTTTAAAAGTTGTTTTTCTATTTAAATGTATTTTAACATATATCTTCTGGGAGGAAAAGGGATGTGTATGGTCATTTCAAAATTGAAAATATTTGGGAATACCTTTGAAACCTGCCAAATGTGATACAGGAAACGTGTGCGTGTGTGTGTTTGTGTGTGTTTATGTGTGTCTGAGTGTGTTTGTGTGTCTGTATATCTGTGTGTGTCTGTTTCTGTGTCTCTGTGTGTGTGTTTGTGTATCTCTCTGTGTATCTGTGTGTGTGTGTGTGTGTGTCCCTTCCCAGTGAATTCCTGCTGGGGGAAGAACACTTCCATAGGATGCAGCAGGAGGGGCACAGGCTCTGGGATCTGACATTTTCTCCAGACTGTGAGATCTTCTTCTACAGGAGTGTGTGCTTCTCCTTGCCATGGGCAAGTCTCTCAACCACTGGGGACAACCGGGTCCTCACCTGTGAAATGGGGAAACCCCAGGATGCTTGGGGTGATGAAACAGGGAAATGTGTACACGTGTTTGGCCATAAGGAGTTTTCAGTGAGTGTCGCTGTTACTCCGATCACGACTGTTCCCGTGAGTCAGGACCTCATCAGGGTGCGGGCCTCTGCTGGCCCGGCGTCTGGGTGTCAATTTTCAGCCAGGAGGCTTCCACCTCCCCGACCAGGGTCCAGCCAGCAGCCGCTTCCCTGGGCAGGTGGAAATTTCAGAGAGATGGCATTGCGTTCATTTTTCATCTTCGCTTTCTCCATCCAGCTTGGCGTGACTGGGAACAGGCTCTCCTCCCGCCACCTGTCGGGGGACCGCCTTTGCCAGAGAGGAGGGTCTGCTCCCCGCTCCCTAGCCCGCTGGCCCGGCAGCTGCTATCCATTTTCTTCACCTGCGGGGCTTTAGGCCAGACTTGCCGGGGAACAGCAGAACCAGGGGAGCAGCCCGAGAAGAAGAGCGTCTGAACGTGGCGGCGTCTGCTGTCTGGGCATCAGGCTCTGTCTCTCCTGTGCGCTGGTGCCTGGGTTCCAGTGAATCTTGCCCTT
Source organism: Orcinus orca (assembly GCF_937001465.1). Lineage (NCBI taxonomy): Eukaryota > Metazoa > Chordata > Mammalia > Artiodactyla > Delphinidae > Orcinus > Orcinus orca. The sequence continues at coordinate 17,507,620 of NC_064560.1, read as the reverse complement.
GATCTCGTTGTAAGATGTGGACACTTGGTCTGTTTCTCCACCAACCTCCCTCCTCCGCCACTGCCATCGCGGACGCTCTTTGCTTGGACTCTGGGTTTCTTGTCTTGAGTTTCCCATCTGCCCTCTAGAACTCTATGGGCTTGTGCCATGAGAACACATTGCTGCCGGGTTCTCCTTTCTCCTTTTCATGCTCTTTCCCCAGCCCTTTCCCAGCTCAGAGACAGCAAGTTAGAGCGAATCAGTGAGAGGTGACGAGTGTCGCGTGGACAGTGAGCTTTGTAACCGTGCAGACCCGCGTTTGAATCCTAGCTCAGCCGCTTTCTTGTCCTGGGCACCAGGGGAGGTGCTCGACCCCTCTGAGCCCCAGCTCTTTCACAGGTAAAGTCACAATAACAGTAGCCCTGTCACAGAGGTCACCCGTGTCCTTTGCGTGTGGTAAGCAACACAACCGTGCCTCTCCATCGGGGACTGGCTCAGTAATTGATGAAATGTCATAGCAGACCCGAATCTGCAAACCCACAGTGAAAAGAGGTCTGCATTGTGTCTAACTCAAGATTTGTCTCATAGCCATTTGCTGTCTGGATGGAAAATGCCACCGTTTCCTACATGTTCCGTTCAGGGAAAGGGTCTGTGCTGTGTCTCTACAAAGCCAGCCTGAGGCTATGAGCCAGGAGTCTGGGTTGAGTGGCATGGTGACCATGGGCAAGTGTGGACAGGCCTCCTGGGAGTCACGGAGCCTAAGAGAAGTATCAACCATGTTCGGCCTCTCCTTTTCTTTTGAGTTCTTTCTTTAAAATTGTATCTTGTTTCCTGTAACTTCCTTGCAGGTGGTAAGTGGGCCAATGGACCTCAACTGAACATTTTATTCGGTGAGATTACCTCTATAAGAGAAGTTGAATTGTGGTATACCAAAACCTCCATTACCTTAGGAGACATTTAGAAAGGACCAAGAATTTCAGCTTTTGAAACTGAGTCCCTGTCACCCCCTAGATGTTTCCCCAAATCATGACAGAGCTTCATGAGAGTGACAGGACCCCAGGTTCGTGCTGAGCTAATCCAACCCCTCATTCACGGCAGACCTCACATCCTGTCTTTATATGGTTCATGGTAGTTTGGGGCCCTGTGCTTTTTTTCTGCCTCTGTATTCCTAGAGAGGGGATTTAGATTATACCCTATAGCTGATTAGAAAGTACCCCATTCAGCCAGCTTTTAATATTGAGTTATTACCCAAGCCTGACTCTGAGAAATAGACATTGATCCTGCCCCTGAATGTGGCAATGGAACAACCAGTGGTACTTTCTGTTCAGAGAAGAGCGGGCAGTGTTTTCCGCTCCTCTGTGCCGTGGTGGCAGAGGTGGCACCGTCGTTAAGCTCCAGGCTACACCCCTGGAGAGCCTACCAAGCAGTCCTAAGAAATGAAAGATGACATCTCGAAACATACTTTTCTTGATAATCTCTTTCAAAATTAACACAGATAAAGGTCTCCAAAAGCTATCAAGGCAACTTATGACAGAGATGAATGTGAGCAATACCCTGTTAAGTATATCCATTAATCACTATTTTTAGGAAGTTTTTACCAGCAAAAATATTTTTCTTTTAGTTTTTATTTTTAGTTTGACTTCAAACAAAGATACCTGGTTAACTATTTAAGTGAGACTAGATGCCATTAACTCTTTCTCTCCCATGGATTAATATTCAATATATATAAGAAACTGATAAACCCAATAGCAAAAAAGCAGTCTGATTAAAAAATGGGTAGAGGGTCTGAATAGATTCTTTTCCAAAAACAACATACAAATGGCCAAAAGGGACATAAAAAGGTGCTCAACATCACTAATCATCAGAGAAATACAAATCAAAGCCACAGTGATATACCACCTCACACCCATTAGAATGACTATTATCAAAAAGACAAGAAATAACAAATGCTGGTGAGGATGTGGAGAAAGGGAATTCCTGTGTACTGTTCATGGAAATGTAAATCGGTGCAGCTAGTATGAAGAACAGAATGGAAGGTCCTGAAAAAATTAAAAATAGAGCTACCACATGATCTAGCGATTCCACTTCTGGGTATATATTGAAAGAAATGAAATCACTGTCTTGAAGAGGTTATCTGCAGCCCACATTCATTGCAGCATTATTTAGTATAGCTATGCTTTAGAAACAATCTAGGTGTCCGTCAATGGGTGAATGGATAAAGAGGATGTGGTATATATATACATACATACACACAATGGAATATTATTCAGCCATAAAATTGAAGGAAATCCTACCATTTGTGACAACAGGGATGGACTTTGAGGGTATTATGCTAAGTGAAATAAGGGAAAGACAAATACTGTATGATCTCACTGGAATCTAAAAATATGAACTCATAGAAACCAAGACCAGATTGGTGGTTGCCAAAGGCAGGGGTGGGATGAGTGAAATGGGTGAAATGTGTCACAGGGTATGAACTTCCAATTATAAGATAAATAGTGGATGTAATTTACAGCGTGGTGACTATAGGTAACAATAGTGTTGTATGTTTGAAAGGTGCTAAGAGAGTAGGTTTTCGCAATATATGCGTATATCAAATCATTATGTTGTATAACTTAGACTAATACAATGTTATATGTCAATTATATCTCAATAAAATGGCCAACTGGGAAAAATTATAGCAAAACAAACAAACAACAAACTATTTATACTGGTATTTCTGGCTGGCTCTGCTCTTTTCAGATCTGGAACTAGGCCTTGACTCGCTTCACTGCCCTTGGGCCCCGTGCTCTGGTTCTCTGTACTTCCTGTTACCTGATTCCTACCCCCCCATCCCCTCCCCATGCAGCCACCAGTCCCCGGACTCCACACCTACAAATCCTGGCACCATAAGATGGAGCAGAGCCCCAGCAGTGGGTTATTTATTGACACAAACTCAGGACCAAGCATCCAAAGGTTGCAGTCCTCACAGATTATTAGCTAGATTGGCCCTGATACTTTGTGATCCTTTTGGAAGGCAAATATCCCTGCACATTTAACAGACTTTTGTTGGCAGGGTTGAGCTTATATCCAGGTTAAGACAGGAATGCTATGGGGTATGACGCGGGAACTAGGGATAACTCACCCTATAGGATAGACACACAGCAACTGTGTGGCTCTGGAGCGTCGTGTTGTGCAGATTTACTACATTATCTAAGGCACCGAAGGCCTCTGTTAAAATGCAAATATACTATCTGGAGGGAAGCCTGCCAGCCCGGGTATCAGCAAAGTTGGCTTCTGCCCTTCCTAGCTAAGTGACCTTTTTGTGGAAGCACAGAATACTAACCCTGGAAGGTGTCTTGGAGGCGTGGAGTGACACTCCCCACCCAAGTGTGTGAAATCCCCCTAAAACCTCCTCCATGTTTCCAGTGACAGGGATGAATCACAGAGTGAACAACAGGATTCGCTGAAACGTCCAGGTCGGCTTTCTGTCATCGTGCACGTGATTGCCGCTGCTTTTCTTTTCCAGCTGAGTCCCCTTTGTTCTCGCGCTGCACTGCCCGTCCCCGGAGAGTTTATTTCTGTTACATGGAAGCAACCAGGGTGTTCAGGTGCTCATCATAGGTCATAGGTGCTCTAGGAAGCCTGGAAGAGGAGAGGGGCGCCAATCTCGATCTCTGAGAGCCCGTGTTTGCATTAACTTTCAGGAAGCCACATCATATTGTCATTCCGTTTCAGTTAAAATCAACTGAAGCCTCTGACTCTTTTCCTGGTGAGCTGTTAAGTCACTCTTCTCCTTTCTTGTAGGGAAGCAGATTTTTGACGCTGAGGGCAGGATTTTAAATGTATTTCAAACACCTTTATCTTACTTAATGTCGAGCAAGCGACAGACTTTATTGGAATCAATTTTCTCATCTCCAAAATGATAACGATGCTACCTCTTCTGTCCACCCCTCCTCCCTGCTGTGTGAATAAAGAGGTGATGTACATGAAGGTTGCAGGGTGCCTGCTTTAGTGCCGGCTCTGAGCCATTGGTGGTGGCTTCCTGAAGGGCTGTGTTGAGATGATTTCTGAGGACCTAGCTGGAAAGAGACCTGCAATTGATTTGTGACGTCTACCATGGTGTGTATGTGTGTGTGTGTGTGTGCGCGCGCGCGCAGGCTACATCATTCTTGACACAGATTTTTCATACTTGTACTATACCTATGCAGGAAATATTATCATTATTAATTCATTAACATTGAACACATATTAATCATTCAACTTGCATTAGAGGGCAGGTGCATTTTGATGAGAAAGGAGCATGGCTCGTTACACGGAGACCCGAGGGCATTGTGGGCGGAGGTGGGGTGCACTGAAAGGAGGGAAAGGAATGCCATGGTCAGATTCATGTACCCCTCAAATTTGATTCGAGGGACAGTCCTGGGCTAGTAACATGGGTCAACGTAGGTACTATAGACTGCCCTTGCAAGGACTTGGGAACTCTAATGCCCACAGGGGAGGCACTGGTAACATCAGTGAGGCAGTGGACCAGGGAGCACTGGGGAATTGTGTGAGGTGACGTGTACACGCTCCATCCAAAGGGAGTGGCCTGCCCCCACTTCAGTCATTTCCTCTCAGACGTGAGTACAGGCTCACTGTTGCCAGAACGCTCTACTTTTAGAGAAGCTGAAAATCTGGCATTTTATGTAAAATATTCCATTGAAAAATGTTGACTCAATTAAAAAAATAACTGTGGATTCAACAGAACACATCTGTGGGCCAGATTCAGCTTCTAACTGCCAGTTTGGGACCTCTGTTCTAGATGCCACTAGAAAAGAAAAAGTTAACTCTTATTAACAAATGCTTACACATGTGCAATGGAATCTCATCAATTCAGGCCAACAGACAATTACTACCCACCCAAAGCCCCGGGTTAGCAGACATGGATTTGTCCTATAGGAATCTTGGACTTCAGTACAGGGTGATAATTCTGAGATACAAATGATTTTAATTAAGGTAAAAAAAAAGAACCCCCAAAGCAGTGAGTGCCACAAGAGAGGTACAATAGAAATGCTATGAGGAATTTTTTGGGGGTGGGAAGGACATGTTGGTGGAGAGGAGTTGGTGGTGGGATGGGGTTGGAGATGGTCCTCATGGAATAGAAGGATTTCCAGAGAGAAAACCTGGTGGACAGGAGCCAGATGAGAAATGTGGGTTTAATTCCTTGAAAGGTGAGCAGTCTAGTTTGCTTGGGACTTAGAGCAGGTAGAGGAACAGTAAACTGGAAAGGTGGGCTGTAAAGTCTCAAGTTATGGAGGGATCTGAAGGGACATCGGGGAAGTTTGTACTTAATTCAACAGGCAATGGGGAGGTGTGAATGCTTCTAAGCAGCAGAAACATGAGTGGAGCTGGACTGTCCTCCAAAATGTACAGCCTGTTGAAGAGACAGACTGTGAAGATGACCGATTAGAGATCTGTTGGCAAAGAGTAAGAATGGCCTAAGCCCCAATGAATGGCGGGTGTGTGACGGAAGATGGGGAAAGAAGTGAGCAAAACCGGGCACATGAGGTAGATGGGATCTCTTCACAGATTGGACTCAGGGACCAAAAGAGAAGTGAGAGATAGGGAGATGGAGGAACAGAGGCATTGGGAGGTGGGAAGAGGGGGTTGGTGCAGGTGCAGAGTTCAGTTAGGCTACCTTGAGTTTAAGGGGTTTTCAGCTGATGAAGTTACAGAAGCAAAGTACACGGGAGTCTCTTCCAGAGGTGGAGAGAGAGGGATGGGGAGAGAAGAGAGACACAGAGACATAGCGAGAGACAGAGGGAGCCAGAGGCTTGGGAAAGCAGCTGCAGGAGATAAGGTTTGGCCACGGAAGTGATGAAGGTGTGAGGATGGGGTTCTTGACAGGGGTTGGGGAGGGGAGAGGGAGGAAGGAGCAGGGCAGTCTGCAGGCTGGACCTTGGAGAGTGCCCATGCTCAGTGGGCATGGCAGGAGAAAAGAATCCAGGAAATGAACCGTCTAGGATGGAAGAGAAGGCAGAACCCAGATGCCAATGAAAACTCGTGGGAGAGACGGTGGGTGGCCATTGCTAGTCCTGTGGAGAGGTCTGAAAGGCAAGCCCTACCATTTGGCTTTTAATCATCTCTTTACTAGATTGCTCTCAACAAGGCTTCTAGTGACCTCTTTGCCCTTGAACCCAATGGCTGTGATTTAACCTTCATCTCTTAGTAGCACTTGGCACTGTCCGGCTCTTTTTCCTTCTCGAACCATTCTCTTTCTTCGTCTTTATGAGAACATACTCAGTTTTCCTTCTACTTCTCCAGCTCTTCCCACTCAGTCAGCTTTTTCACTTCTTCTTCCCCAAACACTGTTAAATGTTACTTTTAATTAGGTTTTTGTCCCTGTTGCCTTCTCCTCTTAATTTCCTCTTTCTGTCTCCAATGACTTCAGTCGCCATTTATATGTTAATGATTCCCAGATCCCATCTCCAAGTCAGAGCTTGTCTGATCCAAGTCTGAGCCCTTGTCTGGTCAGCCAGTTGCCAGCCAGTCACTTCCCACTGGGACGTTTCACAAGTACATCAAACTCAATACCACAAAAACTCAACCTATCTCCTTGCTCTCCCCACTTCTCCTGTGTTCTCTGTCACAGCGAATGATGTTATTTGCCCAGGTACCCAAGGCAGAACCCAGGGCCTTATCCTTGATTTCTCCACCTGCTCTCCCCATATTCAACCAATCACTGATTCCTCTAGATGTTTCCTCAATGTCTGGAAAGGCTGACCACTTCTCTGTATCTCCATAGGAACTGTCCTTGCCCAGGTCACACCACCTTCTCATGCTCCTAACTGCTCTCCTTGGGCAAGTCTTCACTATCTCTACACTACAGCTTCATACCATTTGATCATTTTATTCCTGTATCTTAGGACACTTCAAGGGGTTTTCCCATTACCCAGAAGATAAAGTCCCAACTTCTTAATATGGCTCACAAGATCCTGGCCTGATCTTACCACTGCTGATACTCATTTCTCTAGTTCTGCTTTCCTTTCTCCTTCCCTCCCCCCCTCCCCCCCTTCCTTCCTTCCTTCCTTCCTTTCTCTCTTTCTTCTTTCTTTCTTTTTCTTTCTTTCTTTCTTTCTTCTTTCTTTCTTTCTTTCTTTCTTTCTTTCTTTCTTTCTTTCTTTCTTTCTTTCCTCCCTCCCTCCCTCCCTCTTTTCTTTCATTCATTCTTTCTTTCCTTCCTTCTTTCTTTCTTCCCTTCCTTCCTTTCCTTCCACCTCTCCCCACTCTACACCTTGGACTCCAGTCCAGCTTAAAATTGTTCCCTAACAACATGTTCTTTCTTACCTCCTCCTTTTATATGACCAGTTCCTTCTGACTAGAGAGTATCCCTTGACAAAGCTATCACTTCTTGCTAGATTCTGCTAATTCTTCAGATTTCAGCTGGTATCTTTTCCTTCGGGAAGATACTCTTCCTTAGGGAAATATTCCTGAGACCAGGAGAGTCTGCTGCTCTTCTCTATCATGTGACTGCTGAGTCATGGCTGCTTGTATAATTCTGCCTACCTCTCCTGAATCGTAACCTAGTTTATAAGTTTTTCTTGACTCTAGTGTGGAGTACATTGCCTGAAATATAATAGCCTCTTAGTAAATATTTATTGAATTGGTTATGAATGAGTTATCAGATGTGGGTAAAGGATAGCTGGCAACTTGAATAGCCAATTCAATAGAATCATTTGGATATTTTCTACCTTGTAAGATTTTCAAAAGGTTGTGGGTCTTGGGGAAATAAATCAGTAACTGAATCCTGACTTTGTCCCTAATTAGGTGGAGTGAAATCCACTTCAGTGATTCAGGCACGGAATCACAGACTGTATTTTTTAAAAATATAATTTGCTTTAGTGCAACCAAAGGAAACAGAGTTATCGAAATGAATAAGGATTTATAATTAAGTAATCAATTTGAATCAAATAGATGTACTTGAAGTGTGAAAAAAGGAAAGAGAGAAAAGAAAGCTTTTACTCAATCATTTTCCACGAGTCTTGTTTGTCAGACTTTATTAAGTTTTTCAGCCATTTTTTTCTTATACCATCAAAGATAAACCTTAGTTAACATTTGATTGCAAATTAATGAATAAGAATCATAGACCATTAAAGCTCAAAATAAATTTAAAGATCATCTAAATAAATGCCTTTGTAGTTGAGTAGTGAAGGTTTGGCTCTCCAACAAAATACCTTACATACCTACGTTTAACCAACAGATTTATTGATTATTTACTATACAAGCTATTGTGTTAAGTGAAGTTGCGGGGAGTTACAGAAATATATGACAGTAATCACGCTGTCTCATTTGAGTGGCTCCTGTGTCTATTAGTTTACCTTCTACTCTGACAGCATGATAAGTTTACATAAATAGACAACTAACTCTACCAGTTAGGGCAAGTACCTAATGAACGTTTGAGATAAGAGCTGGTGGAGAGAAAGGAAGAGAGCCGGGACTTCAGGCTGGGCTGGTCAGGAAAAGGCTTGCAAATATGAAACTTCACCGTATAGCATGTCAGCCCCAGAATCAACCGTTCTGCTCCTTGTCTGTTTTCCCTGTACATCAAATCAACAATCCCATGTTCCCAGGAGGGACTGGAGTCATGCTGAGGGAGAATTCAGATGTGACACCATGAGTGGGAGGAAGGGCTTGATGAAAAAGATGGTTCAATGTGAACAGTGAGGCTCCCCAGCCTGAGTCCTTTGTGCAAAGCTTCACTCTGTCAAGGTGTGTGAACGACGGTCATTAGGATGCTGAGAGAGTAAATCATTCTTCTGTTTATAACAGAACAGAGAGAGCGTAACTACATTTCTCATTTTCCTTATTAAACCCAGGGGTTGTTTTTTGAAAGTTGATTATTTGAATGCTCTGACATGTCAGCATTATCTCTTTCTCTGTTGACCTTTTCTACTTTTTCCTCATCAGTCAGAGCTAGAAATATGTTCTCAAGGAAAACAATCCGAAGAATATTTATCAAATCACGGATTCCATTTATAAGCGCACGTGTCTGTCGCAGACACAGGAAACAAACTTAGGATTTCCAAAAGAGGAAAGGGCAAATTAGGAGAATGGGGTTAACAGATACAAACTGCTATCCATAGAATAGATAAGCAGCAGGATTTACTGTAGAGCACAGGGAATTATATTCCATATCTTATAGCAACCTATAATGGAGAATAATCTGAAAAATATATATATATAACTGAATCACTTTGCTGTACACCTGAAATTAACACAATACTGTAAATCAAGTCTACTCCAATAATAGTATTAAAAAGATAGAGGTGTACATGTCTCGACTTTTCTGTTGGTGTTTCTCTCTGGGACTTCGTCCTAAAGGTCTGTGGAATTTGGAAGTGGTGCTCCTCTAGCTTGATGGTGGTACCATTAAATGGCCCAGGATTGAGAGAAGTAATTGTATTGTTTGCAACAGTCATACACCTTGATCACAGAAGCTATGAAAAACATCAGGGAGTTTATTTGTAGGGCTGAAGATAGGGGTAATCCTTTAGAGAAACTGAGGTTTGAATTACTGACTTTTTCATAGACGTAATTAACAGATTTCTCATGCTTGGTTGTCAAATCTCAATCCTGAGCCCTTATAGCCCCTGCTTGTTTTCTAACCTCTCCACTGGTTAGTTGTCCTTTCGTTCTTAAGAATGGCCTTCTGAGAGTGAGTGTTTATTGGAGAAATGCTTAGCATTCAGGATCCAAACTAACTTTTTAAATGATTTGTCAGCCAGCCAATCATTAACAAAAGATGGTCCCTTTCCATCTTCTCATTTTTTGAACGGAGTCAAGGATTGTGTTTGGTATATACAGCAGCCTGGCAGGAAGGCAGGATCTAAACATATTTATAGAAAAGGGTTGAATTCTGAACTAGTGGTGATGCTTATCTGTCAGCTCTTTGATGCTGCTGCTGTCGAAATAATTTGTTTTACAGGAGCTGACTCACCAACTCCCTATTTAGAGGTGGTAGTTAATCTTTAATTGGTAATGGTGCAAAAATGAAACTGGGAAAAATATAAGTTAATTTAGAATTTCGCGTTTATTCACAAATGTCCGCTTACAGGTTGAACGGCAGTTGTGCCTTACACTTAGAATGCAGACCAAAAAGGAAAGAGCCATGTCTCTTAAGACTGTTTTATCCTGCGAAGTGGTGGCGCAGTTCAACGATAGAGCAGTGAGGCTGTGTGTTAGGTTTGGGGGTTGGGGAGGCCCCCCTGCCCCGAGGTGAGAGTTTTACTGACTGTTGGGGTAGCCATGGGAGAGTCTCCTTTCTCTGGAGCTCCTCGTGCCTTTTAAGATCATTCTTCTTGTTCTCCCTTTTGTGGTTATTTGTGATTGTTCCATCAGTTCCATTATTTGGGGGAGACCACCCTCTCTTCCTAAAGCCCTCATACTTCTGGCCCTGATTTCCTAACTTTCTTTCCTCTGAGCCCCTTGACAACATACAGTGAAATCAGATCATCTTCCTGTCCTCCTGGATTCTTGGTTGACGAGGTGCTATCATAATCTTGTGTCTTCCTTTCAGGGGTCATACTTATTGGGCATCATTAGGTGGAGAGGTTGCCCTTTGGACTGCTTTTCCAGAAGTACTGATGGGTTTTGGTTGAACCCTTGGTGCTGGGTCCCCATGTGACCTGACACGTTCACTCCTGAAGCCAACCTGGCCATGTTTACCATTTCTCCCTCTCCAAAGACAATGAGCCCATATGGGGTTTGACCCTGCCACCCTGCCACCATTAACATTGTTTTCAAAACAACTCAGCTAACCCAGTCACAGCATTCGTTACTTTGTTAGGCCAGCTCAGCTGTCCCAGAGAGGAAGTCATTTCCACTCAATTGCTTGTGAATTGCAACTCCGCAGTCCAGCAAAAGGGCTCCTGGTGTCTGTTGCGGTCACTGACCTGCCTCCTAGGTCATCTGTAACATGACAGCTTTCGGGCTGGTTTTGCACCTGGTGTCCAGGGGCTTGACTGATAAGATTAGGAAGTTTTCTGAATGGTATCACTTCATCTCCTTTTGGATCAAATAATATATTCATTATTAGGATCAAATTCCGCTTACTTCTTACAGATCGAGTTTATATCTTTTTATTTGATTCATTGGAGAACGCTTCTGGGTCTTAACATCAGAAATGAGAATGTGTGTCTTGTTATATTTGGTGGAATTTAATTCCTCTGTGTAACCATCTTTCTTAACCAGACCATTCATACAATTTTGTTTAAAAAGCCTATTTTGCGGTATTCTTGGAAATGAGTAAAGCAATTGCATGTTTGAATGCTTGTTTGAGAGCGCAAGCTGCATGTTTACCCTTCCTATCCCGTGGAAAGCTTTCTACACAAGACGCAAATGATCCATTTCAGAACAGAAACCAAAGGGATGGGGAGCAAAGGGAGCGATGGAGACATCAGGGTCATGGGAGGGGACTCTGTCCTTTCAGGATTTCCCGTGTGATTTACAAACTGCTAAGGAGCAGAAACAGTCTCTGTTTCAATGTCATGGTGGGAAGGGCCTCCCTGATCCTTAAGAGGGTCGTGCACGTAGTTCAGCTCAATGAAAATGCTCTAGCTCTGGTGCCCATAAAATATGGCTTAAGGAGCGGACAGTTTCATGCAGAGCCTCCCTCGCCTCTCAAGGACAGTAAGCGGCTCCCACTTGGCTGAAGTTAGAAGCCGCTTCTGCAGGAAACTCGGGCCACTCCGACCTTTCATTTCTTGGTCCCCTCCGTCTTTGGGAGTCCCCGGGCTCGGTGATACATCATTCCTGCCACGTTACAGATGATCCTGACACTTCAGCCGAACCCAGCTGATGTTTCTGGCTGGGCACTTTCTCTTTATCTCTCCCACCGATCAGAGTGGCAGCAACGTTCCCATTTATCATGCACTGTTCTGTGCTGTCATTTAGAAATACGCCCGCCCAGTGAATATTGATAAGATACCTTTGGAATGAGATAAAACGTGGTAAAGGAAGCATATCTTTCCAATGTGATAAAGAACTTTAGAATGTGCGATAATATGTGATAAAAGCCCCACTACAAGCCCATTATTGGGAAGAGCCGTCTGGGGTGTGCCCTGCGCTCTGGGTAGGGGTCCAGGGAGGATGGTTATTGTTTGCATCTGCTCTTTCAAAGGTTTGGGGTCTTTCATTTGTGTTTCTAAGGGAAAAGCTCTTTGAAGGTCATGTTTGAATTAAAAGCTGTATTTATTATCTGTTTTTCCACGTTATCTATATTACAATTGCATATCGAATTTGGAAGCCCAGAATGTCCTGAAGGTAGCTATTTTCTAATTCCACTTTTATCCTACCCTCTGGTATGGTATTTGTCAGTGCACGCTTGCGTCTGCTGGGGCTGATAAGGTATAGGGTAGAAACGGCTACCTGACTAACATTATCGTTCTCTCATTCTCCCTCTCCTGGCTAGTTTGAAATGATGGTCGCCTCCGGACTCAGGTCACCTGCTAAAAGATAACATGGTTGCCAGCTGCAGCTCTTCCCCAATCACTTTGAAGGAATGGTGACTCCATATTTTCCCGGCTGGTAGACTTCAGCAAGAAAGGGAAAGGATCTGAGGGAGGGGTCAGGGTGGGACTGAAATGGAGGGGATGAGAGTTGGTTTTATAACCTAAAGCCAGGAGCTCACTCCTTGTTCAGATTTCAGAGAAAGCAATTAATCTCTCTCATTTGAGAATAGTGCTGTGCGGGTCATAGGGCTGCTATGGCCGCTCTAGGGATGGGCAGGCTGGGGCCAAGTGTGGCCTCCTAAACTGACCTCATGATGGACATATTTTCTCAGTCCGGCTAATGTTTTTAATTTAGGAGAGAATAATATTAATAAATAACAGCCAATCTTTATTTTAAGCCCACCACTTGCCAAGCATTAGCACTTACATGACTCTTAGAAACCACCAACGAAGTAGATCCAGCTAAAATCACAATTTTACAGACGGTGAAAGCAGACGCTTGCTTAAAAAGATTAAGTGGCCTGCCCGAGGTTGCATAGGTGTGTGAGAGAGGAGCTGAATGCACGCAATCCTCACGCTTTTCTCGGTGGAGTAGCTCTTATGGTAGGTTCTGCATCTAAAAGAGATAATGTTGCTTCTAACTGCAGTTTTCCATAGGCATTGGAAAAATCTGAGGGATTGACACATAGGTTTGCCTTTTTTTTTTTTTTACATCTTTATTGGAGTATAATTGCTTTACAATGGTGTGTTAGTTTCTGCTTTATAACTAACTGAATCAGTTATACATATACATATATCCCCATATCTCTTCCCTCTTGCGTGTCCCTCCCTCCCACCCTCCCTATCCCACCCCTCTAGGTGGTCACAAAGCACCGAGCTGATCTCCCTGTGCTATGCGGCTGCTTCCCACTAGCTAGCTATTTTACATTTGGTAGTGTATATATGTCCATGCCTCTCTCTCGCTTTGTCACAGCTTACCCTTCCCCCTTCCCCATATCTTCAAGTCCATTGACACATAGGTTTTTTCCCCTACCTTTGTTGACATATAACACTGTGTAAGTTTAAGGTGTACAATAAGTTGACTTGATACACTTCTATATTACAAAATTGTTACCACCATAGCTTAGCTAACACCCACGTCACATCACATAATTGCCATTTCCTTTTTGTGGTGAGAACATTTAAGATCTACTGTCTTAGCTTCTTTCAAGTATGTAATACCCTATGTTAACTATAATCACCACGCTCTACATTAGAGCCCCAGAACTCACTCATCTTATGACTGGAAGTTTGTACCTTTGACTAACATCTCCTTATTCCTCTCCCTCCCCTCCCCAGCCCCTGGTAACCACCATTCTACTCTCTGTTTCCATGAATTTGGCTTTTCTAGATTCCACATATAAGTGATATCATACAGTATTTGTCTTTCTCTGTCTGATTTCTTTCACTTAACATAATGCCCTCAAGGTCTACCTATGTTGTCCCAAATGACAAGATTTCCTTCTTTTTAATGACTGATTAATATGACATTGTATAAAAATAAAAATTCATCCATTGATAGACACTTAGGTTGTTTCCATATTTTGGCTATTGTGAATAATGCTGCAATGAACATGGGAATGCAGGTATCTCTTTGACATCCTGTTTTCATTTTCTTTGGATATGTACCTAGAGGTGGGATTGCTGGGTCATATGGCAGTTCTATTTTTTTGTTTGTTTGTTTGTTTTTTTTTGCGGTACGCGGGCCTCTCACTGTTGCGGCCTCTCCCGTTGCGGAGCACAGGCTCCGGACGCGCAGGCTCAGCGGCCATGGCTCACGGGCCCAGCCGCTCCGCGGCATGTGGGATCTTCCCGGACCGGGGCTCAAACCCGTGTCCCCTGCATCGGCAGGCGGACTCCCAACCACTGTGCCACCAGGGAAGCCCGGCAGTTCTATTTTTAATTTTTTGAGGAATTCCCAAACTCTTTTCCATAATGGCTGCACCAATTTACATTCCCACCAACAGTGCACAAGGGTTCCCTTTACTCCACACCCTCGTCAACACTTATTATCTCTTGTCTTTTTGACGACAGACATTCCAACAGCTGTGAGCTGATATCTCACTGTGCTTTTGATTTGCATTTCTCTGGTGATTAGTGATGTTGAGCATGTTTTCATGTACCTGTTGGCCATTTGTGTGTTTTTTTGTTTTTGTTTTTTTGTTTTTTTTTTTCTGTACGCGGGCCTCTCACTGCTGTGGCCTCTCCCGTTGCGGAGCACAGGCTCCGGACGCACAGGCTCATCGGCCATGGCTCACGGGCCCAGCCGCTCCACGGCATGTGGGATCTTCCCGGACTGGGGCACGAACCCACGTCCCCTGCATTGGCAGGCGGACTCTCAACCACTGCGCCACCAGGGAAGCCCTGTGTGTATTCTTTAGAAAAATATTTACTGCCCATAGTTTAGCTGGATTGTTTGTTTGCTATTGAGTTGTATGAGTTCTTTACGTATTTTGAATATTAACCCCTTGTCAGATATATGATTTGCAAATATTATTTCCCATTCCACAAGTTGCCTTTTCATTTGTTGCTTGTCTCTTTTGCTGTGCAGAAGACTTATAGGTTTTTGAGACTCTGGGGAAAATTCAGAATGAGTTCAAGTTCTGACCTATCCCTACCCTCATGTCTCCTTCTACCTGATTCTGCAGTAGAATGATTACATGTAGTTTCCTTTTGAGCTCAGGGATATCAACTGCTCATTTAAATGTGTTGTGGTCTAAAAATTGTTTCTAAAACAGACTCAGCTCTTTATCATGAATAGGCACCCCTTTCCTTCCATTTACCTTGAGGATCACTGGCTAGAATTAGTAAATAATTTAGAATAGTTGCTGAGCACTGACTGGGTGCCAGGCCACATTATCTAATTTAATTTCCATTTTACAGGTGAGGGAATTTAAGCCTAGAGAAGTTAGCTGACTTTCCCAAGCCTGGATGT
Organism: Orcinus orca; assembly: GCF_937001465.1. Taxonomy (NCBI): domain Eukaryota; kingdom Metazoa; phylum Chordata; class Mammalia; order Artiodactyla; family Delphinidae; genus Orcinus; species Orcinus orca. The sequence continues at coordinate 17,492,197 of NC_064560.1, read as the reverse complement.
GAGAAATCTGACTCTTATGTCTGACACAGTGCCTGTCATGGGGGTCTCTGAGCAGCGTCTCTGTCACTGTTGGGGGAGGGGGGAGGGGGGAGCAAAGCCAGACTTTGTATGTGGCTTTGCGTGTGCATGTGCTTTGACAGTACGTGTGCTTTGTGATGGCCACAGGGTGGTGTAACATGTGATCGTATGCTCAGAAACAGCATTGCCTTTTGTTCTGGGAACTGTTTTCTTTCCCTTGAATATACCCAGAAGAATGGAGAAAACTTCTATAAACTTGATGAGAATTTTCAAATTAAAAAAAACAACAACAGGTTCCTGGTTTGGTATTGTTTTTGTTTTTAAATTAAGCTGGGATTAAGATTTTTCCAGAATTTCTAGTTTGTGGGGAAAAGCACAACCACAGTTTACTGTAGTAGTAAAGGCATGTCTTGGTGGAGAAAATGCCACACAAAGACTGAGGTATCAGAGCTACCACCTGGCATGACCAGCAGACACTCTAGTTTCCAGACCTCCTGTCCGTTTTCTGATGAGCTTCGCATGGGTTTAAGTTACTTGCATGAAGTTTCCCGAGGCCTTGGAGCTGGACTGGAGGAATTTCTAGTTCCCACCTTCCCATTCTGTCTTTCTTTGCCCTCTACTCAGAAACACCATAGAAAGAGGAAAAATGAAGCAGGGCAAGAAATGAGTGTATTCCTTCCAAAATATGCACACATTATCATCTTGGTCCCAACACACCAGGCCTCTCTCTCTATGATCCAAGGGAACTCGTGGAGTATAGGAAACGCACAGAGAGAAAAATATTTTCAAAGAAAATTCATTTCTCAGAAGAACGTCAAAAGGTGAAGAGTGAGGCAGAAAGAAATGCCTTGAATCTTTGTTTCTCTTTTGGCTTTTTGCTAAAGGTTAAAGAGCATCCTGTCTTCTTTTGCCTTTCTTCCTTTGCATTATATTTATTTGTTCATTTGCCTTCCAGTCTTAGGTTTTTAGATAGAAGGTATTTTGGAAATGCAAAGTATTTGCTATTAATGTTTATCCATTACTTGCTTCTTTTAATTTTCAAAAGTATTCATATTCATCTTGTTCATGTACTTTCTTCCATTAGCTCATTTCTGCTTTAATGGCAATTTTATTTCATAATTTAAATTTTCTCTAATCTTTACTACTGAATGGATTACTTTAATGAAAAATGGAAATAATTACTACTGCTACTCAAGAAAATGTCTTTATTTCACTCAGAGCTGTCACTTTTACTTGTAAGATAAGATAATTTTAAATGGGATGAAATTCTGTAAAGCTGACTGCACTAAGAAATACTGACAAGCAGTGATGAGTGGAAACGTCTGTTTCTGATTGAAATCAAAACATTGGGCATATATTTTACTAGCCTTGTAAATAATTTAAAAAGAATAACAACACAAAACTTCCCATAAAATTCTCATTCTCTCTTCTCCTCCCTGGAATTTATGTAGTCAATTAAGCTGATAACATTTACTATACTGAAATACATATTAATAGAATGGTATCTTGTACTCCCAGTAATATAAAGAATAAAAAACATCATTCCAGACACCTGGAGGACCTGGATCTAGAAGTAACCTATGCTAACAGGTGTTGCTGTGATGATACTGAAACAGTAACTTTCCTAGACAAACTTTGATTTGTCTATTTATCTCTCACACTGTTTACAGCAAGCTCCCAGGCTAGTAGAGTGAGGGAAGGACCTGTAAAATACAGTGTACAGAGTTTTCAGTTGTGGAGAAAAGTCATTCAAAATGTTTGTAATGATTTGCAGTGCAACTTAGGAAACACGTTCGAGTGTGTTAATTGTCAAGTGCATCCATTCAAACACACTTTTCGAGTGCTGTTACTCTGCTCAAACGATTATAGGCAAGATGGAATGCAAAACACACGCTCATGATTAAATGTTTACCTCAAGACCTTTAAAAGATCTAGTTGATATTTATCTTAAAGGGAAAAATAAAGGTTTGTTGACTATTTCAGCATTGGGTAGGGAGATAGACCAATGACTTCCTAAATCTTTTGGACATTTTGTAGTTAAATTTGGCACGTTTTATACCTTTAATTGTAATGATAATTAAGGAAGATAACCTTTAGTTACACAAACTTGTCTCTTTTGGTCTCGTCTCCTCCACACATCCTGCGTTCTCTCCCGTATTAGTTCTCACTGTCCCAACCATTTGGGACATACTGTCTGTTCATGATGGAGGAAGAACAGTAGCTCATTTATGGGACAACACATCTAGCCTCAGTCCTTGGTGCTCCCCTAGTCTTTCTTTCCCTCCATCTGTGGCCACTTGTCTCCCTGGTCTGCCCTACAGTTAGTAGACTTTGAGTGTGGGAGAGATTTTGTTCCCAGGAAGACATTTTGTCTACTAGAAGTATTATACAGGTACTTTCTCTTTTCCTTTCCACTAAGATGAGACGACCTGGAGAATTTTTTAGAGTTGCAGTTGTGGTTATTGGTTGACTTACAGCCACAGTCTTTTACTTAGTAATACACATATTTAAATTACTGCATTTTCCTTTGGGGAAGACAGTGAGAAAAAGAGAAAGAAAACAAGCTCTAGCTTGATATATGCCCTTAGGTGAGAGTATTATAAATCTCACCTGTGCTTTAGCCTAACCATTCAAGTTTTGCAAGTGATTATTTAAGGTTATTCTTTCTCTAGAGAAAGTGGCCGACAGAAAAATTGAATAACTGGTAAAAATGATAGGAAAGAGGCTAGAATAACCAGTTATTATAATGAAAATTATTATTGATTGTAATACTTCCATTAGGAAGTTTATTACTTTATTCCTTTGATAAACATTTATAAAACACTATTTATCGTGGCACACCAGGTGGCAAATACAAAGAATCGTGTAATGTAGACTCTGGCTTTGGAGTTTGTAGAAATGACACTCGACAGGCACAATGTGTCAACCGTTATCAGAAAGGTAGGCACGGGGAATTCCCTGGCGGTCCAGTGGTTAAGACTCCGCGCTTTCACTGCTGAGGGTGCAGTTTCAATCCCTCGTCTGGTAACTGAGATCCCACAAGCTGTGCAGCGTGGCCAAAAAAAAAATGTAATTGCCGTTTGGACAAGAGATAAATGATTGTTAATGGAGATGAATTGAATTTACATTAAAGAAGTAAAATTTGAGCTGGGTCATTTTTACTGACATACAAGCCAATTATACTGATATTCGTTTCAGGTGTACAATGTAATGACTCGATATTTGTACATATTGCAAAATGATCACCACGCTAAGTCTGGTTAATATCTAACACCATACATTGCTACAATTTCTTTTTCTTGTGTGAGCTGGGTCTGGATAAATAATCTGGTGGATACTTATGGTTTTTCTTTCCAGCACCCATTTCCCTTTCTCCCTGTGACATCTCTGGATTCTTGGAGAAATCCAGCCTTTTCCTACCCTGCAGGGGAAAAGGTTGAGCTCTATCCGGATTTAAGCACAAAAGGAGTTCACATCAAAGTGGGATTTAAATCTAGTGGTCCACGGTTAAGGACTGCAGATATGAGCCCAGCTGAGAAGGGTTAATTTTGTGGGATGAGTATGGAGAAGGGCTCTGCAGGTTGAATCTGGTTGGAGGAGTGTGTACAGTTAACGAACACCCAAAGGTCCAAAAGGAAGAGACAGGGGTCTTGGTTTGGACTACCAAGTTCTAAACACATACCCAAAGTCAGTGGGCATGAAGACGGACCATGGGAGAGACATCAGGGGCAGACCAGGGAGTGAAGACCTCCGAAAACTTGTTTCAAAAACTCCCTCCATCAACAGATATTGATTATCTACTTACTATGTAGTACTGATAATAATAATAATAATAATAATATGACAGCTACTATTTATAATGTTGCCTATGATGTTGCCATAGTCAGACATCACATCACATTAGTTCATCCTCCTTACAGTCCTCGGAGGAAGGACTCTTATGATTCCATTTGATAGAAAAGCCACTAAGGCTTAGATGAGCTAAGCTTCATGCTCAAGTTCCCACAGCCAGGACCAACCGGTTCTTCCGGTTCCGTGTGACTCCAAGCCACTCTCTGAGTCATCAGATGACCTCGTTCTGCACAAATTAAACAGCAAGGGAACAGAGACACATATGACAATTTCTGTTTTATAGAAAGTTGTTGAGGATGGACTCTCTCCACATTAATCACTCATTTCAGAACATGTAGGAATATTTTGAGTAACATCTGACTAGATGTGGTTAGCCCTTTTAAAATTGCATTCCTTAAGTAACGGTATTCTAAAATATCCTTTCGTCTCTGGTGTTTGAAAATCCAATTCACTCTGTAGACTGACTATAAACGCAAATAAGAGCATTGATTTCCTCATTTCATCACCTCCAGAGAACAATTCCTAAAGCATGGAAGTTCTAACCAGCCAATCAAAAGTCACTACTTAAGTCAGAGACTCAAAGAGTAGTTTATTATTAAAAAGTGTTCCTCTGAAGATGATGTTAAATGAGAATAAAGGAACCAATCTGGGCTATGATCTGTATTCAGCTTCAGGAAATAGTCTGAAGGAAAGGGTCCTGTTAACTGTATTTAGAGCTTTTCCTGTTTCTGGTTCCTGCCTGAGGAAAAGTGGGGAAAATCCAATTTCTCAAAAGCCACTTAAGTGTTATTAAGCAATTCGTGGAAACGAGCAGGGGAATTGACAGGGCTTTCCCCCCCACTATGATGTACAATTCAAACGCTGTCTGTCTCATTTGGACGTATATTTGACCACAGAATAAATACAGATCTGCATGAAATGTTCCCTGCATCCACCAAGACAACCATAGTCATTAATTATTGAAAATGCTATTATCTTGCCCATCTGTAATCCTATTTCTGGAGTTAGTTATGTAATTTCACCCGATACAGAAAAGGAAACTTTGACCCTCATTCCATTTAAAATGAGCTTTTCACTAAATCAGGAAGAAGGGTTTTTTTCCTTCTGAATGAATCATAATTGGAAGGCTGTAAGAGATGTGAGTATGAACATGGGAAAGAGGAAATGAGGATTCCATTCGTTATTCCGAATAGTTCAAATATTTAAAGCCATACTTTGTCACTCCAAGTTGGGGTTTCAACTGGACTGTTATTCATGTTTGTCTAATATTGTGTTCTTAAATTCAAGACGCTTTTGGTGCTGGTGGGGATTTTAAAAATCTAGTTCTCCATCTGGATGAGAATTTTAGATCCTAGCCCAAGGAGATGTGATTTGTTCGAGATCTCATAGCAGGAGGTCCATGATTTGAACTTATAACTTTGGTTTTTAGTCCAAAATTCATTTCATTCTACTCTCTCTTTTTTCTGGGAATGACTCTAAGAATGGATAGTTGAGTTGGCAGTCAAGTCAATGGAAAGTCTGTTGTTCTTTCGCATCCATAAGATGTCTGTAGATAAAGAGACCAGTGAGGTTGCCTGCAGTCTACAGAGTTTCTCTTCTTCCTCAGTTCAGGGAAATTTCTTCCAGATAAACAAAGAAAATATGTTAAGTGTTTTGCCTTCTGTATTTTGAAAAAGCTCGGAGAATAAGAATGCTGCTTGTATAATCAGATTGTACAACATTTTGCTAAGTGCCATTCTGTAACGTCAAACTGAAATACTTTGCCTAATATATACTTACGAATAATAGCAAGATTTATGCTTAAAATGGAGTGCTTTGCTGTTTTTATAAGAGTAAGCCTTGACGTTGACAGAGAAGCATGGAAGACCATCAAGGGTGCTGCCTGGAGCAATTCTGGACCAAAAAGTCCTTCTTTGGCTGGCCACGAGGACCCGAAATCTCAAATTTAGCTTCACCTTTCTCAGGAACGTTAAAAATTCCTTATTAGTGCACAAATATCTCTGGAAGAGGTAATACCGAATGTTTTGCTGCATTTGCTATAAACACCTTAGTCAGTATGGGTCTAGATTTCCCCACTAGGGGAAATTTCTACCAAAGGGGAAGTCACCAAAGATAAGTTTTGCCTATTTAACCATTTTGCCTAGAGATGAACCTGAGTATTGCTATGAATAATAAGTGAAAATAGCTTAGATTCCATTAGTAATATGATTCTAGCCAATAGGTTCTACACTAGGAGAGGATGCTGTTATCATAAATCATTACTATTTTATGTTCAGACAATGAATACACCGATGTTTCCAGCAAGGGAAAAATGCAAGCCAGCTTTCACCTTTCCTCCTGAGGAAAGTGATGAACTAGTGTGCATTCAGAAAATGCTGCATGTCTTCTGAGTCTAACCAACCCCGTTCCTCCTTAAATGTCCATATGTGAATGAGGCACTTTGCAGATTTTTTTTAACTCAGCACTTACCGATCTTAAAAAGAATTGTGGGCTTCCCTGGTGGCGCAGTGGTTGAGAGTCCGCCTGCCGATGCAGGGGACACGGGTTCGTGCCCCGGTCCAGGAAGATCCCATATGCCGCGGAGTCGCTGGGCCCGTGAGCCATGGCCGCTGAGCCTGCGCGTCCGGAGCCTGTGCTCCGCAACGGGAGAGGCCACAGCAGTGAGAGGCCCGTGTACCGCAAAAAAAAAAAAAAAAAAAAAAAGAATTGCTAGTGTAAAAATATACCTTAGAAACCAGTTTCTTTCAAGAAAAGGTGGGAACAAAATGCATTATGTTTGTCTGACATATTGGAAGTGGCTTATTTCATTCAAAGGTATTTTTTTCTCTTCCTTTTTTATTTTATTTTATTATTATTATTTTTTTGGTAAAATTCAGGGTAGCAATGCAATTTAACAGGTAGGTGGTCAATAGCCTTTCTGGCAGGGCCCGTTTTCTATGACTTCTTTCTCAACATTTCCCTTCCTAAAAGGACCCAGCATTAACTAGTCAGATAACGGAAAAGAGAAGGTAGTCCTTAGCCATTTGTAGTATGGGAATTTTGTGGAACAAAGACCATAGTTTTTCTTCTTACTTTTTAGTGTCTAGGAGGTGGTAGGTCCTTAATATTTTCAAAACAAATAATCTGATAATCGAGTTCTCAATAATCTATGATAAATTCCCAAGGTTTTTTTTTTTTTTAAGTTATATCTATTAAAACCAGGAAGGACAAAATTAGTATTATTTTGCTATTCAATACATGTTATAAAACAACACATCAATCTCCATTGGATATAGAAAACTTATGAGATATCTGTGAAATGGCATGATTAAGGTTTTTCTGTGATCCATTTGCCAAAATACACAAAAGTTGAAAAACAGAAAATAATTGTCTCTAGGCTAGTGTACCATTGTTGGGGAGGAAAGCAGTGAGCAGCTTTGTCCTTTATTCAGTAAATCAACTTTACCTGGTAAAATTAGGACAGAAATCATAACACAAAGCAACATTTTGTGAAGTGTTTTCTATGTCCCAAATACTTAGATAGCATATCACTTTTTTTCTTCTAAGTAACACTAACCAATTTGTCTTTGTGTCATGTAGACCCTTCCCCAGTTGTGTGTAACAGATGATTAATGTATGGTTTTATGTCTCAGTGATTCACGTAGAAACTCTCGTAAACATTGGATGCAAAGATTTGATTTGTTTTTAATTTAATAGGGTCTAAGTTGGGGGGGTAGATTCTTTAGATGGGCCTTTTGGGAGACATTTTTAGCAAAGACATAAGTGCTCGGATTGCCTTAGAGCCGTGAGAATTAGACTAGACCACTTGTCTCATCTTACGTGTTGAAGGCAAGATGTTAGCAAAGGGGTGTCAATTCTGAGAGTGTTTGTAAATCAACGGCCAAAGAGCCAAACTGGGGGGACGCGGGAGAGCTGTTGCTTCTAGATGCCAGTAGCTAATACAGTCAACTAATTTTGTATGTGCTACTTGCACCTGAGGGCCAGCTTCTGTTCTCTTTATAAATCTTCATTATAATCTATCAGCTGTCAGAACATTTCATGACCCATGAAATGGGTCCTCCATGAGTGGAGAAGGATAACACACTCTTTTTTTTAACTTTTTATTTTATGTTGGAGTCTAGTTGATTAACAATGTTGTGTTGGTTTCAGGTGTACAGCAAAGTGATTCAGTTATATATCTCCATGTATCTATTCTTTTTCAAATTCTTTTCCCGTTTACGTTGTTACATAATATTCAGCAGAGTCCCCTGTGCTGTACAGTAGGTCCTTGTTGGTCATCCATTTAAAATATTTATGAACATTTGTCTATTATGTCAAAATAGATGGACCCAAGAAGAGACAGTGTCCTCCTTAAAAGAGATTACATTCTAAAGGGAACACGACTCCTGGTCTAGAGCGGGAAGGCACAAGTTTCTTATCAGAGAAATAGTTCTTCAGCTGGCGTCAGCTGAGATGGTCAGAAACCGTCTGCCACTTGAAGCCAGTTTGTAGGAAATGGGCATGGTTGGTGTTCCACCAGAGCTCAGCCCAAGAATAAGGAGAAGTAAAACCATGGTAGCCTGAGGGCGACTTTGAAAACAAAGACCAACTATTGCCCAGTGGAAGTGTGGCTGCCCTTTTTCCCTAAGAAGCTTCTCGGGGTCACAGATTAGGTGCCGTGGCTTTCCTTCCCTCTGCAGGCTCAGCTGTCCTTTGGAGGCACCGTTGGGCTGTCGCCTCCAGGGCTGGTCATCTGTCACTCTCCAGGATAACTCTATTTCAGAGGGGCTGTCGAGTGGCCAGGGAGGCAGCAGGGCTGCCTGCTGTGGCCCGATGTCTGGGCCTGACAAGACCCCTCCCTCCTGGCCAGGCATTGACCTGAAGTCCTGGGCTTACGGCCATGACCCAGAGCCAGAATGATCTGCATCTTGTTCTGTTCTATTTCATATGGAAGCTGTACTCTGCTAAGCAGGAAGAGATTGTGTAAGAAGCAGACAAAGAACAGAACTGGGTATCACGCAGGTCGAGTGGCACTTAATGTTGAAAAAGCAAAGGACAAAAATCTGTGCACCTTTTCTAGTCCAGTAATTTCCGATTGTTTTTGTTTGTTTCTAATATTGTTTGGCTTCACGTGGCTCTTCAAGTCCCTCTTTTCTTCTGCAGGGGCTTTTTGAGACTTACATGTGTGTGTGCGTGCACACACACACACACACACACACACAAATTTAAATTAATTTTGTCCAGAGAAATTAGAGATAATTACAAAATTAGCATAGAGCCAATGATGTTTTCATTTAGTTCATGCATCTCCAAGAAGTTCCTTTGTTGTCGTTTGATTGATTAATTTAAAGGAATATTTTCTACCGCTAAGTAAATATCAATAAATAGTAGATAGGTTTTTCTCCTTCAAGGGGATTTTAAGGCCAAATCCACTTTGATTGGTTTCCTTCAGTTCAAGTACTTGCATTCTATAGGGAATGAAATGTTAATCTGTGGGACCTCTATGGTCTCCATGAGTTTTGTTGACAATGAATTTTGTTGACAATGAGTGGGGGGCAGTGGGTCATGTGAGGAGATACCGACCACCACTGTCAGTGGACTGGATCCCTTGCTGGGATGCAGGACAAAGATTTGGGTTGAGAAATACAAGTGTCTTCATCAACTTTTTTTTTTGGCGGTACGTGGGCCTCTCACTGTTGTGGCCTCTCCCGCTGCGGAGCACAGGCTCCGGATGCACAGGCTCAGTGGCCATGGCTCACGGGCCCAGCTGCTCTGCGGCATGTGGGATCTTCCCGGACCAGGGCACAAACCCATATACCCTGCATTGGCAGGCGGACTCTCAACCACTGCGCCACCAGGGAAGCCCCTACATCAACTTTTAAATAAAAATACCATCCAGTGAAGTAAAGAAAATGGGATAGTTTTCAGAAAGGAATCAAATTAAAAGGTTTGGGGGAAAGAGTCTCTGGCTTAAAAAGATAAAAAAGACATTTATTTTACCACAAAAACACAAATTTCATTCCATATTTGAGCTCATGACAGGCTCTACCCTTTATCAAAATGGACTTAACTGCAACATTACAGCAAAGCGAGCTCCATGTCCGTCACTGGCGTGGTAAAGACGGCCCAGATGATAAACTGCAGACTAGCAGAGGGCTAAACACTCCTTAGCACAATTTAAGATGGGTTGACTTCATTGCTCTTAATCAGATATCAGGAACCAGAAATAAACATAAAAATAAAATTTCCAGGGAAAAGTCATCTGCCAATTAAACTCCAAGAGGTGAAAATGGTCATTGTAGAAAGCCATCTTCATGCAGGCACATATCACACTTCCCAACGGTCCATGGATATCACTCCGGACTACTCTGAACCATAGTTTAATCACCGGTTCTGACCCCCAGTCTTCTTCATTTGCTTAAACTGCCTTCTGGAGCTGGTTAAGCTACTACATGTTTACTTGTTCTGGTTCCCACTGGATCCTAGACACCTTCTCCAAAACGTGCTTCCCTTCTATATTTCATGCATATCTTTCCCAGCTGGTCTCACATGCACTCAGCTAGCCAGTGCATCTTAAGGTGTCTTTAGGACACCTTTCTTGTGCATTCAAGAGGTGGAATAGGACTGTGCCCTTTAGCTGTGTCTAACAGCCTCCGTGGTTGGTGAGGGGGGATGCATTGCTGAAGGGTAGAGGGGTGGGAAGAAAGTTCTAGAACCATCAGCAACAGCACTGGGGTTCCAGGATGTGAGGGGAGGGGAGAAGGAGGTAGAGTGTGGAGAGAAAATGGATGGGTTAGTACATATTTAATTAGGCATTTTCTATTTTAAGCAACAGTCACTCTAGATAGATGTTGGCTAGTATGGAAGCCATGGAAGTAGAGATAGGTCAGGTGCTCTCTTAAGATCTGCACAATCTTCTATCATGATGTGTCTCTTTCCCTTTGTTCCATTCTACTGTGATACCTACTGACCATTCCCTGCACGTTCAGCCCGAACCCCCAAAACCAGTCTGGTTAACTCTTTACCACTGACACTGCTGGCCAGAGCTATTTGTGACACAAAGCTGGGCGCTGGTGCTTGTGGGATGTCTTTGCTTGTCCTGTCACTGGCCACCTCCAAAGAGGAGCCTGAGGGCCGTGCTGCTGGGCAGTCCCGGAGGGCAGGGCAGTTAGCTGCATGTGGAGCGTGGCTGTGAGTTGCTCCATTGACACCTAAACACTGTCCAATTCGGCATGGATATGCAACGTTTTACACCAAACAGAGAATGGAGAGGACACAGGTGTTATGCTGCTTTTGTCAAAGGAGCAGGTGAAAATCTTGGAATGAAAGAAGTGAGGGATTCTCTTGAGGCATCTTCTGGAAGAAGTAAAGATGGAGGGATGGAATGGTTGAATCGCTTTCTAGAGTATGCTGAGGAAGGTATTTGAGGTGTGTATTAGAGGTCAAGAAAATTGAGGCACTTAGAGCAAGAAAGACTTGGAGATGAGGAGAAAAGAAGGATGAACAATTTTTCCACATCCTCTTTGGAGAATCCGATCTGCGTTGAATTCTCTGCCATGAGTTCCTACAAGGGCAGGTGATTTCTTATAACAACCTTCCACAGAAATACTGGGGAGAGAATGGTTTCCCTTCTAAGTATTTTGAGGGAGTGGGCTGCATGCTATAAAGGAGATTGGGAAAGGGTAAGGAGAAATATTCCTGGGTGGACCATTTGGACCATTTTCCTTTGTATGGCAGACTGCGTCATTCCCGCAACCTTTCACCTGTGAGGCCCTTCTCCGGGTGGGGGCCTGACTCACAGCAACTGTGCCCTGACTTGCTCTCAAATGATGAAAAAAAAAAAAACTTTGACGAGGAAGAAGTGCAAGAGCTTTAAGCAACACATCGTAGGTAACTAGAGGCATTACTGCGCTCAGAGTCATTTTATTAGTATAAAGCCTTACGATCTTAATATAAAAATGTAAGTTGAACTGGAAAAAAATGAATGAATCTGAATAACTATATGCCTTTTTTGCCTCTTAAGAATTTTCTGGGAATGATATTTTGGTAGATAAAAGTAAAATATTTCATTACAAATTTAGTCTGCACTTGAAAACTGAATGTTGAGGACAAAATAGGATCTTTCATGGTATGTGATTTGCAGGAACACATTTAAGCTTCCTCAGACACAGGTGAGCTCTGCTGAGTACTCAATAGAGCCGTACCTACAGGTGGATTCTTAATAGATGTTCCCTGGTGAGGAACTCTTGCTAAATGTGCAACTACATGCTTTGGTTTTCCTTATATTAAAGGGGAGAGGGAGATAAATTAGGAGTTAAGGATAAGCCTATAGATAACTAACAAGGATCATCTGTATAGTACAGGGAACTATACTCAATATCTTGTAACACCTATAATGGAAGAGAATGTAAAAAAAGAATATATATATTTATATATATGTATGTATAACCTAATTACTTTGCTGTACACCTGAGAGTAACACAACATTGTAAATCAACTATATTTCAATAAAAATAAAAAAAAATAAAATGCAGGACTGTAATGTTGGTAAAATGACTCCCTCCAAGCCAAATGATAAGTTGCTTAATACGGTCACATGTATTATCTTCTGGGCACCTTAAAATGAAAGATGTACAGCCTGGATTGAACCACACATGTGTGGGATGGAATGTGGGATGGGATGTGGGCTGGAACTGGCACACCTGAATCAATGTGCTTGCATCATTTTATTTTTCTATTTTGCAGTTAAAAAATTCAGTACAACTGTTATGAGACCTATTTTTATCTTCTCTGAAGCCAATTACAATTTAAGCTGGACCAATTCAATAAAAATGAATTTGAAAAATATAATCAACACAGAAAGAGGAAGCTAAATGTGCATTCAGTTCCCCAAATTACACATTTCCTTGCTCTGCAGAGAGAGGCTATTGGGTGGGATATTCTTGGCATTTGTTCATTTAAAGATAAGGATGACTCCCTTCACACCAGCCCTGCAAGCAGGATGCAATGAGACTTTCATCAGAGCCTGTGTGATTCTGCAAACACATTCTTGGGAGTTATAGAAATTCTTACCCTCCTCACATCCTTTTGCATGCACCGTCCATGGACAAGTCTCCTCATTTGTCTTGGACGAATGATGTCTTTTTCTAATTAGGCAGATGCTTCCGTTTTAGAGCCGGACCAGAAGACAATATCTAATTGAGCTTTTTTTTTTTTCCTTGGTTTTTGTTTTGGACAGTGCTAGAATTAGCCTTGGAATTTGGTCTCCTGATTGACCCGTGTCCTAATTAAAGCCCGATTTGATTGACTCTGCCTGTGCCTTTCTGTAGGGAGCACAGAACAGCTTCCCACATTGACAGCATGTTGGATTGGTGATGGCTCCTGATTCCCTGATACGTTCTGACATCCACAAGCCCCCCACAGAAGCCCAGGCTGCCGCGGACTGCGTGTCTCTTCAGCTCCAACACTAACAGAGCAGCATCTCACCCTACTTTTCAGTATTCCTTTTTCTGTAATATATATTCAAATACAATTACAAAACAGGATCTTATGAAGTAAATATAGTGATGTCCATAGTTTCCATCATCTTAATAGTTTACATAAGAGAGAAAAATCACTTCTGAAATCCAAGCAAGTCTACACAGGTTTCCTCCCTTCTTTGCCTGTAGCTTTGAAGGCTTGGAAAGTCCTAAAAATTAAATTGGCTTCTTCTAATGGATACAGATGGCAATGCCTTGTGCTGGGTCCAGCTGTCATTTTCTTACTCAAAAGAGAGGAGGGGAAAGTACGTATCATCAGAGCACCTGCAGCCCTGAACTTACAGCAGAAAGGTGCGCCCTCTGCAGAGAGTAAGGAAGTCTGTCTGATGTCATACATCTCCGTAAAAGAAGATCTCCGTTTCTTTTTTGGAAAAAAAGAGTTTTCAGTGTAACTCATCACCCGGGTTCTTCCAAAGAGACTTTCAATTTTAGTAAAACAACAACAAAAACAACAACAGGTTTGTATCTCTGCTAAGCAGACCATCATTTGAAAGCTTTCATGTTTGCGTAAGGAAGGCACGATGCTTATAGAATCAGCCAGGTAGCTTATCTCCCCACCATTTTCTATTAAATATAGGAAGAGTCCAGCCATCGTCTGGCCCAAGATAGAATCAACTTCTCTCCGGAGGGCCCATCGATTTCTCTTAGACTCTGTCATGTCCAGCCCGCCATTCTACCTCGAGTTTATTTCTTTCTACCTTTGGTAAGGTTCTTACCTTGTCTTCTTAGTGTTTGTTAAATGTTTATTAAATAAATGCATGGACTTTTACACATAGATGAAGCATGTCATCCACATCTTCATGTAATTTGTATGCTGTCCTGTGTTAGTGAACATGTGTTCAGGGAAGACCTGAAGATCCATACCGGGCCTGCTTCCTTATTGTCAAGGTCTAATAAATTCATAGCTTTAAATATGGTCCCAGGCTGTGCATTTTCCACGAGATAATGCAAATGAGGTGAACAGAGAAATGATCACACTTCAGCTAACGGAGGGGAGAGCTGCTCACTTAGCAAGCACCTCCGCCAGCAGATTGCTGAACATTTTCCGAGTTTATTTTGCAGTGTGCGTAGGCCCACTTTGCTGGAGCAAGGCGGCTGAGATGCACTTTGCCAGAAATCTGGAGCAAGGCTTACGCCATAGAGGAAACCTTTCTTTCAGGGCATCATGTAAATCTGTTTTGGCAATTTTTCTTTTTTTTTTTTTTAACATCTTTATTGGAGTATAATTGCTTTACAATGGTGTGTTAGTTTCTGCTTTATAACAAAATGATTCAGCTACACATATACATATATCCCCATATCCCCTCCCTCTTGCGTCTCCCTCCCCCCCTCCCTATCCCACCCCTCCAGGCGGTCACAAAGCACCGAGCTGATCTCCCCGTGCTATGTGGCTGCTTCCCACTAGCTATCTCTTTTACATTTGTATAAATGTATATATGTCCATGCCACTCTCTCACTTCGTCCCAGCTTACCCTTCCCCCTCCCCGTGTCCTCAAGTCCATTCTCTACATCTGCGTCTTTATTCCCGTCCTGCCCCTAGGTTCTTCAGAACCATTTTTTGGTTTTAGATTCCGTATATACGTGTGAGCATACGGTATTTATTTTTCTCTTTCTGACTTACTTGGCTATTTTTCAAGCCTGCATTTAAGCCTGGGTCAATAACAGGAAACAAATCTGTTATTAATTACTATAATTTGAAAGGAAGTTACAGTTGACTTCCATCAATCTGGCTTGGCCGCATGAAGACTTTTACCACTCAGCTTTTTGGAACTTGCCTGAGTACAAACATTATATGCTGACCACAGTGGGAAGGTTTTTGTAGAGATATACCAGCTCCATGTAGGTACTGCGTTCCAGGAAAGGGAGTGAAAAAGTATTTTTAACATTTTGTCAATGAAGTCCTGTTTTAGAGTGTTTAAGAAATGTCCCTTTGTAAAGGAGTTGGTCCTATGGTATAGTAACAATTCGCCTGAGTGTAAACTTGGATTTCCAAATATCAGTTTTACCAGAAATGACGTGCTTCTGTACATGAAGATAAATAACCGTTTGGTTACAGACACCAGAATTAAGCAATTTCAGGAAATGAATTACCATATTGACCTTGTATAGACCTGGGAGGACAGCTTGCCAAGATGGGGTCCTTGCCAAGCTCCTGTCTCGTGCATGTGACTTGGACCGCACCTATTCTGATTTACGATCAATCTGCTTTGATAAAACAGATTGTTTGAGTTATATATGTTTTGAACATTCATTTCTTCAACTTTTCCTTTAAATGTAGGTAACTTAAAAAATCCAAGGTTCTCCTGGAAGGTGGAGTCGAAAGACACTCATCCTTGAGTGTGGACATAGACTCAGAGATAGAAAAAACAAACAAATAATGAGGCGTCAAGTGGGAGGTTGGACTAGATGGTCCCCAGCTTCCCTTTCTGCCCTGTGGTGCTTATCTCCCATATTCCAGAAGAAATGGAAAACCCACCACACTCAGGCCCTGTCCTGCACATTCACGGGAGCCCAGCATTCGGTGATGACTCCTGGGGCCGCCATCTGTCCATCATTGTGGGTGGGGAGGTTACCACACAGATGCTCCAATCTCTTTGTAAAGCTGTCCCAGCCTAAGTTGCCCAACAGGCAAGCATGAGCAGAAACCTCCCTAAGATAACATGATGTTCTCTTTGTAATCCTGCCCTACCCTGAACTATCTCGTCATTTTGTTCAAGCCTCTCTTCCAACATTCCTCACACCTGCCTTGGGTTAGAGTCATCTGTGTCTGTGTCTGCCTACCCCTCTCTCCACTAGCTTTTGCACTTTCCTAGGGCAGGAGGCAGGTCTCATACATCCGTTTATTCCTCAGATTCTAGGGCAATTCATCTAGAGTAGGTACTCTATAAATGCCTAGGAGGTTTTGGGTTTGCTAATATTTCCTTAGTTTTTCTTCACCTTTCTTAAAACTTGTTTGAAATATATTACATGGTCATCATAATTGAATTTTTGAAAAGACAGCATGTCAAGAACACCAGCAGATTTAATTTTGTTCATTACAAAACTATTCTCTGTTTCAACTGCACAGTAGGTCACGATGGCAGGTGCTTATAGTCTATGACATGCGGTAGCTACTCAGGACATATTAGTTGAATCTGCAAAGGAATTTGGATGTGCTCGATGCCAGGCATGGTGTGAGGTGCTGGAGATACACATGAAATGGTCCTTCCCTAAAGGATTTCAGAGTTTACCAGATGATGACAAGGACATCAACATCTGAGGTTTGTTTAGAGCTTTATTGTGTTTGTAAAGTGCTTTGAATAAAACTTACTTTCAATTACATGGTTTCATTTGATCTCACAATCTAGTGAGGTTATCAGCGCAGTAATTTATTTTTCTTGTTTGTCAAAATGATAGCTCTTTTCCCTCTTCCCCTTGAATGCAGATGTTTTCCTATTATTTCCATGTATCTTTACTATAAAAAATACAAGAAAAAAGGCAAGATCTATCTCTATATACCCGTGTGTATGCACACATGTACGTAAACACACACACATACACACATAAACATACACACATACACATATTCTATATTTTACTTTCAGGCCTTTTTCCTGATGCCATCTTTGTTTTTTACATAAACATGGATTAATACGCACAGAGTTCCAGGCTCTGTCAGAGGTTTTGGTGAAATAAAGTCAAATATGAAGTTTCTGCTCTCAAACGTAGAGTCAAGTAAGGCAGTCAAAATTGAATCAATAATGACAACGGAGACCTGTAGAAAAGAAAACAACACATTTTATAGAAACAAAATGAACGTGATGTGAGATTGGGTGAAAACTGGAGGGAAGCCAGCATTGAACGCCAAGAGGAGAGAGAATTTCAAGCATTGAGAGTATCAAGATCGACCCCTATCTCACACCATATACAAAAGTTAACTCAAAATGGACCAAAGCCCTGAACGTAAGGATGGAGGATCATTGGAATTCCAGAAAGGGAAGAACTGTAGACCAGGTTAGTGGATGTATGTTATACCAGGACAATCATGCCATCAGGAAGGTTGAGTAGAACTAGGCTGGAGGGAAATGTTGTAAAACAGGTGACAGAATGCTCTTTGAATATGTGGGAGTATTTGAAAAATCAGCAGATAACAGTGACTAGGATGGACAGAATGGCCTTTTTGTTTACCCCATCTGCGTATTTCATTTTGCTCATACCACAAAAGTTTCCCTTGTTATTATCTACTTTATATACAGTTATAACTGATGGTTATGTCTATGGTTATAACATAATTTATGAATGTCTTGCTACATTCAAGTTGTTTCCAATTTTTCAATATTAAAACTAATGCTATAGTAAACATAATTTAGCCCCTTTTAAATTTCATATGCATTTGCAAGCAAAATCGAAGCATGTTTGAATTCAAACAATGGTTTTGCTTTTTAATTTAACAACTGTTCAAATTTGCTCAAATCACTTTGTTGACTGTTTAAATTAATTTCATTCCCACCATTCAAGAAGTTGGCCCTGCCCTGGTTATTGTTTCAGATTCCCAGCCCACTGAGAGAACATAGTAGATAGATAAGTAGAGCATCTTCAGTACTTCAGATGGGGCACTTCGGTATTCTTCTGGTTTCCAAATTGAGAATAAAGTTTTCTGACTTTCTTCTGACCAGGGAATTTTCCAGATCTGATCTGTAAGGTAATTTAAGCTGTAAATTAGAACTTCAGGCACAAATATGTCTGAGTGTGTGATAGCTATTTGGAGCTATTTGGAGTGATTAATGATTATGTCTTGATGAGAAATATAAAATAAATTTCTGTGTTAATTGTTGGAAAATCAGAAATGGTTCTGAATTCTTAAGAGAGGAATATGAGTCTAGAAATCCCAGTTAATCAGTGGAAACTTAGGCTTCAAGGCAGGAAGCAGAAAATGGTGAAAGAAAGAGAAATTTATATCAGCAGATAGACTGCTAAGATTACCAGGAAGAAATGTTCCACTGGAAGCTGGAGGAGAAGGTCCTTTTGTGATTTCATATTGGGAGAGAAAAGGGGAAAAGGGGAGTGTGTCAGAAGAACGTTAGCATGTTCTGGGAATAAAAACTGGATACAATTAGAACAGCAAAGGAATGAACCTTTACTGAGAGCCTGCTATATGCCAGGAATGTTAATAAATTACTCTATTTTATCTTTACAATGATTACATAATAGAGGTATTCTCATCAACTAGAATTAGGTTTGGCTGCTGATAAGAGAAAATTCGAAACAAGGCTGGCTTAACCAAACAGTGCTTCTTCTCTCAGTTAGAAGAGTGTGAATGAGTCAGTCCAGGGCAGATGTGGCAGCTCCATGGTATCACAAGGGACTTGGGCACCAGCTTTTCTTTTCCAACATTCTTAGAGAGTGGCTTCATTAAGATCCCAAGATGACTGCTGGAGCTCCAGCCATCACATCTGAGTTCCAAGCATCAGGAAGGAGGGAATGTGAAAGGGTTTTTCCTCAATTATTCCTGCTTTTAAGAAGTCTTCCCTGAATGTAAATTGGTCCAGCCACTATGGAAGACAGTATGGAGGTTCCTTAAAAAATTAAAAGTAGAGCTACCATATGACCCAATAATCTCACTTCTGGATATATATCTGAAGGAAATAAAATCATCTTCTCAAAGAGATATCTGGTGGTGGGGAGTGGGCAAAATGGGTGAAGGAAGTAAAAATGTGCAAAGTTCCAGTTATGAAATAAACCAATCTTGGGAATCTAATTTTCATCATGGCAACTATAGTTAATAATCCTATATTGAATACTTGCAAGTTGCTAAGAAAGTAAGTCTTATAAGTTCTCACCACAAGAAAGACACGCTATAACTATATATGGTGACAGATGTTAACTAGACTTACTGTGATGATCATTTCACAGTGTATATGAATATTGAATCATTATGTTGTATACCTGAAACTAATATAATATTGTATGTCAATTATACCTTAATAAAAAAAGAAAGAAAGAAAAAAGTGATCTCAGTACTCCCATGTTCATTGCAGCAGTATTTATAGCATCCAAGACATGGAAACATCTTGTGTACATCCATGGCTGAATGGATAAAGAAAATGACATTTGTATTTTATTTTTATATTCACATTATACAAATGCTATACACACACATGCAGAAATATTATTTAACCATTAATAAAAAGGAAATCCTCCTATTTGCAACAATATGGACGGACCTTGAGGGCATTATGCTAAGTGAAATAAGTCAGGCAGAGGATGACAAATACTGCCTGGTATCACGTATATGTGGAATCTAGACAAGAAAAATTCATAGAAACAGGGAACAGACTGGTGGTTTCCAGGGGTGGGGGTAGAGGTTGGGGGGAAATGGATGCTGGTCGAAAGTACTAACTTGAGTTAGAAGATGAAATTGTCCCGGAAAAACGGATACAGCATGTTGACTATAGTTAATAATATTGAATCTTATACCTGAAAGTTTCTAAGAGGGTAGAGCTTAAATGTTCTCACCACACATACAAAAAAAGGTAAGTACATGAGGTCATGGGTGTGTTAACTAATCTTATTGAGGTGACCTTTTTGCAATATATATGTGTATCACATCAGCACGTTGTACACCTTTAACTTACATAACGTTGTATGACAATTATATCTCAATAAAGCTAGGAAATAAAGAAGTTTTCCCAGGAGTCCCACGATTTTCCCCTACATCTTATGATTAAGTTCTAATACCTAAGACCGCCTCTAGCCACATCTAGCTGCCAAGGGAGACTGACTTTTTCGTAAGTTCACTCGGTACAGTATTTCCCCAAATGAAAAACAAGGTTCCAACAGTGAGGAGGAGGGGAGAACAAATACTGGGTGGTTAACTAGCATTTTTGGATGCTTCCTTCTTTTATCTTCACTATGTCTTTGGAGACAACAGGGCACAGGGCATTAGCCAAGGTCACGTGGCTGACAAGTGAAGGTGTCAGGATTAGAACACAGGCCTGTCTGGCTTCAAAGCCTCTTTTCATTACGTGGCACCGACTCTCAACAGAAGAGTCTTCTCATAGAGTGGAAGGTATCAGATCCATGAACCAAAAAAGTCAGGGCTGTGCTTTGAGGCTGAGAGATGGTCACCTGGTCTTCATCTCCCTAAATGAATGAAGTTAGACTCTGGTCTGCGTATCATTTTTCATCTTCACAATACTCTTGCTTTTTAGTCTTTGAGCCATTTCACTTCTAGGAATTTCACACATGGAAATAATTACAATGGGTGCAAAGATTTATGTGCTAGGATGTTCACTGAAGCTTTATTTATAACAGTGGAAAATTAGAATCAACCAAAATACCCAACAAAGGAAATTACAGAATGCTGGGACATCCATATGGTAGAACACATTGCAACCATTAGAAATCATGTTCTTCAAGAATACTTAAGGACATGCATGATAGGGCCCATAAGTTATGTTAAAAAGATTAAAAATAGTAATCACTATGATCCCAGTTTTGTAATATATGTGAATAGAGGCATAGGAAGAAACCTGGAGTAATAAGAATGTTCACAGTGGTTCTTTTGTAAATGATGGGGGTATTAATTATTTTACTTTTTATTTATGCTTTTCTGAATTTTCCAAATTTCTACCATGAATATGTATTACTTCTGTGATCAGAAAAAGCTCACACCTGTCATTTGGAAATATGCTTCCTCCTAACAAAACAGTTAGTTATAACAGTTTGTTATACAGTTTGTTATAACAATACAGTTACAACAAATAACAAAAACAGTTTTGTTATTCTCCAGTTGACTGGCTTAGATGTTCAGCATCGTCAAGGTGCTAGCATGAAGAAGGTTCCAGCAGATTGACCCCAATAAATATTTATTGAGTGCCGGTGGTATGGGAACTGCTGCTCTGGGAACTGTGAGAGAGGCAGGGTACAGGGTACAAGCTACAGAGATGCACAAGCCAGGCTCCCTGCCCCCCAGACGGGTCTCTCTCCGAGGACTCTGCTTGGGAGGTGATGGTCATAGAGAAGGGCCTCAGGCCGTTGTGAGGTGACAGCCGAGGCAGAAAGGCATGATCTGAGACTGTGTTTTAAGAATGCAGTAAACATGTCATCTCGTTATTAAATGCACAGTTCCCCTTTCTCCACGTCAGGCGTAGCACGTACAGACTGAAGTCAGCTTGGGCTGCTCGTCAGCAGAACTACCCACGTGGTCTCCCCACAGGGGCCCAGGACCCTTGATGGAGAGAATCAACCAGTCAGCCGTCCTAAGGAAGACACCATCTTGCTCCAAAACAACAGCAATATGACAAGAACAACAATAATCAGCGAGCGAGTGAACCCACGGATGGGATGAGCATTCTGTGTGGTTTCTATGTAGTTAATAAGGCATCTTTATGCAACAGATGAGCTGGTCTGTGTTCCAGTCCTTGTCCCACTATTTATCAGGATTTTGGCAAAAAAAATCCCATCTCTTCTTAGTTTGAATTGGTGAGAATGCTGAGCCTCGTCTGGGTATGAGAAGGCTCTGTTAGAATCCGGGCAGTATGTCTCCTGCTTTGTTTCTCACCAGATTTGCTTCTCCATGGGCCTCTCTCAATTTTGCCTTTGGCCCTGGAATGCGAGCTTCAAGTGGCAGGGTCCCCAAAACCAGCTGCAGGACAAACTCATCCTCTGGCTGTGCCCCAGGTTCCCCATAACGACCAAATCTCAACAAACACACTCTCCAAGGGCTTTACTTCTCCCACGCCCTCATCAATCCCATGCCACCAGCGATGGCCGGGGAACGACCTCTTCTTTACCTGTGTGGTCCTGTAGCTTTCTCGTTCTGAGTATATTCCAGGTTTTTGCCCACAGCTGTGATGTTTTTATGTTGTGCTTTGGTAATGGGAGGGGTTGGAAAGCTCATTCCTTTGGGTGGATGATTAAATTCCCAACTAGGTCAGAGTGGAAAGGGTTCTTTCTACCCATGGGGAGAGGTGTTCGTCATCTTGTAGACCTCCGGCCTCCATCCTGCCTGGTTGTGCTGCTGGGGATCAAGGTTGCTGGTGACAAGGAGGTGGTGGGGTGAATGGGAAACGTTATCACTTCCAATGTCAAAGGAACGACACACTGACCCGCATTTCCTTTTTAAGGTTTCTTTTTTTTAAAATGTGATCTGGTTCCAGGAAACATCAAACCTGGTCTGCACACCTGTCTTTTAAAATTATTCTCGAAAACAATTTAGCCAACTCACTACTCTGTTCAATACCTTTTTCCTCTAAAAATAGAGCTCTTTTAGAACCCTTTCCTTCCATTCTTTCTTTCAGGAAATTAGACTGTATGTTTTCTTGGCTCGGAGTAGCTCTCCCTGAGTTCTCTTTCACAACAGATGAGCAGCTTCTAACTTGCCTTGAAGTGCAGGAAAGATCCAGGCATGTACAGGAGGCCAAGGGGCAGGGGGGCAATATGGTGACCATGTAGGTGCAAATGCCAAGCGTGCTCCTGTGTGGGTGCTCAGTGGATAGGCCTGGCTTAGTATATCTGTGCATCTGTGGTGCTTTGGAATCTGCCCTCCCAAGCTGCAGGGGAGGGCACCATCTTTACAGGATGCCCATTTGCAGCGAATATTGGCAAGCCACAGGGCATCCGAATGGGTGTTGTTGTTATCCTGAGATAGTTCTTCCATCTATTATATGGGAAAATACCCTACAGGGCTGTCATGATGGTCCACATAGTGACACTTAGGAGATGCTGCTGTAATGAAACAGACGCGGATTCTTTGTTCAAGTCAAGGGAAAAGCAAAGTTTTTTTTTTCAGCAAAACTCTGCTTTTAAACAGTACTAAATATTGCAAATTAAACATTCAATGAAATAAATGTCTGACTGTTTCATGATTGAAATATGCTATTTTCTTAGGCTAAAGGGAAACCTTGCTGTAGGTGCCCTTAGGAGTCCAAACAGCGGCGCAGACACAGGTTGGGCTTTGGCATCTGTTACCCTCAATCTCTGTCTTTCTTCCATCTCTTAGGAGTTTTGGGATCTTGGATAAGCGAAAGAAGCCTCACATCTCCTTTTCTTCCTCGGTAAAGTGTGTTTTCCTCATCTCATCTTTTTGTTTTTTTCCCCAGGGGCCAGGGCTGTGCTGTAACCAGACAGTGTCTCTACTGAGGTTGCAGCCCCAAGCATTCACACCACGGGCTACACTTCGGCTGGGCAAATAGTCCTCCTGAAAATGAACTGTATCTTGATTATAGCCGGTAGTTGAGTTGGTCTTTCTTGGAACAGGTAAAAGGTAGTCTTGGTAGCTCAGGGATTAAAAATAAACAGCTCTCTCTATCTGATCATAATCAATTTGTGTTGTCCTCCCTCCTTGGGTAAAGGATAAAGCGAATTCAAGTTTTGTGTAATGTGTTCTAAATTAGTGGGGGGGAATGGGAGAGGGGGTCCTCAGGAGGGAATGTGCCTAGTGAATTCGGGGGGAAAAAGCAGCACGTGGCAGCCCAGAGTCCCATGTGGCTCCAATCACAGCATGGTGGCTGTTAGCACTTTGTTTTTTTAAAGCTGAGTTGCCTTTCTGTTTGTGTGGGGAGTTTGGCACAATGCTGTTCCGAAGCATTTGTTTGAGACATTTCAAACATAGCAATTTAATGAGTGGCAATAAAAATATCTTTATTCAAGCGATGTCTTTGGTTGTGCGTCTAGTATATCTATGCATTCATATTTTGGGGCTTCCTGAGCGTGAAACAATCTGAGTTCTGAGTGCAACTGCAGGAACGTGCACCGTGGGGGAATCGCTAGGCAAAGAGGACGGCCGCTGCTGTAACATTGCTGCAGATGGTTAAGGTGTTTGTGCAGAAAGGTTGCATCTTTGAGGCACCGTGGTGCCAGTCCAGGCAACTCACCTGTAGGTTTCCTCATCAGGCAGCAGCAGAGGTGTATTTTTCCTTTAACACATCCATTCAATTTGTGTTATAGTTTGTACTGTGAATGGAATGCTTTGATAATGAGATTTTAAAAAAAAAACAACTCAGCGTTAAGTGAAGGGAGATAGAGTGTGTTTGTTTAATTCTAAAAGAGTAGGTTGAATTTTGGGAAACTCTCATGTGTGGACAAGGCCCACACTGGAATCGTGCCATCACTAAAAAGACTAATATTTATTATTCCCACTTATGCAATCTTCACGCAGCCCTAGACCTGTATCAGGTAGTTAGATGATGCCGGTGCCATAGATCACTGGATAAAATGGAGGGTAAATTACGTAATCCTTAGTTTTTAAGTGAGTCTAAAGGTTCGGCACCAACCCGGGACGCATCAGGAAATCCACAGGGCATTTTTCTTGAGTAACCCTCCCACGATGGGAGGACACAGGTGATTTGCCGGGTGGCCTGACTTCACAGAATGTGGAGAATCGAGAATCGTCTCTTATCTCGGAGTGGCCCCAGGGGACATGGGTGTAGGACTTGTCCCAGGCCTGGAGGTGAAGTGAGTCCCTGGCCTTAGCTGGGGGTCAATAGAGTCGCCATCCCAGGAATTTGGGACTGATACTGGGAAACCTAGTTATTTCGAGTAATCCTTGCCTACAACCAAGGTGATCTAGAGAAAAACAATGGTGAAATAGTTGGGCAGCATTTTCCAAGTTTGTGTCCCATGAAGCCTAAAAGAAGCCGAAGAGAAGAGAAAAGGAAAGGGGTAAAATGAACCTTAACATATAAAAACTTCTGAGAATCAAATGTAATCAAGAAATCGGTTTTACTTTTCTCAAGATGGTGTTTCCAAGCTTATTTGACCCTGAAATCCCTTATTTGTGTGACCACGTATCAGAATCCTAAGGAATGTTCTTTAAAATGTCTGTACTTTGTATTTCCCTCAAAGCCAGGAGTAATAAGAATATTTGCTATCATCTCTAGAACTTTTCGGCTACGCAGTAAGTTAGAGAAGGAGTTTGGCAGAGAGAGGTGTTGCCATTGGAAAGGAGAGATTAAGGAATCATAATCACAGAAACCCCAAGATAATCCGGTGAAAAATAATTAGATGTAATGGTGAATACTATTATAGAGTAATGAGTCACAAAATCATTACCAAAGCCAGAAGCTTTCTTGTGTACCAAAGTGGCAATCAGATAAAAAATACATTTGGAAAAAAGATTCTAATTCATAACAGCAACAGGAAAACACAACTCCTAAAAGCTGGCCTTGCCAGAAGTATATGTGATTGACACGAAGGAGACAAGCAAATAGTGCTGAGGGGGGTAAAAGAGGGTGCGAATAAATGGAAGAGCAAACCACGTTCCTGGTTAGAGGATAAATATGGTACAAAACGTCAACTGTCCACAAATCCACTCATAGACTGACTCCATTTTAATCAAATCACAATGGGTTTTGGATTCCGAACTTATCTGGGCATATCCCATAAATTATGGGATCCAATGGATTTCCCCCCTAAATATTTTCCCTGTTTCTCCACGTCACATCATCTCTCCTACTATCCAGGCAACTATCACTTTTTGGATTGCCTCCCAAGTAGCCTCCCTTTTCAACCATTGCCCATGGCAGCCTCCTTTCTTTATTTTTTCTTAAACAATAATAAGAAGGGGGATATCTGATCTCGTAACTCCACTGCTTCCAATCCTTCCAGAGCTTCTTATTATTGTACAAATACAAGCTCCGTCCTCCTGTGGTCCATAGGGTCCTGTATCACACAGCTCCCACTGACCTTGCCCGCTGCCTCTTGGCTCCCTTGCCTGACACAGGCCATGCTCCAGGCACGGTAACTTTAGTCTACAAATTGCTGGTATGTTTGCACCCCAAGGTCTTTACTATTCCTTCTGTTCAACTCTCTCTTTCTCTTCCTCTTCCCCTGGTTATGTCTTCCTTGTCCTCTAAGAACCAGTTCAACATCATGTATTTCAAGGCAGACTTCAGTACATCCCCTCTGGTTGCATTGTATGGCCCCATACTTCATAGCACGCATGAACATTCTAATGAATAGTTTGTGTAATTAACTGTTTAATGGTTGCATATCCTGCTAGAATATAGGCTTCATGTCTGCAGATATTCTTGTATATTATTCATATGTGTGTTCTTTTGCCTGTCACAATTCCTTGCATTAGCGGTTTTGTGGAAAACTGAATGGAAATAAGGAAGAAAAATACTGAAGAGTAGCAGAGGACCTGTAGTAACAGATAAATGAACACAATAAAGCTATAGTGATTAAAACAAGTATCGATTGCTTGTATCAGAACTAAAAGAAAGATCATTGAAACAGAATACAGTCGTCCCTAGGTATCCATGGGAGATTGGTTCCAGGACCCCCGAGGACACCAAAGTCTGCGGGATTACTAGATAAAGTAAAATCTATTTAACATATGGTGCTCCAGCAATTCACCAACTCTTTGGATTACAGATATAGAACTCTATCTCCTGGATAACAGCATAAATCCCAAATAAGAGAGAAAATAACATTTCCTAAATTTGTTCAAAGGAACTCTTACTTGTAAGCTGTTAATCGGGTTAATATGAAAAACTAGTTCGATGGATGCATAAGTTTGGGAGGTGCCAAATTAAAATAAATTAAGCTGTTTTTTTTTTTACTGCAAAACTCTGAAAATGAAGTTAATGTGCATTGTGAATTCACGAGCTGCATTAGAGCGCAGCGTTTGGCATAATTATGTAGAACTATTTTTATTTTCAAAATATAATACCAATTTGGGAAATTTGGATTTAAAAACTAGAGGACAATTCCAAGAAACATTTTTATAATTTTGGTATTTGGAAGGCCTTTCTAGACATATTGAAGGTAGATCTCCGAAAGGAAAATTGTATTATTAAAGGTTCTTTGGTTCTAAGCAACAGGAAACCTCTCCGATCAAGTGTGTAGAGTCGACACTAATATTGTTTCCAAATATTCACACTCTCTCCTTGGGTAAGGTTTATACTTTTCTGCCTCTGTAACATCTGGCTTGGTCACGGGACTTGCTCCGATCAATGAAAAGTAAGCAGAAGCGATGGTATGCCACTTCTGGGCAGAAAATTTCAGAGAGGTTTAACTTGCTATTTCCCTTTGCCCTAGAGCCACGGAAGTATGTATTAGTATGAAGACTCCGCCAGTTCGGAGAGGAGTAGAACTTTCTTGCCAGCACAGAACTTGAGTGAGAGATGAACTTGGGTGAGGTTCGTCGGGTTCTTTGTTACGTTGGCACAGCCTTCCTTACAAGGACTGATTCATTAAGGAAAAAGATACTCGTTGGGTTAATATCAGGAGCTCCCAGAGTGGATGCTTGGAAACAGGCAGGCTTGACAAATGGTAGTTATCGTAAGAGCTCGGAGACAGAGAAATCAAAATGATAAGGATGATTTTGTAGCAGGAAAAAGGGCCCTTCAGCTGGAGTTGGAGGAACTCTAACCTTTTTCAGTTTCTTTGTCCCCCAGCTAAAATTTTAAATTTCAAAGAGAGCATGTACTAAAGGCCTAATTTTTATCACGTATCCACCCTCTGGCTAAGGGAGGGGAGGCTTCTAATTGCGGTCCCTCTAGAGGATACCCAATGGGAGTGGAGGAGTGCTGTTAAGGGCAGGATATAGATGCTGGGAAGCCAACATGCAACTCACTACCTAAAAACCAACAGATTTCACCACTAAAATAACTCAGTATACCAAACACACCTTTTAATACAATTAAAGAAAAAAATGAACAAAAAATATTTGTAACATGTGAGAGCAAAAGGCTGTATCCCAAATATATAAAAACAAAAATGAAAAGTAAAAGAAGGTGACATCAATAGAAGAGGACCATCCCAACGCAAAAGACATAAACAGAAGTTTCTAAAATATGAACTCTAAAAAGCCAGAAAATATGCAAAAAAGTTCATCAGCAGCATCCAATGAAATGCAAATTAAAACAGAGATATTTTTCATCTGTCAAAATTTTCAAAATGGATACTACTCTTTTTTTTTTTTAAAGGAGGCAGAACTTTCCCCAGACTAATATCAGATTACAGAGAAAACAGTATTTTTCTCATACTCTGTGGTGAGTGTAAATCACTCAGTCTCTCTATAGAACCATTTGGCAGTATACATTCAAAGTGTTAATAATGAAATATTCTGTAATAACCTAAAAGGGAAAAGAATCCGAAAAAGAATATCTATCTATCTATCTATCATCTATCTCTTATCTATCTACCTATCTATCTACAACTGAATCACTTTGCTGTATACCTGAAACTAACACAACATTGTAAATCAACTATGCTCCAATATGAAATGATGATAATCAAAAATAAAGATAATTATAACCGTTTTAGATAATTAAAAAATAATACTTACAACCTTTGACTAACTAATTCCACTTTGATGAATTTAACCTAAGGAAACAGCCTCAGATTTGGGAAATTTATTCATAGCAATGTTTATTTCAGCATCATTTATAATAAAGAAAAATAAGAAATATCATTAATGACCAATGATAGAGAATTTGTAAAATAAATTATGGTGTAGCTGTATACTGTTGCAGCCAACAGAAATGATGTTTTAAAAAACTATTAATGACATGGAAGATCATTTATGTTATATTATTAATTATGTCAAAAAACCATGTTACAGAACAGGTACTATAAAATGCCAACTGGCTAGAAAAATATTTATTGGGAGGATATAATAAAATGTTAGTGAATTTATTTGGGACATGGTTTTGGGATGATAATATAAAATTTCTTCTTTGTGTTTTTCTTTTTCCTTGTGTTTTTCCATATTCCTTAATTGTTCCATAATGAATTGTAATGTTTGCCAACAAAGCCTAATTAATAAATGTTAACAAAATGTATCACTTTTAGCACATTTAGGAAGCTATTGATTAACATAGTAATTTGCACTTTATAGTTTATTAATACAAGTAACACTTGCCAGCATTTTGCTTTAACATGCACTATCCAGTAATTAGAAACTGAAGTCTACAGAAATATTTGTTATCACTGGAAGATTTTAATGTGAAAATTAAATTTAACAAGTATATGTCAAGTGCTTTTATGTGCCTGATACCATGGTATAGGATGGTATAGGATGTTCCCTTGAGAAACCTACAACAGGTAGATAAGACCTGCCATGCAGAAGACAGGGTCAACCTCACATAGGAAAGAAGAGGCATACAACTTTCACTTGACATGGTATACTGATGTCCTGTAGGATGCCAACTCCCAATGTGGGACTGCATTTAAACGTTCATCGTTTGTATATATGGGTAGCCAAGTTCTCTATGTGAGGTTTATATGAAAGATCTATAGTTCTAGCAATTTTATTTTCAGGTACTCTCTTCCTTGGGAAATATTTTTTTACCCAATTTTCTAAAAAAAAGATATTGTTTTTAAAAATAATATGATATTTGTCTTGGGAAGTTGCCTTTCTTCTTTGAAGAATGCATATACACTTGCCATTTATTTCTGGTAGTCCAAGAGACTTATTCCTCCGTGGACTCATGTATATTTTTCTACCTCTGTTTTTATGGCTATATGACAATGGATATTTCTCCAGAAATTTCCTGGTTTTGCCTGTTTTTAGGTCACTGCTTTAGTCATCATCAGTAATGCAGAAATACAAGCAAATGTGGCCCATACTCTCCAATTAGTTATAATATTATGTTTATTGACAGGTGTGCACACACAGGTATCACACTTATGTCAAATGAACAGTGCAACATTCCAGTTGGTAAAGTGTTAAATGAATGACATATATGATAGGGACTATTAGCATTCTGAGAAGATGGAGAGTAATCAAAAGGGATTTTAAACACTATCGCTTCATAATGTAGAACAATAATTCAGATATGAAATATTATTAAAGATTTGCTGTCATCCTGAGATAAGAAGCTATGTAGTAAATCTAAATTTAAATATCTATTCTGAAAAATCACTGTTCCATGGATGGTTCCAGAAGTGAGCTATATTGTCTAGGACTAATTTGCTTCAGGCAATAGATGCATTCCTGAAAAGTCGGGTGAAACAGTGATTTGCTGAATTAAAATTATTTCCATAAAATCTGCAATTTGGAATAATAACTCCAGGGCTGTTCTAGTAATCACATGTGAATTTAAGAAAGAAGCCAATCTATTTTCTTTCTTTTTTTCTTCTTTATAACAAAGTGAATCAGTTATACATATACATATGTTCCCACATCTCTTCCCTCTTGCGTCTCCCTCCCTCCCACCCCCCCATCCCACCCCTCCAGGCGGTCACAAAGCACCGAGCTGATTTCCCTGTACTATGTAGCTGCTTCCCACTAGCTATCCACCTTACGTTTGGTAGTGTATATATGTCCATGCCTCTCTCTCGCTTTGTCACAGCTTACCCTTCCCCCTCCCCATATCCTCAAGTCCATTCTCTAGTAGGTCTGTGCCTTTATTCCTGTCTTACCCCCAGGTTCTTCATGACATTTTTTCCCCTTAAATTCCATATATATGTGTTAGCATACAGTATTTGTCTTTCTCTTTCTGACTTACTTCACTCTGTATGACAGACTCTATGTCTATCCACCTCATTACAAATAGCTCAGTTTCATTTCTTTTTATGGCTGAGTAATATTCCATTGTATATATGTGCCACATCTTCTTTATCCATTCATCTGATGATGGACACTTAGGTTGTTTCCATCTCCGGGCTATTGTAAATAGAGTTGCAATGAACATTTTGGTACATGACTATTTTTGAATTATGGTTTTCTCAGGGTATATGCCCAGTAGTGGGATTGCTGGGTCGTATGGTAGTTCTATTTTTAGTTTTTTAAGGAACCTCCATACTGTTCTCCACAGTGGCTGTATCAATTTACATTCCCACTAACAGTGCAAGAGGGTTCCCTTTTCTCCACACCCTCTCCAGCATTTATTTTTTCTAGATTTTTTGATGATGGCCATTCTGACTGGTGTGAGATGATATCTCATTGTAGTTTTGATTTGCATTTCTCTAATGATTAATGAGGTTGAGCATTCTTTCTGCGTTTTTTGGCAGTCTGTATATCTTCTTTGGAGAAATGTCTATTTAGGTTTTCTGCCCATTTTTGGATTGGGTTGCTATTTTGTTATTGAGCTGCATGAGCTGCTTGTAAATTTTGGAGATTAATCCTTCGTCAGTTGCTTCATTTGCAAATATTTTCTCCCATTCTGAGGGTTGTCTTTTGGTCTTGTTTATGGTTTCCTTTGCTGTGCAAAAGCTTTGAAGTTTCATTAGGTCCCATTTGTTTATTTTTGGTTTTATTTCCATTTCTCTAGGAGGTGGGTCAAAAAGGATCTTGCTGTGATTTATGTCATAGAGTGTCCTGCCTATGTTTTCCTCTAAGAGTTTGATAGTTTCTGGCCTTACATTTAGGTCTTTAATCCATTTTGAGCTTATTTTTGTGTATGGTGTTAGGGAGTGATCTAATCTCTTACATGTATCTGTCCAGTTTTCCCAGCACCACTTATTGAAGGGGCTACTGTATATTCCTGTCTCCTTTATCAAAGATAAGGTGACCATATGTGCGTGGCTTTATCTCTGGGCTTTCTATCCTGTTCCATCGATCTATCTTTCTGGTTTTGTGCCAGTACAATACTGTCTTGATTACTGTAGCTTTGTAGTATAGTCTGAAGTCAGGGAGCCTGATTCCTCCAGCTCCATTTTTCGTTCTCAAGATTGCTTTCGCTATTCGGGATATTTTGTGGTTCCATACAAATTGTGAATTTTTTTGTTCTAGTTCTGTGAAAAATACCAGTGGTAGTTTGATAGGGATTGCATTGAACCTGTAGATTGCTTTGGGTAGTAGAGTCATTTTCACAATGTTGATTCTTCCAATCCAAGAACATGGTATATCTCTCCATCTATTTGTATCATCTTTAATTTCTTTCATCAGTGTCTTATAATTTTCTGCATACAGGTCTTTTGTATCCTTAGGTAGGTTTATTCCTAGATATTTTATTCTTTTTGTTGCAGTGGTAAATGGGAGTGTTTTCTTAATTTCACTTTCAGATTTTTCATCATTAATGTATAGGAATGCCAGAGATTTCTGTGCATTAATTTTGTACCCTGCTACTTTACCAAATTCACTGATTAGCTCTAGTAGTTTTCTGGTAGCATTTTTAGGATTCTCTATGTATAGTATCATGTCATCTGCAAACAGTGACAGCTTTACTTCTTCTTTTCCCATTTGGATTCCTTTAATTTCCTTTTCTTCTCTGAGTGTGGCTAAAACTTGCAAAACTATGTTGAATAAGAGTGGTGAGAGTGGGCAACCTTGTCTTGTTCCTGATCTTAGTGGAAATGCTTACAGTTTTTCATAATTGAGGATGATGTTGGCTGTGGGTTTGTCATATATGGCCTCTATTATGTTGAGGAAATTTCCCTCTATGCCTACTTTCTGCAGGGTTTTTATCATAAATGGGTGTTGAATTTTGTCAAAAGCTTTCTCTGCATCTATTGAGATGATCATATGGTTTTTCTCCTTCATTTTGGTAATATGATTTATCACATTGATTGTTTTGCGTATATTGAAGAACCCTTGCATTCCTGGAATAAACCTCACTTGATCATGGTGTATGATCCTTTTAATATGCTGTTGGATTCTGTTTGCTAGTATTTTGCTGAGGATTTTTGCATCTATGTTCATCAGTGATATTGGCCTGTAGTTTTCTTTCTTTGTGGCATCCTTGTCTGGTTTTGGTATCAAGGTGATGGTGGACTTGTAGAATGAGTTTGGGAGTGTTCCTCCCTCTGCTATATTTTGGAAGAGTTTGAGAAGGATAGATGTTAGCTCTTCTCTAAATGTTTGATAGAATTCGCCTGTGAAGCCATCTGGTCCTGGGCTTTTGTTTGTTGGAAGATTTTTAATCACAGTTTCAATTTCACTGTTTGTGATTGGTCTGTTCATATTTTCTATTTCTTCCTGGTTCAGTCTTGGCAGGTTGTGCATTTCTAAGAATTTGTCCATTTCTTCCAGGTTGTCCATTTTATTGGCATAGAGTTGCTTGTAGTAATCCCTCATGATCTTTTGTATTTCTGCAGTGTCAGTTGTTACTTCTCCTTTTTCATTTCTAATTCTATTGATTTGAGTCTTTTCCCTTTTTTCCTTGATGAGTCTGGCTAATGGTTTATCAATTTTGTTTATCTTCTCAAAGAACCAGCTTTTAGTTTTATTGTTCTTTGCTATCATTTCCTTCATTTATTTTTCATTTATTTCTGATATGATTTTTTTATGATTTCTTTCCTTCTGATAACTTTGGGGGTTTTTTGTTCTTCTTTCTCTAATTGCTTTAGGTGCAAGGTTAGGTTGTTTATTCGAGATGTTTCCTATTTCTTAAGGTAGGATTTTATTGCTATAAACTTCCCTCTTAGAACTGCTTTTGCTGCATCCCATAGATTTTGGGTCCTCGTTTCTCCATTGTCATTTGTTTCTAGGTATTTTTTAATTTCCTCTTTGATTTCTTCAGTGATCACTTCGTTATTTAGTAGTGTATTGTTTAGCCTCCATGTGTTTTTTATTTTTTACAGATCTTTTCCTGTAATTGATATCTAGTCTCATAGCGTTGTGGTCGGAAAAGATACTTGAAACAATTTCAATTTTCTTAAATTTACCAAGGCTTGACTTGTGACCCAAGATATGATCTATCCTGGAGAATGTTCCATGAGCACTTGAGAAAAATGTGTATTGTTGTTTTTGGATGGAATGTCCTATAAATATCAATTAAGTCCATCTTGTTTAATGTATCATTTAAAGCTTGTGTTTCCTTATTTATTTTCATTTTGGATGATCTGTCCATTGGTGAAAGTGGGGTGTTAAACTCCCCTACTATGAATGTGTTACTGTCTATTTCCCGTTTTATGGCTGTTAGTATTTGCCTTACGTACTGAGGTGCTCCTATGTTGGGTGCATAAATATTTACAATTGTTATATCTTCTTCTTGGATCGATCCCTTGATCATTATGTAGTGTCCTTCTTTGTCTCTTCTAATAGTCTTTATTTTAAAGTCTGTTTTGTGTGATATGAGAATTGCTACTCCAGCTTTCTTTTGGTTTCCATTTGCATGAAATATCTTTTTCCATACCGTTACTTTCAGTCTATATGTGTCTAGGTCTGAAGTGGGTGTCTTGTAGACAGCAAATATATGCGTCTTGTTTTTGTATCCATTCAGCCAATCTGTGTCTTTTGGTGGGAGCATTTAGTCCATTTACATTTAAGGTAATTATTGATATGTATGTTCCTATTCCCATTTTCTTAATTGTTCTGGGTTCATTATTGTAGGCCTTTTCCTTCTCTTGTGCTTCTTGCCTAGAGAAGTTCCTTTAGCAGTTGTTGTACAGCTAGTTTGGTGGTGCTGAACTCTGTCAGCTTTTGCTTGTCTGTAAAGGTTTTAATTTCTCCATCAAATCTGAATGAGATCCTTGCTGGGTAGAGTAATCTTGGTTGCAGGTTTTTCTCCTTCATCACTTTAAATATGTCCTGCCAGTCCTTTCTGGCTTGCAGAGTTTCTGCTGAAAGATCAGCTGTTAACCTTATGGGGATTCTCTTGTGTGTTATTTTTCCCTTGCTGCTTTTAATATGTTTTCTTTGTATTTAATATTTGACAGTTTGATTAATATGTGTTGTGGCATATTTCTCCTTGGATTTATCCTGTATGGGACTCTCTGTGCTTCCTGGACTTGATTGACTATTTCCTTTCCCATATTAGGGAAGTTGTCAACTATAATCTCTTCAAATATCTTCTCAGTCCCTTTCTTTTTCTCTTCTTCTTCTGGGACCCCTATAATTCGAATGTTGGTGCGTTTAATGTTGTCCCAGAGGTCTCTGAGACTGTCCTCAGTTCTTTTCATTCTTTTTTCTTTATTCTGCTCTGCAGTAGTTATTTCCACGATTTTATCTTCCAGGTCACTTATCCTTGCTTCTGCCTCAGTTATTCTGCTATTGATCCCACCTAGAGTATTTTTAATTTCATTTATTGTGTTTTTCATTGTTGTTGTTTCATCTTTAGATCTTCTAGGTCCTTGTTAAATGTTTCTTGCATTTTGTCCATTCTATTTCCAAGATTTTAGATCTTTACTATCATTATTCTGAATTCTTTTTCAGGTAGACTGCCTGTTTCCTCTTCATTTGTTAGGTCTGGTGGGTTTTTATCTTGCTCCTTCATCTGCTGTGTGTTTTTCTGTCTTCTCATTTTGCTTATCTTACTGTGTTTGGGGTCTCCTTTTTGCATGCTGCAGGCTCGTAGTTCTCGTTGTTTTTGGTGTCTGTCCCTAGTGGCTAAGGTTGGTTCAGTGGGTTGTGTAGGCTTCCTGGTGGAGGGGACTAGTGCCTGTGTTCTGGTGGATGAGGCTGGATATTGTCTTTCTGGTAGGCAGGTCCATGTCTGGTGGTGTGTTTTGGGGTGTCTGTGGACTTATTATGATTTTAGGCAGCCTCTCTGCTAATGGGTGGGGTTGTGTTGTGTGTCTTGCTAGTTGTTTGGCATAGGATGTCCAGCACTGTAGCTTGCTGGTCGTTGAGTGAAGCTGGGTGCTGGTGTTGAGATGGAGATCTCTGGGAGATTTTTGCCGTTTGATATTATGTGGAGCTGGGAGGTCTCTTGTGGACCAGTGTCCTGAAGTTGGCTCTCCCACCTCAGAGGCACAGCACTGACTCCTGGCTGCAGCACCAAGAGCCTTTCATCCACACGGCTCAGGATAAAAGGCAGAAAAAGTAGAAAGGAAGAATTAGTATAAGTAGAAAGAAAGAAAGAAAGGAGGGAGGGAGGGAGGGAGGGAGGAAGGAAGGAAGGAGGGAAGGAAGGAAAAAAAGAAAGAAGAAAGAAGATAAAGTAAAATAAAATAAAGTAAGATAAAATATAATAACATTATTAAAATAAAAAAATAATTAAGAAAAAGAAAATCGGATGGATAGAACCCTAGGACAAATGGTGGAAGCAAAGCTATACAGCATAAATCTTGCTCTCAAAGTCCACCTCCTTAATTTGGGATGGTTCACAGATGCAGGGTGCATCAAGTTGATTGTGGAGCTTTAATCCGCTGCTCCTGAGGCTGCTGAGAGAGATTTTCCTTTCTCTTCTTTGTTCTCACAGCTCCCAGGTGCTCAGTTTTGGATTTGGCCCCGCCTCTGCGCGTAGGTCGCCGGAGGGCATCTGTTCTTCGCTCAGACAGGACGGGGTTAAAGGAGCCGCTGATTCAGGGCCTCTGGCTCACTCAGGCCAGGGGGAGGGAGGGGCACGGAGTGCGGGGCGGGCCTGCAGCGGCAGAGGCCGGCATGACGTTGCACCAACCGGAAGCGCGCCGTGCGTTCTCCCGGGAAAGTTGTCCCTGGATTTTGGGACCCTGGCAGTGGCGGGCTGCACAGGCTCCCCGGAAGGGGGGTGTGGGTAGTAACCTGTGCTCGCACACAGGCTTCTTGGTGGCGGCAGCAGCAGCCTTAGCGTCTCATGCCCGTCTCTGGGGTCTGCGCTTTTAGCCGCGGCTCGCGTCCGTCTCTGGAGCTCCTTTAAGCAGCGCTCTTAATCCCCTCTCGTCGCGCACCAGGAAACAAAGAGGGAAGAAAAAGTCTCTTGCCTCTTTGGCAGCTCCAGACTTTTCCCCGGCCTCCCTCGGGCTAGCCGTGGTGCACTAACCCTCTGCAGGCTGTGTTCACGCCGCCAACCCCAGTCCTCTCCCGGCGCTCCGACCGAAGCCCGAGCCTCAATTCCCAGCCCTGCCCGCCCCGGCGGGGGAGCAGACAAGCCTCTCGGACAGGTGAGTGCCGGTCGGCCCTGATCCTCTGTGCGGGAATCCCTCAGCTTTGCCTTCCTCACCCCTGTTGCTGTGCTCTCCTCCGCGGCTCCGAAGCTTCCCCCCTCCGCCACCCGCAGTCTCCGCCCGCGAAGGGGCTCCTGGTGTGTGGAAAGCTTTCCTCCTTCACAGCTCCCTCCCACTGGTGCAGGTACCGTCCCTATCCTTTTGTCTCTGTTTTTTCTTTTTTCTTTTGCCCTACCCAGATACGTGGGGGAGTTTCTTGCCCTTTGGGAGGTCTGAGGTTTTCTGCCAGCATTCAGTAGGTGTTCTGTAGGAGTTGTCCCATGTGTAGATGTATTTCTGGTGTATCTGTGGGGAGGAAGGTGATCTCCGCGTCTTACTCTTCCGCCATCTTCCCGGAAGTCTCCGCCAATCTATTTTCATCATTAGAAAAGAATGAATATAAAGTACCACATGATTAAACTTGTCCATTTCTCCTTCATCTTCATTGCTGAGGATTATGGAGGAACCATCCTTGATCTTTAGCTAAAGC
The DNA here is from genome assembly GCF_937001465.1 of Orcinus orca. NCBI lineage: Eukaryota > Metazoa > Chordata > Mammalia > Artiodactyla > Delphinidae > Orcinus > Orcinus orca. Next base: position 17,454,601 of record NC_064560.1, on the reverse strand, counting down.
TGACTTTTCCCTTTGTCCACTAGATCTTATCCTCTCTCAAACTAGGGCGTTGTTCTAACAATTTTCCTCTCTCGTACATCATCATTCTCCCTTTCTAGTCGATTATTCCCATGAGCACACAAATATGTGATTATTTCTCTCATCTTAGAAAAAACAAAGCAGACAAAAAATCCTTCTCTAGAGACTACTTACCCTATTGCTACTACTCTGTTTCTCTCTATTTTTTTAAATAAAGAGTTTCCCATATACACTCTCTAATTTCTCTCCAGTCATTCTCTCTTGCATCCTCTCCATCAATTTTTGTGTCACCACTTCTCCAAACCTCTATCTTCAAGGTCATGGATGATCTCCATGTTGCTAATCCCAATGGTCAGTTCTTGGTCATCGTTTTACCTGACCTAGAAGCAGCATTTGATATATATATATATATATATATATATATATATATATACACACCACATCTTCTTTATCCATTCATCCGTCGATGGACATTTAGGTTGTTTCCCTGTCTTAGCTACTAGAAACAGTGCCGCTATAAACATTGGGGTGCATGTATCTTTTTGGATTAGTTTTCATCTTTTCCAGATATATGCCCAGGAGTATGATTGTTGGTAACTCTATTTTCAGTTTTTTTAAGGAACCTCCAAACTGTTTTCCATACTGGCGGCACCAATTTATACTACACCAACAGTGTAGGAGGGTTCCTTTTCCTCCATACCTTCTCCAGCATTTATTATTTGTAGACTTTTTGATGATGGCCATTCTGACCAGTGTGAGGTGTAGCTCTGATTTGCATTTCTCTAGTAATTAGCAATGTTGAGCACACTTTTTTTTTTAACATTGTCTCACTTGACTATATTCTCCACAAAGGCAGAGATTTTCAGCTGCTTGTTTCCATCATTAAGTCATTCATTCACTTATATATTTGTTTTAAATCACTCTATATATTTGTTTTAAATCACTCAATGAGTTGAACACTGGGATTCCAAAGATAAATAAGATATAATCCCTGCCTCCAAAAATTTTACAGTCTACTGGGAAAGATAAACAGAGAAACATGATCTTAATTCCCACACACTGTCCTTAGTATCAGATCTTTACCTCATATAAGATTTCTATAATAGAGGTTCATATTTCTGTGAATGAATTGACATGTTATTTTTGTCATTTGAATTTTTTTGTGAGGAATTCTTTTGTAAAGTGTAATCATCATCTAGTTCATTATAGCTGGATGAACCCTCAGATATGGACGCACACAGTTATGTTATAGGGCTGAAGAATTTGCTGGCTAGAAATAACGTCTTAGGAGAAATAATGATACCCATTATTTATTGGGTGTTATTATCTACTAGATGCTATGCTAAACGCTTCCCATGCATTATTGCATGTAATATTTACAACGACCTCATGAGTTGGTTACTATTATGGTCTCATTTTTATAGATGAAGAAAACTGAGGCTCAGGGAGTAACTTGCTGAAGGTCATACAGGTATATGTGGTAGAGCTTCCGTTCAAACAGGGTCTGTCTCATTTATTAATCCCAGGCTCTTGTCCAATGAACGTGCTTAAGTAAGTGACCGATTGGCATCTGAAACCCTATTTCTGATTTCCACTCCAATGGTTTTTCTACAAAAAAATTACTATTTTTGTTTCCAAAGTGTTTTTTATGATGGTTTTATCTTTTTTTTTTGTAATTGACATGTGCAGATATACTAAACCTTAACAAACAACTAGGCTAGTAGTTCAACGGCCATTGTTTCTCAATCCATTTTCCAGTGATTTAGGAATAAGAGAGAAAATTGAGATGAATCACATCTTTATAACAATGTCAATAGGCTCTTTTGTTTATGTGCCATTAGACCAACATTCTGCAGGAGAGCCAGACATCTCCACCAGTTCAGTAGTACAAGGGCAACGAAGTAGCTCCGTCACATCAATTTCTATGGCACACGACTGTTTACACACAGACACACAATTTGCTATAGTCAGAGAAAATGATCATCAAATTTTTCCTTGCCTTGCGTCACTCAAAAAATCATTTCCTCCTCCTAATGACAGAACAATCTGTGTATTTTTGCAATTGCAGTGAGTAGCTGTACAAAGCATTGTGATAACATCAATAGAAGCACAGGATGGTAATGTAAAATTAGTGAGCGAGATGGCAATCTCCTTTTTAGGCAAATTGTACTTTATAACACAGCACATGCTCTCACCTAGTCTGTTCTCAGGAACCAGAGACAATGGGTATTGTGGTGAAGTAAGTAAGGAAGAGGGTTGTGAGTAATGGACACTGTACGGTGGCCGGGTACAGACATAAAGAACCATGCATACTGTGTATGCATTTACTCTTTTTGAATTTATTTTTTGATTCTCTCATAATGGCCAACATCATGTTGGAAACTTAACTGACTTGTATTTAGTAGAAATAAATAATGAAATAAAGTAAGTAAACAAATAGGTATGTGCCACCCCAAGTTTTTCTGCTTTCCAAAATGGTATAAGTTCAGTGATTAGCAAGACTAGCAAAATGCATAGAGATCTAGCTTTGCTCACCCAGTAATTAACCAATTTCATCATTGAGGCTGAGATGCTGACTTCCCTGACTCTTGTCGAGGTCCAAATCGCTTAATAAATACTGAACTGGCGTTTGAACGAGAAGGGCTGTAGTGTGCTTTCAGACTCACTGTTCAGAGGGGTTGAATTGCAGAAAATCAAAAGAGATCAAGAGGAATGTTTAGAAAGTAAACGTTTGATAAACACTGTAAGAATTGTGTCGCCTCAAAATAATTGAGGAGGTATGATCTGACTGAGGTTTCAAACAAAGAAAACATGGCTCTGTAAGGTTTGTTTTAATTGCCACTTAATTTTCTTCTCTAAATTATGGCTTCTCTTAATACGCTTGTGGGCTGTGGAAAAGAAACATGAGAGGAACTTCTGTGTTCCTGGCAGTGTTTTGTTTCTTGATCTAGATGTGAAATACACTGTTCATTTTATGAATTTGCAGTGAGTTGTACACCTATGCTAACTTCCCTGTTTTATATTATTTGTCATTAAAAAGCTAAAGAAATGGAAAAATAAAAAAATAAAAACAAATAGAGAAAACTGTAAGTAAGGGGGAAGGAGTATGTTTCCTTTTCTTGTCTTATTAAGCTAGGATTTCTAGTATGAATAAGAGTGGTGAGAGGGGACATCCTTATCTTGTTCCCAATTTTGGGGGTGGGGGGAAGAAGGGTTTAGTTTCTCACTATTAAGTATGATATTAGCTGAAAAGTTTATTACGTGTTCATTGTGAAGTTGAGGAATTTCCATTCTATTCCTAGAAGGCTGATAGTTCTGTTTTTAAATCAGGAATGGGTGTTGGATTTTTCAAATGCTTGTTCTTCATCTATTGATATGATTCTGTGACTTCTCTTTTAGCCTGTTGATGTGACGGATTACTTTAATTGATTTTTGAATGTTGATCTACCCTTGCACACCTGGAATAAACTCCAATTGGTCATGGAAAAAAAATGTGCTTGTGGGCTGACAGAGAAAGATGTTGAAAACTGTGAATGTAGTCAACTAGCTTTAAAATGATTATTGTTTAAAGTTTTTTTCTTCAGTTATTTTATTGAAGTATAGTTGATTTATTATACAATGCTGTGCCAATTTGCTGTACAGCAAAGTGACTCAGTTTTACACAGATAGACATTCTTTTTTTATATTTTTTTCCATTATGGTTTATCACAGGATATTGAATATAGTTCCCTGTGTTACACATTAGGACTTTGTTATTTATCCATTCTAAATGTAAGAGTTTGCATCTACCAACCCCAAAGTCCCAGTCTATCCCTCTCCCTCCCCCACCGCCAACCCTTGGCAACCACAAGTCTGTTCTTTATGTCTATGAGTCTGTTTCTGTTCCGTTGATAGGTTCACTTGAGCCAGATTTTAGATTCCACATGTAAGTGGTATCATGTGGTATTTGTCTTTCTCTTTCTGACTTACTTCACTTAGTATGATAATCTCTAGTTGCATCCATGTTGCTGCAAAAGGCATTATTTTGTTCTTTTTTATGGCTGAGTACTATTCCATTTTATAAATGTACCACATTTTCTTTATCCATTCATCTGTTGATGGACATTTAGGTTGTCTCCATGTTGTTTAAAAAAATTTTTATAGACCAATTGTAGGAAATGGGAAAAACAGTGCAAATACAATAGAAAATTCTTTTTAATGTTACTGCCCAGAGAAAAGCAGTCTTGTTATTTTGGTATACAGTGAGCCCTCTGTATCTGCATGTTCTGCATCCGTGGATTCAACCAATGATGAGCGGAAAATATTCAGAAAAGGAAAATCCAAAAAGTTCCAAAAAGCAAAACTTGAATTTGCCACACGCCAGCAACTATTTCCATAGCATTTACATTATATTAGGTATTATAAGAATCTCTCTCTCTCGGCTTTCCTGGCAGAGTATGGGGCTACTTCTTTGTGTCTTTCCATCACATGGAACATGCCTCTGTTAAGCTCCCTTCTCACGCTAAATGCTAGTTTACATGTCAGTTTCTCAGCCTAGGCTGAGAGTTCCTGAAGGGCCATGTCTTGTCCATCATTTTATATCTAAAACCTTACACAGTGCCTGGCAATTGTCAACTGCTTGAACAAATAACTAGTATCATGCTGTAGACACTACAAGTGTGCAGACTTTGCTGAGCAGCTACGGGAGTGGCATTACCCACATGGTTGTTCTAAAAACTCAGGTCATGTCATTGATCTCCAAGTCCTTTGGGTTTTAAATGTATAGAAACATATTGGCAATTTGAACATACCAGCTGTGATGACAAACAGATGGTTCTTTACTCATAGAGCACAAGCAGCATCTCAAAAAATCTCCTTTCAAATGGTTGCTATCACAATGGATAAACTTCCATGCTTTTAAGACAGGAAACTAGTAATTTCTCAGCTAGTAACAACCTTCCTTTATCAGTATGCTAGAGCAAAAAGAGGAAATCTTTTAAGAGTGGTGTAAATCTTACATGAGCATTTAATAGAATTGATTGTGGAGGTCAAGTATCATTTATATTGTATGCATTTTTGTATGTATTGTTTTACCTGGACTTCAGTTGGCATTTTAAACGTAGTGATCATTTAATAATTTTGTTCCAGGGAAGTTTGCCAATTGCACCTAGCAATGATGGGATAGGAGTACGCACATGTAGCTACCCTAGTGATGCTTGATAATTGTGGATTAATTTATCTGAGGAAAACCTTGCTTTCACACATACTACCTAAGTACTATACTTAAGAAAACAAAAACTTGTGCACACACCATTGATAGTAACTAATATTAATTATAGCTTGGTTCACATCTCAACTCTATTTTATTTTTGTATAGACATCTTTTGAAGCCAAGTTACTTGCCTCCCTCAAGGAATGTTGAGAGCAAAATTTATAGCTGTTTAAGAAAGATAGTCCATTATTAGCAAGGGTGATGCTAAGGAAGATTTATTCATTCATTCATTCATTCATTCATCTAGTTAGCTGATGAAAACTTTTCAAATGCCTACTGCATGTGAGACATATTTAACATGTGATGTTTACAGAGAAGTATGTCAGAACTCCAGGGAGGGAACTAGTGGAAAAGCTGAGCTATGTGCAAAAATTACAACACAAATATGGTAATTATAATACTTTGAGTGTGAGACACCATCACCTACTTGATATATAATCTTAGAAAATACATATATAAAAAGGAAGAGACTACGTATTTCTGACCGATTGGGGGAGAAGCTTAGACAATAAAGACACATTTGGTTGGATCTTTAAGAATACATAGAATCTTTTTTTTTTTTTTTTTTTTTAATTTTTGGCTACGTTGGGTCTTTGTTGCTGTGTGCAGGCTTTCTCTAGTTGCGGCGAGCGGGGTCTACTCTTTATTGTGGTGCACGGGCTTCTCATTGTGGTGGCTTCTCTTGTTGCGGAGCATGGGCTCTAGGCACATGGGCTTCAGTAGTTGTGGCACATGGCTCAGTAGTTGTGGCTATGGGCTCTAGAGTGCAGGTGCAGTAGTTGTGGCACACGGGCTCAGCTGCTCCATGGCATGTGGGGTCTTCTTGGACCAGGGCTCAAACCCGTGTCCCCTGCATTGGCAGGCGGGTTCTTAGCCACTGTGCCACCAGGGAAGCCCAAGAATGCATAGAGTCTTTATAACTGGAAATAGCAGGAGGTCTTCAACCCAGAGAGATGGATGGTGGAAAGTTAGAGTGAGTGATATATCCTGGTAGTCAGGGACCATGAGAGAAATGTGAATAGGTGGAAGATTTGATGGAGCAGAGCAGTTGAAGAAATTTGGGAGGGCTTTAACCATGAGCTTAAGGTTGGACTCTGTTCAATGGGAAGTCATTACCTGAGCATGTCTGAGTAGGAAATTAACACAAACAAATCAATATTCTCTGACGATTCACCTGGTACCATTGTATACAATGGGTAAGGATATCAGGAGACTGGAAGGCAGTTACAGATCCTAAGAATGAGATAAACAGTCTGGTGAGATGGTGAATGAAAATGAACCTGATGGAGAATGTGAAGCTCCCAAGTACAATGGAAGATGTTCTCTTTTTTCTAATGAGAAGGGAAATTGGGTCTGGTTAAATATGCAAGAAGTTTGGGGTAGTGAGGGAAAGATGTAGATTGAGGGCTTTTGTGGGGGAGTGGGAGTGAACTTGTGAAAATAGAACTGGGAGGAAGATGCTATAAACCCAGAGGGAGTGGGGAGCCTAGCGTCCTCTCTGAAGACAGAGCAGCTGAGTGGGGACCAAGGAGAGGCTGCAGGCCTACCTTCCCTCTTGCTTTCATTTCTCATTCTTTCTCCTCCTCCCCTTTGCTCATTTTGTCAAACTCTGTCCTCTGAGTTTTTACCGATGATGAAAAAATTGCTACAGGGATTCTGGCTCTAGAGTGATCCCAGATTCGACTCAAAGGCATCAGCTTCAGCAGCTTAATTTTGCTGCTGTTTGGGACTGGGGGTAACGGGAATGGAGAGGAGGGGAGACCCAACAAAGCTGTGTAGAAGAATCACTAGAACTGGGTGACCAATTAGATGTGGAAGGAAAAGGAGAACCAGGGACAATGGTGACCCCATGATTTTGAATCTGGGAGACAAGGAAAATTTCAAAAGGAGAAACTGGTGTGGGGGAAAAGTAATAAATTATAGAATCTCATTGTTGTTGGGACCTTGACTAAGTTCATTAAGTCCAACCTCACGTCCAGTGTTCAAATCTTCTCTATATCAATGTGCAAAGGGAAAGTTCAACCCAGGATAGGCATCTCCAATAATAGGCAAGGTCTATCTCCTCCAAAAGCATCTACTAACTTTGGAGATTCATTTTAGATTTCTTGAGTTTGTGGTCAAGAGAGGCTGTTCAGATGATTGGAAATGAAGGATTTTAAATCAGTAGAGAGACCGGAGTTGGAGATAAAGATCTGGAGCCAAGGAGATGAGGTCATTTTGTGACTAGTAGCGAGGAGAAACAGTTGATGGAAAGAGATGAAGAGAGAACCATGATTGGCCTTTGGAGGACAGGGCAACAGAAAAGGAATCGTAAGGCAGAAAGAGACCAAGGGAGGAAAAATTAAGTATATATAATACAGTATCATGGAAGTTAAGGAAGGAGAGTTTCAGAAGAGGGCAAATAATGGCAAATACTGCAGAGAACAAGCAGAAAGGACGGGAACCGGAAACTCTTCCCAGATTCTTCTGGATCAGGTCTTCAGAATGTGACTTGGTTATCTTGTTAGAAGTCATTTCCTAGAATATCAGACATAATCATGTTTAAATTTCAGCAGAACATCATATTCCAAATCCAAATATAAATGGCTTATTCTTTTCAAATCGTTTGAAATTTGTGCCTGGACCAGGTTCAATCGTGTATTGTATAGCAATTATACTGGATTGTGTATTTGTCTAGTGTATTGTATTGGAACCAATAATATAGCTTCTTTCTTCTCAAAGATGAACATTTGAATATTGAGCTCAGGGAACCCTGAGATAGTACATTGTATCCAATAAGAACAATACCGAGGGTTTGAGTATCCTGTGTTACGTTTTTATTCGGATGCTTCCCCACATTATTTTATGCTATTTTAGTGGACTCCAAGGTGAAGTGGTCTGAGTTATGAATGTACTTTTGGAGAGATGGTTCAAGTCTGTCATAGGTTGTCAGTGTGGGACCGTAAATGATTTCATTTTAATCCATACTGGACGTTTCTCCATATCATAGACTCACTGACCATGAAATTTGGCAGAAATGGCAATTTTGTTCACTGCAGGTCTAGCACTACGAGGGTACAGGATATTACAGGTCACACGTAAAATGTTTTATTGCTGTTCCCTGGGAAAGTTCTCTGGTACCTAAAGCTATTTTCTACAACCTGTAACCTAACCTATAAACCTGATAATCGTGGCTAATCATTTATTTTGTTTTATGTGGATAAAGATGCTGTTGAACCACAAGCCTAATCTGACTAGGAGGTATAATTGGAGGGGTTCAGAAAAGGAAAACAGTTCACCTAAATGACCTTGCTATAAAGCCTTGAAATTCACACATTATTTACATTTTTGTGGGGTTGAGTTACTGCATTGGCTCATGAATAAGTTGATCTGATTAGTTATTTTTGCCAAGAAATGTTCCCCACCACGGTGGGATGTAGGATGGGGACATTTTGATGGAAAGAAAGTTCGGGAAAGACCTAGGGTTTAGGATGTCATGTGGAAGGCATGCTGTGAACACCAAGGTGACGGTGTGAGGACCAGAGGGCAGTGAGGACATGGGGCTCCTGGAGAGACAGTGAACCCTGAAGAGAGGAGGGTGCAGGTGAGGTTAGGGAAGCACAGAGTGTGCTATTTCAATCAAAATACTCATCCACTCTTTTCTTTTCTTTTAACATCTTTATTGGAGTATAATTGCTTTACAATGTTGTGTTAGTTTCTGCTTAACAAGGTGAATCAGCTATATGTATACATATATCCCCATATCCCCTCCCTCTTGCATCTCCCTCCCACCCTCCCTTTCTCACCCCTCTAGGTGGTCACAAAGCACCGAGCTGATCTCCCTGTGCTATGTGGCTGCTTCCCACTAGCTAGCTATTTTACATTTGCTAGTATATATATGTCCATGCCACTCTCTCACTTCGTCCCATCTTACTCTTCCCCCTTTCCGTGTCCTCAAGTCCATTCTGCACGTCTGTGTCTTTATTCCTGTCCTGCCCCTAGGTTCATCAGAACCGTTTTTTTTTTTTAGATTCCATATATATGTGTTAGCATACGGTATTTGTTTTTCTCTTTCTGACTTACTTCACTCTGTATGACAGACTCTAGGTCCATCCACCTCACTACAAATAACTCAGTTTCGTTTCTTTTTATAGCTGAGTAATATTCCATTGTATAAATGTGTCACATTTTCTTTATCCATTCATCTGTCACTGGACATTTAGGTTGCTTCCTTGTCCTGGCTGTTGTAAATAGTGCTGACAAACACTCATCCACCCTTTAATTTTCCTCTTTCACTCAACTGAATAGGTTTGTCTCTAGTGTTAAGAAAGGGTGCTAAGAATAGGCTTTTCTGAACCTATGGAGACAACGGTGAGGGCAAGATTTGGGAGAAGCCAGATGGGGATTCAAGTCCAATCTCCATCACTTTTAAGTTGTAAAATTTGGGAACAGTGCTCTGTTTGAGTTTCTTTCATCTGTTAAATTGACGTACCTTCTTTGGAATGTTGTTACAGGAGTTCAGTGCAATAGCAGGTATTAAATACAACCATCCCGTGTCATGCGAGATGCTGATTGATGCTCCTGTCTTCCTCTGGACCAGAGGTGAGGTGGGCTTCATGTGCACGGGACCTGAGCTGAGACAGGGCCTGGGCTTGGTTTCATGGTCCACTGTTGCCACCTGGAAATTCTTAATCATTTTTGAAATAGGGGCTGGTGTTTCATTTGGGTTCGGATCCCACACATTACGTCTTGGTGGAGGATGCTCCCTCGGTGCAGTGTTCTGTCCCCCGTGCACACATGTGCACTATTTTCTCCACTTTCTAAGGAGATGACCCATGACTAGACCAGTTGCCTGCTGTGGGGAAATGAAGGAGGAGGGTGAGAAAGACTCAGGAAATCCTTTTTCTGGAGTGAAAGCATTTTTTAAAAAAGGAACGAACGAAGCATAATTCCTACTAAGGTTTACTTGGTCAGTGAAAGCATTGTGGTATGTCAGGATGAATACTGAAGGATATTTCTTCTCTCTCTTTTTTTTACATTACGTATTTGGAGCCTTAAAATATACATATTCACATATTCTAAAACACAAACCAAATAATACAGCTGCCAAAGGATTTTGATATTTTAGGACACATTTGTTTCTCTTACATTTTGTTGATGTCTAAACACAGGCCTTCAAAGTGAAAATTCCCTCATCTAATTTAATTTATTCACATCTTTACATTGACTCGCTGAGCGGTTTTGAGATGGTTTGTGCTGAAGCTTTGTTTTCAACCTCTGAAAGCAAAGACAAAAACCCTGTAGAGTATTTCCACTGAAGAGACGAGACATGGGTGGTTTTCATAAACTTGGCCATTTACTGTGCTGAACCGGGGCCCAGCCTACCAGAAAACCGCTCCCTGACTGAATGAACAAAGACTAGGAAACACTGTGCTGTTGCAGCCTGCAGCCCCTAACACTAGCCCAGGATTTGGGAGTCAAGTGGAAGGTGGTGTGGAGTGAACTGTCAAGAAGGACCCGAGTCAAAACTAAGACATTAACCACTGAACACAGCTGATGTGGCTCAGAGTGGTGTTGACAGCAAACGTCCTGTAAGATATAAGGAGATGCTTTGTCAGAGCCTCTCTTTATTTTCTGTCTGGAGAAAATTTCAAAGGCCTTGGATAGGCAGAAAAAGGCATCAAGATAAGGGTGAGCCCGGGAGCCTCTTCAGCTCGGCCGCTGTCCTGGCAGCTCTGTGACACTACTTCCTGTCAAAGACCCAGAGGGGCTGGAATGGAAGAAGCAAGAAAAATGGTTTTCCCTGGCCCACTACCCCTGACCAAGGCTCATCACCTGTAAAATGGAGCTCTGTGTAATTTTCCTCTAGATTTCTGACCAGGCTAAGGATGGAAATGCCAACATTACCATGTGAAAGCCTAGTCATAGACACTGTCTCCTAACTTAAAGCAAAATGACCAAAGACAGCACCACGAACCTCTTTCCCATGGTTCAGATTTCTCTTTTTTTCTTTTTTCTTGCGGTACGCGGGCCTCTCACTGTTGTGGCCTCTCCCGTTGCGGAGCACAGGCTCGGGACACGCAGGCTCAGCGGCCATGGCTCACGGGCCCAGCCGCTCCGCGGCATGTGGGATCCTCCCGGACCGGGGCACAAACCCGTGTCGCCTGCATCGGCAGGCGGACTCTCAACCACTGTGCCACCAGAGAAGCCTCAGATTTTTTTGAGCATGGCGTCATAAGCTAAGGAAGTTTGGATGAGCATCCCAAAGTTGAATTAAATGAGTGAGTGGACATGAAAGGACTTTGCAAAGTATAAATGCCCTTTAATTGCCTGGTGTTATTATTAAGTAAAATCAATTCAATTTCTATTTGAAGCTTGTGTCCTTTTCTGAGAAATATGCACATTGCTTTTAGATGTAGTACTTAATTGGAGGATAAGAGCAGTTTTTATCAGGGAAGGAAAACAAACTGGGACCTACTGAGAAAGAGGGAACCAAGATTACTGTGAAATACAGAAAAACATGGTGATGGTTAAAGTCAGTTCTCTGAAACTAAAAAACCAAATGTTCATTCCTAATTTTAAAAAGGGGGGAAAGTTTTGCATTGGAATGCTGACAAAACCAACAGGAGGCTATCAACTGGTTTGGGAAATGGAGAGAAAAGTTAGTACCATGTTACTAGGCAACAGATCTCCAACCTGAGTTCTCTTCCTTTCTCGAAGGACTGGTGCAATGTTTTAGTTCTGCAAATACTAACTATTTATTTACTTCTTGTGAATTAGAAGGGTTATTCTCAGAACAAGACTGGCAAAGCCAGAAAGAGACCAAATGCAGGAAGTTAGAATATGATTAGAAAGGCAACATTGGGTACGGAATAAGGCATTTTCTACGCGGGGTGAAATAATGGCTACTCTGACCAAAAAAAAGTTTTATATGACTAAGATGATTCCTAATTAGAGCTTCAAGTCTAAGGGAATTATAGTTGCCCAATAAAAATTTATTGCAAAAGATAAAATGACTGACAGAAGACAAATGGCCAAGTGGCTGACAGCAAAGAAAGTGAAGAGTTGCTGTTCGGAGAAGGATCCAGATGTGTGTTCCAGGGTCAGGTCCCCCAGGGGGCTGTCCCTTGTAGGTCATCGCTTCACAAACACACAAGATTGGTCGCTGCCAGTTCTCAGGTGTGGACTCTGACCCCGCAGTGAAGGGGCTCCGAGGGGATGGCTAAGGCACAGCCTGATGGTTTGCTAACCGGGAGATGGAATCTGTGGTCTCAGAGATGAAAGCCCCTCCGAGTCTCCCTCACAACAGAGCCACTCCATCAACTTTCCTAATATGGACTCAGACTTCAAGCGAGAGGGAGGGAAGGAAAACACTTTTGGCGCTTGAGAAAAAGGGGAGGATTTGATTAATGTACAGATAGGGAGTGAACCCTTTCTCAGGAAGAAGAATCTTTGATCAATGGTACGAAGAAGCATCTTTCAAAGGCCCCTCCGATTGCAGCCACTTTAGAAGGAACAAAAAGAAGCTGATTCAGAGCCCAGCTGTTGTGATTAAAACCGAAACCAAACCAAGAAAAGAAAGACTACAAAACATCATCTCAAATGGATTACCTGAAACACCCACAAATGATGTTTCTCATCAGAATTCGCCTCAAAATTGGAGGGGGAATGTTTGGGCCACTGTGTTGGAATAAATACAGGTCTTCTGGGAGGGCTAAGGGGGATTTTGTTATTGGTCTTTTTCCTACAGGACCGGGCCTGTGTCTGTGTAGGTGGACATCTTCTGAAAAGAGCAAGTTGACCTATCAAGTAATAGGAAGGAGTCTAACTTCGATCAGTTGCCTACTGTGTGTAGGACCCCCTCACATGGGTTATCTGGTTTAAACAGTAATTTTCTTCAGAGCATTCATACTGTATGAAATTCCTGACAGAAAATACGGATCCTCTGTGCTTACATTAGCAACTGATAGGGAGATGCATTAGAGAGAGTGAGTAATCATTACATCTCTTGTGCTCCATGTGTGAGTTTGTCCAAATGGATCATGTTGAACTCAAATGTTAGTTTTTGATGTCAGCTTTTTCTAGAAACCTGCTTTGCTCCTTAATTATTTTCTATCTTTTTTTTAACATCTTTATTGGAGTATAATTGCTTTACAATGTTGTGTTAGTTCCTGCTGTTTAACAAAGTGAATCAGCTATATGTATACATATATCCCCATATCCCCTCCCTCTTGCGTCTCCCTCCCACCCTCCCTATCCCACCCCTCTAGGTGGCGAAGAAGCACTGAGTTGACCTCCCCATGAGATGCAGTGCTTCCCACTAGCTATTTTACATTTGGTAGTGTATATATATCAATGCTATTCTCACTTCGTCCCAGCTTACCCTTCCCACTCCCTGTGTCTTCAAGTCCATTCTCTACGTCTGCGTCTTTATTCCTGTCCTGGCCCTAGGTTCATCAGAACCTTTTTTTTTTTTTCCATGCCATATATATGTGTTAGCATATGGTATTTGTTTTTCTCTTTCTAACTTACTTCACTCGGTATGACAGACTCTAGGTCCATCCAGCTCACTACAAATAACTCAATTTCGTTTCTTTTTATGGCTGAGTAATATTCCATTTTATATATGTGCTACATCTTTATCCATTAATTTGTTGATGGACACTTAGGTTGCTTCCATGTCCTGGCTATTGTAGATAGAGCTGCAGTGAGCATTGTGGTACATGACTCTTTTTGAATTATGGTATTCTCAGGGTATAGGCCCAGTAGTGGGATTGCTGGGTCATATGGTAATTCTATTTTTTAGTTTTTTAAGGAACCTCCATACTGTTCTCCATAGTGGCTGTATCAATTTACATTTCCACCAACAGTACAAGAAGGTTTGCTTTTCTTCAAACCCTCTCCAGCATTTATTGTCTGTAGATTTTTTGATGATGGCCATTCTGACTGGTGTGAGGTGATACCTCATTGTGGTTTTGATTTGCATTGCTCTAATGATTAGTGATGCTGAGCATCCTTTCATGTGTTTGTTGGCAAGCTGTATATCTTCTTTGGAGAAATGTCTATTCAGATCTTCTATCTATTTTTGGATTGGGTTGCTTGTTTTTTTGATATTGAGCTTCATGAGCTGCTTGTATATTTGGGAGATTAATCCTTTGTCAGTTGCTTCATTTGTAAATATTTTCTCCCATTCTGAGGGTTGTCTTTTCATTTTGTTTATAGTTTCCTTTGCTGTGCAAAAGCTTTTAAGTTTCATTAGGTCCCATTTGTTTATTTTTGTTTTTATTTCCATTTCTCTAGGAGGTGGGTCAAAAAGGATCTTGCCGTGATTTATGTCAAAGAGTTTCTGCCTACGTTTTCCTCTAAGAGTTTTATAGTGTCTGGCCTTACATCTGGTCTTTAATCCATTTTGAGTTTATTTTTGTGTATGGTGTTAGGGAGTGTTCTAATTACAGTTTTTTACACATAGCTGTCCAGTTTTCCCAGCACCACTTATTGAAGACACTGTCTTTTCAACATTGCCTCCTTTGTCATATATTAGTTGACCATATGTATGTATGACCATATTTATCTCTGGGCTTTCTATCCTGTTCCATTGATCTATATTTCTGTTTTTGTGCCAGTACCATACTGTCTTGATTACTGTAGCTTTGCAGTATAGTCTGAAGTCAGGGAGCCTGATTCCTCGAGCTCCGTTTTTCTTTCTCAAGATTGTTTTGGCTATTCGGGGTCTTTTGTGTTTCCATACACATTGTGAAATTTTTTGTTCCAGTTCTGTGAAAAATGCCATTAGTAGTTTGATAGGGATTGCACTGGATCTGTAGGCTGCTTTGGGTAGTATAGTCATTTTCACAATGTTGATTCTTCCAATCCAAGAACATGGCATATCTCTCCATCTGTTTGTATTGTCTTTAATTTCTTTCATCAGTGTCTTATCGTTTTCTGCATACAAGTCTTTGGTCTCCTTAGGTAGGTTTATTTCTAGGTATTTTATTCTTTTTGTTGCAGTGGTAAATGGGAGTGTTTCCTTAATTTCACTTTCAGATTTTTCATCATTAGTGTATAGGAATGCAAGAGATTTTTGTGCATTAATTTTGTACCCTGCTACTTTACCAAATTCAGTGATTAACTCTAGTATTTTTCTGGTAGTACCTTTAGGATACTCTATGTATAGTGTCATGTCATCTGCAAACAGTGAAAATTTTACTTCTTTTCTGATTTGGATTCCTTTAATTTCCTTTTCTTCTCTGGTTGCTATGGCTAAAACTTCCAAAACTAAGTTCAATAATAGTGGTGAGAGTGGACATCCTTGTCTTGTTCCTGATCTTAGAGGAAATGCTTTCAGTTTTTCACCATTGAGAATGATGTTGGCTGTGGGTTTGTCATATATGGCCTTTATTATGTTGAGGAAAGTTCACTCTATGCCTACTTTCTGGAGAGTTTTGATCATAAATGGGTGTTGAAATTTGTCGAAAGCTTTCTCTGCATCTACTAAGACGATCATATGGTTTTTATCCTTCAGGTTGTTAATATGGTGTATCACATTGATTAATTTGCCTGTATTGAGCAATCTTTGCATTCCTGGGATAAACCCCACTTGATCATGGTGTATGATCCTTTTAATGTGCTGATAGATTCTGTTTGCTAGTATTTTGTTGAGGATTTTTGCATCTATTTTCATCAGTGATATTGGCCTGTAGTTTTCTTTTTTTGTAACATCTTTGTCTGGTTTTGGTATCAGGGTGATGGTGGCCTCGTAGAATGAGTTTGGGAGTGTTCCTCCCTCTGCAATATTTTGGAAGAGTTTGAGAAGGATAGGTGTTAGCTCTTCTCTAAATGTTTGATAGAATTCGCCTGTGAAGCCATCTGGTCCTGGGCTTTTGTTTGTTGGAAGACTTTTAATCACAGTTTCAATTTCAGTGCTTGTGATTGGTCTATTTAGTCTCGGTTCAGTTCAGTCTCGGAAGGTTGTGCTTTTCTAAGAATTTGTCCATTTCTTCCAGGTTGTCCATTTTATTCGCATATAGTTGCTTGTAGTAATCCCTCATGATTCTTTGCATTTCTGCAGTATCAGTTGGTACTTCTCCTTTTTCATTTCTAATTCTGTTGATTTGAGTTTCCTCCCTTTTTTTCTTGATGAGTCTGGCTAATGGTTTATTAATTTTGTTTATCTTCTCAAAGAACCAGCTTTCAGTTTTATTGATCTTTACGATTGTTTCCTTCATTTCCTTTTCATTTATTTCTGATCTGATCTTTATGTTTTGTTCCCTTCTGCTAACTTTGGTTTTTTTTTTGTTCTTCTTTCTCTAATTGCTTTAGGTGTGAGATTAGGTTTTTTATTTGAGATGGTCTTTGTTTCTTGAGGTAGGACTGTATTGCTATAAACTTCCCTCTTAGAACTGCTTTTGCTGCATCCCATAGGTTTTGGGTCATTGTGTTTTCATTGTCATTTGTATCTAGGTATTTTTTTGATTTCCTCTTTGATTTCTTCAGTGATCTCTTGGTTATTTAGTAGTGTATTGTTTAGCCTCCGTGTGTTTGTGTTTTTTACAGTTTTTTTCGTGTATTTGATATCTATTGTCATAGCATTGTGGTCAGATAAGATACTTGATACAATTTCAATTTTCTTAAATTCACCAAGGCTTGGTTTGTGACCCAAGATATGATCTGTCCTGGAGAATATTCTATGAGCACTTGAAAAGAAAGTGTATTCTGTTGTTTTTGGATGGAATGTCCTATAAATATCAATTAAGTCCATCTTGTTTAATGTATCATTTAAAGCTTGTGTTTCATTATTTATTTTCATTTTCGATGATCTGTCCATTGGTGAAAGTGGGGTGTTATAGTTCCCTACTAAGATTGTGTTACTGTTGGTTTCCCCTTTTATGGCTGTTAGCCTTTGCCTTATGTATTGAGGTGCTCCTATGTTGGGTGCATAAATATTTACAATTGTTATATCTTCTTCTTGGATTGATCCCTTGATACTTATGTAGTGTCCTTCTTTTCTCTTGTGAAATCTGTTTTGTCTGATTTGACAATTGCTACTCCAGCTTTCTTCTGATTTCCATTTTCATGGAATATCTTTTTCCATCCCTTCACTTTCAGTCTGTATGTGTCCCTAGGTCTGAAGTGGGTCTCTTGTAGACAGCATATATGTGGATCTTGTTTCTGTATCCATTCAGCCAGTCTATGTCTTTTGGTTGGAGCATTTAATCCACTTATGTTTAAAGTAATTATCAATATGTATGTTCCTATTACTATTTTCTTAATTGTTTTGGCTTTGTTTTTGTAGGTCTTTTCCTTCTCTTGTGTTTCCTGCCTTGAGACGTTCCTTTAGCATTTGTTGTAAAGCTAGCTTGGTGGTGCTGAATTCGCTTAACTTTTGCTTGTCTGTAAATGTTTTAGTTTCTCCATCAAATCTGAATGAGATCCTTGCTGGGTAGAGTAATCTTGGTTGTAAGTTTTTCCCTTTCATCACTTTAAATATGTCCTGCCACTCCCTTCTGGCTTGCAGAGTTTCTGCTGAAAGATCAGCTGTTAACCTTGTAGGGATTCCCTTGTATATTATTTGTTGCTTTTCCCTTGCTGCTTTTAATATTTTGTCTTTGAATTTAATTTTTGATAGTTTGATTAGTATGTGTCTTGGCATGTTTCTCCTTGGATTTATACTGTATGGGATTTTCTGTGCTTCCTGGACTTGATTGACTATTTCCTTTCCCATGTTAGGGAAGTTTTCAACTATAATCTCTTGAAATATTTTCTCAGACCCTTTCTTTTTCTCTTCTTCTCCTCGGACCCCTATAATTCGAATGTTGGTATGTTTAATATTGTCCCAGAAGTCTCTGAGACTGTCCTCAATTCTTTTCATTCTGTTTTCTTTATTCTGCTCTGTGATAGTTATTTCCCCTATTTTATCTTCCAGGTCACTTATCCATTCTTCTGCCTTAGTTATTCTCCTATTGATTCCTCCTAGAGAGTTTTTAGTTTCATTTATTGTGTTGTTCATCATTGTTTGTTTGCTCTTTAGTTCTTCTAGGTCCTTGTTAAACTTTTCTTGTATTTTCTCCATTCTATTTCCAAGATTTATGGATCATCTTTACTATCATTACTCTGCATTCTTTTTCAGGTAGACTGCCTATTTCCTCTTCATTTGTTTTATCTGGTGGGCTTTTTCCTTGCTCCTTCATCTACTGCATATTTCTCTGTCTTCTCATTTTGCTTAACTTACTGTGTTTGGAGTCTCCTTTTCACAGGCTGCAGGTTCGTAGTTCCCGTTGTTTTTGGTGTCTGTCCCCAGTGGGTGAGGTTGGTTCAGTGGCTTGTGTAGGCTTCCTGGTGGAGGAGACTGGTGCCTGTGTCCTGGTGGGCAGGCTGGATCTTGTCTTTCTGCTGGGCAGAGCTGTGTCCGATGGTGTGTTTTGGGGTGTCTGTGAACTTAGTATGATTTTATGCAGCCTCTCTGCTAATGGGTGGTGTTGTGTTCCTGTCTTGCTAGTTGTTTGGCATGGGGCATCCAGCACTGGAGCTTGCTGGCTGTTGGGTGATGTTAAGTGGTGCTGGGAGGTCTCTGGTGGTCCAATATGCTGAACTCGGCTCTCCCACCTCAGAGGCTCAGGCCTGACACCAGGCCAGAACACAAAGACCCTGTCAGCCACACGGCTCAGAAGAAAAGGGAGAAAACAAGAAAGAAAAATTAATTAATAGTAAAATAAAAATAATTATTAAATTTAAAAGTAATAAAAAAAAGAAGAGAGCAACCAAACCAATAAACAAATCCATCAATGATAACAAGCCTTAAAAACTATACTAAGATAAACATAAAAATCAGAAACAGTCAGTTGCAGACAGCATATCCCAAGTCTACAGTTGCTCCCAAAGTCTACTGCCTCAATTTTGCATTGATTCGTTGTCTATTCAGGTATTCCACAGATGCAGGTACATCAAGTTGCTCGTGGGGATTTATTCCACTGCTCCTAGGCTGCTGGGAGAGGTTTCCCTTTCTCTTCTTTGTTTGCACAGTTCCTGGGGTTCAGCTTTGGATTTGGCCCCGCCTCTGCGTGTAGGTCGCCTGAGGGCGTCTGTTCCCCACCCAGACAGGATGGGGTTAAAGTAGCAGCTGATTAGGGGACTCTGGCTCACTCAGAACACGGGGAGGGAGGGGTATGGATGCAGGGCGAGCCTGAGGCGGCAGAGGCCAGTGTGACGTTGCACCAGCCTGAGGAGCGCCGTGCGTTCTCCCGGGGAGGTTGTTCCTGAATCACGGGACCCTGGCAGTGGCGGGCTGCACAGGCTCCCGGAAGGGGGGTGTGGAGAGTGACCTGTGCTCGCACACAGGCTTCTTGGTGGCGGCAGCAGCAGCCTTAGCGTCTCATGCCCGTCTCTGGGGTCCGCGCTGATAGCTGTGGCTCGCGCCCACCTCTGGAGCTCATTTAGGCGGTGCTCTGAATCCCCTCTCCTTGTGCACCCTGAAACAATGGTCTCTTGCCTCTTAGGCAGTTCCAGACTTTTTCCCAGACTCCCTCCCAGCTAGCTGTGGCGCACTAGGCCCCTTCAGGCTGTGTTCACACAGTCAACACCAGTCCTCTCCCTGGGATCCGACATCTGAAGCCTGAGCCTCAGCTCCCAGCCTTCACCTGCCCCGGCGGGCGAGCAGACAAGCCTCTCGGGCTGGTGAGTGCTGGTCGGCACCAATGCGGGCATCTCTTCGCTTTGCCCTCTGCACCCCTGTTGCTGCGCTCTCCTCCGTGGCTCCGAAGCTTCCCCCCTTCCCCCCGCCAACCATCCCGTTTCCACAAGTGAAGGGGCTTCCTAGTGTGTGGAAACCTTTCCTCCTTCACAGCTCCCTCCCACTGGTGCAGGTCACGTCCCTATTCTTTTGTCTTTGTTATTCTTTTTTGTTTTGCCCTACCCAGGTACGTGGGGAGTTTCTTGCCTTTTGGGAGGTCTGAGGTCTTCTGCCAGCATTCAGTAGGTGTTCTGTAGGAGCTGTTCCACACGTAGATGTATTTCTGATGTATTTGTGGGGAGCAAGGTGATCGCTGCATCTTCCTCCTCTGCCATCTTGAAGGTTCACATCCCTATTTTATTCAGTTTAACAGCCAAGCATGAATTTAAAGGTTTTGGATGTTTGACCCTGTTGTTCCGATCATTTCTATGAAGTATTACACATACATGCAGATTAAAAAAAAAAAAAGCTATTTGTGGTTTGTCTTCAGAAGATACAAAAGCATAAATCCAGTAACGTGGGTACCTTCTTTCTGTGGGCCGAGTTGGCTCATCCATGCCTACCTGCTAGAATGTTCCTGATTTGCTACTTTTCTCTCACTCTTTTGTCTTTATTAAAGCTGGTTGATCTATTACTGCTACTTGCAAAACGTTTAACGAGTTTCAGAGTTCTCCCTCAAAACTGCACAATATTTGCGAAGTCTGTTCTGTGTGCCATTCAGAAGAAGGAACTGTTTCTGCCTTTTTACATACCTGTCCCGTGAAATAAATCTGAGTCTTAACCAGCAGAACTGTAACATTGGGGGGCTGGCTGTGATCCGGACTCTGCCATCCATAACTGTCTGTTGCCACTTGTCCTGCAAGGTGTTTGATCTGCAGGGTGTCTTAGGCTGAGCCCCAATACTTGGGGGGCTGTGGCTGCAGTGATGCTTCTATCCCAGCTGCCAGTCAAAGCAAGCTGTGAGGAGTGAGCACAGAAGGGCAAGGGCTGCGTGTAGCTCATGAGCGTTCTGTGAGCCCACCTCAAGGGCAGGCTCCTCAGCTGGCCCAAAAGAGCCCTGTGCTTCACAGTCCTGCTTCGGCCAGATGTCAAGTCCAGGTTTTCTGCAAGGTAGGATGGGCTGCTCCAGGGCTGTGTTCTGTTGGCTTTGAGGTGTGATCCTGGGTCCGTGATGGTGAGCACTTCCCCAAGGATCTCTGGTTGTCTTCATCTGGTTTTCCACTCTGCCTCCTGGGGCCTGGCCTGTCAGTGCCCTGCTGAGAGGGCATAAATCAGGGATGCTCTCTCGTCTTTATCTCCAATGAGGATCTCCACTGCGGGAAGGGCCCCTGGTTGATAACCGAAGGGATCGATCGGGGCCTGCTGGAGTCTGGGCCTGACGCTTATGCTGAAATGGAGTTTGCCATTATGTGTGGAGCTAAATAGTTCATTTCCTGCTGCGGGACAGAAGGAAATCACTCAAAGAAGGCTTTGGGATTGATGATCCCAATAGCTGAGAAGCTATGAAAGAAAAAAAAAATTAAGTTTTTCAGAATTGATTGCAATATTTAGAAAGATATTCTTTATCTCTTCCCAAAGCAAACTTTCCATTTGGACTTGTCAGAGTCAGCTTTTAGCGAGACCTATTTTTATGGTTCTTTTTGATTAATGGAAAGGAGCCGTTTTCTCTTCCTTCACTGTAATAAAAATCAAGCCATCGGAGGGTGCCCTTCAAAATAGAAATCAAGAGATGATTTGGACAGAATATTAATACTGCTCTTTTAAACTCCTGTTTTCGTATTCTGGTTTAATAAACGAAAGTTTCAGCCAATCTCTCCTCTAAAAGGCAATCTACATTTTGTGAAAATATGAGTGTTTCCGACAGAACTTGATCACAATCTTTCATACATTCTTTCCTATTTACAGATAGCAGCGAGAAGAAAGGCTGGGACTCATTCTTTTGTGTTTGAATAGGCTAGACAGAACATGTGATTAGATGAATTTGGGCATCTCAATCATTTTATTGTAGCTATTGTTATCGTTCAGAATTCATGGGGCATAATTTTTAATTCAAGAAGACGGAGTGGATTTCTCTCTTGGAAAAAAATGATTTCTCAGTTTCCAGCAATAAGGCTCTTTAGAATCAGGCCATGAGCTAACTGACAACACAATGGAGTGTACTTTACTATGCATTGCTTTAATTTCACCCCATCCTACAGCCCATCTTAAAACTTTTGCCAATGATGATGTGTTCCAGAAGCTCTGAGACCCCCTCGGAATCTTCAGGAGGCATCAGGATGATTTTAATGGACCTGCCTTAAAATCTCTTTTATCTGAGCATCCTGAGTTTTTTCTGCCACCAAATCTGCACAGCCTAGTTCACTCAAACAGTATCTCTCACCCTTTTCTCATTAGTATCCTCCTACACTACCCTGCCAAGTTTTTTTAGACTTTTTTTTCCCCAATCACTCCTTTTCCCCATGAAATTTTAACGCCTCAAATATGCTGTATATCTGTTTATGTGCTGTGGACCGCCATATGACCATAAACCATTGTAAAAGCTGAGATTCTTTTGCCTCCAAAGACTCAATTTCATCACCTTGGGCAATATCCCGCCCCCTCCCCATACATGTACTGAAATATACACACAATACTGCCAAGTCAGTCTTACACTTTGTTTCCTTAAGGCACTATAAGTGAAAAAACCTGTTGAAATGGTTGGCTACTGATTGAAATGTAGTGATTATACTTAATGTGTATTTGCACTAAAAGATGATGGGCGTTGAGTATACACCTCTTCCTGGTAATGTCGGCACTGCGGCTGCTGGGCCATTCATTAGGGGCAGTGGGGACATGGCTGGACTCAAACTGGACATCTAAAACTTGGTCTTGGTCTACAGGGGTGTCATCAGAATTCAGCCCAGTCCACTAAGGAAGCGCGAGTGCCTTCAGCCAAGCCTAGTGAGGACGCTACACATTCTTCTGTGGGGTTTTCACAGTAGCGTGGCTTCAAAGTAGCAAAGATTATCTCCCTCCCAACCTCCTCCTAATCTTCTCAACCAGGATCAGCTTCCCTTTCTCCACTTTGGTCCTACTATGTTGAGTTCTGATTTCAAAGAGGGTAAAACAGAAGAATAAGAATGACAGAGGAAAGGAGAGAAGAGAAATAGGAGGAGACATTGGGAAAGGCATTAGAAAGTGTCAGATAGGAGGGGGGTGGATTATGGAAAAGTGTCTGGGAATTGTTCTAAAAACTTACAGACACTCACAGAATCTTCCCAGCAAGGCTTTGCTTACCAACATCCTCCTTTTACAATGGGGGATATAGATTAGGAAGACGGTATTATACTTACAGGGAGGTTAAGTGACTTGCCCAAGGTTACCCAGCTAGTAACCTGCAGAGCCAGGATTTGAACCCAGACAGACGAGTCCTGGGGGCCATGTCATCATCATGTACACCAAGAACCTGCCCAGTTTCCCAAATGGCTCCTTTTCCCTAGCCCCATCCTCCCGGAATTCTCCAATAGTTGGTGTTATTATCTGGAACAGTGTTTTTCTGATTGTCCTTAGCAGAGTGATGTTCAGTTTCTCCTGTTTCAAAGAGTTGTCCAAGGATCTGATTTAAAATGCAGATTATCATTCTCCATGCCTGAAATAAGAAGATCTAGATGTTCTAAGTGGAGCCCAGAAAACTGTCATTCTAATAAGCACTCCCAGTGACTGTCCTTCAGGTGACCTCTGTACCTTCTTTCCTTGGGCCTGTGGTCGCACTTCACTCAGGTCAACTCCTTGTTGTGTCTGGTGCATTCTTGGGCTTCTGCCTAAGATTTCCTTCAAGGAGAGGACTCCAGCTGTGACAAGCCAGAAAACCACTGGTCTCACTGGTTATGTACCTGGAGGTCACAGTGCTCTTTTGAGGACATTATGACAAATTATTTTTGATTAATAAATTACCAACTTTAAGTACAGAAATTAAGTATAATGTATATATTTTATTGGTATTATCCTATTTGCATCCTGCCATATTGGGCTAATTATTAAAATCCAAAAAATACAATAATGTGTTAAAAGTGAGGAATTCATTCTAAAGAGAAAAATTGGTTAGAAAAACTAGATAAAAACGGGATGCATTTCCATAAAATATATGCTGTGCAATCCAATATGCTTGCTAGATCAGAACAAATTGGCCAGTGAACTTTGCAGCAGCTAAAGCAAAGAAGGAAAGTTATCAGTGTTATTCTTTGTAGTAAGCCACTTGCCCAGGAGAACAACCATTCCTACGATCAAAACCCCAGAGAGATCACTGCCCACTGTCAAATAGCAGCGTGTGAGGTTCTGGGTGCCATCTTCTCGGTAAACCCAATTGTGAAGTTCATCTCCCATTTCTACACTTCCCTTTGTGTAGTTTGATGGAATTGCAGCAAAGCCAATTCCGTAGACGTAATCTAGCCATGGGCCAAAATGAGAGTCAGGCGCTCTGTTCTTCAATGATCAAGGATACATTTGAAAGCATCTAGAACTTAGGGTACGTTGCCAAATTATGGCCTGTGGGTCAAATGGGAATTTTTTTCTTTTTGTATTTATAAGTAGTTGGAAAAAAAAGATTTTATGACATGAAAATTATATAAAATTCCAATTTCAGTATCAGTAATTAAAACTTTATTGGAATACATATTATTCATTTATTCATGTATTTTTTATGCCTGCTTTTGTGCTACAACAGCAGTTACACAGTTGGGGCAGAGCATGTTGCTCACAAAGTCTGAAATATTTACTAGCTGGGCCTTCACTGGGAAAGCTTGCTCCTGCTTTAGATTATGTAGAAGGGGTTGGACTGCCTCTCCTTCAGTCTTGTTTTTCTCGCTCAGTTTTGCTCACTGCAGAGAGGCAAGGAGTGAAAAGTTATAGTCCCTGATGAGTAAGTAGAGGGTGTGTGTGCTCTTTTCCTTCTATTAAGGTAAGACAGGTATTTTTAAACAGTCAGTTGAACTGGGGGGAGAGACATGCCCCCATCTCTGAAACTTGAAAAGCTGAATGGAGGCATGTGACGTGTTTGTAAGACACAACCACAATTACGAGCACACATGTACATGGGAAAAGAAACAAGCTGTTGAATCAGCAGGATCCACTGTTACTGAGTCTCCCTGACTATTTGCTATTTGTTCATCCACGTCGTCATCGGCCAACATACTCTAACAGCCATGTGGGGAGCTACCATCGAGGCTTTTAAAAAGATACATGTGAGGAAACCTACTTGACAATCATTAACTTCAACTTTTTCCTAGTAATTTTTTCTGTCTAACTTTATTGAATGCTACTTGTGGAATATTTTGGCCCAGCTTCTGGAGTGCTATTATTTTAAGGAAACAGTTTGAGAACGACTAGTTTAAAACAGAAATGGACTCTTAACTCCTTTATTGCAAGACTGGAGTCTGAAATTTTCCAGACAGAGAACCTCGAAGTGATGCCATGATCGACAAACGACTATATAATTGTATCACGATAATGATTCTTATACAGTCTGGGTGCCTGGATATGTATGTTCTTACAAGTTCAAACCATGAACATCACTGACAAGCCTGTTTGGGGTTCTTTAGAGTAAGCATATGCCAGTCCCCTGGGCATGAGTCAGTGTGGTAACAAAATTCTTAGGATGCATTTTTTTTATATTGTAGATTAGGGCATTTGCTCCCTGGTTCCAAGGGTGACGAGAGGGCTGTCCTGGCTCCAGCTGTCAATCTGTGTCTAGAAATGTCACCAATAATTTGTAACCTGGAAGTGCTTGACTTGTGGACCCCTGGTGCTAAGTGGATCCACTGATTCCTATAAGATCCCCACCTGTCATCAGCTCAGCAGCAGGTATGATACTGAAGCTCTAAAGAACCCAGGGATTACTTTAATGAGTCTGTCTGATTTCTTTTGATTTAATTATTGGGCCAAAATTCTGGATTTTTTGGGAGGAAACTTCTTTGATTGTTTCTTCTAACCTTTCATTAGGATCCAAGCTGTTTAAGAAGGAGGTCAGGTTTTATCCTGGAAGACACCCCATTCTTGTGAAAGGTTCTTAGAACTTAAGGACTTGTCAGTCAGGTGGAGCTTGGTAAGAACCTGCAAGGAAAATGAATCCGGAATTCTTCTTAACTAGGAACCGACTTGTTTCACGACAGCAGCAGCAAAGTCCATGCCAGGAAGTGGGGAGCAGGTGACCTGGGGCTCTGGGTTGCTGCTGCCTGAGTTGTTTTGCTTTGGTAATTATTTTCTTTGGTCCTTCCATATTAGAGGAGGATTCACTTGCAAACCTGTTTTATCTCGCCCTGCCAGTTCCCTGTCTCTAAAAACAGAGACTGTCTTGTCGTGGGGTACCGTCCTCTGGGAGAAACACGAATACATTTGGATGGGCTCCAGCCTCCCTGGCTGTGCTTTGATACCACAAATGAGGCTACCAGTGTCCTTTTCTTAGCAGGGCACTCGCACGAGCTGTTTGTGCTGAAGGGGACGTGGGCTGCTCTGACTACAGACTGTCACCACCTTCAGCTGGGCTGAAGCACTGTGGTCTTTGTCAGAATATTCTCCTTACGTTGTCTACATCAGAAAAATATGTGCTTACATTCTTATGTTTAGCTAGATGGATAGAATGTAAAATGCCTCCCTTCCCCAAACATACCCCATCAGCCACCTGAAAACCCCACAAGGACCCAAATGTTCTTTAGAAATTTGTGTTTATGGTTGAGAAGCAGCTTGCTTTTATGGTGATGGAGAACTTGGATGCCAGCAGGGAAAACACGCTTGTATTGTGCTATACTGTTTGCCCAAACTAGCAATTTAACATGCTGTCTCCATCAACCAAGGTCCAATCACTATCAACCAAATGATTGTTCTTGTTCGTGGAGCCCTCGGGCCCTTGCTGTGGCTCTCATCCAGCCCTTGCTGTGGCTGTCATCCAGGCAAGGAAAGACTTGTTAAGTCATGCAGCCCGGTCATCTGATCCCAGTGGTGTGTCTTTCTGATGCCCGGACTTGCCTGGATTTGAATAATGACAGCAAAGGGTCGTCAGCATCTTCCCTTGGGAGTTGATAATACATTCTCTTCTTGATTTGGGCATATTTTTTCATTTTGTGATTTTTTCAATCATTCCTGAGAAGCTGGCTCTCTGCTTAGGGCTCCCTTTCTCCTCCTCTTCTGGTGCTTTTCTGAGATTTATCCGTCTAGGGGATGTGGGATTTCTTAGACCTCTGCTTCGTAGTCATCTTTTTGCTAAACCCTGTCTGCTTCGGATTCCTTTGCGACGCCAGCTCTCCTCCCCTTCACTGTGAGGTTGCTGCATGACTGTACATTCCCTTCATTTTTTTTCAGCCCCTTCACTCTGTGTGCTGTTGATGGGTTCGTGCGAGAGAACGGGAGCGTGGGAAGAGAGATGTGTGGGGACCAGGGGCACCCCTTGCTAAGGACCCGTTGAGCCAATTGTTGGCTCAGGGCTGATTTGGAGTCAGAGATGCCAAAGTGGAGAAAAGACTGAAGATGCTCGTTTTCCAAGATCTGAGATGGAAACTGTGAAACTGAAAAACAGGCTCTTACAATCCCACCACCTGACATTTTTTTTGGATCAGATCGCTGGCCTGGATGTTCAGCAATTGAACTAGTTTCCTTCCAGGTCACTGTCTCTTATCTTTGTTCTCTGTTCTCCCTATGACTGTGCTTCTTTCCTGTAACCACAGATGATGATATC
This sequence comes from Orcinus orca, assembly GCF_937001465.1. NCBI lineage: Eukaryota > Metazoa > Chordata > Mammalia > Artiodactyla > Delphinidae > Orcinus > Orcinus orca. The sequence goes on along the minus strand of NC_064560.1, from coordinate 17,426,923 downwards.
AGGGGTGGAGGAGATCCCTGAGATCATCCCGTGCAGCCCCCTGCCTTCAGTTAGATATGAAGACGTAAGCCTCACAGAGGCAATGACTTCTTCAAGGTCACACAGCAAGCTGGTGGAGGAGCCGGGACCAGCAGCCCAGATCCTGAATCCCGGGCCAAAGCTGTCTTCTCTAATGGATCACTGGTTCAACCTGTGGAATTCAGAAAAGTTAACTTCTGCTGGAGCAGCTGCCTCCGAGGCTGCTCAGAAAGTAATGGTGTGCATCCATTTGTAAGAGGGAAAGGGCAAGGAAAAGACTCACAGCACCGAGAGAAGAAATATCAGCTAAACCTTCAGTTACTCTTCTGTAGGGAAACTGAAATGAACACAGCATGTGATACCAAATTAAGCGATTTGACTTGGAAGCTACTGTAATTCACATCTTCTGGGTTTTCTCCCCTTCAAAAAATAAGGTATTTTCTATCTTTTTAAGCAATAAAGAGTGGTCTAGGCATTATTTAATCATCCAAACTTTCTTTACCTACAATTCTTGAACCAGGTGGTACATAATTGGATAATTATAATTTGGAATCTGGAATAAAGTCTTTTAAGTAGATCCTATGGTAGGCAGCAACATGTATGACTAATAATAAGGTGACATCCCCTGGTTGTAAATTCCTTTGCCTCTGATACTGTTTATAATTTGCCCTTGAGCTGTCCTGTGGTCTGTTACCCAGTCATCATTTTTTTTCCACTGGCACGTGCACGTGAGAATGGGCTGTTGAAAATGTGCTGGTCCCTACGTGGAGACGCCTCTCAACCATAAATGAGCTTTTCTAGGGTGTTAATTGTATAATTTCCTGATTCTTAACCCTAAAATGTTATCCATTAATGGCAGTGTCACAAAATAAAGGTGAGAAAAGATACTTATCTTCTGTTTCGGTTCTGAATACTTGAAACTAAGAACCTAATCTATTTCTCATGTTATAAAATGTAAAAAAGAAAGAAAAAATCAACTGAAAATTTCTCCAAAGATCTTTGTGGCTTCATACTCTAGCTTTGTTCCTTGTAATATAAAAATACTGTTTCTAAAGCGATTGAAAGTTGTCAATGTCTTCTGCCTAAGGCGTCAGAGAACTGTAAAGCAGATTGCATCAAGCATCTAGACCAGAAATGTTCTAGTTGTGAGGTGGTGGTGGTGAAGAAATGTTGGGATAACGTGGGGATTTCACCTGAGATGAGGAAGTTCTTTCTAGAGGATTCGCAGGATTAGATATCAGCAGATCTATGTGACACTTTTGCCTTTCGTGTGTCTCAATGCCTGAACAGCTATATGTGTCCTTGTGTACCCTAGATATTGACACCCTTCCTTTGGAAGCCATCTTTGGTTGGACTCATATCCTTGTCACTGAGCGTAGCCTCTGTAAGTACTTGTAGGTGTGTGGACGGTGCCCGTCACCCCCCTCCAGGGCACACACCTTGTACATCCTCCTCGATGTAGTGGTACAGAGTTTTATTAAACAAAGATGTATAGCATGATAAATCTGTGAACTGGGGATAGAAACTAAGAACCTTGGCAAGTGGTCTCAGTCTTTTAAAAGTCCGTCTCACTCGGGCTCTCTGTTCTTTGGGTGTTTTCCTTCCTGTTTTGGGTCTTTCTATTTTTACCAAACATGGTGTTTCTGGTTTGTAGGCACCCGCGCTGGGAAGAGAGCAGCTCAGCCCTTGCAAGGCTCCCCTTGAAAAGACACCCAGATTCCCAGGCCTCACAAGGTACGTCTTACACCGTCTCACTCTTGTTGTCCCCGAGCAACTCTGATAACACTCCCACTTCACCCCTCTTCACCTGAAGCACCAAGATGCTACTTCGGTGCCTTGACCAATCCCATTTACTGAGAGCTAATCTGATTCCCAGCCTAGGGGACTCTGTGGACAGTGGTTTGAGGAATGCTTCCTCCCTCACAGTGGTGGAAACACCCTCACCTGGGAACTGCCCTGATGAGAAGCCCAGAGACTCAGGCAAGATTCCACCCATGGGAGCCTACCAGCCGTCTCATGCCGCTGGGCCAGGCACACCTATTGGAAAGACAGACTCAATGGAGTCCTTGAAATTAGCCTCCAGTGATTTTCTTTTTTCTTTTTTTCCAGTTTTGCTTATTTATCTTTTTAGTTTTTTTTTTAATTTAATTTTTATTTTATATTAGAGTATAGTTGATTTGCAGTGTTGTGTTGGTTTCAGGTGTACAGCAAAGTGATTCAGTTATACGTATACATATATCCATTCTTTTCCAGATTCTTTTCCCGTATAGTTTATTACATAAATTTCCCTGTGCTATACAGTAGGTCCTTGTTTCTTATCTATTTTATGTATAGTAGTGTGTATATGTTAATTCCAAACTCCTAATTTATCCCTCTCCCCACCTTTCCCCTTTGATAACCACAAGTTTTTTTTGAAGTCTGTGAGTCTGTTTTGTAAATAAGTTCATTTGTATCATCTTTTTTTAGATTCCGCATGTAAGTGATATCATATGATATTTGTCTTTGTCTGACTTACTTCACTTAGTATGATAGAGCCTCCAACGATTTTCATTCTCAGACTGAGAGGACAGACCCCAAACCTCCTCTTCCCCAAGGTATTAGGATTATATCAAAAATATGTGTACTCGGGACCACCCCATGTGATCTGCTCCTTATCCTTCTGAGTTTCCTTCTGGAAAGGTTCCATCAAAGAAGGATGTGCTAGCACAGTTGTGCTCAAAGCAGGCATCCAGGTGTTGTCGCATGAGCGCTTGGGGACTGAGGCAGGAACAGGCACTGACACGTGGCATTTAACTCTTGGGAAAGATGACGATGAATATTTCCATGTCCGTTTTCTGGAGATAATTCTTCATTTTGCTTCTTGTTACCTGTAGAATAAACTACAAACTCCTTTCCGAGAGTCTCTTTATGACTTTCCTACTCCGAAAGCCTTGTTCTTTGACATTGCCCTCCCCCCATTCTATGTTACAGATGTGTAGAACAATCAACATTTATTCATTCAATGAGTATCCGCTGATGGCATACCATAAGGCAGGTCTGTGTTAGAACTGGGGCAAAGCAGTGGACAAATGGGACCCATTGGTCCGTTCTCTCTAGAGCAGGCACATCCCTTCTGGATACTATGTTACCTGCTCACCCTTCTCTGACAGACTCACATACGTCCTAGTGATTTCTCTTATGATCTACCTGCTCCCAGAGATTTCTCTGACCGTGAATCTTAGGTTTCCTTCCTTTGTGCTACTCCACCATGGAAGGCATACCTCTGCCATAGCAACGGTCACTCTTATTTTAGACAATTGTTTACCCTGTGACCTGCTTTCTCTGCCCCTTCCTTCTGTTCAACACTCCACTTGAGTTCAAGTTTCTTTGCAATTTTAAAGCAGGATCTGTGTCTTATTCACATTTTTTCCTTAGGGCCTTGTACAGCATCTGACATGTAAGTGATATCATATGATATATACTAAACATTCAATAAATATGTTGTAGAATCACTGAATGATTAACTTACTGAGGCTACTCTGATTTGGGGTTACCCAGTGTACAGAGTCATAGATTGATATAACTGTAGGCATGAGAGAAATTTGTAAGACCATTTCTAACCCTCCACATCACAGATGAGGCATTTCTTAGTTGAATCACAGGAAGCAATACAAATACCAAATACCCAGTGTTTGGAGCTGCAGAAAATCTGTGAACAGAAATAATAGTAACTGAAGTTGGAGGACATACTTCTGTTCAGCAGTCAGTCTAAGTGCTAGTCAGTAAACAGGTAGGAGTTTGTGTAATGATAGGATATGTTGAAGTCTGTTCTACTTTGTTGAGCTCAAGCTTCAGAGTCAAGGACCATAAGACATTTACTCAACTGCGAGCTCAGTGATGAATCATGAGTTAACTCATTTGCCATCTTGCAGCCTTGTTCAATGAACGACTCCAAGGTGGGGGGAGAAGAATCGTTCAAGGTTAGGGTAGAATGCCTGGGATGGATTTAAGTGGAGAGGGGAGGGATGGAAATGACTTTTATTAGGTGAATGGAGGTGAGACTTGAGTCTGGTATCTGGAGGAGCTGTTCTGGTCAGAGCTGTGAGGCAGGAAGGAAAGGGAGGAGTTTGCTCCTCTAGAGGAAATTAATTTTTTTTTGTCCTCTGATGTATCCTCTCTTTTCATTATCTCTTGCTTTTCCTTTTCTTTTCTCCTTGTGTTTCTCCCATAGAAATTGCCGTTTCTCTTTGGCCACAGCTCAGTTCTTTAAAATGCAGCCACCTGTGTGTGTTGAGGAGCATATGCTTTTCATCTTCTTGTAAGTTGCACTTAGAGTTGGTTAAGTTCTACCATAGTGGAATCTGCCCGAGAAAATGTCCAGCAACTTGTGGAATGTGATTTGATAAAGGCAATTCTTTTTTTTTAATTGAAGTATAGTTGATGTATAATATGATATAAATTACAGGTGTACAATACAGTGATTCACAATTTTTAAAGGTTATACTCCATTTATAGTTATTATAAAATACTGGCTGTATTCCCTGTGTCGTACAATATATCCTTGTAGCTTATTTTAAGCCTAATAGTTTGTACCTGTTAATCCCCTAACCCTATATTGCCCTCCCCTCTTCCCTCGCCCCAGAGGTAAACACTAGTTTGTTCTCTATGTCTGTGAGTCTGTTTCTTTTTTGTTATATTCACTAGTTTCTTGTATTCTTTAGATTCTACATATAAGTGATATCATACAGTGTTTGTCTTTCTTTGTCTGAATTATTTCACTTAGCATAATGCCCTCCAAGTCCATCCATGTTGCTGCAAATGGCAAAATTTTATTCTTCTTTATGGCTGAGTAATATTCCATTGTATATATGTACCACATCTTCTTTATCCATTAATCTGTTGATGGACACTTAGGTTGCTTCCATATCTTGGCAACTGTAAATAATGCTGCTATGAACACTGGGGTGTATGTATCTTTTTGGATAAGTGTTTTTTTCTTTTTCAGACATATACCCAGGAGTGGAATTGCTGGGTCATTTGGTAGCTCTATTTTTAGTTTTTTGAGAAAGCTCCGTATGGTTTTCTACAGTGGCTGCACCAATTTACATTCCCAACAGCGTATGAGGATTCCCTTTTCTCTACGTCCTTGCCAATGTCTTTTATTTGTGTTCTTTTTGATGATATCCATTCTGACAGGTGTGAGGTGGTAACTCATAGCTGTTTTGTTTTGCACTTCGCCAAGGATTAGCGATGTTGAGCATCTTTCGTGAGTGATGAGGGCAATTCTTAAGCTAAGAATTGAGTTTTCTCACTGACAATTCATGGCCAGGCCAACTGGGTGTTTGAAGTATGTCCTCCACCTGCTTCTCTAACTGGTGGCTAGTGTCCTCATCAGGCCTTTTAGCCCATCGGCTTATAATTGTTGAAACTGGCCAAAAAAGGAAAATAAAACAGGTTTTTTTTATGTCTGATTAAAACAAAAAACTCCTTTAACACGTTAAGGTCTTGAACCAGGACCGTTAAAAGAAAATACCTTTCAAGATGAAAGTGAGGTGTTAACAAAGCTTCTGACATTTATAAATGCAAAACAGTGACTTTAAGTTTAGATTTTATATCTTCAAGCAAAATTTACAAAGAAGTACTCACCATAGCCTAGATGTTCTTCCTCTGGGTTACAGAGCTCTGTAGGGCTGTAGGGAGTGACTATACCCTTAATCTCTTTTATCGTGTGCACTTGTTTATGGCCTATATTCTTCCACAAACTTACAGGTAATGCAAATGAGGTCCTTTTGGTAGATAGATATTTACTTTTCATTACCTAGAAATTTGACAAATAAAATATTTTTAGTCTAGTATTTTTATTCCGGTAAAGTGTTTTATCCCAGTAAACATGCTCTTTCATTCATGTACAATTTTAAATGGTTTCTTTTCTCATATTCCTGATTCTCCTTCCTTTATTGGTCAGACCAACCTATTTATTAATAAAAGATTAATAAATGCCAGGCAACCCCTGGGTCTGAGGTTCGTAGAGGAAGAGGAGGGACGGCAAGGAACTAAGTATCTTCTGTTCAGGAAAGCTGTCATGATTTTTTTTCTCAGCGCGGGAATCTAATGTGCCCAGCAAGGAAAGCACTGTAACTCCTTTGTTTCTATATTTCCAACTTTGTGTTAATAATCATCCACTTTATCAGAAACTTCTCATTTCCTTGAAATATGCAATTTTAACAGGATTTGGTACATTCTTAAGTATCTCTACTCCATCTCCTAGCAAGTATTTTTTCCTGCAGCCATGTCAAAATTTATAATAGAGTTTGATAAAATTTTAAATATTTGATGGATTTTTAATTTTTAATATTTGAATAGCTTATATATTCCATAGTAAAATATTCAAAGCATGTAAAGGATATATATGAAAAATAAACCTTTCCCCATTCCCTGCCTTCAGTTTCCTATTTCCAGTTCTCTTTTCCAGAAACAACCAAGATTACTCATTTCTTATGTATCCTTTCAAACATACATTTATATATGCAGAGTATTTATACTTGCCCTTCCCCCTTTGGAAGAATAGGAGTATATTACACACTGTTCTGCATTTTGTGTTCCTCACATATCTTCCTATCTCAGAAAATGTTCCAGATTGGTATTTACAGAAGTACCGTCTCATTATATTTATAGCTGCCCTTTATTCTGGTGTATGAAAATACCATAAGTTATCCAGCAAATTTCCTATTGATGAACATCTAAGTTGTTTCCAATATTTTGCTATTACCCTCCACTCTGCGGTGACTATCCTTGTACATGTGTCTTTGTGCACACATGGGAAACTATCTGTAGGATAGACTATTAGATTCAAATTGCTTGGTCAAAGGGAATAGAAGCACATTTCAGTTTCGATAGGTGTTGCCAAATTGCCCTTCAAAGATGTTTCCCCAATTTATACTCACAATAACGTGGCTTGAGAATATGGGTTTCTCTTTAAAATGTGCACCATCTATAAAGAGAGGTAACCTGTTCAGTATTTGCCATTCCATCTTGCAATCAGCAACTAAATGAATCTGCCAGACACTACATGTAATTAAAAGCCCATTACAGTTACTCCTGAAATTAGTCAGTGTGATGCTCTGTGTCACCTTCTGCAGCTGATTAAACGCATGGTTAACATCCATGCCTCAACTTGCAATCCTGCAAGTGTTTAGTGGCTGCACCCAGAGCATTTGACAGCAGTGCTCATTGACAGGAGAGAGAATGTTCTGTGTGTTTTAGAAAAATAAAGGTCAATGTCTTCAGCCAGATGCTCTTTTGTTAGACAAGTATTTAAGCTGTGATCTCATATCTCAAAATTCAGCACAATATTAACCGTGATGGGAAGTTCAGCAGGTGTTTGCTCTCCCTGCTGAAAAATGTCTGCACGTTTGACGATGGCTCGTAGTAAGATTGTTTAGAGTCAACCTGAAAGGATTCTGTCTGCTTTTTACGTCAATAAAAATAAAAATGTTTTCAACCTCTGATTTTAGAATTAGAAATGTTAGTTTTATTATTATTATTGGTGGAATAAATATTTTATTTTATTTTGAATTTTATTTATTTATTTTTTATACAACAGTTTCTTACTAGTTATCTATTTTAGACATATTAGTGTATATATGTCAATCCCAATCTCCCAGTTCATCCCACCACCCTGCCCCCACTTCCCCCCTTTGTGTCCATATGTTTGTTTTCAACATCTGTGTCTCTATTTCTGCCTTGCAAACCGGTTCATCTGTACCATTTTTCTATATTCCACATATATGCGTTAATATACAATATTTGTTTTTCTCTTTCTGACTTACTTCACTCTGTATGACAGTCTCTAGGTCCATCCATGTCTCTACAAATGACCCCATTTCATTCCCTTTTATGGCTGAGTAATATTCCATTGTATATATGTACCACATCTTCTTTATCCATTTGTCTGTTGATGGGCATTTAGGTTGCTTCCATGACCTGGCTATTGTAAATAGTGCTGCAATGAACATTGGGGTGCATGTGTCTTTTTGAATTATGGTTTTCTTAGGGTATATGCCCAGTAGTGGGATTGCTGGGTCATATGGTAATTCTATTTTTAGTTTTTTAAGGAACCTCCGTACTGTTCTCCATAGTGGCTGTGTCAATTTACGTTACCACCAACAGTGCAAGAGAGTTCTGTTTTCTCCACACCCTCTCCAGCATTTGATTTTTGTAGATTTTCTGATGATGTCCATTCTAACCAGTGTGAGGTGATACCTCATTGTAGTTTTGATTTGCATTTATCTAATAATTAGTGACGTTGAGCAGCTTCTCATGTGCCTCTCGGCCATCTGTATGTCTTCTTTGGAGAAATGTCTATTTAGGTCTTCTGCCCAGTTTTGGATTGGATTGTTTGTTTTTTTAATATTGAGCTGCATGAGCTGTTTACATATTTGGGAGATTAATCCTTTGTCCATTGATTCATTTGCAAATATTTTCTCCCATTCTGAGGGTTGTCTTTTCGTCTTGCTTACAGTTTCCTTTGCTTTGCGAAAGCTTTTAAGTTTCATTGAGTCCTATTTGTTTATTTTTGTTTTTATTTCCATTACTCTAGGAGGTGGGCCAAAAAAGATCTTGCTGTGATTTACGTCAAAGAGTGTTCTTCCTACATTTTCCTCTAAGAGTTTTATAGTGTCTGGTCTTACCTTCAGGTCTTTAATCCATTTTGAGTTTATTTTTGTGTATGGTGTTAGGGAGTGTTCTAATTTCATTCTTTTACATACAGCCATCCAGTTTTCCCAGCACCACTTATTGAACAGACTCTATTTTCTCCATTGTATATCCTTGCCACCTTTGTCATAGATTAGTTGACCACAGGTGCGTGGGTTTATCTCTGGGCTTTCTATCCTGTTCCATTGATCTATATTTCTGTTTTTGTGTCAGTACCATATTGTCTTGATTACTGTAGCTTTGTAGTATAGTCTGAAGTCAGGGAGTCTGATTGCTCCAGCTCCGTTTTTTTCCCTCAAGATTGCCTTGGCTATTCAGGGTCTTTTGTGTCTCCATACAGATTTTAAGAGTTTTTGTTCTAGTTCTGTAAAAAATGCCATTGGTAGTTTGATAAGGATTGCATTGAATTTGTAGATTGCTTTCGGTAGTGTAGTCATTTTCACAATATTGCTTCTTCCAATCCAAGAACATGGTATATCTCTCCGTCTGTTTGTGTCATCTTTGATTTCTTTCATCAGTGTCATCGTTTTCTGAGTACAGGTCTTTTACCTCCTTAGGTAGGTTTATTCCTAGGTACTTTATCTTTTTGTTGCAATGGTGAATAGGATTGTTTCCTTAATTTCTCTTTCTGATCTTTCGTTGTTAGTGTATAGGAATGCAAGGGGTTTCTGTGCATTAATTTTGTATCCTACAGCTTTACCAAATTCAATATTTAGCTCTAGTAGTTTTCTGGTGGCATCTTTAGGATTCTCTATGTATAGTATCCTGTCATCTGCAAACAGTGACAACTTTACTTCTTCTTTTCTGATTTGGATTCTTTTATCTCTTTTTCTTCTCTGATTGCCATGGCTAGGACTTCCAAAACTATGTTGAATAATAGTGGTGAGAGTGGACATCCTTGTCTTGTTCCTGATCTTAGAGGAAATGCTTTCAGTTTTTCACCATTGAGAATGATGTTGGCTGTGAGTTTGTCATATATGGCCTTTATTATGTTGAGGTAGGTTCCCTCTATGCCCACTTTCTGGAGAGTTTTTATCATAAATGGGTGTTGAATTTTGTCAGAAGCCTTTTCTGCATCTGTTGAGATGATCATATGGTTTTTATTCTTCAGTTTGTTAATATGGTGTATCACATTGATTGATTTGCATATATTGAAGAATCCTTGCATCCCTGGGATAAATCCCACTTGATCGTGGTGTATGATCCTTTTAATGTGTTGTTGGATTCTGTGTGCTTGTATTTTGTTGACGATTTTTGCATCTATATTCATCAGTGATATTGGTCTGTAATTTTCTTTTTTTCTGGTATCTCTGTCTGGTTTTGGTATCAGGGTGATGGTGACCTCGTAGAATGAGTTTGGAGTGTTCCTTCATCTGCAGATTTTGGAAGAGTTTGAGAAGGATGGGTGTTAGCTCCTCTCTAAATGTTTGATAGAATTCACCTGTGAAGCCATCTGGTCCTGGGCTTTTGTTTGTCAGAATATTTTTAATCACAGTTTCAGTTTCATTACTTCTCATTGGTCTCTTCATATTTTCTGTTTCTTCCTGGTTCAGTCTTGGAAGTTTATACCTTTCTAAGAATTTGTCCATTTCTTCCAGGTTGTCCATTTTATTGGCATAGAATTGCTTGTAGTAGTCTCTTAGGATGCTTTGTTTTTCTGTTGTAACTTCTCCTTTTTCATTTCTAGTTTTATTGATTTGAGTCCTCTTCCTCTTTTTCTTGATAAGTCTGGCTAATGGTTTATCAATTTTGTTTATCTTCTCGAAGAACCAGCTCTTAGTTTTATTGATCTTTGCTATTTCTTTGTTTCTATTTCATTTATTTCTGCTCTGATCTTTATGATTTCTTTCCTTCTACTAACTTTGGGTTTTGTTTGTTCTTCTTTCTCTAGTTGCTTTAGGTGTAAGGTTAGATTGTTTATTTGAGATTTTTCTTCTTTCTTGAGGTAGGATTGTACTGCTATTGCTATAAACTTCCCTCTTAGAACTGCTTTTGCTGCATCCCATAGGTTTTGGTTTGTTGTGTGTTCATTGTCTTTTGTCTCTAGGTATTTTTCGATTTCCCCTTTGATTTCTTCAGTGATCTTTTGGTTATTTAGTAATGTATTGTTCAGCCTCCATGTGTTTGTGTTTTTTCTGTTTTTTTCCCTGTAATTGATTTCTAATCTCACAGCATTATGGTTGGAAAAGATGCTTGATATGATTTCAGTTTTCTTAAATTTACTGAAGTTTGACTTATGACCTAAGGTGTGATCTATCCTGGAGAATGTTCCCTGTGCACTTGAGAAGAAAGTGTAATCTACTGTTTTCAGATGGAATGTCCTATAAATATCAGTTACATCTCTCTGGTCTATAGTGTCACTTCAAGCTTGTGCTTCCTTATTAATTTTCTGTCTGGATGATCTGTCCATTGGTGTAAATGAGGTGTTAAAGTCCCCCACTATCATTGTGTTACTGTTGATTTCCTCTTTTATAGCTTGTTAGCATTTGCCTTGTGTATTGAGGTGCTCCTATGTTGGGTGCATATAGATTTATAATTGTTATAGCTTCTTCTTGAATTGATCCCTTGATCATTATGTAGTGTCCTTCCTTGTCTCTTGTAACATTCTTTATTTTAAAGTCTATTTTATCTGATACGAGTATTGCTACCCCAGCTTTCTTTTGATTTCCATTGGCATGGAATGTCTTTTTCCATCCCCTCATTTTCAGTCTGTATGTGTCCTTAGGTCTGAAGTGGGTCTCTTGTAGACAACATATATATGGGTCTTGCTTTTGTATCCATTCAGCCAGTCTGTGTCTTTTGGTTGGAGCATTTAATCCATTCACATTTAAGGTAATTATTGATAAGTATGTTCCTATGACCATTTTCTTAATTGTTTGTGGTTTGTTTTTGTAGGTCTTTTTCTTCTCTTGTGTTTCCCACTTAGAGAATTTCCTTTAGCATTTGTTGTAGAGCTACTTTGATGGTGCTGAATTTTCTTAGCTTTTGCTTGTCTGGAAAGCTTTTGATTTCTCTGCTGAATCTGAATGAGATCCTTGCCAGGTAGAGTAATCTTGGTTGTAGATTCTTCCCTTTCATCACTTTAAATATATCATGCCACTCCCTTGTGGCTTGGAGAGTTTCTGCTGAGAAATCAGCTGTTTGCCTTATGGGAGTTCCCTTGTATGTTATTTGTCATTTTTCCCTTGTTACTTTTAATAGTTTGTCTTTAATTTTTGTCAATTTGATTACCATGTGTCTCAGCATGTTTCTCCTTGGGTTTATCCTGCTTGGGACTCTCTGTGATTCCTGGACTTGGCTGGCTATTTCCTTTCCCAGGTTAAGGAAGTTTTCGACTATAATCTCTTCAAATATTTTCTTGGGTCCTTTCTCTCTCTCTTCTCCTTCTGGGACCCCTATAATGCAAATGTTGTTGCCTTTAATGTTGTCCCAGAGATCTCTTAGGCTGTCTTCATTTCTTTTCATTCTTTTTTCTTTATTCTGTTCTGCGGCAGTGAATTCCACCATTCTGTCTTCCAGGTCACTTATCTATTCTTCTGCCTCAGTTATTCTGCTATTGATTCCTTCTAGTGTATTTTTCATTTCAGTAATTGTATTGTTCATCTCTGTTTGTTTGTTCTTTAATTCTTCTAGGTCTTTGTTAAACATTTCTTGTATCTTCTAGATCTTTGCCTCCATTCTTTTTCCGAGGTCCTGGATCCTTTTCACTATCATTATTCTGAATTCTTTTTCTGGAAGATTGCCTATCTCTACTTCATTTAGTTGTTTTTCTGGGGTTTTATCTTGTTCCTTCATCTGGTACATAGTCCTCTGCCTTTTCATTTTGTCTTTCTGTGATTGGGTTTTTGTTCCACACGCTGCAGGATTGTAGTTCTTCTTGCTTCTCTGGAATAAATATTTTATAATGAATTTCTTATAAGTAATTATTTTGTCATATTTGTAAATTCTCAGTTGACACCATGAGGCTCCTTTTTTCTCTGTGATGTGTTACAGCCAAACCCACCACCTTGTCTGAAACCTGAGGTGAATCCTCATACCTTGCTCTGTCAATTTGGTTCAATGCTCTGACCTCTCTGGATATCAGTCTGCCATCTACATTTGGGATCAGTGTTTTCTTGGTAGGATATAACAGCCTATAACAGCCTGATGGTGAAAATCATGAATTTTCACTCATGTAAAAATACAGTGACTTACAAGGAATTCATTATGAAATATCTGTTCCATTAATACAGATCTTTAACATTGCTGATACTAAAACAGAAGTTGAAGCCATTTTTATTTTTTATTGATGTGTTAATAGGAATCAGTATTGGTCAGTGAAACTTCTATATTTCTAAGTGTTAAGTAAATGTATCTCACAAAGGAGAGTAGTAACAATCCATAAAATACTACAGAAAGGCATGCTCACAATTCTTGTCTTCTATTTCTATTCTTTATAATCTACTTTCTTTCTTGCTATTTCTTTTCCTAGTCTTACCTTTTAATGAGTCACTCCTCACTCCATAAACACTGTGCTCATCCAAAGCAAGTTGGACATGTTCCAAATTAAACTTCTCTCACCCCAAACCAGCTCCTCCTCCAGAGTTCCCTATGTCAGTGAGTTAGTGTCCCCATGCATCCATGCCACATATTAACACTTTCTCCTCCCCCTCTGCCCTTCCTGCACAGCCCATCAGTCACCAAATACTGTTGATTCTACCTCCTATATACCTCTCAAATCTATCTACTTTTCTCCATCTTTAGTCTTACCTGGACATAGCTTCCTAAATGACATCCCCACATTGACCCTTGTTAATCCCAGGTCACTTTTCTACATAAAGAACGCAAGGTTAACATTTCTATTGTAAACCAAGACAAATTAACATGGACTGGATTTACCCTTTTACCTGAAAAGCTAAGGGACTAGGAAGAATGTATGAAACAAAATTTCTCAAGACGTTGGACTTCAGGCCACCAGGCAATAAAAGGCAGAGACACTGAGACAAGGAAACAAGCCCCGTGAGTCCCATGACTGACCCAGCCTATGATGTGGGGAAAGGGAAGCCACATGGAGCCTAGTCATCTCTCTGAGTTAAGGAGAGTGGAGCTGGAAGGGCAGGGAGATTGGTGTTGTGGTTAGAGTTCATAGTACAGAGTGCCAGAGAGGAGAGAGCTGCAAAGAGAGAGAACTCTGGAAATCTGCTGGATTGCCTCCTCAGGTATTCTACTGAAAAGTGACCAGTGCATGTCTGTGAGGAAACTATCCAGGGTTGAGGAAGAACTAGTCAGAAAGATTTGAATGAAAAGTTCCCAGGGCTCAATTAGGGCCAACAATAATGCCCATTCCCAGCAGACAGAGTGGAAAACCTCATAATTTATGGTTCTTTGAGTAAAGTAGTCAGTAGTCTAAGTAGTGAGAAAAACTTTCCATAGATGTAATGCTCCACTGGTCCTGCCTTACCATGCTTAAAAACAAGACCCAGGAGGATCAAAATGTTTCCAAGTAATTTGACCATGGGGGGGAAAAATGCAAGAAAGTTTACAGGAATACAGAAATATTCAACAGCCAATAAGATAAGAATAACAATGTCTGGCATTCAATCAAAAATTACCAGGTATACCAAAAAAAAAAAAAAAAAGCATGGAGGTACAACACATATTGAGGCTAAAAATCAAAGCTGACTCAGATTTGATACTGATGATAGAATTAGTAAACAAGAATATTAAAATAGTTATTATAACTCTATTTAATATGGTCAAAATCAAACAAAAAGTTTGAATGTATTAAGTAGAGGCAGAGAAAATATTAAGAAAAGAACCAAATCAAACTTCTAGAGGTGTCTGAGATGAAAAATACCCAGGATGTGGTTAACAACAGATTAGACCCTGCATAATAAAAGATTAGTGAACTTAAAAGCATAGCAGCAGAAACTATCCAAAATGAAACAAAGAGAAAACAGAGTGAAAAAAAGGAGTGCATTAGTGAGCTCTGGTACAACTTTAAGAGGTCTAATACTGTGTAATACATACATACAACTTTAAGAGGTCTAATACTGTGTATTTCTTCAAATAATTTTCCTGTCCTACAGGAAAGGGGTAGGACAGGAAAATTATTTGAAGAAATAATGGCCCAAATATTTCCAAATTTGATAAGTATAATCAGACAGATCCAAGAAGCTTTAAAAACAAGAAACATGAAGAAAACTACACTAAGTACATCATATCATATCATTTAAAACCAGTGACAAAGAGAATATATTAAAAACAGCCAGAGAAAAGGGACACATTAAATGCAGAATGAAGAAAAGTCATTTTCTTCCCAGAAACCGATGTAAGTGAGAAGATAATGAGAACTTTCAAGTCCTCAAAGGCAAAATATGTCAACTTAGAGTGTTCACCAGTGAAAACATCATCTTTGAAAGATAAAGGCACATAAAGACTTACTCAGACAGATAAAGCTAAAAGGAATTTGTTAGTAACATACGTACACTACAAGGAATACTAAATGAAATCCTTTAAGAAGAGAAAAATGCTTCCAGAGTGAGATTTGTGTCTACACAGAGGAATGAGGAGCCCAGGAAATGGTAACTTTGTAGTTAATATAAAGAGTTTTTTCTTATTATTTAAACCTCTTGAAAAGAGGATCAACTGCTTAAAGCAATAGCAATGTATTGTGGAGTACGTATGATACGTAGAAAAAAATGGATGATAGCAATAGAATGAAGGCTGGGAGGGAAAAATGAATGTATACTGCTGCAAGGTCCTGGTCCTATATGTGAAGTGATGTAATATCATATGGGGGTAGATTCTGTTAAGGTAAAGATGTACACTATCCTGTAAATCCTAAAACAATTACTAAAATAATTCCATGGAAAGTTATAGCTAATAAGTAAACACAAGAGGTCAATGAAATTGTTAAAAAAAAATACTCAATCCAGGGACTTATGATCTAGGCAAAATGGTGTAGACTCATTTCTCCCTGTTCAGTACAACTATAAACTCTGGCAATAATGCAAGAAGCAACCAATGGAGAACTCTGAATGGTGGAAAGAGGAAGGTAACTGATTAGGGGCCTCAGGGCTAGAGGAAAAACCACATCAGGGTGTCTTTTGATCCCCTTGCCTGACAGAGGAAGGTGACTCACTGACCCCCAACACCAACAGAAGGTAGCTTCAGATAGTCTCACTTGTGCCCTGGATTGAATGAGAGTCCTGCCAGCAACAACAGGAAGCTCAGTAGCACCAGCAGGGGGACTGACTAAGAGCCCTGTAATGATAAGTGACCAGGGGAAGTGCTCTCCTTCCTCACTGGGTGGCACTGGCGAGGGGGATCTCACTGCAAAAAGCAAATGGCCAGGGAAGTGCTCTAATTCCCCTCAAGGCCTGAGATTCCCATCCCACACCCAAAGCCACAGAGTGGCTGGGTGATGCTAAAAAAGTGGACCCATCACAATCAGAAACTGGTCCAGGATGTCTCTTTGTCCTCCTGGATGGAGAATCCCTTTCCCCACCTAAAGGCACTAGATACCTTGGCTTGGGGAAACTATATCTCATAACCCCAAGCAGAACCATCAGAGACTAGTGGGACCCCCGGTGGTACCAGAGAAAACAAGCAGACAAAATAATAACACATGGCTCTGAAAAACAAGTTGTCATTGGAACTGTAGCCCACAAAATTAGGCCAGGACCTGTATGCTAAACCCAAATGTGGTGACTGCCTACTATCATTAAAGATCTAAATAGAACCCAGAGTCTGATAACATAAAAGCCAAATTGTCCAGGATATAATAAAAAAAAAACTACCTGTGCACCAAGAACCAGAATTTTAAAGCAGTGATAATAAAAATGCTTCACTAAGGTATTACAAACGCTCTTGAAACAAGTGAAAAAAATAGAAAAATCTCAGCAAAGAAATTAAAGTGATTTTAAAAGAACCAAATGGAAATTATAGAACTAAATAATGCAATAAGAGAAACAAAAAACTAGGTGGATGAGCTCAATATTAGAGTGGGTATGATAGAGAAAACAATCAATGAAGTTGAGGACAGAGCAATAGAATTTATCTTGGCTGAACAACAGAGAGGAAACAGCCAGAAAAAAAAAAAAAAAGAACCACAGGGACCTGAGGGACAATAACAGGAGATCTAACATTTGTATCAGTGGAGTCCCAGAAGGAGAAGAAAAAGAGAGTGGGACTGAAAGAGTATTCAAGTAAATGCTGGCTGAAACACTGGGCAAAAGACCTAAACCTACAGATTCAAGACACTGAGCAAACTCCAAGGAGGATGAACTCACAGAGGTCCACATAGAGACATATCATAACTAAATTCCTGAAAATTAAGGCAAAGAAAAAATATTGAAAACAGCCAGAGAGAAACATGTTACCTAGCTACCAATTTGAATGACAGTGGATTTCTATTCTGAAACCAGGGATCCCAGAGAGAAGTGGCACAGCATTTTTCAAGTGTTGAAAGAAGAAAACTGTGAACCACAAATACTATGTCTGGTGAAACTATCCTTCAAGAATGAATGGGAAATAAAGGCACTCAGATGAAGAATAATGGAAAGAATTTGTCACTAGTAGACCTATCCTTAAAGAATGACTAAAGGAAATTCTTCAAACAGAAAGGAAATGACAAAAGAAGGTTTTGGAACATCAGGAAGTAAGAACAATGGGAGGAGCAGAAATAGATGTATATACAATAGACCACCCATCTCTTCATGACTTTTATAAATCAAATCTGATGACTAAAAAATTGTAACACCATCTGACACTAAATTATATTTAAAAGTGGGGAAGTTCAAGGGACTTAAATGGAAGTGAGATTTCTAAACTTGAAGTGGTAATATGTTAACATAAATAGATGAGCATAAGATAGGTATGTCTTATATGTACAATACATAGATTTTTTTTCTTTTTTTAACATTTTTATTGGAGTATAATTGCTTTACAATGGTGTGTTAGTTTCTGCTTTATAACAAAGTGAATCAGTTATACATATACATATATCCCCATATCTCTTCCCTCTTGTGTCTCCCTCCCTCCCACCCTCCCTATCCCACCCTTCTAGGTGGTCACAAAGCACCGAGCTGATCTCCCTGTGCTATGTGACTGCTTCCCACTAGCTATCTGTTTTACATTTGGTAGTGTATATATGTCCATATTTACACTACCACTCTCTCACTTTGTCCCAGCTTACCCTTCCCCCTCCCCGTGTCCTCAAGTCCATTCTCTGGTAGGTCTGCATCTTTATTCCCATCTTGCCCCTAGGTTCTTCATGATCTTTTTTTTTTTTTTTTTTAGATTCCATATATATGTGTTAGCATACGGTATTTGTTTTTCTCTTTCTGACTTACTTCACTCTGTATGACAGACTTTAGGTCCATCCACCTCACTACAAATAACTCAATTTTGTTTCTTTTTATGGCTGAGTAATATTCCATTGTACATATATATAGTTATTATTGTACATATGTATATATGCTCAGCACAACTAATAGGAAAACTATATATAAAGCTCCCAAGAACACTATAAACAAATCAAGATGGAATCCTAAAGTTAATTTGGGTAAGAATCCAAAGGAACCTTCCATGATATAGCTGCTGTATACAATCATCTGCCCAATTCAGATGATCAGAGAATTTTATGGCTGGAAGATCATTTAGTTCACTGTTTCTCAATCATTAACATGTATTTTAATCACTTGGTGATCTTATTATATTGCAAATTCTGATTGATTAGGTTTGGGTTGGGACCAAAAACACTGCATTCCAAACAAGCTGCTGATCCAGGGACCACACTTTAATAGCAAGGATTTCTTTCAGTCCCTTTCTCTAGCAGAAGAAGGAGGGATAGCCCTTCTCCTGGCTTTTTAGAGCATTGCAGTGACTTTGGAGGACCTAGCACAATTGGACCTGAGTTTTATTAATAGCAGTTTCTCAGAGTCTTATCATGGAGATCTCTGAGCTGGTCCTGGATGCTGCCCTTCCTGTGTCATGGTTTCCAATATTCCATCAATTTGTGACTGTATTGAAAAAGTCCTTTAATTAATTTCTTCCTTATTTTATTTTATCTTATTTATTTTATTTTTGCTTTAGCTATCCAGAGTCAGTTTCTGTTGTATGTGATCAAAAGAAGAACCTTCACCAATACAGTATAGGCTGTGTGTTGGACTGGGAGTGCAAAGAAACATAGCACATATGTTTCACAAGAAAATAAGTTCTTCTTCCCCTGGGATATAGCAATTGAAATATTTTCTTAGAAGTTTACACAGCCCCCTGGTGACTCTGAAATATTCCTCTACAGCATGACTGTTCCCCTCATCTTCTAGGCTCCTATCCATCATCTTAATTGACCTCTCCATTTGAATATCTAATAAACATTTCAAACTTAACATGTCCAAAACAAAACCCAATCTACTGCAGCAAATGGCACCAGCTTTTGTGTAGTTGATCAACTAAAAACCTGGAAGTCATCCCTGATTTCTTTTTTCCTTTCCCAAATCCAATCAATTAATAGTTTCTGTCAGTTCCACCTTAAAAATATAGCCAGAATCCAACCACTTAACATCCGAACTGCTTCATTGTGCTCTACACCACCACTCTCTCTCCCATGGAAAACTGCAACTGTCTCCTAACTGCACTTTCTGCTTCTACTCTAGCTTTGCCACACAGCAACCAGAGTTATTCTTTTAAAATGTAAACCAGATCATGTTTCTTTCATGCTCAAATCCTGTCAGTAGCTTCTCATCACACTGAGAATAAAATCCTAATGCCTTACCGTGATCTACAAGGCCTTATGTGATCTGACCCTTGACTGAACCTCTTACTTCAGTTTCCTCCCGTCTTCTCCTTGTATACCCTGCTCCAGTCATCCTGGCCCCTTGTTATCTCTCCAACTAGAGGTTATGTCTCAGAGGGCAAGGATTTTTTTTCTGTTTCACTCACGGTTATATTTCCAGTGCCTAGAATATTGCCTGCCATAGAGTAGATGTCAATGAATAGCTCTTAAATAAATAAGCAAATTTTAAAAATACTGAATCCAAAAGAAAGCAGAGAAAAAGAAAAAAGAGAGAAATAGGACAAATACAAATAAATAGTGAAAATACAGATATAATTCAACCACTTAACAAGAAATAGATGGGACAAATAAAAATAAACAGGGAGATGTTGGATATAACCCAACCATTTCTATAATTACATTAAATCACAAGGGCCTAACTCTCCAATTAAAAGGCAGAAATTGTCAGATGGGAAAAAAAAAAAGCAAAAATCACTATATGCTTCCTGCAAGAAATGCAGTTTAACTATAAAGGCATAATTAGGTTACAAGTAAAAGTATGGGAAAAGATATATCATGTTAATACTAATCATAAGAAAACTTCAGTGGCTATATTAATTTCTGAATAAAGGATACTAGCAGTGATAAAGAAGGGCATTTCATAATGATAACCAGGTCAGTTCATTCTAGAACACAACCATTGTAAGTGTTAATGCATCTAATAACAGAACTTCAAAATATAGGAAGCAAAATGAATAGATGGACAAGGATAAGTAGACAAATCTTGAAGAATGTCCATAAACAAACCCGCACATACATGGTCAATGAAGTTTCATTGCAAAGGCAATTCAGTGGGAAAAAAAAGATAACTTTTCCAACTAATTTTACTAGAACAGTTGGATAACCATACTTATAAAACAACATCAGTTCCTACCTTGCACCATATACAAAAATTCACTCTAATTGGATCATAGTTCTAAATATAAAACATAAAACTTTATTATAAACCTTTAGAAGAATACTTCTGTCTTCATAGGAGAATATTTTTGTGATGTTTGATTAGGCAAAGACTTCTTACATATAAAGTCAGAAGCACAATCCCTAAAAGAAAGAAGTTTGGTAAATTAGATTTCATCAATTTAAGGACTGTGTTCTCTGAAAACACTGTAAGGAAAATGAAAAGACAGCCACTGACAGTGAGAAAATATTTGCAAATCACATATCAGCTAAGGAACTTGAATTCAGAATATATTAAGAAGTTTCAAGACTCAGTCATAAGAAGATGAACAGCCAAAACCAAAATGAGCAACGTATTTGAGTTGACATTTCATCAGAGAAGATATGTGGATGGCAGATAAACTCACGGAAGTATACTGAACATAGGAAAATGCAAATTAAAACCACAATTCCATGTCGATACACACCGATTAGAATGTGTAAAATTAGAAAGACTGATGATACCAGTGTTGGCAGGGATGTGGAGCAACTGGAACTCTCATATTCTGCTGATGGGAATATGCATGCACACAGCCCCTGTGGAAACAATGTGTCAGTTTCTTAAGAAGTTAAAGATACACTTACTATATGATCCAGCCACTCTGTTCCTAGAAATGAAAATATATGTCCAAAGATTTATACACAGATGTTCAGCTTTATTTGTAATAATCCCAAACTGTAAACAACGGCGATGTCCATCAACAGGTTAATGGATAAACAAACTCTGCTATTTCCATGCAATCGAATGCTGCTCAACAATAAAAGAGGATAGCTTATCAATATTTGCAAGAATATGGATGAATCTCAATTATACTGAGTGAAAGAAGTCAGACCAAAAATCAATTCATGCTATATTTTTATATATAAAATTTTTATATAAAATTCTAAAAAATACAGACTAATCTGTAATGAATAAAGCAGATCAGTGGTTCCCCGTGGATTGGAATGGGGCTTGAGGAGAGGAGCGACAGGAAGAGGGGACTACAGAGGAGCATGAGGAGTGTGGGTGACGGATATGGTCATTATCCTGATTGTGGTGACCATGGGTATATACATCAGTCCAAACTTATGTTTAATTATGTGCAGTTTATTATTTGTTATTTATAGCTCAATATATGTTTTTCCAAAAAGGAAAGAGAAGCTGACCTATTTGAATGTCTCACATGCTGCCATTTGACCTAGGAAATACTAACATTTTTTAAAGGCAGTGTCTCTTTGACTACAATACAATTATGCATTCTTGAAGGTGTCAGTGGATCAAATTCATAATCTTATAAAATGTACACCAAAGAGAACTTAGGATTTCAGCACTAATATTTTTTAGGTGAAGAAACTAGCCTGGACGGGGTAAATTGATGTGCCCCGAATCGTACAGCAATGCAGTGTGTCTAAACCAGCTGACAGAAATGCGTTTTGGTTTTCCTGCCCCCCATAAAGCAAAGGCACAGTGACATTTTAACAAATGGTCAAAATGTCATGTTCATGTGATCTCAAACCTGACCTCCTGATGGTGAAATCTACTGGGTGAAAAATTTAAGCAATCTTTTGAATCGTTGTTGAGTATAGCACAAAGTAAGCAAGAGTTTCATCTGACCATAAATCTCAAAATATTTTGGTATATTCTGTAGACCATATCGATGGCTTTAAATGGAATGCATTGACTATATTTAGTATTTGCTCCTGTGCAAATTAGAAAAAGCCATGCTTTCCTCGGGATAACTTTGCTTTCTACTCACAGAGCATTGCCACAATATGCTGTTTTTGATTTGCTTAAGATCAAGAGTTTAATTCCATTTGCTGGAGAACGGTCATAATAAATACACAAATCTATGGTTTTTTCAATGTGAGGGGCACCCTACAGAGTTTGGCAACAATGGAGGCCCTAGATGTACATTTATCAGGAAAGGGAATGTACCACTAGGTTATTAGAAGTCTAACTGCTATAATTTCAACCAAAGCATTTAAATATTATTAACTCTGAAATTTTAATCTTCCTCAACTGGTAAGCAGAAGTGTATTCTCATAACTGTGTATATAAGTAATTTTAAAATTAATTTTATTCACATTGAAGTTTGGGGGACTTTTGGGAATGAGAGACAAGAATTTTCTCCCTCCTTAGGAAGAAGTGCTTTAGACCCTGTCATTTATGACTTGAATATATGTAAATAAACAAGATCAGTTATATTTTAGAAAATACTTTTTTGCAGTAATAGTCTTTCTAGTTTAAGATGACTAAGGATGATGTCATCGTGGCTCAGCACCGTGTTTTAGTTAAGACTGCACTCAAGAGAATTTGATTTGCTTCCCAGCTCTAAAGTTGATCCAAGAAAAGTAATTACGGTGATTAATAATAATATTTGATTTTCTAGTCCCCAAGCCCACTCCTCAGAGCTGGTATTATCTGGAGGCAGAGAAACAAATTGCAGGAGGGAAATGGGAAGAATGTCCTACCATTTGAATTTGTAAGCATTACATGGTCCCAAAGCTGCCATTGCAAACCCTGCCTGTGTCACCCATGAATTTTTACATGAGATTTTCAGCACCTTGTTTTCCTGGTCACCCCAAAACTCAGGGCAGAGCAGAGGTGGTGTTTTTACTCTTTAGGGACAAATTTTAATGAATACCCCTTGAGGAGCACCTCCTCGTGTTGGTTAAGTGCTGTTAAGGAATTTGTAAGTGGTCATGGAGAGTACAGATTTAAGTGAGTCAGGGCCTCTGCTTGGAAACCCCCAAATGAAACAAAACAAAAATAACGCATCTTTTGTCCTCATCTTTTGTCCTCAAAAGGATCTCACGTTCTCATGTTCTCATCTCTGGCAGGATTTTGATGGCCAATGCAAGGAGAGTTTTAAAATACCCAAGATTTAATATAAACAAGTAAGTGGAGAGAGAGAGAGACAGAGACAGAGAGAGAGTGAGAGAGAGAGAGAGAGAAGGCTGCCCAGGGCAGGGCTGAGTTTCAAGACTCCAGTAGCCTTCAGCTCTGCCACTACCAGGAGGAGTTGCTATGGGAACCATTGCAAAAGATTAAATATATCAAGATACATGATTGTGAGAAATGGGTGGGGAAGGGAATTATATTAACGTTGAAACGATGGTTCTTCTATTTGTGGGGTTTTCACATTATTTTTTTCTAAATCATACAAAAACTCCTTCCCAAACACGGAACTCATTAACAAAGAAGTTTGCTGTAGGCGAAACACAGAGAAAATAAAATGTTCCTATTTCACAGTACACATTAAAGTGTTATGATTTTTTTGTAGTGCTTGCTTGTTTTCTGACCCCAGTATCACTTTTGGAGTAGACTCTGCCATCTCCCCTTAACTGGTGAACTAACCTCATAGGATTGTTGGCAGAGGGTTCTGGAGCGGGTCAGCATGAGGTTCCTCACTTTTCCTCTCATCCTTGCATGTAGCACATACACCATATTTATTTTGTCTCAAATTGTAGAAAAAAAAAATTTTAACCTCTGTCGCTCATTGCAATGCTCCTTAGAAAAAAATTTCCAGGAAAGTCAAAGCTAGAAGGATAAGTCTCTTCAGAAAGTTTTTTGAAATAGTGTAAATACTGTGATTTGAATTAGGATTCACCAAGTTCAGAATTTTTCAAAAGAAGCTTTCTCCTCCTCCATCTTACTGTTACTATTCTTACTGTGACTTTTTCTCAATCTATGAGAAGTCAGTTGTTGAATCTCACCTTGCAAGTAGGGAAGCTGGATCAGAGAGTTTCACTAATTGAGCCCTGGGGTCCTTGTCACCCAGAGGCAGAACTGAAACCCTGCATCGCCAGGCCACTGTTTTGTCTGTCACCATGTTGCCCCTTTGCCCTCTTGGAAGAATTTATTTATTTTAGGAAGTAAGATTTAAATTAGGAAAGTCCGTTGTTCCTTCATTTTCAATCAACTCGTTCAGATGAGGTAGGTTTCTCAAAAATGACAGGAAAACAGTTCCCTCTTTTGCAATTATTATGGGTCACGGTTCCAAGTAAATCCCTGTAAGGCACATACTGCGCTTTTTTGGTTTACTTTGCCTTTTCCCACCCTTTATTATTGCTGTCACAGTTGGCTGAGGAAGAGCCGTGTGTCTGATAAGATGACGCTCTCCGAAGATTTATTCTCTACACACATTCTGTTCTACAGAAATAGTGTAACAACAAGATACTTATTTTGGAAAACTGTAGTATTCACCACATCTAGATGTATCTACGTTGAAGTGTTTAAAATTAAGAAGTAGACTAAGTAACGTGTCCATGCTTTTTACAATATGGCCTCAAGTTATTTCAGAAATATTACATTTTTCACTTGGAAAATAATGGACAATCAGAAGGAAGAAGAGGCACCTCAGCCAGGTGGGAGCCAGGAGGGAGCAGTGGAATCCGCCCCTTCCTGGAGCGGCCCCTCAAGGTTGGGTCTTCAGAATACATTTGACCGCTCCTTCTTTTGCCCGGTGCAGCTCTTTGGCTGTTTTAGAAATATGCTCAGGGTGGCGAGGGACATCGAAGGCTGGGGATAAAAGGTTGGAGATGGTCCCCTGGTGGGATCAAGGGGTAGTATCTTGGGAGAATTTGTATGGAAATCATGCACAAAGATATTTTTGTTGGAATAAAAATGGATCACCAAGCTTTCTTCTATTAATCAATAAATAACACTAAACAACAACAAGACCAACAAGATGACCACCTTCCATTCATGTGTGTAAAGACCATTCGTACGTATAGACTGCATGGCTCATGAGCTAAAGGCGCTGTAAACAAACGCCTCCATCCCACCTACAAATTTTGGGAGGTGGCTGAAAGCAAGGTTGGATAACTGACATTACCTTTATCTAATAGTGAAGAGTCTTTGAGGGCGGTGGCCAGTGACATGGTCCTCTCCAAGTCAAGCATCACCAGCTCTTCTCCGCCACCCTTTCCTGAGCACTTTTGGTGTTTTCAGCACTACAAACAAGCCCACACTTATTTCAAGATGATGAGAGTTGGGTAATTACATTAATCTTCCCACCACCCTTTGCCGGAGGGCTTTGACGAGAGCATATTAAGTGTACACTCCTTGTTCCTTTCATAGACTTGCTCCAAGTGATCTCACTGTGGAAGGAAATCAAATGTAAAGTCATATTTTAATGCATTTAAACTCAAGGTTTATATTCAACATGCTTCTGTTTCATTTGTGGGTATTTTCCTCCTCAAGCGCTGTCAATTGCCACTTGGTTTGATTCTTTTCAAATGCCACTTGGCAGTAATGCTGACCACATCAATTTCATATTCTTTTTTATCTCACTCGAGGATATCAGAGCCTGTTTCATCTTAATGAGGTCTAGTTCTATTCCTATTACCAGGCGATTTTCCTCTGATAAATCACAGTGTCCTGTGGTATCACTGCACCCGTAAGAGTAGGCAGGTGTAGAGCGAACCTCCATGCTTCTTGCCTAACTGAGCTATCGCTCTTTGGCAGAGCTGCCTGGTTTCAAGATCTTGAGCAAATTCCTGTCCTGTGCATTTCCCTGTGTCATGCCTCGGCTCGCCCCTCGCAGATGCTCTGATTCGTGGTGGGAAACAAGGTCTCCTTAAGAGGCTACGACATGTGGCTTGAAAGGTTTCGGCTCCCTGTGCAGGGCCACACATGAAAGCTCTTCTCTTTGGTCTTTAAGAAGTGCCAAAGCAGGCCCAAATGACTCTTTTCCCCCGAAAGGATTGTGTTAAAATAATTAACAATAATGAAAAAGTTCTGACTTTTCGGCCTAATGCAGCCAAGAGAAAATTCTGAGATGAACATTCATGCATTCGTTTATTCATTCAATATTAATTGAACTCCAGCCTTGGGCAAGACATTGCTCTAACTGATCTGTGGGATACACAGCTGACAGGCCTTGAACGCTGGGTGGGATTAGGGTTTCATTTCGGTTGGGATCAGAGAGGTATTTCCACTGGAGGAAACAGTGTGAGTATTGGCAAAGAGATGGAGGGGGCAGAATTTGTACGGGATAAGGATGTTTGGAAAGGCAGGGTGAGATCCAAACATGATACAGTTTATTCTGGTAGGTAAAAGAAGACCATACTTCTAAGGTCAGAGGTGCGCTTTAGAAATCTGCGACTTAATTCGATCCAAACTATTTCAACTCTTCTCAAAGTGTCAAGACTGAAGGAGCTTAGAGTTCAGTAATTCCAGGGGAGATGCAGTGATGACTTGACCTAGGGCAGGAGTGGAGAGAAGATGGAGAATGTTGAGATCAGGGGTTGAGGTTTCAGGAAGACCGTGAGGACGACTGCATTTTTAAAGCTCCCCACGTGAAATGCAGGAGGAGGATTATGTGATACTGTTCAACATTTTATAAAGGCTTGTTTTCAAGATACTAATATCTAGGGATAATTGCCTTAAGTATATGCAATCCATCCATTTTTCTAAATAGACCACATTGTCTTGGATTAAACCAGATGAGGGGACAGCGGATTCTCTGGAAGGCTCTGGAAATCTCTGGACCTCCTCTTGGCATTCTCTGATTGAGCTCTCTTCTGGGGTTGAGCCATTGGCATGTTTTCAGGGATGTGTAGAACTGAAGTCTTTTATAAGCTATGATATATCATGTAGGACAGCTGTTGAGAATACAGAGAATTCTCTCTAAACTGACCCAGGTAAAACTTTTCATGCGCGTCTTAGTGCCAGGCCCAATTATACTTCTCTTGAGCAATTGCTTTCTCTTCTAATAGTTTCAAAAAGAGTGTTTCCTTCTTTGGGTTGGCTGCTAGAAAATGAAGATCCCAATACTCAGCAGACTTCTAGTGAAGTGTACTTATAGCAATTATTGTTTCTTCTTTCCTCATTTTCTTGGCTTGCTTTTAAATGTATTGTATGTACTTATGTAAGTCACAGCAAATCATTTTAGGAGTAAGAAGTGACATAAGTAATAACTAAAATGTGAGTCATAGAAAACACTTAATCTTTCAAATATATTCTAGGCTAAGACTTGAACTTTCTCCATTTTTTTCCCCAAGGGTTGAAGCTCTGAGTCCTAGTATCATTCATTTACTGGAATCTACAGTAGAAAAACAATATTGGACGAAAATTCCAGACTTGTGGAGGGCCAGACATGTTCCCAATTCACATTGTCTTTTGGCGTTGTCTTATGTGACCAGTTTCCAAATAGTTATTTAAAGAAAGTTCTCAAACATAAATATGAATTAGGAAAGAAAGGATTTGGCAACTTTGGGACTCAGGAATTCCAAGCAAAAATGAGGATAGAACATTAAATTCTTCAATTTTCTGATGCAGAATTTCCGGTATCAAGAGCTATAAAACAAGACAGATTTGAAAAAATGCTTCTCTTTTCTCATATACACAAAGAGACATATACTATAGATAGGAGAATAGTTCAACCTTATATATATTTAAACTAATTTTCTTCTTTCAGGACAATTTGGTCAAAATTTTGCCTACACAATTTCTCCTGGAAAATATAGGCATTAATCTCAGAGTCACATACATCTGTAAATAGTTGAAAATCAAACAGTTCATGCCATTTACACTGCCAAAGTGACACCCCATTTAAATTTTTCAAAAATGTTTTCCAGATTTGCAAATCCTCTTTGATGTTTTAAATTTAATGAACAAGTGCTGAAATGGTTTTACAGTGGAAGTGAGGCTTTTGAACCAATAGCTAAAGTGGCTGTCTCACTCAGATCACCTGGGGACACAATTTCTAGATGGCCAAACGGAATATAACTGTCTGGGAGTCACTTTTTCAGTTAAATGTAGTGTGTGTGTTACCGTAATTTCCTGTGGAGAGCACCTGAGCCCGTCCCCACTAAGTCAAGTTCAACACCAAACACCCAATGTGTTGAGCAATATCGGCTCTTTCCAGAGCTCATATGATTCTCGGTTCTCTGGGCAGGTGTTCAGATGTCTCCAGGGACTTTTAATAGGCCTGGATACAAACCATTGCTGGTGAAGAAGGGGAGGAAAAAAATCCTCATCTAATATGTAGGGATTTCTTGGACTGAGAACACGAAGAAGTAGAATCACAGAACAACGAGGCTTTCCGTTAGTTTAGAGAAGGGCTCGAAAAGCTGTGTATATATTTGAACCAAACTTTCCCCTGTGGCAGAGATGACTCTGTGGGACGGAAACAACCAATGAGCCCTCTCCTTGGTTCTTGGGAGCTTGGGTCCCACTGGACACTGTGGTGCGTCCCAGTGGTGAGCAGGTTAACGTCATCCTATGCTAAGAGGCCTAACAGAACGTGCTGTTGCACTGCCCGTTTAAGGCACGTGGACACCAGGTTTCCCATTGTGGTTCTCCATAGTAACCAAGCTCTCTTGCAGAACTTGTCTGTCAACAGTGCCAGGAGCACTGACACCACCACCAGGGCGGTTGTTAGACATGCAGATGTACTGGCCTCATCCCAGACCTGCCAAATGAGAATCTCTGGGGCTTGAGGCCCTACTCCGCCCCCACCACCCGAGGCCTGATGACAGGTGATCCTGTGGATGTTGGGCCTTCTGCTCCCTGGGCTCTTTATGCCTTTGGTGTTGGCCTCTGCCAGTGCCTTGCTCTCAGCTGTCCTCAACATGGTACCCTCATTCACAGACTACCCCTGGAGATGCCCTTTAGCTGTTTCCTCCCAGCTGGTATATTTCCCTCGCCCCACCCAAGCCCCACCAACAATGCAATGCGTCCTCCATTGTTTCTTCCTAACCCTGTGGCCACTTTATGCGTACCTTCTCCCTATTGTGGGGAGAGAAGAACCCTTGACTATTCCTGGAAGTGGAGAATAAAATCCCCCTTTAAAAAAAGGAAACTTTTAAATTTTCATTTCTTTCTCTCCATGCACTTCAGTGGCTTTTTCCCACTTATTGTGTTCTTAGTCATAAAGCTTGAATAGCTCATCTTCCCAGAGCTGGCGGGGGGGGGGGGGGCTTATCCAGTTTGAAAACTGCATAAAACAATCAAATACTCTTCCACATTCAACGTGACTGTGCTAGTGACTCACTGGCCAGAGGCCAGGGGCATCCTTCCCCTGGTGCCCACAGCTCTCCCCAGGCCAGGGCTGATGTGTATCTGTTTATAGTGGGACTGGCCTCCTGCTACTGGTGGCCAGAGTGTATGGGTATGCGTGCCCGAAAGTATACCTGTCGGGTAACAAAATGGAGGAAGAAATAGAAAAACCAGAAATACCATTGTCGGTAAGACTCCCTGAAGTTCATGGCGAGGCTAGTGGTTGAGTTTTCAAAGACAGACTTTGGGGTTTGGGTAGGATGTGGTTGGCTGCCCATTGGGAAGTGAAGGCTGTTTCCTGGTCCTTTCATTAGAGCCTCAAGTTCATCGTGGTTACATAGAATGCTTCCAAACATTTTTTTTTTTTTTTGAGGATCTTAAATAATTTACCTTCCCCAAAAGAAAGTTTGGACAAAGGTCAGAGGGTTAACTGCGTTGCCCCTTTTGAATATACAAATTAAAGAACCCATTTCCCCTGAGCTGGCTTTAATTATTCATCATACGGAAGACTTGGGATCCTAACTCAGGAATCAGGATATTACGTAGTCTTTCTATCAGACTCTTTTGAGTCTTAACAGACTGATTCAGTTAATTGCTCCTTCCCACATATTGCTGTCTTTTGGAGGCATTATTCTACCTCTTTTGAACTTCACTTCCTGCTCACCTCTCTACCTTCACAATTACACACAGATAATCTTTTTTTTTTTTTCCCCTTCCGCTTTGTCTTGAACTCTTTTGGTTTAAATATCTTTCCAAACCCTTGAAGAAACACTTGAATTGCATAAGGATGTCACCTGTGTGCTGTGTGTCCTAGAAAAAACGTGTTGTTCATTGCAGCGCCAGCGCTAATTTTCTCTGACCATAATTAGTTCATCCACCAAGTACAATTAAAACTGTGGTCTTGGGCTTCCCTGGTGGTGCAGTGGTTGAGAGTCCGCCTGCCGATGCTGGGGACACGGGTTCGTGCCCCGGTCCGGGAAGATCCCACATGCCGCGGAGCAGCTGGACCCGTGAGCCATGGCCGCTAAGCCTGCGCGTCTGGAGCCTGTGCTCTGCAATGGGAGAGGCCACAACAGTGAGAGGCCCACGTACCGCAAAAAAAAAAAAAGAAAAAAAAAAAAGAAAACTGTGGTCCTGGTGGCATCACAGAGCAGCTTAGTAGCCGATCTTACTTCCCTTCCCTTGCAATCTTTTAAACATGCTCAGCCCTATTTTTTCGGACGCGCAGGCTCAGCGGCCATGGCTCACGGGCCCAGCCGCTCCGCGGCATGTGGGATCTTCCCGGACCGGGGCACGAACCCGTGTCCCCTGCATCAGCAGGCGGACTCTCAACTGCTGCGCCACCAGGGAAGCCCAAGAGTTGGCATCTTAGTAATACAGTTTATTGGTAGAGAAAGTTTTATTGACCAAGCTCAAAAATCTCTAACATGAAGACCATCTTGTTTTCCATCTACACTGGTGGTATGACATAGTTCTAAAACCATCCTCAGCTCTTTCAAGTGAGGATGCTGTAGAAATACAAATTGTTAATATTAGTACAGTTCCGCATTTCTTCTCTGCTCCTGACAGTTTTTTGGACACGTACACACACTTATCTTCCACTAACACCCAACCTCTCAAGAAATGAGAAAAAAATCAACTGTTTGAAGAAATAACCATTGTCTACAACTTCACTGCTATAACATCCTGCTAGTTTCAGGAGGGAAAAAAATACCCAAACAAAACTATTTACAGCAGTTGAAGACCTGAAGCATTGTTCTCAATGAGAGATTCAAAAGATTGCACATCCCATGTAATGAGCCACTTCTGGCAACAGGGTGTCTGGATTCTCAGATTCCGAAATACCACTGTTTTCGGAAGAATGCCATAGGTCCATTTTGATTACATAATTTATTGAACAGAGCAGTACTCTTTGTTACCTTAAAAAATATTCTTGGATTTTGTGAGTGTTTATTATAATTCATTAGTGCAAGTTATGCTCTATTATATAATTACATCAAGTTATGCCAATTTTATTAAGTAATTTCTAGATGGCAGGAATGGCTTCAGTTTAACTCAGCATTTTCAGAGCCCCTGCTTCCTGAGGTCTTTTATGCTTGCCAGCCTTTATTTGTATCTGAATTTCATTGATTGCATCTTTGCTGTAAGTGGGGCTAATGAACATATATTCGTGTTTTTCTCCCTTTCTCCCTCTCATTCATTTAAGTAACTGATACTTAGGAGGTAAGCAGCACCCTGCCGTTGACCCTGGGCTCCAACATTATGCAGACTCTCCCGCGGCGCCCCCCCCCCCCGCCACATCACCATTTCTGGTTCTTGGCTATTTTCTCTCCTGCAGGCCTGTGTCTTCAAGGCTGGACTTGGATGTCTGGTTGTCCCCTCGAATGAAACATCTAGGACAGGATCCCCGGGTCCATCCTCGGTGACATAGCCATCCTGGTCACTTGGGCTGGGAACCTCAGAGTAACTCTGCAGTTCTTTTCTCAGCCCCCAGGTTCAACTCATATCCAAGTCTTTGACACATCCTCTGACCCCGACTTCCAGCCCCACTGTCCCCGCTGACTCAGACCTCCACTTCTCTTAAGCTTTAGTGTGCCAGCCTCCCAGCTGCCGTCTGCATTGCCCTTCCTACCTCCATCCCACCTGTGTGGTCGGATTCATCTTCCTAAGGATCCTGCTCTGATTATGACCATCTCCTGCTCAGAAACCGTCAGGGGCTCCCCTTTGTCTGCAGAATAGCCTACCCACTTCAGCATGGAAGTCAGACCAACCAACGTGAGACCCTCCAGCTGCCTTCCCAGCTTTTCTCCTCCCCCCTCCCCCTGCGGCCCCCTCCCCTTTGCTGCTACTATTTCCTCTTCTCACACCCCTGCATGACGCATCCTTATTCTGCCTTTTCTTCAAATTCTTGCTCAAGGGTTGCCTTCTTCATACAGCTCTTTCCAACTTTCCTGTAACCCATAATATGGAAACAGTTGAATCTATTTTAATTGAAACATCATTATTTGCTGGAGACCTAACGACACTGTATTGTTCTCGAACCAGCGTGCCGTAGCTCTGTCTAAAACACAAACTCACTTTACATTGACCTCCAACATCCCCTGGCAGGCAGATTTTGACCAGGACAGGTGTTATTCCTTGGTTTGCCCCACTGGGCCACAGAAATGACATTCGCTTTGCTGTGGTTACCCACTACATTATGGCAACGTGCTTCGCCACCATCATGAAGTAGCGATGAGGCCACCGTTGCCTGCCTCGCTGCGGGGAGCCTCATGTGCAGAGCAGACCTTGGGGCCGGGCAGGGTGGGGGAACAGAGCTAGCCAGAGGAGGCAGAATCAGGAGGAAGTTGTGCCTGCAAGACTTTATGCAGAAGTTAAAAGGGAGAGCCAGACAAGGACCACGCAAGTCAGATGCCACAGGGAGGATGTCTTCTGGGCAATGAGCTTTGCGGCTACGTTGACCGAAACAAGTCACCCTCTTAACGGGATGACTCAGATCTTCCCTTATTGTTCCATCCAGGGACTTAGAGACCATGTCTAGAAAAATGAGACTCTCAGCCCTTTAACAAGGAATATAACTCAGTGCGCATGTTGCCATCTATCAGTTAAGGATGAGTAATGAGATAAAACACATCTTGAAGTGACTCTGACTCCACTGCCCTGAAAGATGCCCTGGTAATGAGCACAAGGGATCGTCTCCTGTAAATGATCTGCGTGAGGAACCATACAGAGTGACTTGGCCACCTAGTCATTTATAAAGATCAAGAAAAGAACCCTAGAATTATGGATTTAATCTTAGCAACAATAGGTAAAAATAAAATGGTTAATGTCTTCTTTTTGTTTGTGAATAGCAACTTGAACTAAGTAAATTGACCAAAGAAAGTCACGGACGCTGTGCGTATGAAAGGGTCACCAGGATTTCCTTACGGATTGTTTATTTCTATGAAACTGTTCTTTCCATTTCTCTCAGCCCTCCTTAGATGAAATACTTTAGTAACTTCTACATATGTTAAGATTGTGTTTTTCAGCTGTTTGCCAAGTGGCAACGTTCTCTTCCTTGGCCTCTTAGCGTCCCACGAGCAACACATTTTGCTGCAGACATTTCTTGATACCTTTAGTTGTTGGCTCTAAAGGAAACTTTATTAAAAACGGAAGCTTTTTGCTGAGGAAACTAAGTGGTCCACTTTTACGAGTGTCACTGGACTGAGTTCTCTTTAAAAAAAACACAAAGGACTAAGCTTTGGGGCACTTCAAACCTCATCCACTGCATTTGATCCCAGATATTATCTAGGCTTATCTTGAATAGGAAAGCGCCAAAGGCTCGAGTGCTGAGGCTCTGAGAGCATTTTCACTCGCCAGGAGGCTGATGAAGCTTATTGTTTGCTGTCCAATAAGCTTCAGGTGCTTACTGACCTGGACCAAACTTGAAACATCAGAAAGAGAAAAGGAATGTTCTCCTGATTGAAAGCCCCAAGGAAACCACGAAGTAGAGATGGTCCCTTCTTGGTGCAGACGGGGGAGTTGAGTTTTTCTGCCAAGAGTCTGCAGCCTGGGGAGGCTCATTTCCCATCACCTCCTGAGACCGGTGACATCCGACACCACGTTTACAGAAGCTCAGCCATGTTTTCACACCTGGTTAAGTGTCCATATTTCCTCGCATCCAAACAAGAAGAGTTTTATACATACCTTTTCACTCAAGTGTTTGAACTCTCAGGAGAACCATCCAACAGCCTCGTTCTAGAGTTGCTCAGCCCCGAAGGTCAAGTTTATTCAATACCCACAAAGGATCCCAGTGCTTGCCAAGAAAAACAGCCCAGCAGCTGCATCCTTGCATATGCGGTGCAAGCTTTAAAATATTATCTTAAAGTCATTGCTTTGGGGAAGATAAAGAACCTTTGGCCATACTGGTATTTTTGAGGGCTAGTTAGTGAAATACCTCCCCCCAAGTTATCACTTTTTTCTTCCATTTTGTTCCATTGGCTGTGGTTCTCCCAACTGATTAAACTGTCCAAACTTTGCTTTACATAAATTACTTCAGTTTTCCTACAGAAATTACAAAGATCCCATATTTATCAGAAAAAAATTGTCGATGAAAGAATTATTTGAAAGTCACTTCTGGGATAAACTATGCTGTTATTTATTATTTATTTATTTACTTATTTTTGGCTATGTTGGGTCTTCGTTGCGGCAAGCGTGGGCTTCTCGTTGCAGAGCATGGGCTCTAGGCACACGGGCTTCAGTAGTTGTGGCTCGCAGGCTCTAGCGTGCAGACTCAGTAGTTGTGGCGCACAGGCTTAGTTGCTCCGCATGTGGGATCTTCCTGGACCAGGGCTTGAACCCTGCATTGGCAGGCGGATTCTTAACCACTGCACCACCAGGGAAGCCCCTATGCTGTTATTTTTATCACTTTATTCACAATTGGATATTAATGGTGAAAAATCTAATTAACTCAGTATTGTGATTGGGCAAAAGAGGCTGCTTTATTTTTAAAAAGAAGGGGCCAAATCCTGAATGGTCTGCGGCTGGTATAAATTCCTCTTGTTCAGTCTTTTCGGGGAGTAAGTTTTGGGGAGGCAGCGGTGCGGGGGACATTTAAAGAACGTGCACATCTTCAGTCTTTCTATGAAGTATCTGATGAATCAAAATGTATTTTCTTTCTTTTATTCTGAAGGGTGAGTTTTCTTATCTCTTCTGTGAATTCAGTATTTTTCAACCCAAGTAAAGGTCAGAGATGACTTACGAAATTTTAGCAGCCAAGATAAACAATCTTCTATTAAAGCAAAACATTTTGTGGCACTGGCGAAGCTCGTCAGCTCACTGGGAGGTTTGCTGAGGGACAGTGGGAATGGAGAGTTAAATCAACCAGGGATTTCTAACTTGAGATTTTGCCAGTGTTTCTTTGTATTAAACTGTTACAATTCAGGAGTTTTCGGCCCACAGTATCTTCACTTAAATTATTCCATTATTGAACCTTACTCACATACTTGCATAATTCACTGTGTATCTTTTCCTAGGTTGGTCTTGCAGTATGGTCTCTTGGTAGAAAGAAAGTTGTCAAACAATTACCCTTTTGCTCATGTCACCTCAAGGTGCTGTACTTTTGCTGTCCTGCCTTTGATATTTCTTCATGTTTTTTCTCTGTCCTCTCACTCCAGAGCTGAAAGCTCCTACATAAAACCAGAAGTTTCAGTGCATGACAGACTTTTTTAGGGCGCTGACATCTTTGCAGTATATACATAAATAAATGAGCTGAAGAGTCCCGAAGGCAAGGGGAAGCCTTCAGAAGAGCAGAGATCTCATTTGCAACCAGAATTCCAATTCTCTCTGCAGGAAGATTATGCAGTACTTAGGGAGAAAGATGGAAAGACACAGGAATGGAAATCGACGCTTTCTTCAGAAATTTGAGTCCCTGTATTCAAAGGTAGATGGGGAGATTGCCAATAATTCATATTCCAGGCAAAGAAGGGATTTTGGCTTGTCGCAACGAACAGCTCCAGGTTAAGAAGGGGAGCAGCCGTCCCGATTTTTCTCCATCTGTGTGATCCTGGACAGAGGTGAGGTCTCCGCGGCCCTCGTGCAGCCTTCCTGCTGTGCTTCCTCTATAAGCTCAGGTCAGAGAGCACCCTGGGTTCTCACCCCTCTGATTTGGACGTGCCCAGTTTTCCTTCACTGCTTGTGTGTGGAATTGTTGGAAACATTCTGAGAAGCCATTGTTTGATCTTATTTCCTTTATTATGTTCCCCTCCACATGGAGCCTTTTCTCTGAGGAGCTCAGGACCACATGCCACAATTAAAGGACTTAATTTGAAGTTCAATTATGCCTTGCTGGGTCAGTGCTCTGTGAGCCGAATTATCGAGATCCCGCCGATGACCTGACAAGGAGAAAGCCATCCGGGGCAAGTCGAACCAGGAAGAGGTGAAGGAAATGTGGAAACACTAAGATGGGTTTGTGAGAGAAGGACTTGCCAGGAGCCAAAGTGTTCACAGGGAGGTCACAATGTAGTCGGGGGTCTATTAAAAAGTGACTGGAGGAAAGGAACCCAGAGAGTTTGGGGAAAGCCACTGAAAAGGTACAATTCAGTTGAGAGGGAGGAGAAAGAACTTTCTACCCCTGAGCTGTTCAGAGCCAGGCTGAGACACAAAATATTCCAGGTTCTGACTTTTCACCAATAGCCCTTCTCTTTTTAAATTACTTTAGATTCACGGTGGCCAGAGGACATGAGCAGTGGTTATTATAATAGTAATACGAACTAATAACTTTATTATGTATTAATAATGATAACAATAGTAAAATACTTACCATTATTCAACATCGAGGTGTACTGAACAGGCGTGGTTGGCTGTATTCCCTCCAAAGTGCTTCAAAGCTGACAGTAAATAATTTTAAGAGGTTTAAGATCAAAGGACAGGGACTTCCATGGCAGCCCAGTGGTTAAGACTTCACCTTCCAATGCAGGGGGTGCGGGTTTGATCCCTGGTCAGGGAGCTAAGATCCCACATACCTCACAGCCAAAAAACTAAAACAGAAGCAGTATTGTAACAAATTCAATAAAGACTTTAAAAATGGTCCTCATCAAAAAAATCTTTAAAAAAAAAAACTCAATTATTAAAAAAAAAAGATCAAAGGACAAACAGACTGAGAGATGGCACAGAGGGGACGAGACGTATCAGTGACATTTCATAAGGATGGAAAGCAGAGGGGAAAGGAAAAGAGACTCATCTGAAATTTCTGTGCCTCCAGAGAGAAATGGCAATAAGGAGTCCTTTTATTATCTCATAGGATCTGGGACTGGCTCAAGAATTGGCAGAAAAGGTAATCAGTAAGCTGGAAATTCTGTTTATGGAGTAGTTAGAACCCCGTCTCCTCTCTCTCTCATTCTTCCTGACCTGAGCAGGGGGCAGGCAGAGTCTCTGTAGAAACTGGAGCAGAGACTCTAGTTCCATGCTCACAAGGCAGCTAATGGCGGGTACGTTGCAGAAGTGAGAGCTGGGAGATTCCATGACTATGTCTTACTGAGAGACGTACCTCCCTACCCCCAGCTCCCTCCTCTGCCGAGGTCCCCAGCACCCTTGCAGTAACTAGAGACTGGAGGATTTCTCTCTAGAGAAATTGTAGGTTCCAGGAAAAAAGACTTGTTGATGTTGATATTTGGGATCATCCTTTAAAATTGCTGGTCCTTGTTCTGCCCTCAAATGCAAAGCTCATAAGCCCTATGGAGGCACCCTGAGCTTATAGTTAGCTCTCTAGTTCCTCTTTCTTAAATGAGTGACGGCTAAGAACCACCAGTTCCTTAGGAGAGACTCCCACATAAAGGGTAAAACAAACCAAAAGAAAGAAAAAAATATGAAAAAACACAGCAATGTGGGGAAGAAAAGAAAACTAAAACGAAACAAAACAATGCCCCAATAATTATTATCTTCATATTGAGAAGGAAGATATTGTATTTATGAAATAAGAACAGTATACAATGAGAAAACTAGAAAGAACTTTTAGAAATTAAACAATAGTAAAAATAAAATATTTAATAGAAAGGCAAAAAGTTGAAAATTGTTCAAAAAGTGGAAGAAGAATGAAGATGACATTTATCCTTACAAAAGGAGAAAAAGATAAGAAAAGTAGAGGCTTGATCCAGTAAGTAAAATATCTAATTGATAAGAATTCCAGAAAGAGAAACAGAGAAGAAAGAAGGGAGAAAATGATCAAAGATATGATTCAAGAAAATATTTTAAAACTGAAGGACATGAATTTCTACACTAAGATTCCAAAATAATAAGCTAAAACCAAAAAAAAACAAAAATCAGATAAAACAAAGTACCCAAGACTCATTATGAAATTCTAGAGCAATAGGAATAAAGAGAAAACCTCAGAAGCTTCTACAGATTAAAAAAACACAAGGGCTTCCCTGGTGGCGCAGTGGTTGAGAGACTGCCTGCTGGTGCAGGGGACACGGGTTCGTGCCCCGGTCCGGGAGGATCCCACATGCCGTGGAGCCTGCACGTCAGAAGCCTGTGCTCCGCAACAGGAGAGGCCGCAACAATGAGAGACCCGCATAGCGAAAACAAAAACAAAAAACCTCACAAAACCAAACCAAACACACACACACACACACACACACACACACACACGCACACAAAATTGAATTTTAGAATTGCACCAGACTTCTTAGTAACAACAGTGGAAACTGGAAAAACAGTATTACGATGCCTTTAAAATTGTAAAGGAAATGTTTTCCAACCTGAAATTCTTGAGCAAGTCACATTAGCAAATGAAAGTGAGGATTTTTAAAGACATATTAAAGTCTCAAATAGTGACCTTCCCTGTGTCTTTTCTATAGAAGCCACTAGAAGATTGTTCTAGGAAGACAAAGGAGTAAAGAGAAAGATAGAAGATCAGGAAGTTGTGCATCAGGTGCAAAAGAGAGAGAAAAGAAGTTCCCGGGTTGATGATGAAGAGAAGGCACAAAACTACAGCCGTGTATAGTGAAACCAGAAGAGATTAGAGCAGGACAGAGAAGGCTCCAGGGACGTGAATCAAAAAAGGGTTAGAATTTATGACGCATGTGGCCGTGTTAGGAGACCCCATCTCTATCAAAGAATGATTGAGTGATGGGGCATAGAAAACCAATCAAACAAACTAAACGGAGGCAACTATGAACTGAAAAAAAATTGTACCAAGAAAGGAAATGTCACAGTTCACTGTGTGATTCAGCTGGAAACGATAATTGCACAGAGTAACAAAGTTATCATATAATGTTATGGGAGGATGGTGGGGAACAGAGACTCTGTGTGTGTGTGTGTGTGTGTGTGTGTGTGTATTTATTGGTATAAAGAATTAAATCCTCCCCTGTTTTAATAGGGAACTGATACATCAGGTCTGAATTTAATCATAGTATTTAGAAAAATGGAAGCAAGTATC
Source organism: Orcinus orca (assembly GCF_937001465.1). Lineage (NCBI taxonomy): Eukaryota > Metazoa > Chordata > Mammalia > Artiodactyla > Delphinidae > Orcinus > Orcinus orca. Next base: position 17,387,554 of record NC_064560.1, on the reverse strand, counting down.
AGAAGAATCAGCTAAAAAGCTGAAGCTCTTGCCACTGGGCAGTAGGACTCAGTGGAAAGAGGTGTGAGGAAGGGAATAACTAGTTATTCATGATAAACTTTGTAGTACATTTTTTGTTTAAATCATGCACAAATATTGATTTCATAGAAACAGACCACCTAACACTCTGCTTGGCGTTAGGCATTCTTTTTCATAACTGTACGTGAAGCACTACGTTATCTCCTTCCAGGCCGTATTTACGCAATGGTTAGGTAGCTTGAAATTGTATCCTTTAGCCTATCAATGTTTCATAAAAGCATGATTCTAGAGAGCCCAGTAAAAATGCTTAATGGCAAAATTGAAGAATTTCAGAAGAGAAACGACGGGATATGGTTTTAAAGGGGATAGAAATAAAACCAGTCAAAAGTATGCCTCACTGAAAATAGGGGGTGGAGCTGAGGCCCTGAGCCAGGTCACAGGATCCAAAATGAAGTGCTCGTCCGTGTCACGGAGTCACCCATCTGGGTCACCTGCCAAGCAGAGCACTAGAAATAAGCAGTTCTGTGATTTTGTCATTCTTGCTGTTGGGTGAATCTCAGAAAATAATGACTTCTTTGAAGTCAGGACCATGAAATTGCCATGGAAATCATTCTGTGCCTCTCTGGATGATTTTGAATAATTATGAATAAAATAAGCGAAGAGCAGTGTTAACGCAGAATGTGTCTTAAGTGCAGAGTCAGAATTAATACCTCGTTTATTTATTTATATCAGCAGATACATTATTTGGGGGGGGTCGATCATTGTGCGGAGTCAGAATTAATACTTTGCTTACTTATTTACATCAGCAGATCTTTGGGGGCGTGGTCATTAGTGAAGTTGAATTTTTTTATTTCAGTCACATGTACTTAATCTGCTTTTCGAGCCAAAAAAGGAAGATGATTGCCTTGATGTTGCAGAATGTTTGCTGTAAGGACAGCATGAAGGGGCAGCTCACAGAAATCCGTCCTTTCTTTGATTTCATAAGAAAACTTAGCAAGATCCCACAGCACTGAAATGTTGGAGGCGAGGCAGTTGCCACTCACCTGCCCCTCTGGTCTCCCTAGCGCCCTGGGTTCTCTCTTTCGAACCAGCCCTGATTTTGATATTGAATTTTTTAGGCTTACTGCCTAAGTAATTACCCGTATCAACTTTTTAACCCCTTGTCCCTGAGCAGGTCTAGACTTTCCCCTCACATTCAGTGTCTTCCATTCTGCATTCTCAGCAGAATGAGAATTTACACAGCAAGGATCGTGTTGTCGAAATCAGATTATAAAACTTTATATACTGTCAGTGCCTTGGACTCTATAAAAATCAGTTTTCATGCCCTGCTTGGGTTTGACACCAGACTAGGAAAAGCTGAACTCTGGGTCCTGAGGAATCCTCTTGCCTTCTCGACCACAAACTCAGGTCCACTGGAATCTTAGAAGTAGCCTAAGCGGTCTGGTTGTGATACTTGCCAACATTTGCCTTAAGCAAGCCCTTAACTTCTTTCATAGTTCACTTTTAAGATTATGCAGTCTCTGTATGTCGATGAGACTAAACAGTGTCAGCTGCTGGCTTTTGAATCGTTTCTCTGATGGTGTCTTAATATTTCTGTGTTCTCACCTCCTTCCCCCGGAGGCATCATCTCGCATGACTAGAGCTATTAGTTCCACCCAAGACTGTAGTCTAAGGTAGACCAGACAGATGATGGATGCAGAAGACAGATGTTTCTGAATCCACAGTCACAGCTTTAGACTATGTCAAACACCCAAGGAAAGGGCTATTACTCTGTTTCACTTATACATTCAGCATTTGGGTTCAGGTGGGGTGTGAGACACAGACGAGCTACCTGTCCATGGAAAATGGAATATTCTGGCTTCCCTCTCCCCCCGGTATCTCTCTGTTTCTGTTTATTGCTCTATTTTTCTTTCCCTCTCCTGGGAAGAATAGCTCAAAACTGGGATGCCTCTATTGTGAAATGTTTTCTCTTTTTTTAGAAAGTTCAGTTATGAGCTCATCTTTTAGATTTGTGTTTTAAATTGCTTTCCTTTTAATCTGGATCTTGGCTTCATTCAGCACAGTAAACCACAGCATTAGAATGGTAACTCAATTCATTTTTAAGGATTTTATTTTTCTTTCCCAAACAAGAATCTAACGCAAAGACACTTCTACATACTCTGCAAAATCATTTGTTGTGTTAAATCTTCCTTTCACCAAAATTAATTTCTAGATCTTGATAATGACTTTTACTAGATAGTTTCAACCTCTGAATATTCTTTCCAACATACGGACAGCGCTTTAAGAGAAACAATTTCTGAGTAGGGGAGATGGAGATTTCTGGATTTTCTTTTGATTTGGGGTTCAAATCATTTGTCTGGGTCAGACTCAGAGTAGAAAGCAAAGTTTGGGGTCAGTCATTCTCTGGCAACTCCTCTTCATCTTTGCCCCCCAACTTTCCCCACAGCAACGTATGAAGGCTTATTAAAGTCGAGAACGTCGAAACAGCTGTGGGCAGCCATGTGGACAAGGCAGTGGCCTGTTGGAAAATGTCTGCAGTTACGTTAAGCTGAGATTCTCCACACTGGGTGATGCTTTCAACAACAGTGCTGTTTACAGACCCACCGGATGGATGAAGGAGGGATGCCCTAATCCTCCCCAGTACAGTTTATTTTCTATGTGGTTACTGATAAAGATAAAAATCTCTATTGTCAAGTGGTTATTTTCCTCTCATCTCTCATTTCCTCTGCTTAGGGAAACCTCCCTTCTTATTAGCACAAGTATATTTACGTAAACAGAGGCTGGGGGAAGAATGTGTGGTTTTAAAAGATCCACCTCTTGACCTGTTACCACTAAATGTTTTCATTAAATCTTCCCACTGACGTCTGCTCCTGATTTCCAGTTTTGCCAGTTAAGCTGCACTGATGCACCTGCGGGGACAGGTCAGGCCAGCTCTCACTTGAAGACAAAGACTGGACCAACCCGACCTCTGTGATAGAGCCGTTCCTCCTTGCTGCGTCCACTCACATGCTTACGACAGACATCACTACTCTCTAATGAAACCAGGGAGGAGATTCGCACCCTGAGAACCTGGTCATGTGACCAGGAGGACAGGGTGTGTATCATCCTATGGGGGGTTTTAGAGCCAATCACCAGCGTCAGAGGGAGAGACTCAAACCAACCATGATATGTATTTACAAGTGAGATCAGCTAAAAGGAGCCTCTTAAGTAGCCTTAAGTAGAGAAAGAAGTCACACCGGGCAGCCTAGAGAGGTTTGGTGGAAATGATGGAGGGCGGCATCCGTTCTCCTTGGGTGAAGCTGTGTACATTTCTGTTTGTGCACATGAGAAAGGGGAGGTGGACCAGTCGATCCTAAACCACATGGATGTTTCCATCTCATCTCTTTTCCCCACTGGTGAATCGTGTGGGGTGTAGACGGAAGGGAAGAGCTGGGGGATAAACAGTGCAACAGAGGCAGCGGAAGTGGTTCTTGGTTGCTTGGAGCCGCTGATAGGGGCGTGGATCTGGCGTGGCTCCTGACATCTCTCAGCTTTATTCCCGCAGTCCCCAGACCCCCGCCCCCATCTCCTGTGCTCCCGTTCATCCAAATGTATTGTCCCGGGGTGAAGTCCACCCCCCCAGACAGTACAGTACACACAAAACCCTTCCTGATCTGGCCGTTTCCGTCCTCCAGTTTGATCAGCCAGCTAAGCCCAAGTTGCTCCCTAAGTGCCAAGCACGCCCATCCGGTTCTCAGTTCTCCCTCCACCGTGCTCATCTCACCTCCAGCCTCCTAGATGTTCTTCATTGTTCTTCTCCTCTTGGAACCCAGGGTCAGACTACTGCTTCCATGTTTCCTGGGGAAAACTTGAACAGACAGTCCTCTCTTAGAGATGCTGATTTCAAAGATCCAGAGAGAGAGAGAGAGAGAGAGAGAGAGAGATCCAGGCACGCGTAGTGTGAAAGGCTCCCCTGGAAATTCTGAGAGCTTGGGAACCATGTGTGAACATCACTTCTCTGGGAATCTTCCCTGATCTGCCCCTCCCAACGGAACGACTGTGTCTTTGATTGCGTATCTCTCCGATAAATGTCCACTTCATGAGGGCAGGGACTCTGGTTTAGAAGTGCTTCAAAAAATCACCCTTGAATGGAATTGAAATTGGAGAGTGTTTCCATTATTCCTGTTCTGCTCTTGCTAAAACGAAAGCAGACTTCTTTGTGGCTAGCTTTTGCTGGTTTTTAGAAAAACAGGACTTAAAAAAAATAAGACCGTAGGAAAATTACAAATCTGGAATAACAAAATTCTTACAGAGGCTGGCAATATTGGTCCCTGGTTGGTGTTTAAATGTGAATGATGCCAGGATCACACTTACTTAAACTTTTTTTTTTTTTTAAAGGTTGAATCCAGTGAAATCCCTGCTTCTCATTTTTTCAGTCTTTCGTACCATGACGTGGAAGATGTCGTTTTCTCAGGAAGAAGACTCACGTGCTTGGTTTGCTTGCATCTCTTCCAATGTATCTCTTCTCTCTCTCTCACTCTCTCTCTCTCTCACACACGCACGTGTGCACATGCACGTGTGCAGTTTTCTGATAGATCGTGCCGGGATTGAGACACCCAAGCTGAACGTTGTGGGTTCCTCAAATTTGCAAAATCCCATCGTCTTCCTTTGCTTCCACACTGTCCCGTTTTCAGCACACCCTTGCTTCTAGAAGTCTCCTGAGGTAAATGTATTTCATGGATGCTGAGAGGAGCAATGCCTGATCCTGACTCTTGATTCTCTGCAGGTCTAGAAGACCCGATTTTATGCTATTAGCTGTTATTTTCGTTGATGCACATGCTATTATCTGATTTAAACATCGAAGGGATTATTTTGTTTTGTTTGTGCCCCAGAGGCTTAAAACAAAAGGAGGGAAGAAAAAAGCCAGCACCATTTTGAAAAGGAAAGCATCCAGTAATTAAATATACTTTCCCAGAGAGCTGAAGAACAGATGTTCTGTCTCTTCCTGGAGTGGGAGGGTGTGGGCTCTGAGAGGGCTGTACCCAGAGCATGTTTCATAATCTTAAAAAGTCAAGGGGTTTGAGGAAAGTCCCTAAGCATGGGAGGTCTGGTTGGGGTAAATTCCTACTTGTGCAGCAACACAAAAGGGAATTTACCACAGTTTTTGGCAATCATATATTTCTTGAATTTTTTTTTTCACTGAACTCTCAAGATGAGAAAGATTTTTATCACCGCAAATTAATAGAGTTTTTGAAATTGAGAAAAAAAAAGAACCTTTTAGACTTGGCTAAGACAGTTCTACTGAGTAAATTGTTACAGCGATTTCCTTAACAGCCTACTCTGCAGAAGGAAAGTATGGCCATGTGAGAAGTGAAGCAAACTTTGGAGGAAAAATCATTAACAAAATAGATTGAAATGAAGGAAAATTCTTTTTATTCTATTTTCTGTAAAAATGATTCTGAAACAAGTAAGACTGTTAGAGTCACCTGAGGAACCTTTTCACACATACTCCTGCCTGATCACCCCTCTCCCACCAGCCTCCCCTCAGACTCTCCCAAAGTCCATGTAATTTATTTTTTACTTTTAATTTAATTTTTTTTTACATGTTGCTCCATTTATTTGGCATATGGAGTATATAATTATCATCATTACAAGTAATGATAAGATGAATAGCTAAACCAGGGTTCATATTTCAAACTATTTTGTTGGGACAAACTCCATAAAATGGAATTATTTGGTCAAAGAAAAAGAACGTTTCAAAGTTCTTGATATATTGCCAAACTGGAGTCCAAAATAGTGTGCACTGATTTATGCTGCCTATATCTTTGTCAATAATCCTTGAAAAATTTGAGAAGGAAGAGAATATTTCCCTGTTGTCTAATTTTTTTATTTCTTCGATTAGAGAACGAAAGAAAACATTTTTTCGTCAGTTATATGAAAGGACATGTAATTTAGAAAGACTCCCAGGTTAATTCCAAAATGCTCTCTCCACCCCACCTAGAACCCTTGTCCTCAATTTTAGAACCAGCATTACAAAATATAAATTACTGAAGAAAGTACAGCTTCTCAAGGCTCTTTCAGGTGGAGGATGACTTGATTTTCCTGATAGCCTGTCCTATGGCCTCTCTCTAAATGGCTCCATGGCGCTGGTCCTTCCTGTTCACACAGATCAGCCTCTGAAGATGAAACAACCACTCCTGATTTCCTTAGACGCTTGCTTCAAAGTGGAGTCTCAGCTGATCATTTTGTGTGCTGGGTCCATGATTAAATTCCTTCTGTATCATTTCTAGTGTTACTCTTTTCTGATCTCTCTTTCACTGAACGTGAAATATCTGTGTATCTGAAATCTTCTGGGACTGAAATAAATCTCCAAAGTTATACAGTTTTTAGATTTGGAAGGAGCACAATAGATTGTCTCCCACAATTTTGCAGAGATTCATTTTATAGTATTGTAGTCAGCCACTGCTTGTCTATTTGCAAAAATTAGGCCTGCATTCCTTCATGTGGAAGTGTGCTTTATCTGGGGAGAGTGCAGTATTGAACCAAATGAAATGCCCTTCTCTTAAGGTCTTCTCGTGCTATGAATCGCAGAGAGAGATGGTATGTCCTCCTTCAGCAACTGCTTCTCCTGAGCCCAAATCAAGCTGTCAGTCAGCTTAGGAGTGGAGTACACTCCCGTTTGGCAGTCACGGACTCCACGCCCTCTGCTTTGATTTTTCCACGGACTCACAATTCTCCTGGTAATTGAGCAGTCCTCTTAGTGACGTTCACATGACCCTCCTACGGCAGCCAGGGCGGGGAAGGGAAACAGGACTGTACTTCTGACCACGACAACCACCTGACAGCTGGACATTTGGGATTATATAGAACAAATATCTGTTCATGGAATTTGTCCACTACCATCTGGTAGTTTGGGCATTACTGGGAAGCAGTTTTAGTTTTTTTGTGTAGAGAAAAGCCATTTGAATCTGGGCTTCTGGGATCATTTCTCACGTTTCTTCTTCAGAAATTTGTGCACTTGGTAAATATATTTTCACTGCTAAGACTAAACTTGTTCACTTTTCTATTAAAAGTTTGGACCTATCTCCATTCCAAAATCCTAGTCTTCTTAGAAACACTAGGATGGTTCCCCTTCCTTACTAATGTCTGTCACCTAAATAGTTGCTTTGTATTCTGTTTATCCTCTTCCCTGACACTTAATAAAGATTTCGGAAACTCTCTACTGCAGTTTCTTCCAAAATTCCATGTGTTTGAGATTGATGAGCTTCTTGATAAAAAGATGCCACATGGAGACTCCTTTGTCTGTGTCCCAGAAGACACTGTGTAGCCTAAATTCAAGACCAAGATGGAAGGACTGGTTGATTCTTAAAGTAGTTCCCATGTGCACCACGTGACTAATCTAATCAATGCTTTGGGCTTTGAATTTCTTCCCCCGTAAGAGATGTTGAAGTTCTAACCCCAGTACTTGTGAATGGAAGCTTATTTGGAACTAGATACATTTATAGATGTAATCACATTAAGATGAGATTATCCTGGTCATATTGGATTGATGGCATGGGCTCTAATCCAATGACTGGTGTCCTCATAAGAAGAAAAGAAGAGACACACAGACGTACACAGGGGAGAAGGCCACGTGAAGACGGAGAAGAGATTGGAGTGATGCAGGTAGAAGCCAGGGAGCACTGAGGATGCTGGCACTGCCAGGAAGAGTCTAGGAAAGATTCTTTTCTAGAGCCTTCAGAGGGAGCACGGTGCTGTTGACAACTTGATTTCAGCCGTCTAGGCTCCAGAAAGTGAGAGAATAAGTTTCTGTTGTTTTAAATCGCTGAGTTTTGGTACTTTGTTTTATGGCAGTCCTAGCAAACTAACATAGCTCTCAAAAAGGGCTTTCGGTTTCCTTGGATTGCAGAGGAAGAGACTTGGAACTCCTGTTTGCAGACCTCCTGGTGTTAGAGGCAGAGCCTGGAAGGAAGAGTCCAAACACCCAGGTCTGTGGCTCTCAGCAGTTGTGTACCTGTGACCCTCAGGCTTTTTCACTCACTCGCTCCCTCACCTAGCAGGTGTCTGTTGAGTACATCTGAGTCCTGAGATTGAGTCCTGGACCTTAATGAGCTTTCATTCTAGTAGGAAAGACAGACAATAGATGGAAAAATGGGTTCAAAAGTAAACAATGATGTCATTGCATTAGTGTTCAGGGCCAGGGAGAAAAGAGTGTCCCTCGTTCCCGTCATAATTCCTGAAATCTTTGGCATCTCCAGAGTGCAACTGAACCAAACTTGGGTCCACTTGCCCACAAAACCAATCTACTGACACCCAGTTTGGACGAAGAAAAGTGTAGTGTTTATTGCAGGACGCAGCAAAGAGAACAAGCAGCTTGTGTGCAAAAGACCCGAACTTCCCCATGGCTTTCAGGGAAGGGTTTTTAAAGGCAACATTTGGGGTTGCCGTTCATGGACTTTCTTCTGATTGGTTGGTGGTGAGGTGACAGGGTGATGTTTCAGGAATCTTAATCATCAACCTTCTGGTTCCAGCCAGTCTGGGATCTCCTCTGTGCTTGTGGTCAGCAGGTAGTCACCATCCTTCACCTGCGGGTGGGAGGAGATATTAGTTCTTGCAGAACAACTCAAAGATACATGTCAGATTCTTGTGTACATCCCTTGAGGAGAAACTAGGGCTCTGTTTTATCACTGAGCTATTGTTTAAGTTATCATTACTTTTCTTGCTTTACTGCTTTTCCTTTGTGTCTGCTCCCCCACTTCCCTAATTAGTAACTGCTTGAGTCTGTTCTTTGGAGCTCAGGAAAGGCCTAGGAGACTAGAGCCTTTTTCTACAAACAAGAAGCAGGGGACATGGAGGGGCTTTAGTACCCGGAGAGCCCTGTGGGGTCCTGCGCGCTTTTAAGAGGAAGAGTATATTTTGTGTGCTGTCGAGATGGCTTGTGGCTGGGACCAAGGCATGACTAGAGGGCTGACACCTTTAGCCCCAACCCCCACTGGGGAGGGGAGAGGGCTGGTGGGGAGTTAATCACCAGTGGGCAATGATTTAATGGGCTGTGCTTGCATAGTAAAGCCCCCATGCAACCCCTACAAGCTGATGAACACATTGAGGTGGTGGGAGGGCAATGTGCCTGGAGAAGGCAGAAGGCCCCACCCTCCCCGCAATAACTTGGCATGACGGTCCCCTAAGTAGTGAGAAGCCTGAGCCAGGCTTCTCCTTCTCAGGCCTGACCTGCTCCTTCCTGGGAGAAGAGCTCGTGAAGGGAACTCGGCCGTCCCCTTACTGCTGTCCTGGACCCTGGCTCTGTCCTTACTCCTATCCTGGAAGCGGAGAGTCTGGGATACTCAAAAGTGGCATCATTAAAAAGCCCTCGACATTCAATATTCAGCGCATGTCTGCTCTGTGCCAGGCGTGATGCTCACTGCCAAGGATGCAGCAATGAAATCAGAGGTGGTCCCTCCCTGAAGGAATGCACCGTCAGATAAAGGTGCCAGATGGGCCCCCTGCAGCGTGAACAGCACACACGAGCCGGATGCAGGGACTGCTAGGGAAGCATAAAAAAGGGCCACCTAACCCAGAGAGGCCTCACTTTTTCTAAACAGAAATGTCTTCAGGACAACAGGGCATAATCGAACCCACAATACAGATTGTCTCAGCAGAGAGGACCTTGACATGAGAAGAAAAGCTCGGTGATGGAGGTTGGAAAGAAAGCCTAGTTATCCAGGCTGTAGTCAGGTGTCTCTTGTTGCCTTTGTTTTGGAAATGAGCAAAAGATTTCCATCAATCTTTTGAACTTCTAGGTTTAATCTCAATATGATTTGCTTTTGCTGTACCAACGATTCTACTGCTCTGTAATCATTTGCAGGTAGAATGGTGAAAAATGGAATTTATTCCCCCGTTGTCATGTAAATCCCATATTTGAATATTTCAGTGTCACTGTATTTTTTTCCGCTTAAGTTTCTTTTCTTTTAGGCCTGTGGGAGAGAGTAAGTTCTGATATTATCAACTGAATTTTTTTGTTTTTTAAACTTCAGGCTAATGAATCTAAAGTTTGCAGAAAGCTGCAACTGGAGATTCGGTCCTTATTGTTTGTGTGCGGGTGGAAGGTGAGAATCCCAGGGCGGCAGCTGAGGGTGCTGACTGGGCAGTCCCAGCAGAGGGGCTCGTGGAAGAGACCAAGGCAGCAACACACGTGCTCAGAGACGGGCCACTTCCCTGAGTTGGTCTGTGTTTCAAATTACCTTATTATGGGTTGAGAGAAGGCTGAGCCTAGGAAGACTGGGAGCTGGAGGACGGATAACTGCTGTTCTCGACAGAAATAATTCCTGGAAGTGGGGGCAGATGAATAGTTAGGTGGAGAAATGGATGACTAAGTGCGTATTTCCCAAAATGGGTCGGCGGCCTTATGTCTTTATTAATGTCTGATGGGCTAGTTATCTTGTTTGAATTTATGAGAGAGTGAGTTCAGGTAGGAAAGGGGTAAGGACCAAGAGTTTGCTTCAAAAGCAAAAGGCTTGGACTCTTAAAGTGACCTTTTGTCTTTGCAGAAACGCTCAGCCCAGATCTGATGTCAAGAGCTTTGGGAGCTTTTGCGAAGCACGTGGCAGATATGGAAACCAGCAGGCGTCTGTGCTGGCCTTAGCAGGACGGGCTTCCATTGGCGCTCAGAGAAGGCACACAGAGAAAGTGCTGATCTCTAGGACTCTGCTCCAAGACAGGCCGTGTAAACACAAGAGTTTCTCAGAAGTCTGGGGGATTTTCAAGGTTAGTATCTCAGCCATAGAGGCGAGGTTAAGCTAGGGTGAAGAACACCCTTTAAATCTCAGTAGTGTGAAAAAATAGGGTATATTTTCTGTCCATGCACTCGTCTGTCTCCTGCCTTGTAGCCATCTCTAGGACCCAGTCTGATAGAACAATGCCAGCTAAAAGAGCAGCCAATGTGGCAACTTGAGGAAAAAGAATGCGAGTCACGTACTGGCTTTTCAAGCTCCCCCTTGAAGGGAGGTGTATCACCCCATTGCCTTTCCTGCCAGAGCTGATCCCAGGCCCACGCCTGGCTAGGAGGGCGAGGAATTGCAATCCTACTCTGTGCTCAGAAGAAAATCCAGGAAGATACGTTGGACAGCTCTGATGATGTTCATGGCTATAAGCAATGCACGCAGGCCGACTCCGGACAGCCTGCAAAACTCCAGAGAACCCGTCCTAATTTCCAGTGAGTGTGTGTGCACTTGTGTGTGCATACAAAAGTGAAGAGCTGAGAGTGAATACAAACAACCCTACGGAAAGACAAACGCTACCCTCCCGACCCCCAGCCCCCCTAGTAAATCTCTTATGCGTCCAGGTGCTTAACTAGTAGAAGTGCTTAATTTATGTTCTGAGAACCCCTGTCTGCTGGGCTAGAAAGAAGCTGGGACAGCTTCTGGGTATGGCTGGAGAGCATCTCTGCCCCAGAGAGAAGGAGAGAGGAATCGAACTGTCTCAAGGAGGAGGTGGGAAGCCAGACGTCCACTCAGGTCACTTTTCAGGTAGGGAAGCAATTCCCACCCTCTGGGTTTCTAATCTTGTGTAATGATTTTATCTGGCACAGAAGGAATTGGGGGAAATCGGCATCTTTTAATGTCTGAGACGTACTAACTGTAAGTTTGCCAGTGTTCATAGCCATTTCCTCAAATTTAAGATTTCACTTCCAGGATGTCAATGTAAGCAACTTATTTTGTGTAAAATCTGAGATTCATTACGTGGGTGTATGAACATGGGGACAAATAAAGAAACCACCTAAAACTAAAAAAGTATTTTGAAACATGAGGCTGACAGAATCTTTTTAATCTGCCAGTCAGGTGGTGTTGTGTCCAGGGAGCAAAGCTCTATTGTGCTTCATTTTACCCACACAATTCCTCTGTTAAAAATGGAATAGATTTGTGAAGTCTACTTATATCAAATTTTAATGATTATTCATTAAACATGTTTGAATGAGATTAATGTCAATTTCAAATATACATGAATCAACTCCACCTGATGCCCCCACTAATTAGAAAACTGTTTCAGAGTTCCTGGCGCTAACCTAAGTTGTTCAGACTGATGAAAGCTTCAAGACAGTTTTATATGGTTACGTTCACAAATTTGGCAGCAAATCTGTAATTTTTTCCTTGATAGTGGACATGCTGAGCTGGGTAGAAGGCACTGCTGTAAGGAGGCCTTTAGTGCTGTGATGGTGAGGTTGGGTGTGGCTGGTGAGGAATGTGCTGTGGTCCCAGGATGAGGTCTCAGTCTTGGTGAGCCTACGACTCTGGACAGCGAACTTCACACGTGCTTCTTGGCTCTACCCTCTGAGCCTTAGATGGGATAGGATGGGGGGCTGGAGTTGGGTATTTCCACTCTCCCTGGTCAGTGAGGTCTGATGAAACCTCAGCAGATGAGGTTCAGGTTAACTAGTCTCTCCTGAGGGCAGCCCTGGTTAATAGAATGGAGTGTCAGGGATATTTCACGATGCTTCTTCTTCCCTCCCTGGCTGAAGCACTCAGGGACTTTTCTTTGATCTTCACTAGGAGAACCAGATAGAGCTCTAGGAGGCAAAACTCATCAAAGTGTGGGAGCGCCCTCTCCCCTCCCCCCTCCCCTCCCCCTCCCCCTCCCCTTCCCCCATGCACCCTCCCCCCATGCTCCCCATACTTCCCCCCCTACTCCCCCACACCCCCTTACCTCCCATGCCCCCCCACGCCCCCCCCATGACTGGGCCTCCCTGGAGGTTTTTTTTTTTAATTTTATTTAGTTATTTTTGGCTGCGTTGGGTTTTCATTGCTGCGCGCGGGCTTTCTCCAGTTGCAGCGAGCAGGAGCTACTCTTCATTGAGGTGCGCAGGCTTCTCATTGCGGTGGCTTCTCTTGTGCAGAGCACAGGCTCTAGGCGCACAGGCTTCAGTAGTTGTGGCAAGCGGGCTCATTAGTTGTGGTGCATGGGCTTCGTTGCTCCACGGCCTGTGGGATCTTCCCAGACCAGGGCTCGAACCCGTGTCCCCTGCACTGGCAGGCGGATTCTTAACCACTGCACCACCAGGGAAGTCCCCTCCCTGGATTTTTTTAACTCTCAGACTTGTCCACACTGAGGCTCCAGCAATTCAGTTCAAGTCCAGTCCATTACAGTTGAGGTTTTCCTGCCCGGCACTGGTTCCCAGGAGGGTTGTGGCTTGTGGGTTTCTCTCCAGTAAGTCGTGATTTTCTGTATTTGCCTCTTAGTATCTCTAATTTGGAAGGCGGCAGTTTGTCCTGTGACCTCACTTCTCTGCTGGCTCTAAGAAGAGCTGTTGATTTTCAGTTTGTTAACCTTTTATTTGTTGTTAGGATGGGGTGGCATCTTCCAAGCTGTTTACAGGTTGGACTGGAAACCATAAGTTTGTCAGCAAATTTGAAATCACGTTTCCATGCCTGTCCTACGTGGTGAACCAGTGTTAAAATCCACATCTATAAATGATCACAGGTCTTGATGACTTTTCCTCCATGAGGTAGACCCCTAGTACTTAGCACTCTCCCCAGTGCAAAATGGTTGTCAGATTTGAAACACTCTCTCCCTTCTCTACTCTCTTTCTTTTTTCCTCCCACTTTGATCTAGAGTTATATGTGTACCCATCTTTCTTCCCCACTAGATATTATACTGTTTGAGGGAAAACCCCACATTTCTTTTAAAAATTTTTTAAAATCTATTAGAAGTACTAATGAGAATGGGATTTTGATAAACATGAAAAGCAAAAAGACACATCTAAGGAAATCATGATTTGGTAATAAGAAATCTTATTTACATTGAACTTAAGGGGCGGGCGGGGGGAAGGCATTTTGAAATGCTTTCTTTTCTGAGAAACACTTTGAAAGCCAATTTTTGTTAAATGAGTTTACATCTAAATTTTCGTTCTGTTGACAGTTAACTCAAGGGTCTTTTATCTATGCTTAATGTCACTAGCTATATCCTGCCATCGATCTAAGGGAAAAACTCCCTATTGCAATCAATGGGGAGTTCTATGTAAAAATCAATGGCAGGATATGGCCTGTAAGAATGGTGGTTACTATAAGCTTTCGGCTGGGAGGCCTCCATCAGTGGTACTGCGGGGTAACCCTTTTGATCCTGTTAAAAACAGCAATGAAAAAACCTGCTATTCTTTAGAAGGGTGAGAAAATGGCAGGAAGGAAATGGCACATGTTTGTACTGGATGATCTGCATGTTCCCACAGTTTAACAGCAGCTTGGCATTGTCTTTTCAAGATTCTCAAAGAAAAATGCATAGAAAAAGTCAAATGCTTGAAAAAAGTCTGTATTCCTTGGATGGGAAACAAGTGCACATTACCACACCTAATAGCACACGTCAGCCCATGTGAGAGGAACCAAGAGCCCCTTCCTCATTCGTACAGCAGCCCCTGGCTCACATCTTACCCTCTGCTTCAGAGGCAAGCCTGGCTCGTCAGACACGAGAGAAAGAGGACTCAAAGCTGCCAGGATGCCCGCTCTCAATATTAAAGACCTTGTGCTCTCCAGGCAGGAAAGAAGTCTGAAAGCTGAATTCTAGAATCGTTTGCGAAAAACTCTGGACCACACAGAGTGAAAGATGGCAGATTTGCCATTGCTTTTGGGTTATTTTTACAAAAAATGGGAGAGGCCACAACAGTGAGAGGCCCGCGTACCGTAAAAAAAAAGATTAGGAAGTGGTTTAGCGCTGAAGAAGTTCTAAGTGATTATTAAAAAGGCTGGGTTTGGTGATGACTGTGAGCGTCTGAAGAGTTGTGGAGGTTAAATTCAAGTACCTGTGAGGCTTATATCTGTTGTCATCTCCTCAGCATTTCCCGAGGGCTGGACTGGCGCGGGATGGACAGGCACCGTCTTGACGCAAGCAAGTTTTATTTATTGAACACATCACATCATGTGATGTACTCACCATATCAAAGCATAGGGCTATGCTGCATGTTTTAGCCTCTGTGGGGAGAATTACAGTGTAGGGTACTGTGCTTGTTCCCAATTAACTGACAATCTCTCTGGGAAACCAAATGCGGCCTGTGCTGTGAATGAAAAGGAAGTTTGCGTACTGGTCAGCGAGAGTCAGCATGGCGGCTGTCAGATTCTCCTCCTGATTCTTTTGGGTACTGACTGGATTGACCTCCTTCAAGTGTGGCCATACCCCCAGGTCTGTGTGCCAGGGGGTTGAACAGCAAGCCCATAATTTTAGTGTTTTTGTTCTATTCACAAGACGAATAAGGAAAATGATAACGTTTGACAATGAGCTTTATTCCACTAATACTCTTCGTACTGAAGGTAAGAAGTCTTGTGACGTGAGAATAAGAATTAAAGATTGGAAAAGAGTGTGGAGACAGGGTGGACAGCGTGAAGGTTCTGGGGGCCCAGCAGACAGGACTGTGTTCTCCTACTTGTGGCCTGAGGTCTCTGGGCCCCGGTTCCTCCCACTGGAAGGCAAACACACTAACTAACGCCTTCCTCACGGGCTTACAGTGAAGCCCAAGGAGGCCATCTTGTGTCTGGCATGTAGTGAGATGTGTCCTCCGAAGGCAGCTACACGTACGTGAGCCTGGACGGAGCCTAATGGACTCTTGGTGAAGCCGCCATGTGTGCAAATCCACACTCCACCCCGGGGAATGTTTCTATCTATTGGCCTGAGAAAATGCATTCTTTGCAAAGCGCTGCTTAGACTATAGGCCGGAATTGAATGCTTGTATAATTTATAAACGAACCCCCTTCCTTATTTTTAATTTATTATTAATAAAATATCATGATGACAATGAAGATCTAATGATGTAAAGTACTGAACCCAAACTAGGGGCAGGCCCTCACTCAGCAACGTTTTCTCTTGTGTATTTAAAGTGAAATATAACTGGCGGCTAGCAACGGCACAGGGGATGGTAGCTGTCACTCTCGTGGTTGCTATTTATTATTTGGTGATTTCCGTTCACGGCTGGATCATATGATTGGTGTGAAGAAATGAAGCCTTCATCCCGACGTGGCATAAAGTATGTTCTTTCTTTGTTTTTCTTTTGGCTGTGCCGCACAGCTTGCAGAATCTTAGTTCCCCAACCAGGGATTGGACCCTGGGCCCTGGCAGTGAAAGCACTGAGTCCCAGCAACTGGACCGCCAGGGAATTCCCTAGCGTGTTCTTTCTTTTCTCACTTAAGGGCCTACTGAATTTTTGTTCTCATCACATTTGATCAGAGTTGTATGGGCATAACCTTAGTTTGAGGAAGCTTGCCTTTGAAACTGTGTTGGTGTCAGACATAAAGAATAAGGCAGATGGGTCTGTGGATTAATTTTAGAGTAATGAAGAGCGTTCTCATCTGGTTAAAATGATTGTGTTCATGCTGGCATTTTAAGATACATTTGCGGATTCGATTTTATGCCTAATATGTTTTTTATTATTTCCATTTACTACAGAAATTAATGGTGTTACGCTTACATAGGCCCGGAACTCCTCTTCAGACACTGTTTTTGTCAGGCTTGTGTTGGAAGGTTTTTAGAGCAAATTATAACCTAAGGCTGTCTTTGTCATGTTGCCATCTTGAACCCTCGGGGGAGGTAGGTAGGGCATACATAAGTACATAAATACACGCTGTCAAACATCCAAATAAAAATGTGAAAATATTCAATTTAAAAGAATGAGGATCTTATCTATACAGGGCCAAAACACCCAGATTTTTGGCTGTCTTTGAATCTGGGTGGGCGTGGAGAGTCAAAGAGACAGAGCCTGAGCTGGCTTGGTCTCTCTCTCTTTTATCTGGATTTGGAAAATAATCCGGAGCTGTGTCCTGCAAGCAAGCATCAGCCCTGAGTATGGAGGTAACTGCACCCCGCTAGATCTTCCGCTCCGTGATTTTCCCCTGCTCCAGGGCTCCCAGGAATTCCTCTCTCTGGGAGGCATGCCTCCAAAAATCACGAGGGCTTCCTGGAAGCACGGACGTTCTTACTTGTCTCTCGTGGCTAGTTTGGTGGTAGGCTAAGCCACTGGTGACTTTTTTCTCACAGTGGATATAGGCAAATGTCACTTGCATTTCACACTAAAATATTTAAACACACACAGACAGATTCAGGATCTCTGATTTCTCTAAGAAAGGGAACAGTTTGGGTAACAGTTATGAAATCAAAAGATGTTTTAAAATGTTCAGGATGGTTATAGTAATAACAGCTACTGTCTAGTGAGGGCTTTGTGGGGCTTGCTTTTTTATGTGCGTTATTTTTCCATAGGGTTTTTCCTGTGAGATAATGACTGGTAAGTAGCCCCAGTTTACGATGATAAAACGGAGGCTCAGAGAGGTTAAATAATTTGTCCAAGATCACACAGCTAAAGGATGGTAGAGCCAAGGGTCTGTCAGATTGCAAGCCTGCTTTTATTACTGTGTTCTGATAGAACCTCAACATGTTTGTATATATGACCTCTAGTCAGACTAGAGGTTAACCTATACGTGGTAGTTTACGGAGTGTTCCTGTTGTAACCCATGATCCATTTTGCTTTTTTTTTTAAAAAAAAAAAAAGAATGTCCCTTTCCTTCCATAAGGGATCCAATATGTTCCCTGAAGGAGTACATCCCACCTGCCTGAGAGTCACCTGCCTGTCAGCCCAGGGGAGATTTTGTCAACCTTTGTTGTCTTCAGATAATGTTACCAGAAATCATTTCTCTGTAATATAAAACGCTATTTTATAGCTTTTTGCAATTACACGTAATTCCCCATCCCACATAGAATTCTGATAAACCTCTCCTGAACTCAGAGACCTCATCCCCTGCCTACTACCCACAGTTCATACTACTTGAGACTCATTGGTTTAAAACTGATGTGTGAAGTATATCATTGAAACTGTGAGATAAAAGGTAATATAAAAGTCTCTTCTCCCTCCCATGAATATTGCATAGAGAAGATGTTGATTCTGAACTCTAAAAGCCAGCCAGCTCAATTGCACAGTGACAAAGGGAGTGGAGATCAGTGAGTTGGCATCTAACATCCCTGCTAGGAAAGCAAAACACGTACTCTTTTTATGGCGAGTCCAAGGCTACAAGGAGGCACCGATACCATGTCACTCGAGGGACAACTGAAAGGTTGCTTGGGACAGAGTCTCCACACAACTCTAGGGGGCACCACTCAATTTACGTTGTGCAGTGTGCAACATATACAACTGTACACAACAGTCCTGCTTGCACCAATATTAACTTCAGCTCAGTTCTCTGAGAGGATCTGAGCTTCTGTTCTTCATGTTGAAGATATTGTGTGAGATAATAGAAAATATATATTTCGGTTTCTGCCCCTGATTCCTGGGATGGAGCTTTAAAAACCCTTGTAATTTCCTAAGTGATAAGACCACCAGGAGCATCTTTTGTTCTAACATTTGGTCTTTGGCCCCAGTTCCTGACACTGAGCTCCTAAATCCCTTGGGATTTCCTGGGTGATAGGAGAGTCCTTTGTTCCAAGGAGGCGATTCTGGGTGGACTCCTGAAAGGCGGCTGGTCACCAGAAAGACCAAACCATGATTAGAGGCTTGGAATTTTCGCCCCACCCCCATTCCCCAGAGTGGAGAGAAGCTGGAGAGGGAGAGCATATTGATTTCCCACGTGATGAGGGCTCCGTAAAATCCCAGTGGTATGGGGGGTCCAGGAGTTTCCAGGTTGATGAACACATCCACATACCAGGAGGGTGACACACCCCAACTCCACAGGGACAGGAGTGCCTGTGCTCGGGACCCTCCCAGGCCTGCCCTGTGTATCTCCTCTTGTGGCTGTTCTTCTGTATTACTCTATCGTTTAATAAACTGTAAATGTAAGTTGTGTTCCTTGAGTTCTGTGAGCTACCCTGGCAAATTAATAGAACCTGAGGAGGGGGTTGTGGGAATCTCTGACTTGTAGCCAAGTCAGACAGAAGTTGCAGGTGACCTGGGGACCTGTTCCTTGCAACTGGCATCCCAGGTGGGACCGAGCCCTTAACCTGTGGGATTTGGTGCTACCTCCAGGTAGATAGCGTCACAACTGAGTGAAATTCTAGGACACCCAGCTGGTGTCTCAGAGTTGCCTGATGCAGGGCAAACTCCGCCACACATGGTGTCAGGAGTGTTGTGAGTGTGGAGGTGTGAGAATCAAGGAAAGACACAGGGGTGAAGACGGGGGTCTCTCAGTACAGTATGAATGTGCTCTTTTGGAGGAATAACCTAGTTGTCTACTCTTAACTGCTATCCTAGAGAAAGTTCCCGAGTAACAGACGTTGGGAACAGGTCAATTTTGCTTTCGAAGGAGGTCAACTTAAGCTAAGAAGTGCAGACCGAAATCTGGCTCTATGTTGAAAGATCTTGAGGGGATGGGGGTGGCCCGGATCAAGGAGCTGGGAGACCTTAAAAGAGGGAAAAGGGCACGTTTTCCATCGCTGCGATCTCCTTTTAGAATGTGGTCTGGGTCCCTCCAATCAGCCACGTCCAGCTTGCTCCTCTGTACTCTTTCCAAAGCACTGGACCTCATTAGGGTTCTTTTGATGAAATGTTGATATGGCTAGAAGTTTCATAAGCTGAAAACGCAAACACTCTTGGGCTTCAGAAGTCTATGAAGTGGAAATTATTACAATCCTTCTGGGGTACCTACCATGTGACAGGCCTGGGAGATACAACTAAAACTGGCAGAGACCTGATGCCGGTGAGAGGCGGCCGGCACGCACTAAGATGTTTATATATTTCATGTGTTGGATCTCCATAAATGTAAGAGGTAGTGCACGTGATCTGGGTGTCAGAACACTTCAACATTAAATAAAGGGCCGAAAGATCAACCTTTTCAAAGTATAAATGAAGTTATTATCAAAAGCAATTAAAAGTGATTGAAAGAGTCTTGCCAAAGACAGACAGATATAAAGGACACAGTAGCTGGTATGTAAGCCAAAGAAACAGCAGGAGTCCAGTGTGCTGACTGGTGAGAACAGAAACCACCCACCCCCATGCAACCTGCGGTCCACATGAACTTGAGCTGAATGTTCTATGATATTCATTAGCATAACTTTACTATTCCAAGACTCTCTTTCCCAGGAAAATAACTTAATTGTTCACTATAGGAACAATTTGTGGGACCCACCAGCTCTTCTATAGAAAGCATAGTTTTCATACCAAGTTTGGATTCTTTGCCTAAAATGTCTTCCCTTGTCTTTCCCAACAATCCTGAAGTATTGTATTACAGCATGATCTTTAGTCAGTCCTAATCAAGCATCCCCCTCCTCTGCCCCCTCATAGAAAGACCTACCTTAAACCTGAAGTGATCTGGAATATACCACTCTTTTCAAAGAGATATTTTTTTCTTGAACTCTCCGTATCTGTCCAGAAAGCAGAGCCTCCCCAAATAATTCAATCATCATAAATCCCCTCCCTAGGAGTTTTGCAGCCAGAGAGTCACTCCTGTCACTGAACGTGAGAAATCAGAAATTGGCACTGGCTAGGACTTCCCTGGTGGTCCAGTGATTAAGACGTCACTTTCCAATACAGGGGGTGCAGGTTCAATCCCTGGTCAGGGAGCTAAGATCCCACATGGCTCACGGCCAAAAAACCAAAACATAAAAGAGAAACAATTTTGTAACAAATTCAATAAAGACTTAAAAAAAAAATAGTCCACATCAAAAAAATCTTAAAAAAAAAAAAAAAGAGATTGGCACTGGTATAAGAAATCACCTAACAGATAGGTACCCTTTTTCCCACTCATCTTCCTTTATTAAGATGGTATATAAGGCCCCCAATTCTAACCATCTTTTGAGTCACAATTTTCTGTGAACTCCCACAAATTGAGGTGAATAAAAAGCTGCCTTTTCTCTTGCTAATATATCATTTGTCAGTTTAATTTGCAGAGCTTCAATACTGAAACTAAGAGTATAGAAGAATAGTGTTTACTCTCCAACAAACCAAATTTTAAAATGTCAACAATATTCAGTCGTGTCCTTCCCATTTCAAGATGCTATCAAAGCTCTGTGGAGCTCCCCCGCACAGCAATAAACTCAGCTTCGCCTTGTCAACATGGAGTTGGTGATACTTGGACAGTCAGCCCTTGACTCTGCAATTCAAAAAGTGGTGAGAAACTTCTTATATAACAGAAAGGCTTCCACCTAGCCATCATATTACAACTCCACTGGAAATCACAGTAAAAGTATTCCTTTTTGTCAGGAGGCAAGTCTTAAAAATATTTGAAAGAGATTTGTCCCAGAAATGAAAATTTGTGTATGGGCAGAAAGGGATAGAATTTTTCATTAGATCCCACATAGAGATGGAGTGCTGTGCTTTGGTTTGCAAGACTCTAAATGTCCTATAAGATGTTAATTCTGCCATTAAACAATTAGTTTGAAGACTTAGTATAGCTCATCCCTCACAAACTTGGATCCCAACATATTGAATTCATAAAACACTCATGGCTATAGCAGAGTTCATTAAATAATTTGCCATAGCTCACCTGGTCACTTCATTGGCTCCTGAGATGCGAATACAGTGGCAGATAACAGAGCCCATGTATAGTGAGGGGGGCCATACCCCATCCTCTTCCAAGGGGCTCAGGGGTTTTTAGGAAAAGGTAAAGAGCAAGCCTTAGGAATAGATGTGCATCTTGGTTTCCTGGAAGCTAGTCACAAGGCAGTATAATCTTCTTCAATTCTGTGACAATAACTGGTAGAACATTTTTCTGCTTTTTAGATTGAGTTAAAATGATAGCCCAGATTCGGTTCTTCCCTGTAATAGTAAGACTGTTATTTCAAAGTGCAGCCAAGATGGTTAGACTAGTTCCAGAGCCATTGATTGCTGTTTCCATTAAAGGAATAGTACAATTCAACTAATTATTATTTTTCCATTAAAATGAACATCGGTTACCCAGAAGAAAACAGAGACTGATTTTTCAACCCTGAAGCCTATTACGAGGGGTTGGTACAAAATATGTAAAGAACTTGGTTGTTGACTGTCTTAAACTGAGCAGAAACGTATAGAGTAGGTAACAAAATTGGTCAGAAGACTCTAATTAATAAGAAAAATATAAGGAATGACTATTATGCTTTGGAATGGTATGATTACAGTACCATTTGAAAGAGGGAAGCCAACTCCTCTAGGTATGCTAAAATCATTTTACCAAAATGATTTTAAAATCTTCCACGTGTTTTAAATGGCATACGTTCTACTAACTTCATTCACAGATATAATAAGGGCAATACAAACAATGTTAAGAGCTGTTACGTGGCAGGAAATGATATAATACAGATAAGGAAAATGAAATTATGGTCTTGTAAGATTCTATCTCAGGTACCTCAGAGAATTGGCACTCGGACTGGTTATCAGACCTAAGAAAGGATGAAATTGCTCTTAAGGGGTTGTGCTGCATGAAAACCAAAATAACATCAAGCTTCAATAATTCAATTCTAGGGAAGGCTGAGGAGGGTGGGTTTGTTTCCAATAGAGCACAAGAGGGTTCTGGCTGGTGTCTTAATTGCTGTTTTAAAATAATGAAGAGAACTAAAACTTTTCTAACAGCCTCTTCCTATTTGTCCAAAAAGCAAAGTCGAGCGTAAGTATTTGACAGTTGACACAAGGATGCTTTGTTTGGGAAAACATCAGAAGGTAGGCTATTAAGAGCTGGAATAATACCAAGGGACTTCAAAGAAAGAAAGAGAAGGCATGAGGAATAAATAGGCAGAACTGAACTGAGAAGAGATAGCGCCAAGGTGTGCCAGACACAGTGGTCCTTTTCTTCTCCCGGGACATTTGAGATTCTAAGGAGAGGAACAAATCCATCCAGCTCACAGCGCGGCTCAGTCAGGAATGTGACTTCCAGGGAGAACGTGCAATGGCATGAAATCCTTTGCAGAGAAATCTCACGGGCAGTCCTTCGACTCCTGCTGAAATTCCCAGGATCCACAGGGAGGTCTGCTTCTGAGCAGGGAAACCCCATCTCCTGTTGGCAAGGTTACCTTTAAGGCTCCCACACAACTATTCCAGAAGACTGAAGGGAAGAAAGAGTCTTGACGGTATGTTTCCCAAAGCCTTAGGCATTGTCTCCCCCATTAAAGACTTCTGAACTGATTCAATTTGAGATTGAATTTGACTAAACTGTTTAAATGTCAAGCAGAGAGAGCTCCACGGTGTCCTTGGAAACACAGTATCTTCTGAGCCAGGCTCTACCCTCTGTCTGGGATTAAAGGGGGTGGGGCGAGGGGGCTTGGGGAGCCCGTTCTGATCAACAGCTATTTCTTGGGCTCAGGCTATGTATTTGGTTCTGTGGCACAGACCACGATAGAGGCATGATGTCTATTTTCAAGAAGTTTGACTCCAGGTAGAATTAGCATTACTTTACTGTTCCAGCGAGTGTCTTGCTGGGCAAATGGTTGGAATGTTCACTTCAGAAACTTACCAGCAAGATCCGTCACCCCTTCAATGGAAAGTATCAACAGACAGTCGGTGCCCTAAAATTCTTTGAATCCTTGGTTTGAAAACCCTCACCTCATTCTTTTCGTTAATCCTGGACTGTTGTACTGTGATCCTAACTCGATTCGAATCATGGCTCAGCTTTGAAAAACTCACCTTTCAACCAAACTTCAAATGCTCGGTAAGATCCAACCTTGCCCTTTTCCTCCCAAGATGCTTCCAGAACTATTTGGAGGTGGTGCTCTCCCTCACGGCAGTAAGCGGTAAACTCAGCTTTGTCTCATCAAGAAGATGTGTCGGCAACAGGGATATACCCACAAATCAATGGTAGGTAGGTGGTAGAACCAGAATTCCACACCAGTGTTATCTGATTCGAACACCCACTCTCTCACAGCTACATATAGTGCTTCTCCTGAGTGGGGTGGGTACTCAGATTTCTCTGGGATAGAATTTGAACAAAAAGAAAACTTTGTGACCGAAAAGCAAACACAAAACCCCTCGAGTCAAACCAACACCTGAAAGTTATTCCACCCAGGCAATTTTCTGTTGCATTAGACACAAGTCTGTGTGATTATATAACAGAAAATTGACTCTGCAAAATAACTGTAATTGTACCATCTGACAAGTAAACTACATGAGAGAATAGGAAATTCCTTTTAAATGAATACCTTGTAAAGGAATAGAGGGAACAACGACATCCATATAGGCCCCATTTCTATTTTTATTTTTTTGCTGACAAATACCCTTTGTCAATATTTTCTGACCAGCTATTCATTTGAAAAGGCGTCCCTGTTCTCTTCGTTTGTATCCTGTTTGCTGTCTGGTACAATTACAGAGTAAATTAAGTTGGCTACCACAATATGCATTATGCTCTTCACGCCAGTAGAAGCTGTAGTCGTTAAGACATTTCTATTGTAACTCCACGTTTCATTCCATTGAAACTTTCCAAAACATTATCCTTTGGGGTTAAATTTTTCCTTGCTTCTTTTGAGGCCAGTTTTTAATTTTTTTTCTTTTTGGAACATAGAAAAAGATTGCCTGCAGCTGCTTTTGAGTTATTGGTGAATTAAATCAAAATGGCTGTTTCCATTGTAAAATACTTTGTTTTGTAATCTCTGCAAAACACAACAGAGAAAGTTATCCCAACAGAAATCCTCATAACACTTTAAGAGTTATGTAAAAGGCAAATTTATTACTATTTGCTGATTAGACTGATTTCCAGGTAAAAAACCCAAACAACCCTACCTTATGAAGATAAGAAAGCAAATTACTAATTCAGTAAGTTCAAACACTTAGCTATGTTAAAAAGGCACCATTCTTCACTTATTGACAAATATTAAGTAAGTGCCTACTTTGTGCTAAATGCATTTAGTCTCTTCAATAACCCCTGTGGACAAAATACTGTTTTGCAGATGAAAATACAGAAGCATAAATTGATGCAAATTAGAAAAACAAGGTAAAATGAACACTTTTAATAAATTAATGGAAACTAATTAATGTTATTCAATGAACATTTATTGAGCACCTACTCTGTGCCATTGGGACTACAAAGGTGAGGAAGACAGACATGGTTCCTGACCTCATAGACCTTGTCCTGTGTAATGTTTTTAATTCTTGGGGCTGTTAAGAGGATTCTATAAAGCAAAGGATATTAAACAACAAAAAAAAAGCATTTCATCTGTAGGGGGCCAAGTATCTCTAAAGTGAAAAATGTATAATGTATCTCAAATGGGACACCTTCTAGTGTGTAGAGATAGATAATCTAGTTTTGTCATTTTCAAACTCTACTTCTAGATGTCCATACAGGCCTTTCTCAAAGTCCCACATGAATGGGAGAGGTACAGACAGATGAAAGGAAAGCAGGGACAAGATGGAAGAAGGCTACGTACTCCATTTTAATAAGAACAATCCTATGATCTTTTTACATATTAGTTTCTAATATTATTGGAAGAAAGGATGCTACTTCAAAAAAAGAAAGGGGCTTCCCTGGTGGCACAGTGATTAAGAGTCCGCCTGCCGATGCAGGGGACACGGGTTCGTGCCCCGGTCTGCGAAGATCCCACATGCCGCGGAGCGGTGGGCCCGTGAGCCGTGGCCGCTGAGCCTGCGCGTCCGGAGCCTGTGCTCCACAATGGGAGAGGCCACAACAGTGAGAGGCCTGCATAACGCAAAAAAAAAAGAAAAAAAGAGGATGCCATTTCAAAATCATTTTTCTGGTCTAAATACCTCCCAAGAAAACCCTTGTATCTACTATATCATTTCCTTCTGTTTTAGGTTGAATACAAAAATGGGAATAATTAGATTACTTAGATTACTGAATGGTCAAGACAAGAATTTCAGATGTGATCATAATTAATGCAAATTGTCCTCCTACAGATCTTACTCAAGAATTCATTTCAATATTGAAGAAGCCAAGAGGACCATACAGTTCAAGAGCTGAAGGTTTATTCACGTCATGCACCGGGAATTTCAAATTAGAGATGGATCTGTAAGATAAAACTTCATTTAGGGAAGGCCTGGGAAGAAAGAAACTCCCTACTACAAAGGATGGCCTCCCACACATTCGAATCATTGCACCCAGGATAATCATCTGTCTTGTTCAAAAGCATCAAAGGAAATGAACCAGATCACCTTTCTTCATTTTCCAGAGAAAATCATCCACTGTGTGAATCGAAGCCATTCTGGATCAGAAGCCCCTCTGCTGTCAGATGAAGAGATGTTATCAAACCCACGTATAGAATATCCAAGACCAAGGGACAATTTATCAAGATGAGGAAAGTTCTCTAATCATCTAAATCCAGATGCTTAGGAGAATCCACACTGTTCAAGAGCTGCAGGCCCTTCTGGCAACAGGGAAATTAGTACTTCCTGCAGCACTTTTGGCAGCTCTGGAAATAACACTAACCCTTTATCAACTTCAGCCATGCTTATTGTTATCTAGTCCAAGCTCATACCTCTCGCCACACGACAGGCCAATAAACTGAGAGACGAGGTGTTAGGGCAAGGAATTGCAACTTTATTCGGAAAGCTGGCAGACAGAGAAGATGGTGAACTCGTGTCCCAAAGAACCATCTTGCCTGGGTTGGAATGCAGGCTTCTTTTAGACTGAAAGGGGAGAGGCTGTGGCTGGTTGTCGTGAACTTCATGCTGGAATCCTTCATTCCTGCAGCTGTCCACATAGGTCTGGTCACAGGTTCCTGTAAACCTGTAACAAGACGAAGGATATTCTCTACTCTGCAACTTTTTATCTCCATATGAATGGAAAAGTGTTATACCTTTAAAGGTCAGAGCCTTGAGTATGGGCTCTCCTGCATATTTCAGGCTATAGGCAACATTCTTTTACAAAAGGCTCAGAGCCAGCATGCCTAAGCACAAGCAACAGAGCACAGGGTTAGAGCTAAAGGAATAGATCCAATATGGAGTCAGGTTTGTTCTTCTCTGTTACGCTGTGACTAGTGGAGACCCATTGTGCTAGTTCTGGGTAACTGTGCTTTATGTCAGATCTGAACCAACCAAGAAGATCAAGAGTAAGAGATAAGAACCCCTGAGAGGACTAGGTCTTCCTCATTGATTGTGTTCAAGATGCTGAATACTTAGGAGAAAATAAATATTTACTGATGAATCAATGAACGCACAGGAATATTACAGACCCAGCAAGTACCATACACAAAATGAAGGCTGTGGTGGGGAAGTGAGATAGAATAGACAGGGGAACAGAGGCTCATCCAGTGCACTGAAAGCAAGAAACTAGAAAATGAGACAAAACTCATCTCCCGTGGGCAGTCTCTCATACACTATACTGTGTGGGGAAAAGCCCTAACAGGCTTCCCTGGTCGTAGCCAATCCAGGCCAGAGGAATCAGAGGCTGTCGTAATGCAGCAATTACCCTGCATTACCAAATTGATCCCAAACATGAAATAAATCCCCTGTTTGGGGCCATTTGAGTGACCTAAACTCTCACCCTAATCTAGTGATGATTTATAAAGTTGTTTTTATCTAGGTTGTAATCTAGGTCACGTATGGTTTAAGAGACTATACTTGGATTTGGTAAAGCAATATAAAACAGCTTGAGCAACACCTAGAAGAAATCTGGCCTTGGGGTCAGCCACATGCGGAGGCTCTCATCTGTGTGACGGGAATAAGGGTGGAATAGGAGAACCCCTTTATAAAACAATGTCTCCCCCCTCTCCTCTCACATAGTCTGAAAGTTCATCACTAAGCAGCATGATGAAGAGGCATGAGCATTGGATTTGGCATCCGACCTATAGATTTGCCACTTATGAGAGGTGTAACCTTGGACAAATTCCTTCCATCTCTAAACCTTCATTTGGAACATTTGAGAATAATTCCTATTCAGTAGGGTTATGAAGTTTAAGCAAGGGAGTGTGTGAAGCCCCTGACCCATTGTAGCTACTCCACATGTATTGTTATTGTTGTTATTAATTCATTGCCTTGAGCTGTGATGACGATTTTGTACACAAAGGCTACAATAAACCAGTGTAGCCACAATGGAAAAAAGCATGGAGTTCCTCAAAAAGTTAAAAATAGAGCTACCATATGATCCAGCAATCCCACTTCTGGGTATTTATCAGAAGAAAATGAAAACACTAATTTGAGAAGATATATTCACCGTGTTCGTTGCAGCATTGTTTGTAACAGCCTAGACATGGAAACAACCTGAGTGTCCATCAGTGGATGAATGGATAAAGAAGATGTGGTGTATAAATACAATGAGGTATTATTCAGCCATGAAAAAAGAATGAAATCTTTCCACTTGCAATGACACGGATGGACCATGAGGGCGTTATGCTGAGTGAGATAAGTCAGACCAAGAAAGACAAATACTATGTGATCTCACTTACCTGTGGAATTTAAAACAAAAACCAAAACCAGCCTCACAGATACAGAGAGCAGACTGGTGGTTGCCAGAGGAAGTGGGGGATGAAGAGGGGGCAAAACCGGTGAAGAGGATCGAAAGGTACAAACTTCCAGTTATAAAATAAATAAGTTATGGGGATGTAACATACAGCATGGTGACCACAGTTAACAATACTGTATTGCATATTTGAAAGTTGCTAAAAGAGTAGATCTTAAAGGTCCAAAAAAATCGTAACTACGTATGGTGATGGATATTCGCTAGACTTTTTGTGGTGATCATTTTGCAGTGTGTATAAATATCGAATCATTATGTTATACACATGACACAAATATAATGTTATATGTCAATTATACCTCAGTTTAATAAATAAGTAATAAACAAAGAAACAAACAAACAAAGAAAGTCGGAGAGAGGTCAGGGCTTGAACATTTGTTAGCACCTTGGCCAGGATTAGCTGTTAGTAACCAGGAAGAGGATGCATCATGGAACCAGGAGAAGGGACAAGGGGCAAAAAAAAAGGCATTGCTGTTTGTGGTTTATGGGTTTCCTCTGTCATTTTCTTCTACTTTGCAGGAGCGAGCCCCTTCTTCTCCAGGCAAATTTGCTTCCTTCTAGGCGGCAAGGAATTGCACAGATTACGTGAGAAGCAATTGCGTACGGCTCTCAAGCTGCCCTTCCTTCTACTTGGTGTTTTCCTGTGAAAATGTGGCCACCAGGGTTCGTGCACATCTCAGGGGCCGCAGTTCTAGTTCATGGGAACCTTTTAAACGTAAGTGGACCCCCGAGACCTGAGTGAACTTCCAGTTTAGTGTTTATAAAACCTAATAGAAATTCTTACAAGTCTCCTAGTTTTTCTAGGGGAATTAGAGTACACAAAAGCTTTTAAAGTCTTTGTTTATAAAATGGAATAAATAAAAATAGAGTTGTCATATGTTTCCATTTACGAATCACAGGAAAAGCCTGTTTAGCTCCTTATTCCTCTAATATCAATACCTTATCAAGACTTCCTCTTCTGTAAACTACCTCAGGAATCATGTCAGCTCTTCAAGGCTGTAAACATGTTCCGAGAGCATGTTTCCCAACTGTGTTAGTCTGTAGAAATCCTAGTTGATAGGACTCCTGAAAATGCTGGTCAGAAAGCTTCCAGAGGTTTCATATGGTGGTAGATGCCAACTGAAATGCCATCCCAGATGCCAACTCAGGATTCTTCTATGAATAATTAAATACAGAATGAGTCAAGTGCTACAAAGAGTGATTTTGCTTACATGTTCTACATCAGAAAAAAATTCTGTAATGAAATAAATATTAATTTTCATGCATGGACTCTGTCCAAAGAATTTTCATTCTGTTTGGAGAAATGTTTGAAGTATGATCGGATCATTATACTTAAGGAGACGCTGAACTCTTATCTCAGTGTCCTAGATGTAATTTACAGCCTTATGTAAATATAATGTAAAATAGGGTAATTTTATTTTAGCATCTTTATTGGAGTATAATTGCTTTACAATAGTGTGTTAGTTTCTGCTTTATAACGAAGTGAATCAGCTATACATATACATACACCCCCATATCTCCTCCCTCTTGCATCTCCCTCCCACCCTTCCTTTCCCACCCCTCTAGGTGGTCACAAAGCACCGAGCTGATCTCCCTGTGCTATGCGGCTGCTTCCCACTGGCTATCTATTTTACATTTGGTAGTGTATATACGTCCATGCCACTCTCTCACTTCATCCAAGCTTATGCTTCCCCCTCCCCATGTCCTCAAGTCCATTCTCTATGTCTGCGTCTTTATTCCCATCCTGCCCCTAGGTTCTTCAAAACCATTTTTTTTTTTTAGATTCCATATATATGTGTTAGCATATGGTATTTGTTTTTCTCTTTCTGAATTACTTCACTCTGTATGACAGACTCTAGGTCCATCCACCTCACTACAAATAACTCAATTTTGTTTCCTTTTATGGTTGAGTAATATTCCATTGTATATATGTGCCACATCTTCTTTATCCATTCATCTGTCGATGGACACTTAGGTTGCTTCCATGTCCTGGCTATTGTAAATAGAGCTGCAATGAACATTGTGGTAGATGACTCTTTGAATTATGGTTTTCTTAGGGTATATGCCCAGTAGTGGGATTGCTGGGTCATATGGTAGTTGTATTTTTAGTTTTTTAAGGAACTTCCATACTGTTCTCCATAGTGGCTGTATCAATCTACATTCCCACCAACAGTGCAAGAGGGTTCCCTTTTCTCCACACCCTCTCCAGCATTTATTTAAAATAGGGTAATCTTAAAGTGAAAATGTTTTGAATAGCTATTAGAGAATGGAAGTGGGGGGACTGTAGCTAAGTAATATCCAGAAAAGCCTTATCTTTTCTGAGTTTTCGAATTTATAAAAGTAAATGACACTTAAAAAATTCCATAAGAATGATATACAAAAAAAAAATAGACAGCTTACCCTTTAATTGAACTTTGGAAATGTTGGAAATGAAGATTATTTTAATAAGGCAAATCTCTGAAAAATTTTCAGTTGCTAGTTTGATATTTGCATGTGCACTTTTATTATGCATTGTGTGCCATGCAAGAATATGAATAAATTTATGAATATCTTCATTTTAATGGCTTTTATATCTGTTTATATTTTCATCTGAAAATTACTAAGAATGATTGTGATTAATTGAGACTGGAAGTAAAAATGACCACGTGGTTATCTATATTCTGTTTCATCATCATATTGTATAAATATTCATTATTTCATTATAGGCATTTCATTATAGGCATACCATTATAGGCATCATTATAGGCATTATAGGCATTTCATTATAGGCATTTCATTATAGGCATACCAAGAGTAATGATGTATCGTTTCATCATGTGGCTTTTTAAAATTTATATTTGTTTGATTTCAGATATGATCTTTTCTACAAGGCTAGTCTTTGAGCAGGTGTTCATTTAAGTGGGCTTCATTGTTTTTTGGGAGAGTTTTTCTGCATAAAATTAAACTGCCAAAGCAATAGACTCTAAAAATGTTTGGCCTCAACATCCTATTTTAATTATACCTTTTAAATAGGTTTAAATGCAGTTAACCAAAACAAATCTTTCAAGAATAAACATTAAGCCAAACTCCAAAAGTCCCCACACCACTTGCTACTGGAAATTAAAATCCTCCCAGAGCACAAAGAAGATATATGTATGTGAACAAAGAAACAACATTTCCCGCTATTTATGGAGGGAAAAATGATTTCTTTTAAAAGTAATGCTTATTGTCTCCTTATCTGGAGAGCTTACTGATTTGATATTTTCCTAAACTTATTTTAAAAGGATGTTGAAAAGGATTCTTTGTTCTAGTCTTTGAATGAAAATTACATATCCACAGAGTCTAACTACAGTGTATCTTGAACCATGACACAATGATGTCTTTATGACATTTACAATAAAATAAGAAGTTTAGAATGTTTGATTAATCCTTGTGGGCTTTCATAATCCATTTTCTCACCTGTATGTGTTCCCAGAGTCTGCAAATCCTTTAATCCATTCATCAGACTTGCCTATAAATGTGAAAGTTGGGACTCAGTGAGGTCTGACTATTCTAGAAGGTAACTGAGTATTTGCCTCTTGGCCTGAAAAACAAACTTGCTTTTTGCAGTGGGTGACCTGTAGCTCCTTCATCTCAGGCTAGAGTGCCTGCCAGCGATTTGCTTCATCTGTTTTTGAGAAATGATCCGACTTAAGAGTTGATCTCTATCTCAAACTGGTAAGAGAACCAAAGGGTTTATCAGTTATGAAAATTGATAAAAATTGATTTCACATTATGAAAATTCTCCTGAATCTTTATTTTGAGCGTGAAGAGCAAGCAGGCAGCTGGTAGTCATTTGGAACCTGGTGCCAGGCCCTGCCAGGATACTCTGAAGGAGTGACCTGCAATCAGCTGGTAGAGAAATGAAGGAATTAGAACCAGGCTCCTGATAAAGCACAATGTCACCAAAGTTGCAAAACTAAGTACGTCTCATCTGTGCTGAGAAATTACCAGGATACACTGGATATGTATTTAGTCTAGGAATCTGTAGTTCACATGAAAAAAGAACATGGAAAGGGCTATTATTAGCCTTTAGGAAGGAAGTTTCAGGGTTATCTCGGTGGTTGCCGCTTACTTTGATTCTCATTGTTTTTAGGCAGGTGTCTGGCCCCTTCTTGCCAGGCTGGCTGGCATTTTGTCTTATTCGGAAACACATTTGAACATCTGCAAGTCATTTGTAACCAAGCGATCAGCATCAGGTTTCCATGTATCTTCTGCCATTCTTTAACCCACAACAAATACATTGATTTACCGTGACAAACTTGCAAAAAGTTTCTCCCTTTGGCAGTGATTTACAACAAGTTCTACTAACAAAATGCATTCTTGCTGCTCTCAGCTTGAGGGGGGGAGAAAAAGTTCTTCTCCATTTTGCTGTCCCATAGGGTATGGCTCAAGTAGGGACCCAAAGAGTTATTTTAACAGGAATAAGCAGTAACGATTTGCCTAATAAGAGAAATCACTTTTCAGTGGTCTTCAGTTTATGGTTTATTATGTTGTTACTTAGGTTTTTCACTACTTTGTAAAAAAGCACAAAACTTTGGTTTTTTTCATTCTAATAACTTACACAATTTCTCTTTAGTGTGTGTCTAACCAACTTTGTGGTTTTGGACCGAAAATAAACAAATCAAGTCAGATAAAATGGTAGAAACAAGATGCCTCTTTCAAAACAGCCCATTGGGAAGAGCAGACATGGAGGCTGAAGCGCTCACCACGCTGGGCAATTTTCTTTGAAGCATCTCTCTTCACACAACCTGTATCCAAGTGTGTCATGCTTTTCAATGTAGTTCTAGAGTTAAAGGTCACAGCAGATGAGAAAAAAAAGTAAATGGAAAATACACACTACTATATATAAAATAGATAACTAATAAGGGCCTACTGTATAGCACAGGGAACCCTACCCAATACTCTGTAATGACCTATACAGGAAAAGAATATAAAAAAGAGTGGATATATGTATATGTATAACTGATTCACTTTGCTGTACACCTGAAACTAACACAATATTATAAATCAATTATACTCAAAAAAAATTTTTTTAATAAATTTAAAAAAAAAGGTAACAGAGAAGGAAAACACTGGCAAGTAAATAATTATAGCTGAAGCCGAGCCAGAAAGACAGGAACTGTGAAGTTCTTTGCAAGGGAGTGAACCAAGAAGCTTCAAGTATTGGAGGTGATATGTCTTCTTATACAGGGTCTTGAAAAGATCAAGCATTAAGCGATGAGAAAAACAAAAAGGGGGATAAAGAAAACACTTAAATCCAAGATGAAGTTTGGGCAAAGTAAATCAATGGCTAATGTCCGGAATAATGAGAAGGACTCATTAAACTCTGAATGCGAGGAGGGAGGGGACCCGGTGCTGGGGTGGGATGGCAAGGCATCCAAGCTGAGACACGGGAACCAGGTGGTCCAAGCCTAGAGGCAACAGGAAGCTGGGGATCTACATGTGGGTTTAGATGGGAATGTAAACCCAGAGGCCCAAGTTCTTAGTCATCTTAGCACCTCTGATATGCCCCCAAAGACTTTATTTTTTGCTAAATGATTTCATCTATTGCTTTCAGGGCCTCTAAAGTGGATTAATGTTCTTACCTGCCTCCATCTTCCTTTCCCATTTGGCTTTAAGTAAAGAGAAAGGCAGGACAGTAAAAAGGGGGTCCCAAGTCCAGATCATGAATATCCTTTGAAACCTCCCATGAAAAAGAACATATTTAGGACAACTAGCCTGCTTAATCTCTCGAATGTTTGACTACACTATAACTGAATTTGCCATGTGTCGAAAGGATGTGATTAATATCTCACCTCAATTTCCTGGTTATCCTAACTGCAAATAAACAGAGTCACACTGCTGATATTAACTTTAGAGATCTTTCTTGGAGGACAGTAAGTATACGATTTTCAAGTGCCCTGAACTAAACTGGAGCTTTGCAAATACTTATGATGAGAAATTGTCATTTTTAATTGCTCCAAGCATATGATGGCAAAAAACTAATCATGTGCATGTAAGGCCCAAAATTCATGAGTTAAATTATAAAAATACTTTCTCCCTCTCTGTCTCACTATATCAATATCTTTATCTACGTATATATAATTAAACCAAACTTTATTTTTCCAGTTGATTGGACCACACCAATAGTATTATAAAAAATTCCAGCCAAGAAATAGTCAGTCACAGCATTTTTGTTAATAATTCCAAATGTTCCTACTCAAGGGAGGAAAGAATGCTTTCCAGCCATAAATCTTTCTACTGTACAGTGAAGCTGCAATTGTTCCTTTTGTCATGATAGTACCAAATGCAAGGAGGAGTCTGATTTCATCCATCTTGACAAAATAAAGGTGCTATTTCTACTTTTCTATTTTTTTCAGTTGGTCGGAGCTATCTGTAGGGGTGTGAAAAAATCATATAGAGGCGCCATGATTTCTGATGGTCTCACCTACTATTGAAAAACGTGTGGGCCACCCCCAAGCTCTTAGAACCGAATGAACAAGGGCTCTTTGGATATGTCACTGACATTTATTGCTTGTCTGTGGTTTCTAAAAGAGAGGAAGTGTGAGGATTAGAGAAGATTTGTAAACTGTATGTTACAGGAATCCATTTGGAGTCTCCTATCTGAATGCTAGAACTAATGCAACGTTTTTCTATGGGGCAGATTTTTATAGCATTAAACATTATACATCAAGAATTATTCTGACCTCCTCTGATTTCTCAGTTCATTTCCAGTTTCTCTGTTTAGGTACAAGGAAAGATAGCAGATGGTGTCCACATGTAGTGCGTGAAAATTTCTGCAACCAAACCAGTCAAGAATCACCTTCTGTCGGTTCCATCAAAAGGTCATTAACCAAATTTCATTCTTACCTGAGCCAGGATTTGCTTATCTTTGCTTATGATTCTGGCCAAACTGAAACCTCGATTGTGCTACCCAGGCTCATCAGAGGTCAAAGCTAAATTCCAGTTCTTGCCCACTGGTTGTTGATTGAATAATTAGGCACAAATTCACCCCTGCCAAGATTCCGGGGACGAAGAGGAGAAGAGAGCATAGGAGGAAAAGTAGAAGAGGAAATGGTTATGAAACTTCCTTTCAACTTTAAGTCATTGACACCTGGTTCTGGAAGAAATATTGAGGAAATGATGTGAACGTTCCTTTGTAGTAAGAGGTAGTGATAGGTTTCATCAGGGCTGCCCAGGGGTGGGGAGACCACTTGCCTGGGGATGGCTTTCCACCTTCTCCTCCCCTGACCAATTCCTCTCATCTCAAAACTCAGCAGGACCTCAGACTTGTGTGCTCTTATAGCACTTTGTATCACTTTCAGGTTTCAATTCCTATCACATGTAAACAGTTGACTATGAGAGGGCCTGTCTGCCCTATAAAACTGTAAGCTCACTGCGTAGGGAGCATGCTTTGTTCAAAGCTGGGTTTCCTGCAGTAAAAAGCACAGAACTCTGCACGTGCTAAATGCAAAAAAAAGAAGGAAAAAAATTCCCCATTCAGTGAGAACGGGGAAAACAGAGATTTAAGTTGAAAAAATGTTTTCAAATAATCTTAAGAATAATAATAATCAATGAGAACATCTTTTTACCAAGATCTCCAAATTTAGTACAAGAGGCAGGCACCAAAATCACAGCACCTCTGTCCGTGTTTCTTTAAAGCCAGTTAGTTATGAGTATTTTCTTTGCAACATTACACATTTCCTCCGTCTTCACACATGGATTCTTTAAAAAAGCTTTTTATTTTGATATAATTTGTGACTTAATGAAAAGTTGCAAATATGGTCCAAAGACCCTCTATACACCCTTTACCAAGAATATCACTTATTGCCCACATTTTACCCTATTTGCTTTATCATTTGTGACCCCCGCCCCGTTCCATCTCTCAGGAGGGATCTTCTGAGAGTGAAGGACAGACACGTCACGGCGAGTCCTAAATATGTCAGCGTATGTTTTCTAAGAAATACGCTTAGAAAACGTAAAGTCTCTTACACGTGCCCTCCTTGTACACAACACAGTTATCCAAACTAGGAAATGTAACATTGGTGTAATCATACTATTGGATCTACCGTCCATATACAAATTATATCAATTGACCTGATAATGTGTACCTTTTTCTCTGTCCTGGATCCAACTCAGAGTAGTGAATTCCACTTAGCTGTCATGTCTCTTTAGTCTCCTTTTTCTGGAACCATCCCTCACTCTGTGAACCATCCCTCACTCTGTCTTTGTTTTCATGACCTTGCCATTTTCGAAGAGTACAGGCCAGTTATTTTGTAAACCACCTCTCAGTGTATGTTTATGTAATGTTTCCTTATGAATACGTTCAAGTTATGAATTTTTGGTGGTAATACTACAAAAGTGACGTTGTCTCCTTCTTAGTGCATCATATGAAGAGACACGTGATGTCCATGGTCCCATGCTTGGTGATGTTAACTTGGGTTACTTGGTCATGGTGACGGCTGCCAGGTTTCTCCTGTAGCTTCTCAGAGGTCTTAATCACATAATGTAAAATTTTAAGTTGTAGCCAAGGGAATCAACAATTATGAAGGATAGCTGGAAAGATAAGTGAGCCACTTCATCCTTGTAGATGCTCTAAAGTTAACACTCTAAGACATCCCTAAGAAAGCCACGTACCTGGGCCAAAATAGGCTGGGTGTGTATAGAATTGCTTCACCTGATCCCGTTTGGTTTTGTGTCACTGGACTCTATACTATAATAAAGAATTTGTCTGGTCTTTATCCTGGGTTCCTGACACCCTTGGAATTTCTCAAGGGATAGGAGTGTCTTTGCTATTCATGACTCCCTTGGTTCCCTGCGTTCATGCTAATGAGGTGTTTCAGGGTGAGGACCAACCATGTGATGAGAGAGGGTTGGGGTTTTGGGTAGCCTGACCTCCAGGGAGGGAAGTGGGGATAGAGATTGAGTTCCATGCCTATGTAATGAAATCTTAATTAAAACTCTGGACCTTGCTGAGCTTCCTAGTTGGTGATACATCAATGTACCAGGAGGGTGATGCACCCAGTTCCACAAGGAGAGGGCACGGGAGCTCTGTGTTCAAGGTCCTCTCAGATCTTTTCCCGTGAGCGTCTTCATTTAGCTGGTCCTGATGTGTATTCTTTATAACAAAATGGTAGAGCTTTTCTGACTCCTGAGTGCTATCCTAGTGAATTATTTCCTAGGTCATGGAAATCCCCTGGATCTGGAGCCAGTTGGACAAAAGTGCAGGTGGCTTGGGGATACTGCTGCAGGCTGGCACCTGAAGTGAGGGCAGTCATCTGTGCACTGTGCCTTTCCTTGTGGGTCTGTGCTAACTCCTGGTGGTTGTTGCCAGAAATGAATCACAATATAGCAGTTGGTGTTAGAAGAGGCTCTTATAGAAGGACTTTACATAAGTTGATAATGATACTTGAATTTGACAACAAAGTTTCAGTTAGGAATGTACACATATGTGTACATAAAATGAATTATGCACATACAAGTAAATATGGATGACAATTTTAATCCACCAATGAAAGTTTAAATAAAAAACCAAAGTTGAAACTTTACATGAAAAAAATTAAATTATTACATAATGGTTCCATTTCTCTTTAATTCTTTAGTACAAATACTGATCCAAGGTCACAATAAAAAATTCTGATCTTCCATGTTTACTTTTTAATGAACTTCCAAACATTTACTTAAATAAAATGTACAGTTGGTATTGCTATTTTATTTGAGAAAAATGCTAAGTGTTTGGTAGGAATTGTTCTAAGGAGTTTGATGTGCAAGTTTATTCAACCATGGTTTTCTTCAGCCAGACTGTACTCACGCATGCTAGGTAATAATGTGAGTCCTACCATCTGAGAACGCTTCTCTGTGGAGGAATGAAGTGAGCCCTTCCACACAGGATTTTCTTCTTTTAGGTAAATATATGAGGATTTACAAATTGTTCAAAGATTTCTAGGGAAGGAAAGAACTCAAGAGGTCGAACGTTTGTTGCCATATCTTAGGTAAGGATTATACTCAAATCATCTCAGGAAGATCTCAGCTTACCGTTAAAATAAAAAGTGTAGTGCGATCTAGAATTACTCACCATCCCTCTGTTGCTCAGCTCTTGTGGCTGACCAAGTAAACAAGAACTGGATTCCTTCTTCAGACTTCTCTCTGGCCAAAGGCAGCAACAGGCAGGGACACAGCAGGACTCAGCCTTGACTAGTCACTGTTCAGGGGAGAGATTCTCTTGAACACGTCCTTTCCATAGGGAGGTATTTGCTGAGACCATCCAGGGGGTTCTAGAGCTGAGGCAGTGTGGGGCAGTATCTGATTTTATAATCTGAGTCCCACCTCTCCTCATGAGCATGCTGACCTGGATATGCTTGGTGAACTGGTCAAGTAATGAACTGAACATCCTTGACCTGGCCTTTGTGAAAACTGAGTGGTGGTCTGGAATAGAGAGAGATTTTTCTAGCTATTTTGTGGGGGAAGGAAAAGAGAAAGTATTGAATACCTACTCTGTGCCAGGAATAGTCATCTCATTTAATTCTTAACCCAAGCTCGTGAAGTAGATTTCTTCAAATTCCTTCATTCATCCCTTTCTGAAAGTGTTTAGTGAGTACCTACTACGTGCTGGCATTGTGCAAAGTGCTGGAACTCAGTGTTCCTTGTCTTCTCAGACCTTTTAATTTTGTGTATTTCATAATTCTTATGACTTGAATCAAATTTTAATTAACTTGGTGATTAGAATAGTTTTGTGATAATATATAGGAAGATTATTAATAAAATATGTAGCAAGTAGGGTGGAAGGAAGAAGAGTAGATGATCTGTTTTCCCTACATTTCTACATGATGAAGGGAATGTGAAAAAAAGAACAAAAGCCAACTTCTCTGATTTATTTATTTATTTTTATTTATTTATGTTTTGGCTGTGCTGGGTCTTCATTGCTGTGCGCGGGCTTTCTCTAGTTGTGGTGAGCGGGGGCTACTCTTCGTTGCAGTGTGTGGGCTTCTCATTGTGGTGGCTTCTCTTGTTGCGGAGCACGGGCTCTAGGCACATGGGCTTCAGTAGTTGTGGTGCGCAGGCTCAGTAGTTGTGGCTCACGGGCTTACTTGCTCCGTGGTGTGTGGGATCTTCCCGGACCAGGGCTCGAACCCGTGTCTCCTGCATTGGCAGGTGGATTCTTAACCACTGTGACACCAGGGAAGCCCTGATTTATTTTTTTTATTTTTAAAATTTTACTTAATTTTTGAGATGAAATAGATTTCACATATATAGCAATTCTCTGATTTTTTTAACTGCTCACTGTGGGCCCTGCAGTCACCTCTGTTACCTGATAATACTTGGCTTCTGAGATTTTCCCTTACTCATACTCCAAGGAACTTTATTTCAGGATCAGCCTATCTGTTTCACAGGACTGATCTCCTTCCAGACTTCAGATGGGGAATGTCAGCCTGCCTGTCAACATCCCTAATGTTTAAATTCCTGAGATACCAGAGATACTCAGAGAAAACAATCAGGAGGGCTGTGTGCACACATTACTCTCCCAGACGCCATTGGGAAGAGCCGAGGAGAGGTCTTCTCAACCACTTTTTAATAGCAAAATAGGGCAATAAAAAGATTCTACAAACCACGAATCATTTGCTTGCTTAAGAGCTTAGTGGGCATATATAAAACAGAAAGAAGTAAGGTTGATAATTTACTTGATAATTTCTTATTGATAATTTTGATAATTGATCAAAAATTGATCAAATATTGATAGAAATATTCATTCGACTGTTTTTCAGTCCAAAAGCTTAAGGAAGACATCCCTGTGGTCACAGATGGCAGGGACCAACCAGGCATTCTGGGCTTCTTCATCAAAAGGACACCAAATTGACTCCTAGGACAAAGGCCACATTGGCCCAAGTTGGGGTGTTTTGAGATGGCCTAAGAGTGACACTCTCCAAAGAGGCATCTCTGCAGAAGTGCGTCCTTCAGCCCAGCTGACAAGGCAGCCAGCACATGAGCATGAGTTTCATGTCAAATGATCCTCTCTATCATTATGTTTGAACGTATGAACTTGCCCTGTGATTTCGCATGCCTGAGCGCCCCACAGCTGACTCAGAAGAAATTCTTGAGGTTGTTTGCTATGTCAGGAGGAATCATCCCCATTCTGGCCAGCAAACAGGGACCAATGCTTTGATCTGATTACAGAACTTACTGTAATTGGTGGAGTGCTAAAATTAAGCCTGACAACAGCCTACAGGGGCAGAAGGATTTGTCCCGTGGACCAAGGGGCTTCCCAGAGACACACAGGCAGGCAGGAAACCAGTGAGGCTGAACTTGGGCAAAGATGCCATTTCAGAACAGATACGAAAAATGTGCAGGAAGAGCTTGTGAAGGATGGGTGGGGGGGATGGTGGTGATCTGAGCATGCCATATTATGAAAAGGCTCGGAGGGGGGGGGAGATGTTTTCCCAGGAGATGGAGATCTGAAGAGATTGCTGAAGAGATACTGTATTTGTCACAGTGAGAAAAATCAGTATGTTGGCATTTGGACTCCAGTGACAGGGATGAAAATGAGATTCTGTGAAAGATGTATCAGAGTCAATAGGCAGGGCTCGGCTGTGGCAGGAGGGATGGAACAACCAAATGGAGACAAGTTGCTGCAGAAAGTGAGATGGACATAATTGTCTCAAACCGAGGGTGTGCCCGTGTGGGGGACACGGGGTGCTCAGCAGAAAGCGGGGTGAGCTCTGAGCAGCTGGTGGGGCCTCCTGGTGAGAACGCTGGGGGACAGTTGGATGATTACTGCCCAGAGGGAGACAGTGACTTTGGGGTGTGTATGGCCATTGGAGCCCGCACCGGGCTCGATTTTTGTTTTATACCTTTACATAGTTCAGTGTGACCTCCTTACCCTGTACAGCTATTACATGTGACTCAGACGAACCACGGGTGAGAAGGTTTGTACTTGTGCCGTATTTCAGTAGAGCTCTATTAACTAAAAGTAGAGTGTGAGCCAGCTGGGGTTTACCCGAGGCCAGCCCATGTGCGACTCCTGGATTCCTGTTTATCAACAGGCCGTGACTCGGTGCGTCTCAAACAACTCGGATCCGTTCTTATTGGTGTGTCAGCCCAAGAATGCCCGTCTCACACAGGGCCACTGGTAAGTGCTGAATCATGATAATCCCAATCATTCTTCCACCCCCAAGGCAAGCACACAGAAGAACTCCAAATGCGTCAAGTCATTGTACACACAAGGCTCTAACGAGGGAGGAGCAGGCAGGAACTAGTTCCCTCTGTTCTCTGGAGGGGTGAAGACACAGGTTCAGTGAATCACCGGGAATCAGATGAGAATGACATCTCTCCATCTCACCTATCACAAAAACTGGACTTTCTCAGCCCTGATCTTATTTTCTGTATGAATAATGTGCCCTGAAATCTGTATTCTGAGACCACTGCTCAACCCAATCTCAGGGAGCTTCTAACAGGCACTAAATGGAAATAGAACCTCTTTCAGGGGCAGAAAGATCACTTCTTAGCGGAAAATAAATCCTTAATGGGAAACACAGCCTGCGGCTGCTGGGGGTCTGAGGAATACAAGGTCTCTGGGGGATTCTTGAATTAGTTCACACACACGTGTACACACACACACACACACACACACACACACACACACATCTTTCTCCAAAACCGTTAAAAAGTTCATACAGAGTTATAAGAGCTGCCAGTCGTGTGGAGAGCCCTGGGATCTGCTTTCATGAGCTACCTTCAAGATCATTTGAGAGTCAATTAAAAAAAACCCTGCCGTACGATAGGGGACATCCTTGGAGCAAGGAGAGAAAAATGGAAAGCTCATCACCAGACAGACACGTGAATGTGGAATTTTAGAGAGAAAAAGTGGCCAAGTGCCAGTACTTAAAAGAACAAATGATGCCTTTTAGGCCACGGAAGCCTGGGGCAAAGCTAATGGTTTAGGGAAAGGTCACCTTGCTAGTAACGGCTGTGGTCAAAACTGGGTTCAGTTTAGCAAAAGACAAGATCATTATCCCCAAACCTCTTTAGAAAATAGTACTACCTGATTATAAAGGAAGATGATATTTTTATGATTTTAAATTAGTTTTCAGATACTGTTCAGGCCTCTCTCTTCAAATAGCTTCCTTTCAGCTTTCCCAGCTCCTGCCCTATCTATAATTCTATGTGAACAACGGGTGCTGAGACCTGTATTAAGTGACTCCATGCTTGGCTCATCTCAGAAGGCCTGTCATAGACATTTGGGGCAAAACTACTTCTTTGAGGTGTCAGTAGCTCATTTTTCTAGGAAAATAGATCCATAGTTTAAAAAACCCATCTCCTAATACAGCTGATATTTCCAGTCCCCATTTCCTTTCTGGGGAGAAGACCTCTTGTTGATTATTGCAAAAATATGCCAGAGATAACAGAAATCCTGCCTGTATTTAGTTCCCAGAGAGAAACCTTAAAGCTATTCATAAGTTTTTGTGTGTTTTTGGTCCTTTTTGTTGTTGTTTTAGGCTATTTATGACCAACAGGGATTCCATCACCTATAAGCTCACCATGTAAGAGCTCTTTGCTGTAAAATGCCAAACAAGTGGAAGAAAAGTGAAAACTTAGATCTTCTAGGAGTTTTCCACACCTTTACTTGGCAGGTAATAGCACAGATGTGGGCCGTTTGCATCATCTTCTGATTTTATACCTCTGTCCCTGCCCACCACTGGAATAGATGCTCTCCTGTGGAAAGGCAGGGCTGTAAGACCCCCGAGAGATGACTTGGTCCAGATGTGTCAGGAGTCACTCAGATCTCAAGAGGGTAAGGACACACCTGCCTGGGTTTAAGACAACTCAGTCTTCCTGTACCTGGGTGTCTCTGTCCGTAAAACAGGGATAATATTAGTATCTACCTCCCGTGACTGTTGTTGGGAGAGTTCAACAGGCTTTTTAACAAGTGCACAGATGTGCGGGACCTAGTTCGCTGCTATCACCGTCATCACTTTAACTACAATTATTGTCTCACTTAACTGCCGATTTATATTTAGGCATCTCTTTCGGTAATTTTCTGGAGCTCTGGAGTACCATTTTGGCCTACCGCTCCCTTTATTTTCCTTGGGAGTCTGTGTTGTGTAGAACATGAGTGCTGCTATGGAAATAAAATAGAACTTCAAAGCCTAAAAACGGCCGCTCGTTTGTTTAATATGTAGCATCAACTATTGACAAATAGTCAAAGTTCCCTGCCTGGGTCAAACTTTGCTTTTCAGTATCATGAACGAGGGTTTCACTGATAAACTATGGCTAAGTCAGAAAGTGGGTATTTGCATAAACACACTTGGCCCAACTCATATGTGAAGATGGCTTCTAAGTGCCGGAAGAGCATCTGAATAAACTTTCTAGAGCAAGTGGACCACAGCCACTTCGAGTGCATCGGCATCCTCCTGTCTCAGTCCCCACGCAGGCGCTGTGGGGACCACAGTTCTTT
Source organism: Orcinus orca (assembly GCF_937001465.1). NCBI lineage: Eukaryota > Metazoa > Chordata > Mammalia > Artiodactyla > Delphinidae > Orcinus > Orcinus orca. The sequence goes on along the minus strand of NC_064560.1, from coordinate 17,343,793 downwards.
CTTTCTTGGCCAAGAAACAGCTATAAAGAGAGTGGATTAGAAAGGCCCAAGTCTTTTTTTTTTTTTAAACATCTTTATTGGAGTATAATTGCTTTACAATGTGGTATTAGTTTCTGCTGTATAACAAAGTGAATCACCTGTATGTATACATATATCCCCATATCCCCTCCCTCTTGCATCTCCCTCCCACCCTCCCTATCCCACCCCTCTAGGTGGTCACAAAGCACCAAGCTGATCTCCCTGTGCTATGCGGCTGCTTCCCACTAGCTATCTATCTTACATTTGGTAGTGTATATATGTCCATACCATTCTCTCACTTCGTCCCAGTTTACCCTTCCCCTTCCCCATGTCCTCAAGTCCATTCTCTATGTCTGCGTCTTTATTCCTGTCCTGCTCCTAGGTTCTTCAGAACCATTTCTTTTTTTTAGATTCCATATATATGTGTTAGCGTACTGTATTTGTTTTTCTCTTTCTGACTTACTTCACCCTGTATGACAGACTCTAGGTCCATCCAGCTCACTACAAATAACTCAATTTCTTTTCGTTTTATGGCTGAGTAATATTCCATTGTATATAGGTGCCACATCTTCTTTATCCATTCATCTGTCGATGGACACTTAGGTTGCTTCCATGTCCTGGCTATTGTAAATAGAGCTGCAGTGAACATTGTGGTACATGACTCTTTGAATTATGGTTTTCTCAGGGTATATGCCCAGTAGTGGGATTGCTGGGTGGTATGGTACTTCTACTTTTACTTTTTTAAGGAATGTCCATACTGTTCTCCATAGTGGCTGTATCAATTTACATTACCACCAACAGTGCAATAGGGTTCCCTTTTCTCCACACCCTCTGCACCATTTATTGTTTGTAGATTTTTTGATGATGGCCATTCTGACCGGTGTGAGGTAATACCTCATTGCATGCATTGATATGCATTTCTCTAATGATTAGTGACGTTGGGCATCCTTTGATGTGTTTGTTGGCAATCTGTATATCTTCTTTGGAGAAATGTCTGTTTAGGTCTTCTGCCCATTTTTGGATTGGGTTGTTTGATTTTTGATATTGAGCTGCATGAGCTGCTTGTAAATTTTAGAGATTAATCCTTTGTCCATTGCTTCATTTGCAAATATTTTCTTCCATTCTGAGGGTTGTCTTTTCATCTTGTTTATGGTTTCCTTTGCTGTGCAAAAGTTTTTGAGTTTCATTAGGTCCCATTTGTTTATTTTTGGTTTTATTTCCATTTTTCTAGGAGGTGGGTCAAAAAAGGGTCTTGCTGTGATTTATATCATAGAGTGTCCTGCCTACGTTTTCCTCTAAGAGTTTATAGTGTCTGGCCTTACATTTAGGTCTTTAATCCATTTTGAGTTTATTTGTATGTATGGTGTTAGGGAGTGTTCTAATTTCATTCTTTTACATGTAACTGTCCAGTTTTCCCAGCACCACTTATTGAAGGGGCTGTCTTTTCTACATTGTATATTCTTGCCTCCTTTATCAAAAATAAGGTGACCATATGTGTGTGGATTTATCTCTGGGCTTTCTATCCTATTCCATTTTTCTATATTTTTGTTTTTGTGCCAGTACCATACTGCCTTGATTACTGTAGCTTTGTAGTATAGTCTGAAGTCCGGGAGCCTGATTCCTCCAGCTCCTTTTTTCTTTCTCAAGATTGCTTTGGCTATTTGGGGTCTTTTGTGTTTCCATACAAATTGTGAAATTTTTTGTTCTAGTTCTGTGAAAAATGCCATTGGTACTTTGACAGGGATTGCACTGAATCTGTAGGTTGCTTTGGGTAGTATAGTCATTTTCACAATATTGATTCTTCCAATCCAAGAACATGATATATCTCTCCATCTCTTTATATCCTCCTTAATTTCTTTCATCAGTGTCTTATAGTTTTCTGCATACAGGTCTTTTGTCTCCCTAGGTAGGTTTATTCCTAGGTATTTTATTCTTTTTGTTGCAGTGGTAAATGGGAGTGTTTCCTTAATTTCACTTTCAGATTTTTCATCATTAGTGTATAGGAATGCAAGAGATTTTTGTGCATTAATTTTGTATCCTGCTACTTTACCAAATTCATTGATTAGCTCTAGTAGGTTTCTGGTAGCATCTTTAGGATTTCTATGTATAATATCATGTCATTTGCAAACAGTGACAGTTTTACTTCTTCTTTTCCGATTTGGATTCCTTTTATTTCTTTTTCTTCTTGGATTGCTGTGGCTAAAACTACCAAAACTATGTTGAATAATAGTGGTGAGGGTGGACAACCTTGTCTTGTTCCTGATCTTAGAGGAAGTGGTTTCAGTTTTTCACCATTGAGAATGATGTTAGCTGTGTGTTTGTCATATATAGCCTTTATTATGTTGAGGAAAGTTCCCTCTATGCCTACTTTCTGCAGGGTTTTTATCATAAATGGGTGTTGAATTTTGTCCAAAGCTTTTTCTGCAGCTATTGAGATGATCATATGGTTTTTCTTCTTCAATTTGTTAATATGGTTTATCACATTGATTGATTTGCATATATTGAAGAATCCTTGCATTCCTGGGATAAACCCCACTTGATCATGGTGTATGATCCTTTTAATGTGCTGTTGGATTCTGTTTGCTAGTATTTTGTTGAGGATTTTTGCATCTATTTTCATCAGTGATACTGGCCTGTAGTTTTCTTTGTGACATTTTTGTCTGGTTTTAGTATCAAGGTGATGGTGGCCTCGTAGAATGAGTTTGGGAGTGTTCCTCCCCCTGCTATATTTTGGAAGAGTTTGAGAAGGATAGGTGTTAGCTCTTCTCTAAATGTTTGATAGACTTCACCTCTGAAGCCATCTGGTCCTGGGCTTTAGTTTGTTGGAAGATTTTTAATCACAGTTTCAATTTCAGTGCTTGTGATTGGTCTGTTTATATTTTCTATTTCTTCCTGGTTCAGACTTGGAAGGTTGTGTTTTTCTAAGAATTTGTCCATTTCTTCCAGGTTGTCCATTTTATTGGCATATCATTGCTTGTAGTAATCTCTCATGATCCTTTGTATTACTGCACTGTCAGTCATTATTTCTCCTTTTTCATTTCCAATTCTGTTGATTTGAGTCTTTTCCCTTTTTTTCTTGATGAGTCTGGCTAGTGGTTTATCAATTTTGTTTAATTCTTAAAGAACCAGCTTTTAGTTTTATTGATCTTTGCTATTGTTTCCTTCTTTTCTTTTTCATTTATTTCTGATCTGCTTTTATGATTTCTTTCCTTCTGCTAACTTCGGGGGTTATTTTGTTCTTCTTTCTCTAATTGCTTTAGGTGTAAGGTTAGGTTGTTTATTTGAGATGTTTCTGGTTTCTTGAGGTAGGATTGTATTGCTATAAACTTCCCATTAGAACTGCTTTTGCTGCATCCCATAGGTTTTGGGTCGTCGTGTTTTCATTGTCATTCATTTCTAGGTATTTTTTGATTTTCTCTTTGATTTCTTCAGTGATCTCTTGGTTATTTAGTAGTGTATTGTTTAGCCTCCATCTGTTTGTATTTTTTACAGATTGTTTTCCTGTAATTGATATTTAGTCTCATAGCATGGTAGTCAGAAAAGATACTTGGTAAGATTTCAATTTTCTTAAATTTACCAAGGCTTGCTATGTGACCCAATATATGATCTATCCTGGAGAATGTTCCATGAGCACTTGAGAAGAAAGTGTATTCTGTTGGTTTTGGATGGAATGTCCTGTAAATATCAATTAAGTCCATCTTGTTCAATGTATCATTTAAAGCTTGTGTTTCCTTATTTGTTTTCATTTTGGCTGATCTGTCCATTGGTGAAAGTGGGGTGTTAAAGTCCCCTACTATTATTGTGTTACTGTCAATTTCCCCTTTTATGGCTCTTAGCATTTGCCTTATGTATTGAGGTGCTCCTATGTTGGGTGCATAAATATTTACAATTGTTATATCTTCTTCTTGGATTGATCCCTCGATCATTATGTAATGTACTTCCTCGTCTCTTCTAACAGTCCTTATTTTAAAGTCTATTTTGTCTGATATGAGAATTGCTACTCCAGCTTTCTTTTGATTTGCATTTGCATGGAATATCTTTTTCCATTCCCTCACTTTCAGTCTGCATGTGTCCCTAGGTCTGAAGTGGGCTTCTTGTAGACAGCATTTATACGGGTCTTGTTTTTGTATCTGTTCAGCCTGTCTACCTTTTGGTTGGAGCATTTAATCCATTTACATTTAAGGTAGTTATTGATATGTATGTTCGTATTACCATTTTCCTTATTATTTTGGGTTTGTTATTGTAGGTCTTTTCCTTCTCTTGTTTTTCCTGCCTAGAGAAGTTCCTTTAGCACTTGTAAAGCTGGTTTGGTGGTGATGAATTCTTTAAGCTTTTGCTTGTCTGTAAAGTTTTAATTTCTCCATCAAATCTGAATGAGATCCTTGCTGGGTAGAGTAATCCTCATTGTAGGTTTTTCCCTTTCATCACTTCAAATATGTCCTGCTACTCCCTTCTGGCTTGCAGAGTTTCTGCTGAAAGATCAGCTGTTAACCTTATGGGGATTCCCTTGTATGTTATTTATTGTCTTTCCCTTGCTGCTTTTAATATTTTTTCTTTGTTTTTAATTTTTGATAGTTTGATTAGTATGTGTCTTGGCATGTTTCTCCTTGGATTTATCCTGTATGGGACTCTGCGCTTCCTGTACTTGATAGACTATTTCCTTTCCCATATTAGGGAAGTTTTCAACTATAATCTCTTCAAATATTTTCTCAGTCCCTTTCTTTTTCTCTTCTTCTTCTGGGACCCCTGTAATTTGAATATTGGTACATTTAATGTTGTCCCAGAGGTCTCTGAGACTGTCCTCAATTCTTTTCATTCTTTTTTCATTTTTCTGCTCTGTGGTAATTATTTCCACTATTTTATCTTTCAGGTCACTTATCCATTCTTCTGCTTCAGTTATTCTGCTATTGATTCCTTCTAGAGAATTTTTAATTTCATTTATTGTGTTGTTCATCATTGTTTGTTTGCTCTTTAGTTCTTCTAGGTCCTTGTTAAACATTTCTTGTATTTTCTCCATTCTATTTCCAAGATTTTGGATCATCTTTACTATCATTATTCTGAATTCTTTTTCAGGTAGACTGCCTATTTCCTCTTCATTTGTTAGGTCTGGTGGGTTTTTACCTTGCTCCTTCATCTGCTGTGTGTTTCTCTGTCTTCTTAGTTTGCTTACCTCACTGTGTTTGGGGTGTCCTTTTCGCAGGCTGCACGTTCGTAGTTCCCATTGTTTTTGGTGCCTGCCCCCAGTGGCTAAGTTTGGTTCAGTGGGTTGTGTAGGCTTCCTGGTGGATGGGACTGGTGCCTGTGTTCTGGTGGATGAGGCTGGATCGTGTCTTTCTGGTGGGCAGGACCACATTTGGTGGTGTGTTTTGGGATGTCTGTGACCTTATTATGGTTTTAGGCAGCCTCTCTGCTAATGTGTGGGGTTGTGTTTCTGTCTTGCTAGTTGTTTGGCATAGGATGTCCAACACTATAGCTTGCTGGTCATTGAGTGGAGCTGGATCTTAGCATTGAGATGGAGATCTCTGGGAGAGCTTTCGCTGTTTGATGTTATGTGGAGCCGGGAGGTCTCTGGTGGACCAATGTCCTGATCTTGGCTATCCCATCTCAGAGGCACAGGCCTGACACCTGGCCAGAGCACCAAGACCCTGTCAGCCACACGGCTGCTACTGTTGGAGGGTCTCCTGCAGAGGTGGGTGGTGGCTGCGGCTTACGACAGGGCCAAGGACACTGGCAGCAGAACTTCTGGGAGTACTCCTTGGCATGAGCCCTCCCAGAGTCTGAGGCCCAAGTCTTGAAAACCAACACTGTCAAGGCAGAGCGCTGGGTACTGCAGCGTCCTCAGAGGCAGCTCCAGGAGCGGCTGGGAAGCAGGGGGTTTGCTCTGGCCTCTCCAGACGCCCTGAAACCACTTCTTCTCTCCTTCTGTGCTGTTCAGTGTCCCCATCTGATGGCCCCTCAGGAAGTGCCCAGGTTCTGCATCTGCTCTGATCTCATTTTCCATGTAAACAGACTTGCTTTCTTGCCTGTCTTCTTATGACTCTGCACTTGGCTAGGAATAACCTGATAAACTCAGTCTAGTTACCATGAATTTTGCACGCACGTGTGTGTGTGTGTGTGTTTGCCCATGTGCATGTGGGGTTTGTGTACATGTATGTGTGTGGGTATGCATAGAAGCACAAGTGCAGGTGTTGCAAAAGATGTTAGTGGTTGAGCTTGTTAAACTCCCAGATTCGATTTAAATTTTAGCAAACGTCAGTGATGACCTAATTCCAAAAAGAGAGTCCTGGGCACAGAGTCAGGACCAGCAGGGAACGTTGCCCAAGGAATTTGATTCCTCTGTCTCTCAGGTCCTGCAACATCGATATGAGTGGCCTGAATATTATGTTGGCTTTGAAAATAATATTAGAGAGAAAGTGATGTGTAGGCCAAATCCAAAGGCCCTGATTGACCTAAGCTTCACGACTAGTGATTTAAAAAATTAAAATGCTTATTGTTGGAAGAGGACTTCAAGACATAGGGGAGACACATAGTGGCAGAGTTTTGAAAGCTTTCGCTCTTGCTTTATGCATTAACATTACTGAAGAACACAGTGGCTGGGCTGTCTTGCACCTCTTACCACCCGGGCATCTGGCCGAGCCTGAGCTGAGTCGCTCGAAAAGGTACTTGGCCTCCTGCCAACTCCTGCATCTCTGGTTAAGAACCGACTCACCTGGACCAAGTGGTGCTGAGTCCTAGTTCTGCCACTCAGCAGCTCTCTTAGTTTCCTAAATCTGTAAAACAGTGACAATACTACCTAATTCGCAGTGTCGTTGAGATGAGTTGACATCACAGGTACATGGCTAGGTGCCTTGCAGGCTTACCTACAATGTTAGTTTCACTTCCCACGTAGGCAGTTTCCTCATGGTAGAAATGGGGCTTTGACTTACTCAAGATTTATTCCAGATCAGCGCAGATATTTCTATGTACCAGTACAATGGAAACTGACAGAATTTTACCAATGATGGCTGGTCGACAAAGTTAATCCTCAACAAAGTCAGTTTATCATCCCTGCTTTTTCTGGAAAGGCAGAGGCCAGGATTCGTGGTATTAGGGTAGATGTGAGCTTTCAGGCCGTCAACTTGTAACAAATTATGTCCAACACAAGTATGGTAATTTTGTGACAATTTTTACTCTGCGGGAAGTTGAGATGAGATGACCGAATGTATGATTTTCGTGTTTCAACTTTTCTGCACCACCTTATTATCTTTAAATAGAAAATAATGTACAAACAAAATGGTTAGGTACTCTTGTTATTCCCACTCTTCTTCTGTGAGATCTCTTCAAAACCTCTTGGTCTTCAAGCTGTCTACAAAGTGCTGCTTTCAAATATTAAGGGCCACGGTTTCAATTGGCCTTCTTTCCCTCGCCTCCCGTTATTTACGGGTGCTGATTCTAAATGCTAAAATTCCAATTTACTAGTGTAATTACCCAATTTATATGCATAAAGGGGTTGCCACTCACAAAAATTAATGCAGCCCGAAGTACTGCAGGTAAGGCCAGTTCAAATGTGATTCTCACTTAACATATTCAGGCCTGGCCGGGAACTCCACTGGCTAGATTATTTTAGTTACTACATCTCTTAATTTTATATCAGTGCCATGATGGGGTCCTGTTCTGAGTGCCCACGGAGGGATCTGGATTGGATCTTGTAGGTGGCGGGGAACTTCGGTGGGTTCTTCAGGAGGGTGATATAATGGAACTGGAATTTTTGCGAAATGGATTTGTTCACCTCTGCAGGGTGATTGGCAGATCCTGAGGTCTGGAGACACAGGAGGAGGCCATCACCAGTGAAACCATGTGGGCTGGAAACCATGGCCTGGGGATCTGGAAGGGAAATGCATCTGGCGGGTAGTGGGTAGATAAAGAAGTTTAGTGATGGCTTAATATTCATGCTGACTGAGATGACTCTAATAGTCCCAAGTTGCCCAAGAAAATAATACAGGCCTTTGACTGGAAGGGGAGGTGATTTAGGAATTCCTGCTAGGAAATAAATAGTAAGCTTGGTAACAGCATGGTCTTTGGTGGCAGGGACCACATCTCCATTCCTGTGTTCCCTGTATTTTATATAGTGTTATGACCTGAGTGCATAGATGCTCAATAAAAACTCTGATGGATAATTGACTGAATAACCTGTGAACATCTGAATTATATAATCACAAGGCAAAGCAGGTCCAGGATGGCTGGTTCAGGGTTTTTGCCATTGAAGGTTTACACAACTGACAATTTTCACTGTATAAGATGGCCAGTTAATAGAAGACATGCTTAAACAGCCTGTTCCAGAAATCTGATAGACTTCTATTTCTCCAGCATCCTTGATCAGCTGTCTGTATGTGGCTGGGTTGCAGGTTTCCCCCTCACTCTGCTATTAGGCAAACAGTGAGAGAAAGTAGAACTCAGGGTCTCTAAACCTGGGTTGGTATGGTTGTGTTAGGAGACAGGAGGGAACCTATGTCACCTGGGAGCCACATAGATTGAACGTTCTAAAGTCACACTCATGAAGTCCCCTGAACGCCGTTCTGCAGCTGGACTGTGCTGGCCGGGGCCCAGTGATGACAGGAACCCTGGCTGCTCATCAGATGACAAACAAGTGGATGCCATAAGCCCTGAAGTTATGTAACACTCATATCTGCCCTGAGTTCACATCTATTAAAAGCTGCCTGATACTAGAGTAAGTTCTATCTTTGGACCTGGCAAGCTTTTTTTGAGATCTTAAAATGACTTGCCATTTAGGAAGGCAAGAGTCCAAAGACAGAGGCTTGAAATGTCCACAAGTTTGGATTTGCTTTTCCAGTGTCCTGCAAAGAGGAGATCTCCCTTTTTCTGCCCTCCCTGTTCTCTCATCTCTTTCTTTTTGGTTCACCACCCTGTGGGCCTGGTGCTCATTTATTCAACAATCTGTATAAATTTAACATCAAATGATTAATGATTTCCCTGCCAAATTTAAGGAGACAATTGCACTCAAACCCCTCTGATATCAATGGCATATTTAAAAGTCTAATTTAACAGTAACATACTTGGCTTTTTGATTCCTTTTGATGTGCCTTACCTTTTTTCATCAACTTAGAAGATTTTTCAGATTCTTCTTGACTCTCAGTGTATGTAGGTGCCCTGGGCACCTTTATTTATTTATCTTTTTTGAAGATTTTTTTTTAATTGAAGTAAAGTTGATTTACAATATTATGTTGCTTATATATTTTATATATCGTAGTGTGTACCTGTTAATCCCAGACTCCTAGTTTATCCGTCCCCCCTTTCCCCTTTGGTAACGATAAGTGTGTTTTCTATGCCTGTGAGCCTGTTTCTGTTTTGTAAATAAGTTCATTCGTATCATTTTCTTTCAGATTCCACATATAAGTGAATCATATGATATTTGTCTTTCTCTCCCTGACTTACTTCACTTAGTGTGATAATCTCTAGGTCCATCCATGTTGCTGTAAATGGCATTATTTCTTTCTCTGTTATGGCTGAGTCCCTGGGCTGATTTAGAAGGGAACATGGTAGTGAGAAGGTCAGAACATGCCCTTTCTGCTCTGGCAAGACAAAGATGTTCGCATGAGTGGCGCTGCTAAAAGCAGGCTCCTCTACTGGCCTGTTTATCTTCACGGGTCACGTTTGAGGAATTCTTTCTATCCCAAGTCTCCTGATAGGGAAAGTGAATTCCAAACCCGAGGCCAATACTTTGAAAGGTTATGGGAAAAATAAATACTTTAGTGTCTGCAAATAATCCTTTCTTGCTACAAGAAAAATGTATCTATTAATAAAATAAAAATTGTTGTGCAAATATTTCTTCAAAGAGAGGCAATAAAAATGACAAGGCGCTTTACACGAAGGCCTCCAGCCCATGGTAAGTGTCCTGAGTTGCTACAAATGCTGTATTAAGCCCAGAGGAAAGTGCTCGTCGGATGTGAGATTATCAGTCGTGGGCTCGGGGAAGCAGGGTTCGAGCAGAGGGGTTCCCAGCTCGTAGAAAAGCCAAACCAGAGATGGGCCTTCTCAGTGCATTTGCCTGACTCCTAACTCCTTTGCTTCCAGAAGGTCTGAGTGAGAAGGGAATGGAAAGAAATGACTGGAGGGTCTAGGTCGCACTTGGTATATAAACAAAATTCAGGGTCGTCAGTACCTCTGGCAACTTTTTAGGCTCTAACAGCCAGAAAGCTTATTTTAAAATCTATAACTGGGAAAATATGAGATGTTAAATATCTACTCTTCATTTTATTTCTTTTTCCTTTACCCTTCCCCCTCCTTCAGGTAGAGGGATATTTGAAACTGCTAAATATTTCAAAGGTAGTATTAAGGGATTAATAAACTGGAATTTAAAATTCCACAGGTGTAGAAGTATCTTAAGATACTTCTAAGCCTTTAGAAAGGCTTCGGCTAGTTTGAGATACTTGGGGTTTGCACTTTTTAAAATAATACAATTAGGAGTCCAGTAAATGTCTTCAGGAGATGTGGAATGATAAAAACAAATCTTCATCTGTAAAACTAAAATTTTTAAAATACATATTTATTTTCTAACTGTAATATATGTGGATTGTAGAAGTGGAAAATAAGAATATGAAGAAGAACCTTTTAATAGAACTATTCGTAATCCTACCACCTTTAATTATTTCGGGAATCTGGCAGAGAAATACACATTCACATACACAAAGAAACTACACTAGCATCATATTAAATATACAGTTACATGCCCACTTCTTTCCATGTAACATTTTTTATCTTGAGCATTTACCATAACATTGGCTGTATATCAGAAATGCCATTTTTGAAGACCGAACAGATTACTATCTTACAGATATCCCCAAATTAATATTACCTCACTGTATGCCATTTAGTTTCCAATTTTAGTTATTATAAAGTTTACCTCAATGAACAATTGTGTATGTGCTTGTGTGTAAATAGCTGGGTAAATAGATCATTTTCTTAGAATAATGTCTAGGAGAAGAATTACTAGGTCAAAGATTATGAGCATTTTTGCAATCCAAGTTTGGATCCCAGGTCGGTTTTTCAAAGTCCTCCGTGCCAGGAGTTACTGATTTGAGGCCAGTTTCCTTTGGCGAGGGGTGGTCCATCACAATGAGCAATTCCAGTTTATGATGGGTATCATCCCATTTGGCAGACCCAAGCCTCTGTGAGCTCGGCAGCAGCGGGTTCCATCCAGGCCTGATTTTACCTCCACCTGCCCAGAGTTCATTTTGGACCCTGGAGGAAGGCCCGTCCATCCACAATGAGCTCATCATGGGCAGAGGAAACAATGTTGGCCATTGAGATGCTGGCCGGAGGTATAAACTTTGTGCAGATGCTGCATCTCTCCTTCAATTCACCAGCTGCCCCTGGAGAGCCAAGTGAACTGCTTACTCCTCAGACGCCCTTCCTATCCATATGAGGGAGAAGGATAACGAATGTCTACTAGATGAAGCAACTTATCTTTAGAAAAATAAGAACTAACGTGGGAGGAGCATCTGTGGAAGGTGCTGGATTCTATTTTTGGCAAAATGTGAGCATCTGTGGGTCAATTGCTTTGTCTACAGCACATTCAGATTTACCACCTGTGAATTCAGTTGAGTCGGTACCTAAGTACTGATTTGGGTAATATGCTCACTTATAAAGTTGGTGCCTGTGATTTATCCTTACAACAAAGGGGAGTTGGTTTTCTTTGGATTTTCAAAGTTAAAAACATGGTTATCTTACTTTAGGGTAGTTTAAAGTTTAAAGGAGGGCAGTGACCCAGGGTCATCGGTCACTTTGTGCAAACATCTGTTTTCCTCTGCGTCACAAAGAAACGTAGCCTACCTGTTTTCAATTATTACACTATTCTTGGGGCTTCAGGGAGTCCCCGTTCTAGCCACCGTTGGTTCCCCAGGCTGCCCTCAAACAGCAGCTCTGACATGGCAGCCGGTGTGGAAGCCAGGTTTATCAGGCAACAGGGACAATGAAAAGGACGTGCGGGAGTGAAGCAGTTGGCAACGTCCATGTAAAGAACATTCAGGTGATTAATAACTACGATTGCACTGGGAACCCCCATGGGAGGCATCCACACCGTCCAGACATCACTGTTTTGCCTCAGCACGTCAGTCTCTCTGTGGTTTGGGCTGGAAGGTTATGGGTTTTTGGATGTGCGCTCTGTGAAAGGAGACATGGACAGTGCCTCCTTCATCTCCATCCTCAGAGCCCAGCACTTGGCCGAGCCCACACTGTGGCTGGGAATCCATGGGAAAGGGCCTTAACATGACAGATATTTCCTATAGCATTTAGGTTTGTACTAGGGAAAAAAAACTGGGGAGAGGTGCCTCTGCTGATCCCATGGCTAATTTTGTTCCCTCTAGTGAGGATGTGTATTAAAATTAAAACAAAAATATTTTATAAAAAATATTTGCATTCCAGGAACACTTCCTGTAGAACATCCCATAGAATCCTCTTACTCACTGTCATCGAATCAAGGAGTTGCTGGGGAACTTGAGAGATCTTCTCTCTGATCTGATGCCTTCCAGTAAGTGAATGACCAAGTCACCCAGAACAGACCAGGCTTATACTTTGTTCCTAAAGAGCCCCGTGATGATAGCAAGTATTGGCAAGTGTGGGAGGAAATGTGTTCTCACTAGGCGCTGCTGCCTGTAAGTTGGTACTTTCAGCGTTGTCTGTAATCGAAAAAATTAAAAACAGCTTAAATAATGACAGTAAAGGAATAAACTCTTTATATCCTTTTCATGGAATACTTTGTAAAAGGTGGATCCATATAGACTGACATGGAAAGATAAGCAAGATGAATATTTCTGAAATGAAAAATATAGAATAATATGTATAGTAGGATAGTATCTGTCATATAGAAATAGAATGCTCCCCACTAGATACATGTACTGGGTGTGGGTGTGGGTGTGAATGTAAAGATCTGGAAAAGTACAGAGAAAGTTAACTATTGTGTTGCACACATTTTGAAACAGAAATGAGGTGTGGGGGGAGAAGCGTGGTCTAGGGGAACCTCAGCTTTATTTGTAATGTTTAAATTTTGGATAACTAGTGTTTATTTATTACTTGTATAGTTCATTTATTTATTACTTTTAATTTACTTTTGATATTACACTATTACTTCATTATAGGATTTACATATTACGTATTTATTATTGTATATATTTTTTAATAAGGTAGAAGACAATCTCTTGAGAGCAAGGTAGACAGCAAGCGCTCACCACGTACGTGTTGTCATAGAGATCGCCAAATGCGGTACATCATTTCAGCGTGTCGCATCCTGGATCGCAGACCTTCTTCCTTTGTCAAGTTGAAATCTTTCCCATTTTAGCTTGAACGGATGCTTATTTTTCCGAGTTTGCCCTCCTGTTGGGCATTTTGAAAATTCAGAGAACGCGATCAGCATTTCCTGCCTGTGGCCAACCCTCCGACAGGCCTGCCTTCAACTTAAGCCAGCTTTGCCTTCTCCCTGGAGGGCAGAGAGTTCTCATCTCTGCTCGCACAGCTCCTGGAGGGCGGTTGTGTTCACTGGCTGTGCTCACTTGCATGTGAACGCAGGGGCCTGCGCAGCGTTAGCCTCGGGACTCCTGGTCTGTCCACATCTTATCAGTGGCACACAGGAATGGTCCCTGTTGGCTGAGAGGAAAACATTAAGATTTATTTTTCTTTTTGAAGGTGATTGACCCCGGGAAAGAGTGCCCAGTACAAAATGTGAGCTGTCAAACTATCCTGGGGACAATTAGTTCTCTGCGGCTCGTCGCGTATCAATACATATGTGCAAATTTAGAGGTTTAACAACTCAAGCCAAACATACTTATCTACCCACAGTGGGGAAAAATGTTCACAGTAGATTATGTGAACTGTCGATCCAAGTTCTTTTTAACACATGAAAACAGCTGTCTTACTTTTCTCACAAGTCAGCAGCCTGTAGATTTCTATTACCTGAGTCAAATTTAACACAATTGTTTTTTTTTAAGTGATGAGCTTTATGATGAGAGACAAATAGAAAATTCCATCTTTGGTTGGTGGCAGGAGGGTGAGGGCAGCAGGATGAATCTATGGGAAACAGTACAACTATTCACAGAGAAGGTGAGGTGCCTCAGTCTTTAATTTCACTCTTTGGCCCTGTTGGGTTCCTCACATCAAATAACGATATTAGTCTCACCCCCATCCCCACCAATTGAACCCCAGAGTGTTAAAATGATAGCCAGCACTGACAAATTCTAGAAGCTTTCCCTTCTTTTGACAATTTCCGAATATTTAAAAAATGTCTCTCTTAGGTGGTTTCCATCTACACAAATTGATGAAAAGCATATGCTTTACAGAATACAGCACCAGAGGATGACGGAGGAGACAGGAGTTCTGACCTGCAGGATGGACTTCCAGCCCATCGTCCCCTCTACCAGCAGCAGCTCCTTGTGTCCCCATGGGAGCTCCACCCCCCGAGTGCCTGGCTAGGTGTGGTTTCCTCTCTCCTATGGTGAGAGCAGGGCCACCCACAGACTGGGGGGTCTGCCCTTGTTCCTTCTCTTTCAGGTCCCGACAGAGGGATTCCTGGATGGAATCAGCTCCCTCTCTGCCGTGCCTTCCTTCATCCTGAGGGAGTCTTGAGAAGACACATACCCACCTCTTCCCAAGTCAGGGTCATCTGAACACTGAAGAACTCCTTCTGCCCATGAGTTTTTCAGGGCCTTAGAGTTACTTACAAGTCAGATTCCTCCCCCTAGCAGTTGGAAATATCCCTGTTATTTTGTCTGTGTCTTTTAAGATACCACGTGATAAACATGTAGCCAACTGTAGGTTTGACGTGGCGGAAACAGGCTGTTAGGTCCAAACCCTGGACCTTGGCTCTGTGTGGGACGTCCTGTCCACAGAGCAGCAAAACAGGAGGGATTTGTGGCCTCTCCTCCCCTCCCTGTGCTGGGCCGCTGCTCTGGCCACACCTCCTCTGTCTGAGCTGTTTCAGTGGCCTCTGTCTAGGCTTCCAGGCTTCTCCTCTCTTGCTATGTCTCCCATGTCTTTCCCTGGCTCCCTTGTATTGCCTGCTGAAAAATATTAAAATTATTTTAATAAACCTCGTTTTAGTATACAGAGGCCCTTTACTACAATATGCTTACTGCCTTTGTAGGCTAATCGTGTGCCCCCGTGAGATTCAAGTCCTATTTCTGACACCTGTGAATGTGACCTTATTTGGAAATAGGGTTTTTGCAGATGTAAATGGTTGAGGTGAGGTCATCCTGGAGAGCAGGGTGGGTCCCAAATTCAACATGACTAGTGGCCTCTTAGGAAGAGAAAAAGAGAGACAGGGACATTCACCCAGAGGGAGCAAAGCCATATGACTACAGAGACATGTGGTGCAGCTACAAGCCAGAGGATGCCAGAGATTACAAGGAGCCGCCAGGAGCTAAGAGACGAGCACGGACCTGGCTCTTCCTCAGAGCCTCCAGAATGAACCCATCCTGCCGACACCTTGATTTGGACTTCCGACTCCCAGAACCACGAAACAATAAATTGCTGTGGTTTTAAGTCACCCAGTTTGTAGTAATTTGTCAGAGCAGCCCTAGGAAACTGATGCATCACCTCACCTGCCTCCCCAACCTGAACCCAGCGAAGCAAACACCCCACTGCTCTCTGCACACGGCAGCCTCTCCTCAGATACCTGTGTCTCACCAGGAGCTTTTTTATCTTCAGATCTGGCCCTGGAGACCACAGAGAAGGTAAGCTCAGAAAAAAAGACAGTCAGATTCTGTCCGACCATAATGACCTCTGACTGTGAGATGTCTACTCCCCAGGTGGAGAAACTTACCTGGTCAGATAAAAGACTTATAATACAAATACAGTACAATTTGCAGCGAATTATAAAATAGACCAGTGCAAATTAACTAGCATGATATCTGTATAGTCCTTCCCCATAGAATTTGAATGTTTGTGGTCACTGTTGAATGCAGGGGAATCAGAGGGTATGGGTGTAATAAGACTGGGGGCCCCAGAGGAAAGGTGTCCTCAGAGGAAGCCTGTCTCTGGTCAGGTTACCTAGGTGTGGGATCACTGACACCCAGGCAGGAGGAAGCCCTCACAATAGGTAACTGCTCCCAGCTCTACCATGTGCACTGGACCACGTCCATGGTCAAACATGGCTTCAACCTTTGTGGTCAGACTCTTCTAGCTGCAAGGGAGCTACAGGAAATTTGAATACATTTCCATTTCTTTTAGTTTCTTTCTTTTGCTCTCTTTATCCACAGATACTTTCCCTGACTTCATTAGTTCAAGGAAATGCTGTAAAGTTTAAGTCTTCCCCCCCTGCCACATTTGTAGTGCAAGTGGCACTGTGGGTGTAACACAGAAGAACAAACCTGACTCCATACTGGATCTCTTTCTTTAGCTCTAACCTTTGGGCTCTGCTCCTTTTGTGAAAGAATGTTGCCTATAGCCTGAAATATACAGGAAAGCCCATTCTCAAGGCTCTGACCTTTAAGGGTATAACACTTTTCCATTCATATAGAGATAAAAAGTTGCAGAACAGAGAAAAACAATCGTCTTGTTGGAGGTTTATAGAAACGCTGTGACCAGACCTGCCTGGACAGCTGCAAGAACAAGGATTCCACACCAAGAAGTTTGCAGCAACCAGCTACAGCCGCTCCCCTTTTAGTCTAAAAGAAGCCTGAATCCTAACAGGTAAGATGGTTCTTTGGGACACTAGTCCACTATCTTCTTTGCTGGCTTTCTGAATAAAGTCACTATTCTTTGTGACTCTCAGCTTATTGGCCTATTGTGTGGTGAGCAGTACAAGCTTGGACTTAGTAACAAGGAGTCATCCATAGACATGCATAGATAGAAAGAGTTAGTACACAACTGAATGAATGAATGAGAGGATGGAAGTCTTTCACTAAATTAATATGCTGAAGCTTCTCAACCTGATGTTTTTCACAGGGTGAAAGAGCAGTGGGAGAAGATGCCTGGGTGGGTGGAGCACCCCCGGAGGCAGGCATGCCCTCTGGGATCTGAGGGGGACATCTCTCCCTTATAGGAAGAACAGCTGGTACTTCTTCCACTGCCTGGTTAAGAAGAAATTCTTTTCAGAAATCATGAAGGGTTTTGTCTTTATTAAGTTATGGATTTTTTTACGTTTGCATATTCCTGTTGTTTTCTTTTTTCTTTAACTCTAGGCTGTATCCATGGGATTTGTGTAACTAATTGGAAACAAAATTTCTGATATTCAATCCAGTCAGCCTTTTCCCACATGCTTGCTTCTTCAGAGGGACTAGAACCTTCTCCAACTTGTGGACAGTGCAAATTGCAGCTTCACTTCAGAATCAGAACTAAACATGGGTTCCAGTTGGCTCTGTCAGCCCCAGGCAAAACGGGGTACACTGCCTTCGCACCCACCCTCTTATGATTGCCTCTTAGCTATTTCTGAGCTACGAGGAAACAGCTGCTTGCACGTGTACACACAGGCATGCACACACATACACACAGAGGCATGCACAAATACCCACGCTTGTTTTCTATAGGGAAAATCATTTATTCCACTTCATGGAATGAGGAGTCTGCTGGCACCACTGGCTCAGTCTGGAAGTGAAGGAGCTGAACCCCATTTCAGCGCAAGGCAGTAGCCAAGGCTGCACAACTGAGCAGCCCAAGTATTTACCGTTGCATTTGTTGTTGATTTGGAAAACAAACAAATGTGTGTTGACGTAAAGCAATATAAAAATTCGATTCAAGCATACTGACTTTTTCACACTTAGGCATCAGAGAGTAGCTGCGAAATGAGAGATTCAACCAGTGGTGGATGTGTGCCAGCCCCTGGTTGTAAAGCACATTTGAAGGCTTCTCGTCTCAAGTGTCTATCACTGTTTTTAGCACAAAACGAGTGCTCTGGTTGGTGCTTTGAATGTCTTAAGGGGAGTGGATGAGCACAGATGCTTGCGTTTCAGTACATTTTTTCCTCCTCAAGCCCTTTGCTCTATCAGGATACACACAGAGGGATCTCCACAAGAAATCCATCCCCACCACCTCTGGCTTCACCAGGCACCCAGCAGAGACAAGTGAACTACCTCCCCTGACCCAGGACAGCCCATAACTCAGGGTAAATTGGAAATGGTGGGAAGTCTGAGGAGCCACTGTTTTGGTGCCGATTTCCCAAATACAGATGCTGCTGCTTTTTGACAGATGAATTAGCCTGCGGACTCCCAATCTTTGGGTAACTGCCAACACTCTATCACCGGGGTTCTACTATCCTCAACTCTCCTTGTTTTCTAAAAGATTATACTTTAGACCCATGAGCTAGAATGTGAGGAGGATTAAAATTATTGTTATCTCTTGAGATAATTTATAAAAATGTGAGTTTTCTGTTATATTCACTGTAATCCTGGGACCACGTCAGGGTGGCCAAGAGCTGACTGCCATCGTTTTGTAGTGCAGGAAGAGCTGCCATCCCATGAAAGTGGGTGTCGTTTGATACAGGTGCTTCTTCGTATGTATAGGAAACAGTATGGTCCCCAAATCACACGCAACTGTTATTTCATGCACTGAGTGAACGGAGTGATTATAGGTTCTGAAGAGACAGGGATTGTGGATTGAAGCCGCCTCAGTTTGGGCTTTCTTTTTGTGGAAATGTTTTAATTATATCTTTAATGGCCTAGAATTCACAATAAACTGAAAAGGCGACACATTGATATTCTTTCTGGGGTTGTATTGGCTGACTGTATTTGTTTTGTAAAATGATACAAGGAAATGGTGAAAAGGCTATAAATACTTCAGAGGAGATGCTTATCTCCCTCCGAAACCGGCAGATTTCTAACATCAGGGTGAACCCTGATGTGTGTGTAGCATTTTAGGTTGTTTTGGGGGAGAGGCGTAGCACCCTTTTTCAGTTTTCAGCGTCTGAGAGGTGGATTTCTCATGTTGGTCTTCTAACAAACGTTGATTGTTGTCATCTTGCGTCGCTTCAGTAAGTCTAAGCTATAAAATAAAACAAGAAGATTTGTACTGTTGGCATTTTCATAACGGGAAATAGTTGAAAAGCATTATCTTTTACCCAGACTTGAACTTTTAAAAATAAATTTAGAAGATTTTTAGAAGTTTAGAAGGATATCATGTTCCTCGAAAGGTTATAAACATGTTCCTTATTTCTTGAGCCATATAGAATGCATGATTAAATGAACTGAGAAAACATGTAACAGCGCTTACAAAATTATTTTTATTGTGTTTGATGCATTAAAAAAGAAAGGATAAATGGAGACTGGTGATGACTTCCTCCTGGAGTCTCCTGTGAGTGTGTTTATCAAATGCCGATCAACGAAGCAAATCTATGACTCAGTCATGTCAGTGCGGGAAAAAGCGGGTCAAAGCAATTACTTGGCCTTATATAGCTAAAAGGATTGGTTAAGTGACCTAATTTTTTCACTGGCCAGTAGGTTTGGCATGATGCCCTGTAGCTATAGTCCACATTAGTTTTGGAGGCAGAGTAGACCCAAGACTGAAAAGACTCTCTGATTGGCTCCTTTGCTTTCTATATGTTTAGTATTATTTTACTGCTTTTCTCTTTGCTGAGGACAATGGGATTCTCCCAAGCTCAGCAGGAACAACTTACCTCCTGACACTCCCCCATAGCCTCATCCATGACAAGAGAACAGAGAAAAAAGTGAAAAAATTCCTCTTTATAGATTCATGGATTCTCTTTTTACTTGCTAGAATCATCTAACACCTACTAGGCTATCTCACTGGAGATTGAGTATTGGTTTATATAAAAGTGAAATTCAAGGGAGTAGTATTATTCTGTTCAATTCTTAACACTGCGACATGGTACCCAGTTTGGCGACAATGTCCTGAGAGTCCTGATGTGACTCTTCTAGGCATCTAGTTGCATTATGAGGGGAACCCTCCTGGGGAAAGTCTCAGCCTAAGTAAGGTATGTATTGAGGCACGTGGAAGAACATTATTAAGGGCACTCTAACATCTGTGTCTCTAGTATCATTCGCCCAAAACCGCAAAGGCTCAAACAGCAGTCCTAGGAAGAGAAAGCTATAATAAAAACCTCAACGACACAGAAAAGAGCTGTTTTCCTAAGAGCCCCGTAACACACGCTAGGGGCAGCAGCCTCATGGCCAGCCTGAGAGCACAGCACCAGTGTAGACAGAGGGCACACTCTCCCTTTAAGCCTGTGGCTGGGATGTGAAACAGCTCCAGCAAAGGGCCTTCGCCCCAGCACTGTAGCAGCACAGGTATTTCTGGGCAGGTGCATTTTCATGGGCATTTCAGGCTCTGGTGCCATCTCAGAAGTACCACGATGGCACTGGAGCCTTTAGACACTGGTGGAAGGATCAGCCCACTGGCATCAACTGTGGCAACTTCGGTGTCTGTAGCAACTGGAAGCATCTCAGCAAGACACCGGATTAAAGGACAATGGCAGGCACCACACAGTACCTGAGAGGACTCAATCACCCAAGAAATAACCTGCAGAGCCCCCTGGGAGGGATCATGAGGGTTGGAGGAGCGGGCCTTTCTGCATCTGTGTGGTCAGAGGAGAGTGAGACGGGGAAATTCCACTTTGTCACAGTGAGAGTGACCTTACTGCTGTTCTTAGGCTGGGGACGGCGGTGTCACCCGACGTGCGCCGTGTTTCAAAGGTTCAGCCTAAGTTGCTCGGAAAGGCTGTGGATTTCTTGTATCCCAATCTGTTGGCAAGAATTACTTTTTGAAAATCCGAAGAGAAACTCTTTCAGTGCAGAGTTGCTGTCAAAACCGTGTTATCTTGTCAACCGGGGTGTCAATTAAACCGGGCTTGAAGAAGCATGTTTGTAGCTCCCAATCACGTATGATCTCTTGGAATTTCAGGCAGCAGTCCTCCACATACAGTGCATGCAGCATTTCTGTCATAATGTGAGAATGGGAATCATATGCTCTGCCTTCCTGAGGGGGAGAAAAATATTCTCTAATGTTTTCCAGAAATGACACTGTTTTTCATTATCTGGTGCATTTCATGTCTGTCGTTCAGCTCAGTACCTTGGATTCGCATCACAGTGGTTGTTCCCAGGGGCTGCACTGGGGTACCAGCGTTTTCCTCTGCTACAAGTTTGACAAGTACGTATCCATTTCTCTTGAGAAAACAAGACTAAATTCTTCTTCCCTGTCTCTCCACCTTACCTTCTGCCACCTCATTTATGCTATGACAAGTGTGTTAGCTCCATCTTGAAAACATATCCCCAGAAATACAAAATTGACATTGAAATAATGGATGTGGTTAAGGTACCACGAGCATTTTCTTTGCCATAGTTTACTGTTTAGACATCAACTTAGTTCTTGAAGGGATTTTGCAAAAATATAATCTCACAGTACGTTTCAAGACAGAAGGGGGCCATATGGTCTATCCAAACCCATCCACCTGTCTGTCCAATGTTTATACCATGGAATTCTTTTCTTCCTTGTCCAGCTCTTTGAATACACCCACAGTACATGTTTCATTGTTGCCTTTGGTAGACTGTTCTGCACAATAATTATTCTCTGCATAAGGAAGGTGGGAACCTTTTTTTTTTCTTCCTAAAATCTGAAGGGGAAAAGGCTGACCATGACACACTTGAATCTTATACTAGCAGGTGGGCAGTTAATTGGGAAATGAAAGCAACCTAACACTAATTTGCAGGCGTTTTCAGATTTCACGAGTAATTGCCATGGAAAAGGTAACTTGGGGGCAGGCTCAGTGGAACTGAACAACAGACATTTCTAAATACGGCTGTGGCATTTGTGACATATGTTCCTTGCGTAGAGGTGTAAGCAAAAGAGAAGGGTTGTTCCGAGCGGTAAACTTTGAATCAGAAGATGTAGGACATTTTTCAAAGGAAAGTAAAAGCAAAGGGGGCTGCGGGTCTTCAGTGGAGTCAGACGTTCTCTCTGAGAGCTGCGTGCTGTATTGCAGTGTTGGGTTGATGCAGGTGCTGTTGCCTGAGGCTGACTTTCTCTCCCCAAAAGCCAAGAGAAAGCCTGTGCCTGCAATCTTGAGGGGAGAGTAGGCATTTTACCCTCTAGCAGCTTATGCAAGACCTATGACCATGGCTTGCACCTAACAGGCACTCAACAAACAGAAGGTTTGGTGGAAATATGGAAGGTGTGGGCTTCCAAGGCCGTCTTGAAGGGAGTGTCCAGACTGAGACGTTTGAAGGAACTAATGTTCTAACTCAGCACTGGCGGCCATGATGAATGGCAAAGAATGTGTTCATTTTTGAATTTCTTCTCCTGTACATCTCTGTCCTCCTTACTGTTGACTCTTCCACCCCAATTTGTTTTTTTTTTGAAGTATCGTTTATTTATAATGTTGTATTAATTTCAGGTGTACAGCAAAGTGATTCAGTTCTATGTATAAATATGCATATATATATTCTTTTTCAAATTATTTTCCCTTATAGATTATTACAAAATATTGAGTATAGTTCCCTGTGCTACACAGTAGGTCCTTGTTGTTTATCTGTCTTATATATAGTAGTATATGTATGTTAATCCCAAACTCCTAATTTATCCCTCCCCTTCACCTTTCCCCTTTGGTAACCGTAAGTTTGTTTTCTATGTCTATGGCTCTATTTCTGTTTTATAAATAAGTTCGTTTGTATCAGTTTTTTTCAGATTCCTCATATAAGCGATATCATATGATATCTGTCTTTCTCAATCTGACTTACTTCTCTTAGTATGATAATCTCTAGGTCCATCCATGTTGCTGCAAATGGCAGTATTTCGTTCTTTTTATGGCTGAGTAATATTCCATTGTATATACGTACCACATCTCTATCCATTCATCTGTCGATGGACACTTAGGTTGCTCCCATGTCTCGGCTACTGCTGCTATGAACATTGCTGTAAGCAGTGCTGCTATGACCATTGCTGTGGTGCACGTATCTTTTCAAATTAGAGTTTTCTCAGGGTATATGCCCAGGAGTGGGATTGCTGGATCCTATGGTAGCTCTATGGAGAACAGTATGGAGGATCCTTCCTCTGCAGTTTGAATCCTGGACATTTAAGTGCTCTCACCCAAAATGAAACTGCATCATTAATTCATGTTCCTGAGCTAAACCAAGAACCAGGAAGAGTTTTACTGGATTCTTGGCCAAAGGCTGCCTCCTGTGCAAGAGAGCCGACAAAATTAGCCTGAGGATCTGGGATTATGGCCACGGGACAGCTTTGGGGCCCACATTGTCAGATGGCGCAGAGGCATATTTTATAACCACAGACATGTCCCTGGGGGTGGAGAGATGGCGTCTGTAACTGACTGGGTCCTAAAAACAACTGTTGTGTTTGGCTGATGATACAGCCTCGAATTCTGCCATATGGTGTCAGAGGCTCCCGACCAAGTCATAGGCGAGAGGGGACACGGCAGCCTCAAGGAAAGACTCTCTTTCGTGAGGTGGGGGGGGGGGGGGGTCACTACGACTCACAGAATGTGTGTAGACTGAGGAAATTATCTTTAATGGGAGTATTTAAGGCATATGGGGAAGCATTTGGAAGAATCACGATTTGACTGCTGGCTCCCCAAGTCCCTAAGAAAAAAAATTCAGAAAAGGTGTCTTTACCATTTGTGAATTATGAAATAAACACATGTCCAGGGGGGTACATGGGGATGTGTCCATATTAATATTCCAGGGGTGTGGGCAATATTGACCCCGATGATTTTCTAAGTATTTGCAGTTCCTCCCCGACTGATTCATCTGAAATCAGTGCACTGCAAATCCTTCAAGGCTGCCAGATTCCTTTCCAAAGGAAGTGTTTCTTCCCATTACCTTTCAAATCAGCTCTCCCGGGTTTAGCCAAGTGCTGTATTTCAGCATGTAAAGGAGAGGAAGAGGAAGTTTGCCTCTCGAAAGGGGGAGCGAGGAGGCCAGGAGAGTAACTGCAGCCCCATTAGAGAGGAAATGCGCCTGACGACTTTGCTGGGGCTTTCGCATCCTCACCATTTACCAGCAATTTACTAAATGCCTTTGCTAAACTGCATCCTCGGCTCCCATTGTTCCACGGAACTGGAACAAGCCAGCACAGCCTTGGCATCTATGTCAATAAGGTCACAAAATGGCTTTTGCTCCTTCTGCAGCAGACTACCTGCAACACATAAAAGAGTGCAGGGATGCACTCGAGCAAATTACCCTCCCACGCTCATTTAAATAACATTTTCCCCTCATATATGCAAAATTCAGATGAATATTTACAACCTCCAGGAATAGGTACCACAGGAAGGAAAAAAAAAAAGAACGCCGCACGACCAACCCACCCCAGCCCTGCAAGTGTAATCATTCTCAAGATGCTCCCCAAACAACTTGTTCTGGCTGCCGTTGCCCAGCAACAGTCCCACGGAGGTGTGCAGCCGGGCACATGTAAAGCAGGGCGGGTTCTCTCTGCTGAGTGTGAACCGTCAGAATAGCCGCAGAGATGGAGAGCGAGATGTGAGGAGGGTCAAAGTCAGGGTCAGAAGTGCAGGTGGCCGTGACCCTAAACTCAGTTTGAAGCACCATTTGTGACCTTTTTCTGTGTTCCACGCTTGATGTTCGTCTTGCAATGAACCACCTAATCAGACTTCGGGGACCATGGGACCTTGGGGTTTCCGGAGTGTCAGGTCAATTTCTACCCATTGGTGTACTGCCCCCTTCGAGGGGGGAGGCATACATTATCTTGGTTTTGGAGGATCTCAAGGCTGTAAAGCTCTGAGTAGAGAGAGGATAAAGTGGCTGGGAGGCCTTGACAAAGCTCATCCAGGGCTTTGGCTGGACCCAGTGCAACCCGCCTGTGCAATGGCAACTCCTTTAGAGAAAGCCCACCCTGTGTGAGGGGCGTTTTCCCCAAGGCATTCTTCCAAAGGTAGAGGAATATGGTTTGTTTTGTTTTGGTTTTTTTTTGCAGTACTTGGGTCTCTCACTGTTGTGGCCTCTCCCATTGCGGAGCACAGGCTCTGGACGTGCAGGCTCAGCGGCCATGGCTCACGGGCCCAGCCGCTCCGCGGCATGTGGGATCTTCCGGGGCACGAACCCGTGTCCCCTGCATCGGCAGGCGGACTCTCAACCACTGCGCCACCAGGGAAGCCCGAGGAATATGTTTTTATTCCTCTTTCTAATAGATGTACATGTACAGAAGAAAAAGAGAAAAAGGAAGGACTCGTGTAAAATAATCTATCACCATATGGCACTAATCACTCATCTTAAGAGAGTTACGGAAGTATGTAAGAGTGGGCTACAGTGGACTCAGGCCAAAGCTGGCCTTGATCTAAGGCCTGGGGTGAACTTTCATTGTATTTCTAGATATTTTTTAGGTGGTATGGTAGATCTAAGCAACAGATGACTTAATTTATAATTGAGATTTTACTTATTTATCGGTTATTAATTTGATATGATGAAGGAGTTTTATTCAACAAAACTTACAACTATTTTGGGAAGCAATTAATTCATAATTGTTTAATCTATGACCGAGCTAAGCAAAATAGTGACAATACATCCGAAAACTACCACGTGAAATTTCCCCAAGTACTTCTTTGATTAGGAAGGCTCTCCTGCTCAAAGCTCTTTAGTGAGTCTCCATTCCTCAGGATAATATTTCAACCCCTACTTTAGCGAGTTTCCAGCATTGCCTGGCCTTATCTTGCTAAGCCTGATCTCCCACTCCTTCTCTTGGTGAAACCTGGGCTTCACTCACCCAAAGGTGCGGCCTGACAGAGCAGAGACAGCAGAGAAAGGGGTCCAGCACCTGCGTTCTGGTCTTGGCTCCCTCCTAACTAGTTGTGTGATTAACAAGCACCTTAACTTCCCCTGGGCTTGGTTTCCTTACAAGAGCACTGTAGGCGCGAGGCCATGTGATTCCAAGTCCCCACACACCCAGACCCCGACTCCACCAGAGCACCTTACACTGCGGTCTACACTCTCACTGTAGATCCTTCCGTTTCTGTCTTTCCCAACATTGCTCCCTCCTCGTTTCCTTTCATCGAATGCTTTTCTCCGTCTGTTTTTCACAGATTGCTTCCTCTATTCCACCCTGGAATATTGAAGGTACTTGTCCTCAGCAAGCCCGTCCTTCAGTTTCCTGAATGAGCTCAACTCTGACCACAACTTCCTTTGATGCCCCCATGCTGACGTCTGCCACCTCCATCTCTAGCCCCGAAGGCCCCCTGAGTTCTAGTTACACATTTCCAGCTCCACCAGGCTCTCCACCGGGGAGTCTCAGGCACCCACCCCTCCCAGCGTTTCCAAACCTGAACTCATCATCTTCCTCAAGCCAGTTTCTCCTTGACTTTGCACATAACACTGACATTTGAAGACCTCGTTCTTTCCTTCCCTAAGTCTTTTCCAATCATCCTAACCTCGAGTCAAGTCCATTTTCAGAAAGAACTTATTATACCTAGTTTCTTTCACAATTAACTTGCCCCATATTCTTATTTCTTACTCCCCAAGTAAGTTATTAGGAGCACTTCCTAAAATTTTTAATTTTATATTGGGGTAGAGTTGATTAACAATGTTGTGTTAGTTTCAGGTGTACAGCAAAGTGATTCAGTTACACATATACGTGCACTGATTTTGTATTTTCCACAATTATTTGCCAAACGTGGTCTTCAGAAAGCATTTTTCTCTGTATTGATTATTACTAACGATCCTGTCTTATTAATGCCAGATTTGTCTTTTCTTTCTAGTGCTGTTCTTATCCCACCAGAGAGAGGTAAGAGCTCTTAGCCCTCTATTTCTTTATGTTCATGATAAGGAATAGAGCTGGCATAATTTCTTTTTTTTCACTGCAAGTCTGCTTCCCTTATTTATTTTTTCATATTTAAAGAAATAAAGCAAGATGTCATAATGACATTATAGCAAATGCTGTCATGACAAGCATCTATTGTAAAGAAATCCTAGTCTTGTTTATGCTTCCACAGCATGTCCATTTTAATTAATCTTGCAAGAGGAACTCAGACAAATTTTGGTTCTCAAGACTACAATATGAAAACACAGGCTCCAAATGCCTTGGAATGGTTTGGGAAAGCTGATGGGAGAGATATGTTATTAAGATGAACTGGTGGCTTAAGAGCTATTATAGTTCATGATTCTGCTTCAGATTGCCTAATATTTTCTGCAGAGGCTCGAGCAAAGATTATTGCTACATTTCTGTGGTCAGTGGAAAAGCCTGGTGTGAAATCTGAAACTAGGAATAAATGAATCTTTTTAAAAACTAAGATTTGGGTTGGGATAAATATCCTACAGTACACTGGAAATTTCATAGAACTTAGCTAATCTGCTCCCAGGAGACTTTTAGAGCTTCCTGCCAGGTTGCAAATACCAAGAGGATGGACTTTCTGGGGGTTATTTCTGTGTTGCACTTATGACGGACAAAAAGAAAAAGTAAAATGTTGGTACAAATGAAAAGTTGTTTAGCAAATTCCTCTGGGCCAGGACAGAGTCTGGACTGGAGTTTAGGGTATACTGTTTATTTAGCACTTAAATTTATAGAACAAAATCTTAGTTCTCAATGAAAATTATATAACCCACTGGAAAGAAAATAGTTACTCATCATGTTAAGAATTAACCATTTCTCTAAATGCTTGTAACATGGTGAGAAATATTCTATATCAGCCTTAACTTTTAATTGAAGAAGATCCAGTTGGTCAAATATATTCAGCCATACCTTTTGGTCTCCAACTCCTCAGGCTAAGTTTACTGGAAGAATTCAAAGGACATATTGGAAGACACTGAATAGAAGATGTGATAGGAACAGATTTAACAAAAGAACCACACTACCTTCTGATTTCTTGGGCTTTTGATATGTATGAACTTAGTTCCTGAAAATTGGGCCTTGGAACAAAATATGTCTAACTGTCCTTCCATTAGGCTGAACAAGTAAAATTAATAAAAGCCTCATACGCTTCTTTGGGCTGACAGCACTGGAGAACCGAACCCAAAAGCTGCAGCAGCGGATGATGATCTGAGAAAACCAGCTTTGTGACGGGCTGTGCAGTCACGGTTTCTGTTCCCACGTATGCCACTTCCTTGCGCTGACAGTGAAATGGGCTGGACCCCGCCCCCTACCCCTCCAGAGCCAATGAGGCCCTTGGTCTGCGTCTTTCAAAATAAAACTCAAATCAAGTCCTTTTCCCCAATTTTGCCAGTGTGTGGCTACAGGTGACCTCTCCTGCCTAGGCAGGTGTTGGGTGTGACCATGACTGCCCCATCCAGTCCTCAGGCAGGTCCAGTCACCAGGAGGACCTGGAGATTCAGGGCTGTGGCGTGGAAGGTCTTGGCCAAGCACAAGGCAGCCCCATGTTGCAGCTGGGGTTCAGCTGTTCTGTGACAGCCGCCAGGGCCATTCATCCCTCGAAGTCCCTCAAATTTGAAGTTCTATTCAAGACGTTCCTCATTAGATGTCCTTTCATATAGCAAAACCAGCAATGCTATGATATGCCAAGCCACAGCATGAAGTTACTGTGATCTGCACCTGTAAAATGGAATGTCACTTCATAAAGCCCCAGACCAAAGAAAAAAAAGCTACCGTTAAATTTCCCCTAAGTATCCGGCCAGCCTCCTCCATCACAGTTACCTTCTCTTGACTGTTGCCATGGATCCCACTGTTCCCCTGGCAACAGAGCTTTGCCCCTCACTCTCAATTTCCCAATTTGACTCCATGCTATGTTTTCCATGTCACTTGCTCCACTCCTTCACTTTGGGTTGTTTTATTTCACTCTATTGTACTACAAAAGTGTTTCTTCCTATATCCAACTTTGCATATTTGCTTTCTTTCCAGTTTCAGCTCACTTAGCTCTGGCTACACTGATTCTTAGAGCCATCCATCTGCACTTCCAAAGCATTTACGTTTCTTTCTGTTGCACATAATAGAAGCCACCTCTTGAGCGGCTCAAGCAAGAGAAGGAATGAAGTGGAAGCATAGTGGAATACATCACAGAACTCCAGGAAGAACTGAACACATAAAACCTCAGAAGGGAAGAAAGAAGGGCAGCTCTAGTGATTTCAGGGACAAGACAACATAAACTTCCTTTCTTGAGTATCACCCCCAACATTATTCAGCTGCAAAGACTCCTACCCAGGAGACACTTGATTGAAAATTCTGACTTCCCACAGAGAAGAACCTGATTGACCCAGTTTAGCTCTGGTTGCCCAATGGCCCAGTCCTGCGTGAAGGACTTAGAGCCAAGAGGACCGGCGTTTTGTAGAGACTCATTTGCTTTCTCTGGAGAAAGGTCTGGACATCAAAGTCATTTCCCCAAGAAAGAGGAATCCTTGTGAGCTAAGAAGACGTCCCAAGCATAGTAAGTTCTTTGAGTAGCTAGATCTCAGGCACACGTTTCTGGTATCTGCTTTGTGTAGTATACATTTAAAAAAAAATATGTTTCTTCCCTGGGCTAGACTGGTAAGCTTTTCCATGTGGAAATGGACTGTATCCTTTCTCTTGTCCCACTTAACTGGTGAGCTTCCAGTAAAGGCCTGACTAACCAAGTCAGCTAAGATGATGCCAACTATCGAAGGGTAGGTTTCACTTGGCTAATTTTCCTCTCCTAATACTTAATAAACACCCGCCATATGCCAAGATACTTTCAAGCCATTGAGTATTTAAAGATAAATTAGATATGACCCCTGTCATTAAGACATAATCTAGTAGGTTTTCTGTATGATTAATGTTTAGGAGGGAAATGAACTAAAGATAAACAAATCATTATCAGACCCATTTGGAGGGTTCTTAGAAGCTGGGCAGTTTCTGCCTGGGTTATCATATTGGATTCCACTTTAGGCAAGCATTCAGTGACTTGCCATAAAGGACAGGATTCTGATCGACTGTCTTCCCCAGCTTCCACCCTTACAATAGTGTTTCTGTTATCCACCATATCTGCCATTTGAAGTAAAAAATATATACCCCCAATTTTTTTTCTCTAACTATCCAAGATGTCATTGGAAGACTACATATGTTTCTCCACTCTGTTATCTGCAATGGCCAGCAGTCCAAGGGGCGTGGCCAGGTGGGCTTCTATTACTCCCTGGACAGCCCACGTTGATTCCAGAGGGTGTATGGCCACAGGTAGCCAAACTCTGAGTATCCCAAACAAAAGGTTAGAACTGCGGAACAGTCTCCCTGTAGCTTCTGGCACAGCTTCGCGTGTTCTATAGAGGCTTACTGTTCCTGAACTCAGGTCTGGCTGCTCGCCGATCGGAAATCAATACCAAGAGAGGCACATGTTGGTAGAAAGGAAAATTACTTTTAATCAGAATGTTGGCCATCTGGGGAGAAGGTGGACTCATGACCCCCAGAAACCAACTCCAAAGATTCTGCTCAGCCCTGAAAGTTTTTAAAGGGCAAAAGGGAAGTACTCTCAGTTAATCATTGAGATAGGGGGTCAGACTGCATGCAAGCTTGTCAACTTCTTGTGATCTTTCTTTAGGTGCCATCTTGTTCACAGAGTTTGTTCGTGAGAAGGCTGAAGGGGAAGCTAGGGAAGACATCTGATCCTCTGTTAAATACTTATTCTTCATTTCTACTTCTTTGATCTATGGAAAGAACCAACAGGTTAGGTAAGGTATTGTGTGGTCAAAGATTTGAATGGTGTGCCAGGGCCGGAGAAGAGTAGAGCATGAGGGCACCTGGTTCCATCGACAGGTGAATGGATAAAGAAGATGGGGCACATATATACAATGGAATATTACTCAGCCATAAGAAGAAACGAAACTGAGTTATTTGTAGGGAGGTGGATGGACCTATAGTCTGTCATACAGAGTGAAGTAAGTCAGAAAGAGAAAAATACCGTATACTAACGCATATATATGGAATCTAAGGGGGGAAAAATGGTACTGATGAACCTAGTTGCAGGGCAGGAATAAAGATGTAGACATAGAGAATGGACTTGAGGACACGGAGTGGGAGGGGGAAGCTGTCGTGAAGTGAGAGTAGCATCGACATATTTACACTACCGAACGTAAAGTAACTAGTGGGAAGCAGCATAGCACAGGAGATCAGCTCGGAGCTTTGTGACCATCTAGAGGGGTGGGATAGGGAAGATGGGAGGGAGGCTCAAGAGGGAGGGGATATGGGGACATAAGTATGCATATGGCTGATTCACTCTGGTGTACAACAGAAACTAACACAGTATTGTGAAGCAATTATACTCCAGTAAAGATCTCTTTTTTAAAAAGTTAGTTACAATGTAGCTTTGCTCAATTGACAAGAGAAGCGGTTTCCTGCTGAGGGCCTTTACTTTTTGGAAGTTGCTTCCATTACTGTATATTTTGTTTCAACATACAGATAAAGATGCTGATGTAATGAACTGCCACAGGTTAATCAGTTGATGGCTCCTCTAGTGGTTTTCGTTTCTTTAAACAAGTGGATGAATGAACAGATTTGGCCTTGGGATGCCATTCAGCTCAAAGTTGGTGGCAATCGCAAATGGGTTTAATAAATGAAAGAGATATTTTGGCAGAGTCCATTGAGGTAAATAAAGATTAAGGTCCTCGCCAGCATCATAGAGTATATTAGATCCTCTACTTTAATTGCTTCTTATGAATGGAAGGTATACAGGAATTGGAATTTTAATTTGTACATCTAAGCTGTGCTCTTGAAGGAGAAAGTCTTTATGACCTTATGGATTTGAGAAAAAAACTTAATAGGGTATAGCTGTAACTGGCATAAAAGTTATGTTCCATGGCTGACATTGCTGCTTTTTGATGCTTGCTGTCAAATGAAAAGCAAGACATGAATCCCTGATTGATTTTTCTGTGCGTGCATTTGCAACAAATAAGGCTGAGTCTGGCTGGAACCGTGTGACGTTCAGAAACAGCAGAAACATAATCAGTCTCTGTTCTGTCTCCCATTGTGAGTTCTAGGGCTGTTGGGAGCTTTAACAGTTTTTACATCTCTTGCTTGATAAGCAGACAGACTGCACGTTCTGTAGACATACAGTCATATTCTATGTCAAGCCCTGGGGGCTTCCAGCATGAATTAAGAAAGTCCTAGAATGGTATTGGCATTCATTTTCAGAAAAGCAAGGAGAAGACATAAAGAGCGTGGCTGGGGTGCAGGCTGGGGTAACTCCTTCACTTCTGCCCTGTTATCATTTCCACGGTGCTATGTTTGCTGCCACACCCTCGAATGTGTTCTTTGATGATGGAACCTCTTCATCTGACTCTGGGTGTTCATGACTTATTCTGCCCTCAGCTCATCATTCCTCCTGAACCACAGCTGTGGTGCAGTTACATCTCTGCCTTTGCTCACATAATTCTCAGACCATCTTGGCTATCCAAAGATAAACAGCTTGATTTGAGTTATCAAGCAATCTAATCTTCTCTGCTTGCATCTCTAATTTCCAAAAATGAGTTCATTCCTCACAGTATATAAATAGATATTTGATATATATCTGACATATGCCTGAAAAATCTGATATGTATACACAGCATATGAGAAGCCACATAGTACAATGAAAAAGAAAAAAAAACATTAGACAAAAAGATAAAAAAGACAAAGGACTTTGCTTCTCACTAATTATGTGACCTTCAGTAAATAAATAATGTATCCTCTTTGAATCTCTCATTTCTCATCATTGAAATTCACTAACAAGATATTATAAAAATCAAATGAGATAATCTATAAAAAGTGTTTGAAAACTATTAAGACCTGTATAAATGGGAGGTAATATTTTAGTAACTACTTTCATCTGAGCACATTGATGGTCACTAGGAAAGATCAAGAAATGAAAGGCACAGTACCTGCTTTTGTGGGATTTACCACCTAGCCAGGAAGATCACACCTATACAGGTACAAGATAATTAGTCAAACAAGTCATTATAAACTGATGCATACAATGTAGACAGATGGCATAGCACTTGATAATAGTTAAAACACTTGAAATCCTATACACATTCAATGACTACACAAGCATCGTGTTTTAGTAACAATAAGCATGATCATCATCTTTACCACTTCCCCGTCATGCAGGTTATTTTACGGATTGTCTCTGTCCTTCTTTACATCCTAGTTTAGGTTCAAGATAAGTCGACATTTATATCTGTCATTTATTTAGTGCCTTTCTATGTCTTGTTTAGCAATATATCCCAACGCCTAAAACAATGTCTCAATAAACATCATTGAATGAATGGATGAATCAGTTAATCAGTCCAGGAGAAAAGAAACAGCTTTCCATTTGGGTTCACACACGTATTTTGTAATTCTGGAGAAAAAAATTAAAACAGTGGAAGAAAGATTGACATGTGCGCACATGCGTGTGTGCGCGCGCACACACGCACACACACACACGCTACCTTGATCATATGGAGGCGTATCAGAATTGAAGAGGGCAAGTGTGGGGCTGGTAGGCAGACTGATAAAGCCACCCAGATAACTCTGTCCATCTCTCCCATCCATTGAGAACCGCTGTCTCACATACTTAAGGCTCCGTCTCTCTAACATGGGGTTCCAACAAAATGGAAATCTTTCTTGAACAGTCTCCTGCCTTCAATTTTTCCTAATTCCTTTCAGCTGCCTAGAGCCTCATGCTATTAAAACACTTGCTTAATGTCAGTGTGTGAATTTACATCTGATTGGATAATCATTTCTTTTAACCTGCATATCGTTCTGAGCATAGTTGGAGGTATGTGAAGCAAGCTCTTAACCCGTTGATGTTTACCTATTGCTAGTAATGATCAGTTCAAATGAAGCTATTTTCCGTGAAGACAAACTACGCTAATCAGTTTCAGTGTAATAGTTAACCCCTCAGGCCAGAGCATATGGTTGTCATTGTGCAGCTGTGCTGATAGAATAGCTTGGCCCTTCGGAATGTTTGTTCCATTTTTATGTAATTGCTGGCCACCCATTATCTGTAATGGATAATCATTTTTCTTCTTTCCTTCTTAATTTCTAAGGAACAAAACCTGCCCTCCCTTTCTTATTGTAAACAGTTTGAGAAAAAGCAAAAGGTAAAGAATAAGAATACTTCATTGTCTCATGTCTACCCCAGTGCTGAGCTCCCGCCCTGGACTGTTTTCAAATATTTCTGCAAAAAAAGGCATCTTCCTAAACCAAGATGTTATACATAGAGCCCAAACACATAGTCTTCAAGGATAAGGCATTGCAAAATGGCTCACATCCCAAAATAAGAACAGATATGGTTGGAAATTACAACGATCTTCTTATTTTAAATGGAAATACCAGCAGATGTCACAAGAAACATATAGCACTAGGCACAGACAAATAAAGAGCTTTTCTGGGGTGTGGAGTAGTACAGAAGGAGCGTCCACCTTGGACTGTGTGGGGAACAGTGGACCAGGGGTTCGGCAAGGAGTTTGCTGAGTCTAACTCCTAATGAAACAATATTAACCATCTTGACTCGGTAATTTAAACATTTCTTGTCAGGCACTTTCAGGATACTATCCATAAAATTATATTTATTTCACAATAGGTTGATCCCAGACATCTTTTCAAATGTGCTTGCCGTTGAATTTACACATTGTTATAGGTTCCTTCTTTGAATCTCAGAGTGAAACAAAATAGATAGGCAGCAAAAATGGGACAGGGAGATGGTGTCCACGGGCATTTTCCACTCCTGAGGTCTCCCAACCCTGTGCTGGCTTGTTAATTTCTCACTATAGTCTGTCAAAAGAACGGAGATGTTATTTGACAGCCTGCATATTTTTCTAAAGCCATATTTTTTGTACATTTCCCTGATTTCCAAAAATATGACCAATGTTATTCTGGTAGAGGTATTTTTCTCCCTGAAAATGGCAGTAACATAGTAAATGTTCTCTTGCCCACGTGCTACATGGAATCACGCTATCACGAGATATAAAGAAGGCAATCACAAGTCATCTTTCCTTAAGTGATACTTATCCTTCCCAAATAGCTCACTGGGGGCCGTGACAGGAATAAAATGCTTTCTATCTACACAAGTATTGTTTCTAAGGATGAAAGAGCCCTGAAACCCTGACTGGCATTCAAGTTGGAGGTACTGCGAATATGTGGAAAAATGTAGGACGTTCCACGCTGATACCACCAGTAAGAGTTCTGAAAGGCATGCTTGTAATGAAAGAGCTGCATTTGGAGCAGCCCAGACTGTGGACTAAAATGGTCTCCATGTAGCGGAGGATATTTGTGAATGAAGTGTCTTTCAATGAGGAGAAATCAATTTTAACAGCTCATTTATTGACGAAACCAAGTCTAATCTCAGCAGTCAGAGTGCTTTCTTGGAACAAGGACTAGAGGATTCATCTGTCTCACCTGAACACATGAAAGCAAAAAGTTGCTCATAAAAAATGTTTATGACCCCTCTGCTCCTGGAGCTGGGATGAGCTAATACTTGATAATGAGTTAACAGGGGATTTGGGTGACTAGAGTGCCTATTAACATTCCCCACGCCTGCTGGATTCTGTGGAGTTAAGATTATTCAAATATGCCTAAAACTGAATCCTTTAATGGCCAAATCATAGATTCATCTAATGGCTTAATTCCACTAACCTTCTTTAACTCTACCCTTTGCTTTGGCTATGCTGGTTCATTTACCATCCCAACGCTGTGCCTGGCATTCCTCCGCCTGTACGTCTGAACTTACACACAGCCAGGGTGACGGCAGACCCAGAGGTGTGTGGTGCACAGCAGATACAGTGGCCCTGAACAGGTCCCTCCTCCCTGGGACCAGGTACCTACTCCCCATGCTTCTCAGCTGCAGTCCTGCTCATCCTCCTGGCTTCAGCTCTATTTATTTGTTTGTTTGTTGGTTTGTTTATTTTTATTGAGGTAGAGTTGATTTACAATATTTTGTTAGTTTCTGGTGTACAGCAAAGTGATTCAGTTATATATATATGTATATATATTCTTTTTCATATTCTTTTCCATTATAGTTTATTACAAGATATTAAACATGGTTCCCTGTGCTATACAGTAGGACCTTGTTGCTTATCTATTTTATATATAGTATTTTGTATCTGCTAATCCCAAACTCTTAATTTATCCCTCCCCCCCTTTCCCCTTTGGTAACCATAAGTTTGTTTTCTATGTCAGTGAGTCTGCTTCTGTTTTGCAAATAAGTTCATTTGTATCATTTTTCTAGATTCCATGTATAAGTGATGTCATATATTTGTCTTTCACTGTCTGACTTAATTCACTTAATATGATAATCTCTAGGTCCATCCATGGTATTGCAAATGGCAGTATTTCATTCTTTTTGTGGCTGAGTAATATTCCATTGTACGTATGTACCACATCTTCTTTATCCATTCATCTGCTGATGGACATTTAGGTTGTTTCCGTATCTTGGGGCTATTGTAAATAGTGTTGCTGTGAACATTGGGGTGTATGTATCTTTTCAAATTCGAGTTTGCTCTGGGTATATGCCTAGGACGGGGATTGCAGGATCACTGGCTTCAGCTTTTCTGTAAAGTCCCTCCTAACAAATCTAGCTGTACCTCCTCTCTTGTGTCTGATTACCTCAGTCACAACTATGGCACAGACCAAGTTCTGTTAGTTGTTAACAGGTGTCTGTTGAGAGTCACAAACTGATTGGAAGCACCCAGGCAGAGTCAGAATACCCCTTTCACTTCCCACTACTCCACAGGCTTTCTTCACCTTAGTTACTGATATCAAGCCAAAAATGTAGACCTCATTCTTGTTCTTTCTCTGTTTATGTCCTGTCTATATCCAGAGAGTAAATCCAGTCAGCTCTGTGATCAAAATCCATTTCTAGTCCTACTTTTTTGCACCATCTCATTGGCTATCTCCTTAGACCAAGCCGCCATCCTCGCTCACCTGGGTAGCTGCCACATCCCCACAGATGGACTCCTGCTTTTACTCTTTTCCCTTGATAATCCACCTTTCACATAGCCTATATCCTCTCCTCCCACCCCTGCATAGTCTATATGTGACACTTTTTAGCTTCCTAGAATCTGAATCCCCCTGCCTGCTTGGGCGAGAACACATCACTGTGTGAATCTTAGTGAGAGACAAGACCATACCTCTTCCAGTGAGTTACTCTGAGCCCTGGTAGTGTTACCGAACACAAGTTCATGTGTTCAGTGCACAGTGAGGCCAAACAAACCGAAACGTCAGAGTTTGGAGCAGAGAAAGGTTTATTTCAGGGCTGTGCAAGGGGACGGGTAGCTCATGCCCAGAAAACCCGCAACTCCTCCGAAGGTTTCAGCAAAGCACTTTTAAAGGCAAAGTGGAGGGAAGGACGTGGTTGGCTGTTGCAAACTTCTTAATGTCAGAATCCTTTCTTTTTGCAGCTGTCCATGTGGGTCAGGTCACAATGTTCCTGTAAACCTCCAATGGGACAAACGTTGTTCTCTGTTCTGCACCTTTTTATCTCTATGTGAATGGACTCTTAAAGGTCAAAGCCTTGAGAATGGGCTATCCTGTATATTTCTGGGTGTAGGCAACGTTCTTTTACAAAAGGTGCACAGCCAGCATGACTGAGCACAGGAAAAGGAGCAGATCTAATATGGAATCAGATTTGTTCTTCCTGATTGCCGTAGTGGCTTACTTGCTTCCGCATTAGATGACTCAACCCATGTTCAACAGTGGACTATATTAAATGAGGCTGAGATGGGAGGTACTTTGGTAAAATTAAAAATAAGAAATTCAAATTCCTCAGCATTAGAAATGCTGGAGTGAATTTACTCTTGTAAGTTGTCCTATTTTTTCACCCTCAAGAGTGCCTAGTGGGCTTCCCTGGTGGCGCAGTGGTTGAGAGTCCGCCTGCCGATGCAGGGGACACGGGTTCATGCCCCGGTCCGGGAGGATCCCACATGCCGCGGAGCGGCTGGGCCCGTGAGCCATGGCCGCTGAGCCTGCGTGTCCGGAGCCTGTTGCTCCGCAACGGGAGAGGCCACAACAGTGAGAGACCCAAGTACCGCAAAAAAAAAAAAAAAAAGAGTGCCTAGAGGACATTATTCATGAGGACTTTGGTAAAAATGTACCATCATCTCTGAAAAACTTGTTAGTGCCTGTTTTCTATGAGTCGTACAGTTAACATACCTCTTTCCATGTGGTTAGAAGAATCCTGGGGTGACAGAGATTAAGCAACAATGAGTAAGAGCTAGAGGCAAACTGAGAAAGGTGAGCATGGCTGGCTTTCGGTCCCTCCTGGTGAACAGAATGTGTTGACCAACAGGGTATCCCAGGGCCCACAGTGAATCAGTGATGGATCCTAACAGTGAGAGAGAGCGGCGTTCCTTTAAGGTCCCACTTTATATTAAAACCCTATTTATATTAAGTAGACAACAAAATTCTAGGATGCATGAAGAAAGGTCTGAAATGAGGCACATTGAGAAAGTGAAAAACCCTCATTCTATTCCCAGAGCTGTGCTAGTGCTGGAGCCCTTGAAGTGAAGGGAAAGGACAGAATCCTTGAAAACTGTGCAATAAAACGCCAAGTAGGGCCATGAAACATCCTCCTAGGTTTCCTCAAAAAAAGCAAGGGGCTGTTAATCAGGGTAACCATATATGAGACAAAGGAGATACCCAAGCATCCCAGGGGTCATTAGACCTTGGATTGAGCTAATGTTAATTTCTCGTACCCCAAATAATGCTGCTGTCTACCAAGCAAAGTGAGGAATTGCAGGGGGTCAGTAATTCAGTCAACAAGTATGTATTGAACACCTACTATGTGATAAGCGCTATTCTAAATGCAGGAAATACGGGGAATTCCCTGGTGGTCCAGTTGTTAGGACTCCATGCTTCCACTGCAGGGGGCATGGCTTTGATCCCTGGTCAGGGAACTAAGATCCCACAAGCCACGTGGCGTAGCCAAATAAATGCAGGAAATGCAGTGGTGAGCAAAATAGAGTCCTTAAGATGCTTATATTATAATGGAAGAAAGAGGTAATAAATAAATAAGTTAATTTCAGGAGCTGATAGATGCTCTGAAAAGGATAAGCGGGAAGATACTAAAGAGTGATTTGGGGCATTGCTAAGGAGTACTGTTTGAATTGTATCCTGAAGTATGAGGAAGACGTAGTCGTGGAATAGAGTTCCAAACAAAGGAAACAGATGATCAAGGATCCTGAGATGGAAAAGAACGTCATTGTCTCCAGGGAGAGAAATAAGGCTAGTGTAGGTCACAGTATATAGAAGGTGAAGGAGATTAGGAAAAGTTGGTAGCAGAGGGTTAGCTGGACCCAGAAGAAACTTGTAGGCTGTGACCAGGAGTTTGGATGTTACTGCACAGTCCATATTTGAAAGCCACTGAAGGGTTCGAAGTGGAAAAATGTTTGAGAATTTAAGGCATGGGAGGGACATGTTTTGATATCTGTTTGGAAAAACTACCCCCTCGATTCTGGTGTGTACTCTAGGCAGCCAAGGGTGGGAGAGCGAAAATTATTTAGGATCCTGTTACCTTAGTCAAAGAAGAGATGATAGTGGTACTGTATAGACAAGTGTTGTAGCCACAGCTATTGAGTAATACAATCAGATTTGAGGTATATTTTGTAAATAGATCTTACAGATGGATTAAATGTGGACATGGGAGTGGGATAAAAAATAACATCAAAGATTTTTATTCTGGGAAACTAGGTAGATGGTGGAAGCCTTGCGTGGGAAAGAGCAGGCTTGCCTGGTGGGGAACAGAAATCAACTATTCTCTTTTATTAGTTTAAGATGCTTATTAACATCCAAATGGAGGTATGTAGTGGGAAAAGATAGAAGCCCAGGGGAGAAGTTCAGGCATATATGTATATATGCTGTATTCGTGCATAGAAATACACAGAGATGAGTGCCAATCAGAGCCCTGGACCACAGCCCTCAGTGATTAGAGATCTGACGGAGAGGGAGAAGTCCTCGACGGAGGATAAAAAGCAGTAAGTCAGGTGATAAATGGAGTTTTGATCCACGTCTGCCGCATCATGACTCAGTGGGACCCTAAACCTACCCCTTGTGTTTACCCCAGTCCAACCACATCAAGTTAACAGGTAACATTGACAACAGACAAAAGCCATGCACACTGGCTCCCTGATCTGTGAAGGGAGGACCAAATCAATATCCTTGGGTGTCCTTTCTTCACCAACATAGTATTACAAGAGCAATCCTACATCTTTAAAGACTTGAAAAGTGCAGAGGTTTGGTGATTTTTATCACATCCTAATTTCATGTTCCACTGTGGCTTGTTCATGGGTCTTGGAGAATCGTAGTATATTATTGTTACATCAGTCGAATGAAGGGTGACTCCAATTTCACTTGCTGTTTCAGATGTGTTTTCTTTACTGAAGTAAATGATTGCATTTCTGCAACCTGGAATATGGTATTAAGTTAAAGAATATTTTTTCTCCGTCTTGTTAAACAACGAACACCAGAATTCATTTGCTTTTACCTGGTAGAGTTTATAATACATTGTCACAATTATGCCTCAGATCACTCTGACTCTGGGCCACATATGGTCCAGAAACAGATTGATCTTTTCTCCAGCCCACGCAGCATCGTACCGGTCCATTACATTTATAGTGTTTTTCTGCTGATACCTAGAAAGCTGAAAGGATAGTTCTAGATGCCTCAGTAAGACACATGCTAACCAGAGGATCTGAGATAAATCCCTTGAAAATATAGGGCACAACCGCATTGGTGACATTCTGGGGACTGCTAACTTCTAGGTGCTCCAGACAAAACTGGGCCTTGGCTTCATACCACTAAGAGGGGCACCTCTTTGGGTTTTGGAGGTAATATAAACAACATTTGCACGTCCTGTTCTAATCCATTTACAAGGTGAATTGAAAGACTTGGGTGCAAACTAGAGCAAAATGTTGACCTGGTAACGCAAGCTGGGGATGTGCTGTCTGACTATTCGATCCTCACGGCCCAGCAGAATTCTGGCGCTTTAAGCGTCTTGGAAAATAGAAATACCACGTGAAACACTGGCAACACCTAATGGGGTATCACCAGAATTTTGGAGCAAAACAATGCCTTCTTTAGAAAATCTTCTCCTTTTGAAAGAAAGCTTTTTTATACTGGGCTTTGGTATCACAAACTTCAAGCCACCATGTGATTCATGGTGCCGGTGATGGATTAAGGATTATCTGATTCCCCTTGCCATAAACTCAGACATCCCCAGAGAGCCTTCATCACACGGAAGCAATGTCTATGAGGCAGGGATCAAGCAGGTTGTGAGAGCACAAGTCAATTACATAAGCACGTGGCTCACATTCCCAGGGTAACTACTCCCCCCCCCCCCACCCCGCCTGCCACACCCTCTTGAATCTGCCCTATAACCTCCTAGGAGGTCCCCATGAAAAATGGCTACAGAGGAATCATTTTTAAGCCTGGTTTCCAGATGGCTCTGCTAAGTGTGAGTGTGCTAGTCCCACTGGAAAGGGACTGCTGTGTTATTACAGCTGCATTTATCACAGGTGGTCCTCAGGGGAGTGGAGAAAGGACATTTTTTTCCAGCACAAATAACTGAATAGAATATCTCAGAGCCACGCTGTCAGAAAGGAGAGAGAACGTGAGATGAGAAATCTATACCAACTTATGCTCAGGGCTTGGTTAATGGTAGGTCTGTTGTCAGTGACACAGAAGGAAAAATGTTGGAGGACTTGTGAGACAATGAGGTTTGGAGGGCAGCATGCAGGTGGACCTACTGGAATGGGTCCAGAATGAGATATTCGTGTCTCATACTCATGCTCACCAAGAGGATTCCACGACAGAAATATGTCTCGGTTGTTAGATTTTTGAGAGCAGTATCCTTGTGGGTATTAGTTAACCTCATTGCCCAACTATTTCAGGCTCTTCCATGGGTGACCATGGTGGCAGGGGTGAGACAGAGCATAGCTTCAACAACTTGGACATTTTGTCGGTAAAGTTTATCTGATACTGCCATCCCTAAGAGCCTCATTAGCATCCGTGAGCATTCCTGAAACCCGGATGTATTATATCCCTGGGCTGGGGATGTGGGCAGCCAGTAGTAATCCAGTGGGAGGCTTTCCATCTTGGAGAGGAAAGTGTCATCATGGTCTAACGCACAACGTCACTTCTGATCCAGGAACTCACTTACAGACAAAAAAAAAGCCTGGTGTCCCTTAGAGTTCCTAACATGTACCCCTATTACCTGCGAGCACCTGGGTTTGTAGGATGACATGTCATCTCATTAGAGAGGCTTTTCTTGACCACGCAAGTAACTATCCTATTACTCTGTTTTATCTTCCTTCCCCTATGCATTTCTATCCAGTTTTTTTGGGGGGGGCGTGTACGCGGGCCTCTCACTGTTGTGGCCTCTCCCGTTGCGGAGCACAGGCTCCGGGCGTGCAGGCCCAGCGGCCATGGCTCACGGGCCCAGCCGCTCCGCGGCATGTGGGATCTTCCCAGACCGGGGCACGAACCCGTGTCCCCTGCATTGGTAGGCGGACTCTCAAATACTGCGCCACCAGGGAAGCCCTCTATCCAGTTTAAAAAATCAGTTTCCCCATTAGAATGTAAACTAGATGAAATCGAACCAATTCACTCATTCATCGCTGTATCGGTAGCACCTAGAACAGTCCTAGGAACAAAGTAAATGTTTAATATTTGTTTAATGAGTAAGTAAATAAATTATTAATTAGAATACATAGTTAGGACCCAAGACATATTTGATTAACTATTAGAAACTTAAGGCCCAAATTACTTAACAAACTAGTAAGGACACAATTTCCCTGTTTGATCGGCTGATTTGGTTCCTGGTCAGGAAACTTAGAATTCTAGAAATTTTAATACCTGGGAAGAAATTTAAGAATAAATCAAATCTGCACTCATTCTCTGAGAGCCTGTTACTTGCAGACCATTATGCTAGATTGTAGGGAATATATTGATGAATGTAACATGACTCTGTATGCAAGGAATTTAAAATTGAGAAAGCACGTAGAAAATAATAAATGACAGACAGAAATAAGACACTCAAGGAACTCTGTGTGTGTGTGCGTGCACACACACACACAAAGAGGAAATAGCCGTTTATTCAGCTGAGCTGGGAAAATCAGAAAGGTTTTGTGGAGGAGCTAACCTACAAACTAGCACTTGAAAAAAGAGCAGGATTTCAGCAGGCAGGCAGATCTGGAGGACAAGGTGTGGGCTTGGAGAACAGGGGGTCTAGAAAGTGCGGAGGGTTTGTTGGAGGTTTGGGGCTGATCATTCCAGACGCTGGATGCCACACTCAGGTGACTGACTTCAGTGGGAAGAGAACGGCAACGTCTCTTGAGGAAGGGCATAACACCTTCTGATCTGTGTTTTTTGCCACACATTGAGGGATAGATTAGTGAGGGAAGAGACTGGAGATAAGGAAACCAATCAGACGATTAATCTGGTGGTCCAGGGCTGAAGTGAAGCCAGGGGACTAGAAACAGGCCCGTGGCAGAGGGGATGAAGTGAAGGGGGTGGATGCAGAGATATTAAGAGAGGTTTTGTAATAGCATTTGACCAGGTGTTATATGTTGATGGGTTGAGAGGAAGCATAGTCTAAAATAACTTTTGTAGTTTCAGTCTAGATGATTTGGAGGATGGAGGTGATGTCAAGTGATGGGAATACAGAATAAATCAGGGATCTGGTGGAAGAGAAACTCAGTTTGGCTCTGTTGAGTTTGAAGATCAATGCCGTTATCTATCTTCACATGCAAGCTTGCATTGGAAAATTTGGGACAAAAGCTCAGGATGGAAGTCCAGTATGGTGATGCAGTTTTGAAGTGATATTTAAATATTGCCAAGAAGTTAAAGAGAGAAGAATGTCAGCACTTAACAACAAACAGGAAATGAGAAGGTAGATAAAGAAAATGATAGGTTTGCCCCAAACAACATGGCAAAGTAGAAATATGTATCATTGAGGTTCCCAGTCCTGTTTTCCGTCTTTTTTCCCATGGTTCTTCCTCCTTTTTCCTTTTCGTGCTTCAATTATAGCTGTCTTATCT
Organism: Orcinus orca; assembly: GCF_937001465.1. NCBI lineage: Eukaryota > Metazoa > Chordata > Mammalia > Artiodactyla > Delphinidae > Orcinus > Orcinus orca. The sequence goes on along the minus strand of NC_064560.1, from coordinate 17,299,934 downwards.
TTCCTGTGGGGAGGAAAGAAACTCAAAATGCCAACTTGAACTTACAGCTTTGATTAATGCAGTTTCCTACTCAAAAACCATTCATGGCTCACAGTTATTCATACACCAACATCCTGACTCTTTCTGTAGCATTCAGGGTTTCCCCTGATGTGGCCACCCTCTTGCCTTTACCCCAGGACAGTCAGATACCTGTAAGCTCCGTGACGATTTTTCTACTTCGGGGTCTTTGCTCCAGCTGCCCCCTGAGCCTGGCATTTCCTTCCTTTCCTTATCCAACCACTGGGGCCGACACACATGTCAAGGTTTTGAAACCTGCCCAGCTTTTTCCGACTCAGAATTCTCTCACCTGATGGACTCTTACTGCATCCTCTCTGCACTTTGGTCATAGCATTTGCCTCTGTGCTCTTTGCGGTTTACATGTCTTTGTCCCTCGGTAGCCTGTAGCTATAGACGACTGAAACGTATTCCCTTTGTGCTTTATACGGGCTTTTTTGAGACTCTGAACACAGCAGTGATTAGATGGATGTTTTGAAATGACAGAGGAGAGAAAAATAATTGCAGCAAAGCCCACTCTGGCTCTGTGTGTTCCCTTTCTTAGTCCGACTGATTTGATACAATTATAGCAGACACGACTGAACTCTCATAAACAGGTGTAAAGGTCTCTGGTGTTGCCTCATTCTTTTGGCTGATTACTTTCCGAAAAAGAAAGAAAACCCCCCCCGAAATGTATGAGGTCTGGAACTGGAGGGGACTTCATTATTTTTAATGTCTCAGTAAAAGATCTTTTTTCTCTCTCTCTACATTTACCAGACTAACCCCCATAATGTCTTTTAAACAATTAATTCTAGTTTCAAAAGCATACTACTCTGCAGTTTGTTCAGAATTAAGTGACCATTAGAAGGCATTAGGTTAGAAATGAGTGCCCTAATTACTTCTGAAAGTTAGCAATAAAGGACGAAAAAGAACTCCAGATTTCAGACACATCAGCACGCTTGCAGTCCTGGATGCTTTTTCTGTACCTTTGTGTCTTCCCATCATGCAAAGTGTTGGGCAGAGGAAAGCACTGGAGTGTTCTGACACCTGCCGATTTAATTTTGTATTAGGCAAACGTTTCTTCACCTTGCCCCAATTCTACAGATAAAATGTATGGAAAGATATTAAGATGTGGACCGTTTACTCTAGACGAACTTTCAGGAACACCAGGAAGTTTGATGGCGTGGATGGGTACAGATGATGCCTGTCCAATTGTGCAGCCATGGAGTTTGTTACCACTTAAAAAGAGTGTCCTAGGCACAATAGTTCTCTGTGGTAAGCATGTTTGTTTCAGCAGCAATGTCATGTCAATTTGCTGTCTGGGTTCAGACTTCACAGCTGTTTGTGGAAGGCTGGTGGATATTCTGTTCCTAAGTCTAGGTATAGTAGAGGTCCTAAGTTTCTAGCACATTCTCTCTTCAAGGCAGGGGTAGTTTTTGCCACGAAAAACTACCTGCCACGAAAAAAAGCCTGCTCAGCGGAGCTGTTCCGGGCTGCACTTGCATGGCTGATGGGACAGATTTCTCCCGGTGGAATAGTTCCACGCATCCTACATGTGACCTGTTAGCACACGTCGGATGGGAGTGTTGGCAGCACTCACAGCCGTAATATCTACTTTACAGGCAATTACTTCCAGCTTCCACGTCCTGCCCATGGAACTGCAGGTGTTCTCAAAGAAGGTTCTTGCACTGTGGGGCTGGAAGCTTCTTGTATTTACTGTTTTCCCCTTCCCCTCCGCTGGAGTGTAAGATTTTCATTGTTGTAACCCTTAGGGGACCAGTATAGGATTATGAATGCTTTAGGGGGGCAGGGGAACTCTTGGGTTCATTTAGACTGCTTTGCAAAGACTTTGAGGTTTAGGAACAGAAAGAAACAAATTGGTGATTTTTTCCCTTAGGTTTTGCTCCAAAAGACAGCAGCCACCAGGCAGGCTAACCTGGGTTTTGCACAACTCCTTGCTGATAAGGGGCCCTTTGAGGGTATCCTTGAATGAACTCACAGGCCAGGCTGCTCTGGGTTTTTTAAGCTCCTCTCACTGAGTAGATAGTAGGAAGTTGAAATGGGGAGGTAGTCTAGCCTGGGGACCCTGGCTGTGCCCCTTCCTTGCTGTGGGATGTTAGACACCTTCCTTACCTGTAAAACCCATCTCAGAGTCTCAGTGTAGAAATTACATGAGATAATGTGGCTGAAGTATTTGGCATAGTGCCGAGCACATAAGTCAACGAATGTCAGCCATTAACAAACTAATAACAACAACAAAGGGAATTTGTGGTCCAGCTACCTGAAGTTTCACAAAGGAGAGACGTCCATGCAAAGGAGGGGGCACAGAGAAACAGCATTGCTGTCTCCATATCACTGTTTTGTCAGGAGTCCAGACTTTCATCAAATGAAAGCGTATTAACTTCAGAGCATCACTGTAGCCAGATTCTAGGCACCGTACCTGTCAGCCTGATAAAGGCTTTGATGTGATTTGTCCAGGTTGCATAGGTACCCTACCTTTAATCATGGGAAGCCAATGACAGATAGTAACTCACAAGACTCCCTTTCATCTCAAAGTGTTCTTCTAGCATGATTTTAGAAGTAAATACCTAGGCATATTATTTTTGCCTTTATACCAAATTAAAAGCAGGTGAAAGGATGCTATTGCCTTTGCCATGAGATGAGTTGCCCAGAGCGGGGAAAAAATATGTATTCTTCTTCAAATTTTATGCATTTCTCTGAACCCCAGTAGTTTATGAAAGAGCTCAGGGCTAGGAAACCTGCAAGTTGTGGAAGCTTTAGGCATCGCATCCTGGAAACTTGTTCCCACTCCTTCAAGAAAGGTCATCAAATGCAAGAAGGTTATGAATTCATCATGCATTAATCATTTAGCCCCACCAGGAGTTTTCTGTTCCTTGCCTTATCTGTCACTGAAAAAAAAAATTCACAAAATCTACATTATTCCATTTATTTTATGGTTATAAATAATCAAATACAATTTGCGACTCTGTGGTTTGTAATGCATTCAGATGGACTGAGAACATGATGGAAAAGAACAGGTTTTTGCTGGAGGTCTGACTTCCCCGGGGAGTTCCCCCTCATTGAAGAGGAGAGCTCAGTTATGTTGGAGGGACCTCGCCAGAGACCCAGGGGAAAGAAGGTTTCCTCTCCTGAGGCACGTCCCAGGCAGCACCCCTGGGTGATGCCCTGCAGAGCTGCAGGATGGGAGAAGCAGCATCACAATTTCAAACGTGGAAATCTTTTGAGTCATCTTGGCTAGAGATTTCTTTAAATCTCCAAATCCTTCCATGCAAAAAAGAAAGAGAGGGTGAGAATTCAAAACTGAAGATTGTTGCTGTGAATTGGTAGTGACAACAATATGGTCACGGTCTGTTTTTCACAGTTCGGTTCACACTTATTTCAGGGCTGGGGGAAAATGTGTTCTTGAAATAAATCGGAACTCATTCAGAGATTGCGAGCGGGAGATCTTAATAGAGATGTTTTTTTCTTTCACAATCGTGAGCTTTATTCAAGGTCCAGCCTCCCTGCCTGCCTGCCTGCCTGCGATCCTCCAGCAAACTAGAGGCGGACGCTTATCCTCTCTGGCTTTTCCCAAGACCAACTTCTAAGCATCCTCCCACCTGCCCTGTTGGCTGAAGCAGCGGATTCTGATTAAGTCATCGCACACTCCGGCTGTCTCTTCTGGCGACAGAGCCATGGCTAGGGAGATTTCCGAGCCCAGGACAGCATATTCCCGAGTCCCCATCTCTGGCAACGGGCCGCTCTGCTGCTGGCACTCAGTCCCTGCTGTGAGTTCACGGGCTTTGTTCAGACGGCGTTCACATGAGCAAGTGAGCGACCCAAGGAAACTGTCTCCCTGGTTAAAGCATTAGTAAAGTTTAAGGGTCCCTACACCTGATCTCTATCAGGGTGTAAGGACGGCACTAAGTCCTTGCTATGACAGGTACTGACTACCCTGGTCAGGTGAACAAGGTCAAGGTTAGAGCGGGTCTTCTGACTCTGCTGACCTTGCTCCAGGGGAGAAGAGAGGCTTGGACCCTGGCTCCTCTATTCGGCTACAACCCTTGAATCCTCTTGGTACCTTGTGCTTTGATTAGACACCATGGGTGTCCTGTCCCGGGAGATGTGGGACCAGTAGAGTCCGCCTCAAACCTCTCTCTGTCAGCACCTGCGGGATTGAGCTCTACCTGTACTGGGGAGGTAAGGCCCCACGAGGTCACCGTCAGAAATTGCTCTCTCGGCTTTCTCTCATCCCTTTCCTCAATCTGGGCCCTGAAACCTAGCACCGTGAGCATCTAACTCAAAAAGTAATGTAAATACGATACTTAAATATTCTTGCCTGCAACCTTGTGAAGCCAATCTCCATTTCACCTCCCTCCCCTGACGCTTGTCCCCTGAGGTCTGGGATGCTCACAGATGCAGCCAAACAGCTCCCACCCCGCACCTATCCATCCAGCTCCGCTGGCTGGGAACTCGATTGAAGGGGGGCTGAGGTTCCAGCCTGTCATGTTTCCGATCTACCAAGTCCCAGGAGTGATGGGTTCCAAGCCCTCCCTCAGCCTCTGCTGCTAACCCTACCCTGCAGAGGACTCCAAGCCGCCATGAAGTGTGGCTTGGGGCAGATGTCACCCTGCCCTGTTCTCAGGTGGTTCTGTCCAAATCAATAAAACAACGACATTGGCAACAAAAAAAAAAAACCCTCTCCTTTCATTTAAAAACACGGCACCCTCCTGTATACTGATTTATGCTGATGGATACTGACTGGTCCCCAGTCCTCTTGTTCTAGAAATAGCCAAAATAGATGCCCTAGGGGCTTGGCTGGACTCCCTGTTACAGACAATGCCCACAGCACAGGGCAGAGACCGCCTGACTCCTTAAAAAGACTCAGCCCGCCCGCTCCTGTCTCTGGGTGTCTGTTATGAACTGAATTGGGCTCCCTTAAAATTCTTATTTGAAGCCCTAACCTCTAATGTGACTGTCTTCGGAGATGGGTCCTTTGAGGAGATAATTAAGGCTCCATGAGATCCTAAGGGTGGGGCGCAGATCTGATAGGACTGATGTCCCCATAAGGAGAGGAAGAGACGCCAGAGGCCTCTGTCCTTGTTCCCACACAGAGGGAAGCCATGTGGAAAGAGCGGCAGCCCATCCTCAAGCCAGGAGGAGAGGCCCCAGCAGACACCAACCCTGACAGAACCTTGACCTGGGACACCCAGCCTGCAGAACCGTGAGAAGGTAAGTTTGTGTTGTTTAAGCTGCTACTCTGTGGTATCTTGAGAGGTACCCTCAAGCCTAGCTGTTTGTGTGGTGATCAGTGGGGAGGGCAGGTCCGAGCCCCCGGCAGGTGTGTGTCCTCCCTTACACCAGGTTTGTGGCAAGAGGACGAGAGGAACAATAACCCTGCTGTTGTCCTGTGACTCATCCCTCTCATGTGGCTTTCATGCACGGCGTTTCATTCGGTTCTCATAACACCTGGTGAAACTGAGGTATTAAACAGGCTACATAATTTATGTAATTTGTCTGAAATCGCCCCGAGGGTTGATGTTCCGGGACCACTGCAGCCTGACCCAGTATCCTTTTCACTATGCAGAGCATCTCCAAGTGGATGAGGCCAAGGGACTTCTGCTGGGCTGGTGAAAATTTCAGTTCTTTCGTGGTTTTCAGCATCTGTATGACAGCCAAGGGGCCCAGTTCCCAGGTGTGGAGTAGCTGGAGAGCAGCTATGAGGGAGCCCAGCAGGGTCTTTTTATGAGACGGAGGACAAGATGGAAACTGCAGGAATTGGCAACCATGATGCCAAAAGGCAAGCCTGGGGCAACCCAGTGGAGGCTGAACTGGGAAACATGGGTGGGCGAAGTGTCAGGCGTGAGCTGGGGACATCCTGCGATGTGTCCTCCTGGCTGTCGGCTGCTCTGGAAGCTTCTATGCTGTGTGTCCCTGCTGTGACTGCTGAGCTTGTATTCTATGAGTCCCCATCAGAAGGATGGGGGCAGCACCCTGTAAGACGTGATGGTCTTACCTACAGACTCCCGGGGTGACCCCTCCGCATGTGTGCCCGGGGGCGTAGGACCACTGGAGCTCTCTGCTCAGCCCCCCTAAATCCTCTGCAGGTAGGATGCTTCCTGCCCACACGTCCCTGACAGCAGCCGGACACCCCTGGGAGCACCTCATTTTTTAAACAGCTTTTACGTAGGTGGCCAGAGTTGCAAAGAATTATGCTCCAGATTCACCGGGCCTCTTCTCCAACTTGAGAAGGAAACTGCTCAGATGGGCTTTATTTTCCCTCTGATAATCTGGCTTTTTCAGGGCTTGCTTCCTTCCTGCTAAAGCAGTGGTTGAAATCAGAGACTCGGGAATCCAACTGCCTGGGATTGAATCCGGCTCTGACACTGGCTTATGTGAGCTTTAAGCAAGTTACTTAATCTCCCTGCTCCAGAATTTTCCTCATCTGTAAAATAAGGATAAAAGTAGCACTAAGGGTTTATGTAATGATTACATAGCCCGATATGTAAAGTGCTTAGAACAGGGCCTGGTATATGGAAAGTGCTATGTAAGTGTTAGCTCCAGTTATTATCATATCGGTATTGTTTATCCAGTAGTTACTGCCGAGATGAATCTTGCTTGATGCGTGGAGAACTTGTTCTTTTAAAATTAATTTTTCTAGATATTAGTCAATGACATGCATTGGGATTATTTTCAACCTTATGCTCTTACACTTGGTCCTTCCAATTTTAATTTTGTTACCTTCCTTCTTAGCTACCCATTAATTTATATAATTTAAAAAATTACTCCCTTTGGGCTTCCCTGGTGGCTCAGTGATTGAGAGTCTGCCTGCCGATTCAGGGGACACAGGTTCGTGCCCCGGTCCGGGAAGATCCCACATGCCGCGGAGTGGCTAGGCCCGTGAGCCATGGCCGCTGAGCCTGCGTGTCTGGAGCCTGTGCTCCGCAATGGGAGAGGTCACAACAGTGAGAGGCCCACGTACCACAAAAAAAAAATTACTCCCTTTATATTCTTTCCTCCTATATTATTTTCCAAATACCGAGTTGATGGGATTTATTCCAGTGACAAGCCTGTTATCTCTGGTCCTCTTCGGAACTCCTGCTACATTTCATACCCATCACATGTCCATTGCCACCCAGCTACGTTGACGTTCTCAGCACCAAGGTTTATATCTTATACCTTTTCTGAGGGCCAAGGTTTATATACCTTATACCTTTTCTGAGTCCTGCCCAGTGTTCTGCATGCATTAGATACTCAGAAATTAAGTGAGGATTAATTTATTCCCATCCTATTCCTATTTGCCCATTACATTCCCAGGTCTAGAATGTTTCTCTCTCACAATTGTGAAGTCTATTGTACTGATGCTTAATATATTTCATATACACCTGATGGAACTAAAACTCACCCAACAAGAGACATGTGCATCATGTTACTTTTCTTCTTGAGGTTGGGAGCTACTTCAGCTAAGCCCCTCTCTCCTTTTAAGGTGACCACCAGCATTCCCATCTCTCAACTAGAAAACAAACTTCCTGAGAGCCAGAATCTTGTGGGGCTTGTGTGCTGATGAGTCTCTGGTACTAAGAATAACAGAGCAGCTCTCATTAGCTGCTTAGCTATCGGCTGCTACCCTTGCTTCCTTGCTGACACAACCCTAATTTTGACTGCTTCAGAAAAGGCTAGCCCTCAACCTGGCCCAGAGGATGTGCTGTAATCATTCTAAGTCAATCCTAGGTTTTCCTATTCTTGTTGCTAACGGTTGGCTTAAGAATGGGCATGTTCTATGCTTTTGTGACTGCTGTCCTTGCCCCTAGAAAAGGGCAATGTGATGCCTGGATTTGTGGCAGCCATCTTGGCATCATGAGGGGAGTCAACTCAAGACCACAAGCTAAGATCCATTGATGGCAGAGTGGGAAGAAGAAAGATTCTGGGGACTTAACAACATTGTTGAGCTACTACTGATTAACCAACCTTGGAACCAACCTATCTGCCAACTTCTTATGTGAGATAATTCATAGCTGTGGTTGTTCGAGCCACTTTTAATTGGTTCTTCATCTTCCACAACTGAAAGCATCCTGATCCAGGAGACATACCATAAATATCTGTTAACTTACTGACTGATGAAACCTTCCTTAAGTCATGTCATATTGGTGAACTAAAGCTCTAAATGTTGACCAGTAGTGGCAGCAAATTCTGGTAGGAAAAAAAAAAAAGCATTATTAAAGCACTCAGGTAAATGGAATGTTTTTTATGTTGTTTTAAGTCTTGACTTTGGTGGTGAGGTTGATGGGTGAGGAAATTCTGAACCCTGGAAAAATCACATTAAGAGAAAATTTTGCAAAACTTTTTATTGTCACTCTTTAGTTGAATTATAGATTTAAAGTGGCCAGTGCTCAAAATACTGCACTTGACTAAGGTGGCCCCAAAAGGTGAGTTTTGCACTGGCTGGTGCTGAGGGAGAATGTGGACTTGAGCGCCAGTCTGCGGCCGAGGGCTGCTGAGGCCCCTGGTCACTTGCAGAGCTGCCACTCATGGAACTATGTGACAGGTACCATTAATGGGGATGTATTTCCATCAGGTGACTTTGGGACCAGCCCAGAGAAGCAGCCCATTTTTATTCTCTTTCCATATTCTCAGGTGTTCCTTACCTGACTGCATAACCTGCATGAGTTTGGAGGACCACAACACTGTCCCAAGAAGGAAAGCAGGACCTGATATGAGGCAGAGCGTTTGCTTCCATCTGTTCTGGTCGACAGAAGGACCTTTGGTGATCGGTCAGTTGGATGCTCTGCTTCCTCACCTGGGGTACTGCAGGGACCTCACGTCTTGGTAGTTTTCTAGTTTTGCCTTCTTCCAGCCTATGCCCTACGCCGGTACCCAGAGTTGATGGCGGTACTTCTCTGCTTACAGTCCTTTAGTGGCACCTCTTCCTCTACAGATACGTGCGAGCTCCTTGGTCTGTCATGTGAGGCCCGGCTCCCTCTGGACTCTGCACTCCTCTCCAGCCTCTTCTCTCCCTCTCATCTCCCATAGGAAAAAGCCTACCCACATCAAACTCCCCGTAGCTTCTAAAGCAGGGTGCATTCCTGGTACCTCCTCAGCGCCCTTCCCCACACCCCCTGGACTCCCTCTCCACCTTGCCCTCCCTGCACACTTCACCTCCCTTTTTGAGACACATCTCTGATGTACTCTGGGAAGCCTTCCCGGATCCCCTGGTGCAGCGTTAGAGTCGCCCTTTCCTCTGCTCTTCATCCTCTTCATCACCACATCACACCCATCACCCGGTCATTGGCTGGTTTCTCGCCTCTCCCACCGCCGCACTACATTCTGAGCATCTTGTGGTCAGGACTTGGTCCTGCCCATCTTTGTCATCCGTGTCCAGGGCTTAGCACACACTAAGTGCATACCAGTCACTTTTGGGTTCGAATTGAAGTAAATCAAAATGAAACAGAAGAGTAGGAAGAAACACCTGCAGTAATTTCTGAGGGGACCAGGTTCGTTGTAGGCATCTTCTCTTTGTCAGGATCCTGGGAACTGAGAAAATGAACCAGACATTAACTCCTTTGCTGGTGAGTGCCTAGGAGTAGATACGGAACAGAGAGAGAATTGGGCAGGTTGAGGCGCCACTGACGGACCCCAAAATCATCCCCTGCACTGTCACTCTCTCATCTTTTGTCCTCATTCAGACTCTTACAATATTTACTCAAGTTTACAGTTACTTATTAAAGCTTAGATAGGTTAATTCTTTTCATTTCATCCTCTCTTTACTTCAGAATTTAGAGACAGACCTATGGGGCCATGAAATTGCACAATCTCCGAAGGATTCTAAGTCCTTGACTCATTGTGAGACCAGAACATTCCTTATTCTTTTACGTAGGGTTTCCTCCATCCCCATCTGGGAAATTACCATCTGCTTCTGATAGCTCTCCCCAACTTCCTTTGTGAATGAAAGGGCAAAGTTTTGACTCAATAATTTTAGCAATATCTAACTCCCCTGTTGATGAATAAATCATTTTCTGCTTTCTTCTGGGGAATTCTCTATCTCCTTTGGTCACCTATCATTCAATACACGTCCTGGCCTTTCAGGAACTTTCTCAGGAATGTAATTCGGGTTTATCATAGACAGAGAGATGTACCTGGAGTCCAGAAAGGTGGTCCCCCAAGGATCCTGTGGAGCAAATCCTTCCCCAATCTTTCTTCCAGTGGATTGACAGGAGCTTCCTCACTCCTCCATTGCCACTGTAAGAGGAAAACCGGTCATTCCTTTGTGGGGAAGGGGAAACACCCAGTTACTGAGAAATTCGAGTGAGATTTATTTGTTTGCATTCCTCTCTTCGTGGCAACCGATTATGTTCACTTCTGCAGTTTTTGTAAGCTGGATAAATTGGGGTAGCTTACAGCAACTTTGTTTTCCAAATCCATAGGTTTTGAGCAAATTATACATTCCCTTTTGCTGGATTACCACGGCTGAACCCAGAAAGTATAATCAGAAAGATGATATTTTATCTAGAAACATTTGTATTAGAGCGTAATAGAAGAATGTACAGCTAATAGAAGAGGTGACAGGTAATTATGTTTTTGCTTGAGCTGCATGGGATGGAGTTTATCTCGGAGAGGACTGGGCACATATACAGCTGCCTGGTGTGGATACAATTAAAAAGGTCTGTGGAGGGCTTCCCTGGTGGCGCAGTGGTTGACAGTCCACCTGCCGATGCAGGGGACACGGGTTCGTGCCCCGGTCTGGGAAGATCCCACATGCCGCGGAGCGGCTGGGCCCGTGAGCCATGGCCGCTGAGCCTGGGCGTCCGGAGCCTGTGCTCCGCGACGGGAGAGGCCACAACAGTGAGAGGCCCGCGTACCGCAAAAAAAAAGGTCTGTGGAATGTCCAGTAACCCTGTGCCCTTGGCATCTTTAGGAAAGCTACACCCACGCACTTCAGTTTCTTTAACGTTTTACAAAAGAGTTTTACCAGTTTCCTTTGTTGACTTGGTTTCCAGATAGTGGGGGAAAAAAATAAAAGAAAGAAATGGGAATGATGAACAGTTGTCATGTGCTTTAGCTCCCAGGCATGAAATTGGGGCTCAAGCCAGAGGAGTGAGTTTTCTTTGGGTCCAGGCCAGCAAAATGAAACCCCAAGAACTCGGTCTTTGGATATGTCATTACCTAACAAGCCAAAGGAAATGGATGACATGATGCTGACTAAAAGAGATGAATTCTGTCTATAATTTATGTGAACATCAACTAACAGTTAAAAATACTGATTAGTATCAGTATCAAATTGTCCAATCTCAGTATCAAATGAGAAGAGAGACGCAATGCACGCAGATCCTGCGCAGTAATAAGGAGTTTGGTCTAGATACCCCGGCGATGATCATTAATTTTGCTATGTTTTGATTTAGTGTTTGTGCTCATGTATTCTCGTATGTCTACGGATATGAAAGTAACACCTGGTGTGCTCTGTGCAAATGCTTCTCCACTTCAGGAAGAAAGCCAAAGGGGACACACAGCTGAACCCGAAGCATCGTTAGAAACAGGCTCCAGGGAATCAACTCCTCAGATTTCCAAGAATAAAACAGAGTTAGAGAAAATATACAAATATAGGAGCCTTCCTTGTTTGCAAGACATACCTTTATGGAAATATTATGCTCAGAAGTTTGTTTTGGGGCAGTTTGTAAGCCAAGCTAGGTTTTCATGGCATAGCTTCATAGCTTTGAGTGCAAATGTGTGTGTGCGCGTGCACGTGCACACACACACACACACACACACACACACACACACACAATTCACAACTAGAGGCAATAAGTCGAATTTAAAAAATGCTCTGGGGCTTCCCTGGTGGCACAGTGGTTGAGGGTCCGCCTGCCAATGCAGGGGACACAGGTTCGAGCCCTGGTCCAGGAGGATCCCACGTGCCGCGGAGCGGCTGGGCCCGTGAGCCACAGCTGCTGAGCCTGCGCGATAGGCCAGAGAGGCCACGATAGTGGGAGGCCCGCACACCGCGATGAAGAGTGGCCCCCACTCGCCACAACTAGAGGAAGCCCACGCACAGGGGCAAAGACCCAACACAGCCATAAATAAAAATAAATTAATTAAAAATAAATAAATAAATAAAATAAAAAATGCTCATGTCCAGGGATTTAATTTTGCTGATATGGCTGTTCGTTCTAGATTACTCCTGCCAAAACCCAGGAGTTAAACCCAAACTCTGCCACGTGGGGGCCCAAACCCCAGGAGTCAGGGAGTGAGATTTCCTTCTGGGCTGTCTCTTGTCTCTGGCAAGCTGGAAGACACAGCACCAGCCTGCAGAAGAAGGTTGCCACCGATATGCGCAGAAGAGAAAGTGCCAGCATCTGGGGCATGAGATGTGTGTGAGGGTGATTCCAGAGAAGGTGCCCAGTGAGCTAGTGAGTGAAGGGCAGAGGCCACTAAAAGCCAAGACAAAGCTTTCTAACAATACCCTGGGCTTTTATTAATGATTCCAGGATGATTTCCAGAAGCTTCTTCCTGTTGATAAATGCTGGCATCTTAGCTCATGTAAAGAAAATGAAACCTGACCTTGATGTGCTTTTTTTTTTCCCCAACTTCCCTCCCAGAGCAGCACCTGCTGGGCTGGTGTCTCAGGGCCTGGGTGTCAGCGGTTAGACATCGAGGTTGAGCCAGAGACAGCACCCAGGAGAAAGCTGTACCCGAGAGCACGCAAACGGTCCAAAAGAGGCATCAGTCTGAAGAAGCTATTAAAGGCAGGTCCAGGTGTGAAGCTGCAGGACTCAAAGCAGGAGTGAAAGGGGTTGTCATGGGGACGGGGCAGCATCTGGAGGGAACACCTGAGTCACTGGAGCACGACAACCAGGAGGTTTTCTGGGAGCCTAGCGGGGCTGCTAGGACGCCTTGCTGCCCCAGAGACGGAGGGCCTTGCTTTGGAAAGCAGTTTTTCTTTGCCTGACAATTTGTATTTGGAAGTCGACCTACTTAGAAAGATAAACTAAAAGAAACTAAAGCACAAAGGAAAGTCTAAGGCTTTCTCATAAAATTGGTTTGCAAATGTCCGGATGGCATCTGGAAGGTAAGAGCAGCATGGAGGTGGGTAGAGGAACGCACTCAGGGGGTGCCCAAGTCTGTGCTCTTCAGCTCAGCCTCATGGAAGTTTCCGTGATCTTCTCCCCTTGGGGCAGGGCAGGCCTGCCTGAGGTGCAGTGGCCTAGGAGTGTTAGAAGAGTTAACCTGGTTTGTAACCCTTAAAAGTCCAGGGGTCCTTCAGTGGCAAGAGGCGTATATGCCTGTGGATTTTCATCAAATGAACTTTCTCACCACCATGCACCACAAGGAGAGTCGCTGTGGCCATGAGCCACTCACTGAGGAAGGGGCCTTACCCTGCAGGGGCTTTGGGGCATAAAAATGGATGAAAGTGCAGCCTTTGTTGGTTCCATTCCTGCCTTTGTGATTCCTTCACCTTTATCTACCCTCCAGTCACATCCCCCAGTGGAACATTTGGACATCTGCTGGCGCCAGGACCCTGGTGAGTTTTACACACATAAACATGGATATACTAGGGCATCTCGTCCTTATCGCTGACCACAGCTTGCCATCTTCTGTTTTTCCACTTTCCATTTTTATTTATATTTATTATGCAGCCACCATGTTATTTCACTGACAACATAGATTTAAAAGGTTCTATTGGCTTGAGATTTTTTTTCCCCGCCAAGATTATTCATTTGGGGAGAGGACAAACCACAGGAGATCCTGTCAACTTGAGCTCCCCAAAGGACAAGACCTTGATATGTTAAAACAGCACTAGGTGCCTTCCCAGCCCCGCTCTCAGGATGCTGGTTCTGGTTTTGAAAGCTGACCAGCTGGGTTCATGTCTCGTCTCCACCATGGACTGGCTGTGAGAACTTCTTCCACAAGCTACTAGACCTCTCCTAGCCTCAGTTTCCTCCTTTACCCAGTGGGGACAATGAGAGTGTCTAGCTGAGATTGTTGGGAAGATTAACGGTGTTTGTATCTGTAAACACTCAGAATGGAGTGTGGTACAGAGTAAACACTGGCCCTGGGGATTGGTGAGGATGGTGACCCTACTCCACGTTGGTGTGAGAACTTTCTTGGGTTCCAGGAGCTGAGTTACAATACCAAACAGGTGTGGAATAAACAGAACATTTCCCCTACCACTGGGGAGGCCCTCGTGGTGAGGCATATCTAGCTTGAAAACTTGCCCTGCCCCTGCACCAGTGCATGCCAGAGACCTTAAAACAAATACTGATAATTCTTAGGGCTCTGCAAGTGACTGTTAAACAACCCTCTCCGCTTCCCAGGGTCATTGTCAACTATCAAAGCCTCCTCTTCACTTACATGCTGACGATTTTCCTTGAGATGTTGAGCTGAGCCCCCTCTCTGAATAGACCAGCAAGTAATCACCAAGGATTTGGAATCTGTGTTTATTAATGTACCTTTACCTTCCATTCAGACTTTTTAATCTTGTACATCAGTAACCAACCAAGGTGACTGCTGCTGATTGTAAATACTTCATGTTGTTTTTAATGGGTTTTACAGAGCTGGGGTCTGATGAGCATATATGTAATAAAAATACATCCTCCTTTTTTTTTTTTTCTTAAACACATTTTCCTCATACAATTTGGCAAAAAGACAGATACTTATAGAGTAAGTTCTTTTGCTGTGTATATTTCTCCTGGCAGAGCTCCAAAGAGCATTTAGCAGTGTATTAGCCAGAATGTGAGCCCAACAGACCACTGCACTTTCCTGCCACACCTGAGAACTCCGGCTGAGTACTCAGCGCTCTGGTTGAGCCCAAAATGTCTTTTCAGCGTATATTGAATTCATGGATTGCCTATTCTCACCTTTCCCTTCCAGGTGAAGGCAGAGATTGCTAGTGGGATCTCCTAGCTCTGGGATTGGGGCAGATAGGAACCATTTGCCCCTCTAGATCTCGGGGGGAAAAATGGTGAGCTCTCTCTTACTCATATTACACCTTAGAAATGTCCAACAGGATTGCCAATGAGGGTGTAAGATGAACATAGCCATGAAAATGGGACAGTGTCATTAGTTATCCTCTCCTTGGTGATGGATTTGAACAGGGGTGGCAGGGGCAAGCCAGGCTTGAATGAAATTCAGCTGCTAAGTTTTTTTAAAGTAAAAATGGAATAAAAAGAGGAAATGGATTTTGGATATTTTTGTACAAGAAAATCCAAAAAGTCAATTTATCTTCCTTTATTAGATTTGCACAGATCTAGGAACTATCAATAAATTTCAAGTAATCTAGCAGCTTTTCTCTAGAAAGCTGTGCTTCTAGGTCTTCCGAGGCAAGAGTTGCTTCTTGCCTTGTCTATTCTTCTTGGAGACTTTATATAATAAGCTAAACGTGTGAGTTGCCAGCTCTCAATCACACAAGAGAAAGGAACACTGATCTCAGAGGCCCTGAGCACTGAAGTAATTGCCTCAAGGAGTATGAAGTGTGAATGCTAAACCAGCCATGAAGAGAGGCATTGCCTAGGGCTACAGCAAGCTAAACTAATGAGAGCCAAGTTCAGGCTAAGAAGGAAACACACACACACAGCACACGATACATACACACATATGGGTATACATACCTTCACGCACATATGTGCAAATATAATAGAGGTGCCTGAAAAATTCTTTTTATTCCCGTGCTTTTTTTTTTTTTGATGAGTTTTAATGGAACTCTAAATCGGAAGCAAGTTGGTACAACTTCTGCATTAAGCAAATGAAATGTCTTCAGTATTTTAAAACCTCGGATGGAAGTCTGGCTCCTTAAATTTTAAGGAGTAGCTGTCTTCTTCTAGAAGTCACCAGACTGGAAATGAAGAAGCTGAGTCCCTGACCAGGTTCCGTGAAACATCTTATCTCCGATGGCTTGGTAGAACTGGGCTTGTTTCCTTACAAGGGAAATGAAGGGTTGGGGTCTGTAATGAACTTTCTAGCTCTAAAAATTTTGTGTCTGTAATTAATAAAAATACACTAAATGTGAATTCTCCTGATGCTGCTGTTCAGGTCCCCGCCTTTTCTTTCTTGGATGTCGGAGGGGCCGTGCACACTCATGAGACGTTTCCTGCATCCCTGCAGCTGTGGCTCGGGGCATGGGGCTGTGGGTAGGGATTTTGGGTGGTGGATGATGCCATCGGGGTCTGAGCCAGGGAACCCAGAGTCCCTGCCTCCCACGCCATTGAAGTATTTCTGCCGTGAGGTCGCTCACTCACCCCTTAAGATGTTAACATTCCATACATCGACGTGGAAAATTGCAAACACTAAGACCCGAAACAAAGCGCATCATTCAGGATATCAACAAGGAACAGATGGCTCACTTGAATTAGGAAATTTCAAAGGCTGGTTCACAAGGGGACTCTTTATGAAAATGTAGGGAAGCACAAAGGAATATTGCAGTAACCTGGGGTTAATAGCAGCAGAGAAGCCACCATGACTAAGGCTGGGGAGACGACGGGAGGGAGTGATGTCTGGAATTCTTAAGCCACTAATAGCGGAGACCTTCCGGAGAGGGGCAGGGACGTTGGCTTGAGCAACGCAAATAGGCCATCGCAATATCTCAGAAATGGGGCTGAGGGCAGTAAATAACCTGAGCTCCTCTCCTCCCTCCCTGCCTTCCGCCAAGTCTGGAGTCGGGGAGTCCATTGACGGAATCCATCTCCATCAGCCTTCTGGGGCAGGAAGGAGGGTGGAGAAGACAGAGTGTGGTTCTGGAGGATCAAAGAGAAGGCATCTGTCACACCAAGAAACAAATAAACACACCCCAGGGACAAAAATGGCCTCAGACTCTCTCAGGAGGTAACTGAAATCACCTTAAGTCACTAGCTGCATAAAAGCAATCACGTATTTGTTTAGCCTTTTCTTATAGGCACTTGGGAAGCAGTCCCTGAGAACCAAGAGGCAAAAAGTTTACCCTGTGAGCATCAAACGCTGACACTGACATCTAAAGGATGAGCATGGAGACAAGTAAAAAGGGACCAGATGACTTCCTGGTCCTCAGGACGAGGAAATGACCGGTGAGCATGTGCGCATCTATGAAGCAACGTGCTTGTCAGCAATCCGTGTGGGTGGGTCTTGGGGGCAAGATTTTGGTGATGCTTATTTCAACACCGAATGGGAGAGAGTGCTCAGGCCAGAGGAAGGAACCAGTCTGGCCCCAGCTTGGATCCTCAGCCTGTTGCAGACAGGGACACACGTGGAGTCACCACCTGTGCCCAGGAAACCCCTTTGTCTGGAGTGCACCACGGCACGGCTGGGGTCAGTTCCCTCTCCCCCCGGCGGGATGGGTCTGCCGCTTGTGCTGCCCACTAGATTTCAAGTCTACGAAGCTGAGGTCCAGCATGTAGACCTGGACCCTCCTGAGGCAATGGGGGAGCCCAGCTGCCATTGCCCTTGAACCTTTGGGAACGTCCACCTGCTTCCTGTCTAATGCCACTTCCGTCCTCTCCTCCACTCTTCACGACAGCCCTCTGAGCATGAGTGTATTGTCCTTTTTCAATGGAGACAAACCGAGGTTCCTAGAAGGGAAGCAGGTAGATGAAGGTTACATAACCAGTGGTCTGCAGAGTAAAAATTTAATGTCACTAGTTGCGATGGCTTAAGTGAATTAAGAAATGAGTATGTACTAGGCATTTTTCTGAGTGTTTTATAAGCATGAACTCATCTATTTCTTAACTCTGTGAATGAGATTATTATCATCCGCACTTAGCATGTGAGGAAAATGCAGGCAAGGGATTAAGTAGCTGGCCCAAGGCCACCCAGCCACTCAGGTGAGTCTCCAGCTCTAGGCAATCGGAGTCCAGAGGTCAGCTCTTAACCACAAGGGCACAGAGCCAGAGGGGCCGGACAGAGGGAGGGAAAATGGGTAGGCGGCAAGTCAGTTCGGGCCAAGGCAACTGTTAAGGGTTTAATGAGCTCAGATGTTAATTGCAGATCTTAACTAATCCTTTACTTTCCAACTCTGAGTTAAATACTGCTTCCTTGTCTTTCAGATTATCTGAGGATCTAAATCCAGCCCTCCTTGTTTTTCAGATTATCTGAGGATCTAAGTGCAGCCCTTGTTACCCATTGGAATGAACAACAAGGAGGTTCAAAAGGTTAAGTTACTAAAAACAAAAACCTTGGTGTTTTGCTTTGTTTGGTTTGGGGATCCCGAATGTCTATTTCCAGTATTTATGGAACCAGGAAGTGCTAATGTAACAGGAATGTGACAGGCAGAGTCATTTGATACCAAAGAAATCAGGAAGTGCTGGAAACTTGAAAGAAGGTGGTTATTGCAACATTGCGACTTGACTTTTTCCCCAGTTCAAATAAAGTGTTGGTTTGTCAGAGGTTTTTGCCAATGATGCGTTTAACTTTTACCTGGGTCGTGTCTTGGCCAGGTGGCAGAGCCTTCTAGCTCATGTTGAGGTCATGGACAGTGTTTCACTGTCCTTTCTGAAGCAACTCCACAAAAGGGCACTATTTTTTTTTTCATTTCAGAACTAAGAGCTACACGAGTGAGGCTGTAAAGTATTGCAGAATAGAATATGTCCTAGACAGCATCCTCTTACGTTCCCATCGAACACATGGGCCACTGGCCACATATCACAACTTAAATTTAAACTGATTAAAATTAATACAAGAAGAATTCAGTTCAGTGGTTGCACTAGCTCAGTAGTTCCTGTGGCTAGTGTTGACTAGTGCCTGCTGCATGGGACAGGGCGGTGCAGGATGTTTCCCTCGTCACAGAAGGCGCTGCTGGAGAGCCACACAGAGCCTGGTCTCAACTGGGAAAAAGAGACAGAACATTAAAGGGGGGTTGAGAGGGGGCTTCCCTGGAAGGGACCCCTCTCCTGGACTCATGACTGGAACGGCAATATGTCAGGGAGCAAGGGGCTCAGGTAGAGTCCAGATGCCGTACTTTGGAAGGCAGAATATGTCTATCCCATGCTCTGGCTCTGCTTCTCTCCTCTTGTTCTCTGCAATATGACTGATGTTAGAGCCTTTATCAACTGCACAACAGGAGCCAAGGAAAGGCCTCTGGGCCACGGCTGATGCGAACATGCAGTGGTGATGGCGATGGTGGTGGTGGTGGTGGTGATGGTAGTAGAAGAGACTCCCGAGGAAAGCTGAAACTTGGGCGAAGGGCATGGAGGACCCTCAGTCTTTCCCCCTTGCCTGGAAATTCCCTTCACGAGTGGAACCAGGAGATTCTGGATTTCATTCCTTTATTGGGATGTGTGCTCTCTTTGTAAGAAGCCACACCGCCAGCATCTCTGAAGCTCTCTGCCTCTATTAGGTCAAAATGGACTCAGGGTAATTCCTATAGAGCAATGATTCTCTCAACTTCGTCCATACATTAGAATCATCGGGCATCTTTTGAAGCCCCCGGTGCTTTGACTACACCAGATTACTGAGTGCAAGTCTCTGGGGGGGACGCCAGGCGTCACTCCCGGGTGAGTGTAGCGTGCAGCTGAGGTTGAGAAGTCGACCTTGCTGTGGAGAATCCCTTCCATTCACAGAACAGAGTGACTTAAACACGTATTCCACAGCCTTTTCTCCTTCCCTCAGTTTGACAATAATAGGAAGGCCTTTAATTAACATTAAGAAGATCTGTCTTGACAGCAGTGCAGTGAAGTAGAAAGAACTCTGAGTGAGGAGCCAGGATATCAGAGTTTAGTCCAAGCTCTTCACCAAAGAGTGATGATCTGATACACCAAGCCTCACCTGTGGGTGCTGTAACCTGAAGGTGTCGGACTTGAAGGGTTCTAAACCCCCTCACGTTGCACACTTTGTGCCAAAGATGGTACTAAGTGCTCTGTTCTGTGAGTGTGGAGATGAGGGCCCTTTGATGATACAGCTGTGGACTCAGTAAGCACCTGGGGATAAGGAAACCTTTTCTCCTTTGATGCTCCCAGGTGTCCGGAGCAACGCTCCCTTGTGTGTTGTAGGCACTTACTAGTGCTGGATGGATGACCATATACTTTATTCTTCCCCAAGGTATTGATGAGTCCATTTTACACATGGAATGAGCAGTCTTGTCATAAGGCAGTTAGATACAGGGCTTCTCCAGGACAGCCAGATAGCTGCCTCTCTGCCACCCCTGTCCCACCTGACTGGAAGAGTCTGAGTGGCCATGTGACATACAGGACAGTGCTTGGGAATAGGACCTAGGATGCTGCACATGGGTTGAACTTGGCCACGATGTACACTGGGGCTCCCAATATGCTGCCTTCCCTCATCAGACCAGCTCAAGGACTAGGTATAGCTGAGCCTACCAGTTAAAAGCAGCAGAACCCGCAGCTGCTTCAGGAATGACCCAGGAGACTGAGACCCTCATCTCTATCTGCTGCATGACCTTGGGTGCAAAAAAATGTCTTTGTACATCAGTTTTCTTAGCTTTAAAATAAGCTGCTGGGGCCATGTGATTCTAAGATCCTTTCCAAATCCAAAACCATGTGAGAGAACGTTTTCTTTGGAAAGCAATCCTTGTTATTACTCATTGCCCTCTTCTTTTCAAGGTGTTTGGCAATAGTTTTTGTGATGATTTCCTCTGTCTTTTTCCCAAACTTCCTATGTAGAGAAGTTAGAAGTCCAGGCTTTTTCAGGGTCATTTCTTTCTCCCTTTAGGAGAAGAATCTGAATTGTTCCATTCCTGCTTTGGTCAAATTGTTTACCCTTCAAAAAAAATCTTTACAATGACAGCTGATGATCCTGAAATTACTCTGGGCATGTTCCTAAGTGTTTGTAGTTCAAGTTTTCAGGGCCTGGAATGGATTTTAACTGTTTCTCTTATTTTGCTTCATTTTCCTTTCCTCTATTCCCAGGTTTCCCTGTGTATAGACTGAAATAGAATAACCTGACTTTTTGGACGTTTGCCAACGATTTTTCCCATCCTTTCATCCAGAGGTTCTCAATGTGTGGTCCCCTGACCAGCAGCGTCACCATTACCTGGGCACTTGTTAGAAATGCAAATTATCAGGTAGTCCTGACCACAGAATAATCAGTCTATGTTTTAACCAGCCTTGAGGCGATTCTGATGTGCGCTCAATTTGAGAATTTGAGAACTACTGCTAATAAAAGACAACGTTTTCTCTTATCCTTCTCATTCTTAATGTATTTCTCTATTTCCTTGTATAATACATTAAAAGACTCTGAGATTGTTTCTCTGAATCTTTTGAAAATGGAGTTTTACTTTCTGCATTGACTTTTCTTATTCTGGCCCTAAAAGACCTATTCATTTCTCTTCTTCTTTATTGAATGGCTTAGTTTCCTCTTTATCTGGCTTTTGCAAAGAATAAGTTTATCACTTGGCATGCATTAAATGAAATGCAACCAAACTGGTGGTTGACGAATATTTTTATAAACCTCTAGGGTCTTGCTACTCCAAGCTCGTTGATTCTGCAAAATCTCTGTCTCCACCCCAGCTCCACTGAATCAGATTCTGTATCCTAACAAGATGTCCAGGTGATTTGTCTACAAATAAAAGTTTGTGACGCATTGCTCTAAAAGACTGTCTCAGACCTTAAATGTTATTTCAGACGTTGGAGTAAAGTCACTTGAAAATTTTAGCCAAGCAGTCAGATCTTATCTCCAAGGTAATACAGTCGGCCCTCCATATCTGTGGGTTCCAAATCTGGATACTCAACCAACTACAGATAGAAAATATTCAAAATTTTCTAGAAAATTCCAAAAAGCAAAAGTTGAATTTGCCATGCGCCAGCAACTGTTTACATAGCACTTACACTGGATTAGGTATTGTAAGTCATCTAGAGCTGATTTAAAGTCTACTGCAGTGTGCACATTTGTCACACGGAAATACTATGCCATTATGTATAAGGGACTTGGGCATCCCTGGATTTTGGTATCCATGAGGGTCCTGGAACCAATCTCCCATGAATACTGAGGGATGACTCTATATCATTATATTTGGTAACATGATGACAATGAAGGAAGTGTATACTTAATCTGAAATCAATGGATTACACCCATAGAAATCAATAAAAAAGGTCTTCATTTTTCTATATAGGATTGTACTAACCTGAGGAAAAACTCACAGAGAAGAACGTGTAGGTGTAGGTAAGGGAAAGAGAATTAGAAAGAATGTGCCGGGGTTATGATATAAAAGACCACTCAGTCAAGGAAATGGCATAGATAAAGTCACTATAAAGCGTTTACAAAGTGGTTCTAGAGGCAGGTCTGGCTCCAGGGAGGTGCAATGTCTTGATCGTATTAGTCCTGCTGTGTACTTGCTGAGCAGATCCTAAACGTTGGGCGCACCGTTCATTGCCAAGCACTTCGCCAGCATCATCTCACATAGCGCCCCCAGCAACCACTGAGATAGTACTGTTACCATCCCTATTATATAAAGGAGGAACCTGAAGATTGGAGGTTATAACTAAATACGGGTTTTCGTTCCAGATAGTTTTAATTGCTCTTACTTTTGTAATGTGGGGAACATTGGTGATAGTAGCAGGTAAAACCTCAAGTCTCAATGACATAAAAGATTCATTCTTGCTTATGTTAAGTTCAAAAAAGGTGTTCCTGATTAATGGGAGGCTCTTTTTCAAACGCAGCCTCAGTAACCCAGCTTCCTTCATTCTTTTATCTCTGCGGTATTCCACATTTGGCTTCCAGGACCCTCCGGCATCTGCATCACACCAGTGGAAGAAGGAAGAGCGTGGGGATTGGGTGACTTTTGAATGGGTTGGGCCAGAATGGCACGAATTGCTTACATTCACATTCCATTGGCTTGAACTTCAAGGGAGGCTGGGAAGCGTGGTCAGCCCCAGAAAGAAGCTATCTGCCTAAGTTCAGGCAAGGACATTATCCTTGGCAACCTCCATGTCTCCATTTGTAAAGGAGAATAATTATACTTGCATCATCAGGAGGTTGTTAGAATTCAATTACCTAACCATTGCAGTTATTAGTGCAACATGGAACTCATAAAGCCTTGCTTTTCCTAGCTGATCATTTTCTGGTTCAGAAGATACAGTCTACTTCAGACTTGTTCTGATCTTACTGAGGATGAAGATACGACAGAGACCTTGGAATTAAGTGAAAGTCTCATCCAGGAGTCCAGAGAAGCAAGGAAGTTAAATATTCAGCAGTTAGACCTGAACACTGGACTTCAGGAAAGCAGATTTCAAAGACTTCAAAGGAAATGTGTTATAGCCTCCTGGTTACAGACTGTAAACGTGAACGTGCTTCACTAGGAGGGAAGGATCTAAGAGAAAAGCAAACTCTGACAACACAACCATACGTGATTACACGGAGGAAGGAAAAGAGATGCAGAGACGAGAGGGAACTTGCTGCTTTTTACAGTGTTCTCTGATAAAAGGGCATGTACAAAATATGGGATCCACTCCATAAAATTATCAAGGGGCATCGTGTGCCAGGAAAAGCTGAAACTGAAGGCAACAGAAACAACTTTTCCTTCTGTTTGGAGGAGAGGCAAAAAGGAACCAGGCCCTGACTGGAGCAGATGGTGTGAAGTTCACAGCTGTCAGAGGGAACAGAGCCTCCCAGCCTCCCTTTGCTTCCTTGTTCTCCTTCAAGAACTGGAAAGGATAGAAATCTAGTTGGTCAAGGAGATCATCTAACCTTTAAAATGGGTCCAGACCCCTAGGCTTTGGTGAATTTTACCCTAGGGCTTATGAGAATTTATAGATTGAGAGTCCGGATACTGGAGCTGGTCAAACACCCTGATTTTCAAAAAGCAGAGAAAAGGAGGTAACGGCAACCCCAGTTTGGTAAGCTTAATAGGACCCACAGCAACCCCAGAAACAGATGATTTACGTGAGGGCTTGCGAGTACTTTGAGAATAAGCGGAATGCCTGAGAAACAGCATGGTTTCACCACATCAAACCCAGCTCGCTCCCCCTTGGAGGGGGCAATGTGACACGGTCTTAACATAAATTGGTTTCAGCAAAGAATTTAACAAAGTTAGTGCAGTGCTTGGCACAGAATAGGTGCTCAATTAATCTTTGTTGAATTAATGCATGAACAACATCCTTAGGAAGAAGGTAAATAAACAGTGATTTAGATCATGAAGTTAGGTGGAATTGTGCAGTTTGAACAATGGATCTATATTTACATAGAGGAAGGTCTTTATCAGGGTTTTAATCTTAGCTCTGTGTGGGCCTGGACTTGGCCTTGGAATGGGCACAAATGAAGACATAGAAGATAAATATGTCAAATCTAGGAAGGATGTGCCCAATTTAAGGAAGTGGTAGCTGCACGGTTCCCTGAAGAAGTTATCTCAGCTGCAGCATTGAAAGCTGCAAACCACATGAAGAGGACCATTAGAAAACTAGAAAGTGTCCAAGCAGACAGTGGCAAGGATGAGAACATGGAAATCAGGCCATAAAAGAAATAAGAGGGGCGAGAGTTGCTTAGTCTGGATGGAGTAGATTGGAGGTAAGGAGTGACATACGTTGCTCTCCATATGTTCTAAAGTCAGTGGAGGGCGGGTCCATGACGGCCACATCATCTATTGTAGGGATTCCAGTCTTATTTCAATACACAGAGAACTTATAAAAGAATGAGGAGTCACCCCAAAGTAGTGATCTCTCTCTGCTCTGAATGGCCATCTTTCGGTGATGTTTAATAGATTGTCCCAGCTGTGGGATGAGAAGGGGAATTAAATAACCCTAAAACGTCTCAAACCCAAAGCCAAGATGGCCCTAGATCCCCCTCGGACGCTTTGTTCTCCTTCCTGATGAAGAGCCGAGGTGCTGGGGGTGCAGCAGCCGGTTGCACGGGGAAGCCAGGGCTGCTGGCTCGCTGCTCTGCCTGCCTTGGCTGCCGGGCTGGGAGGAGCTGCACACATGTGTCACTTCCATAATGCGTGCCGCCTCCAAGGAAGAGACCCCTCTGACAGCTGGCCGAGGAAGATCCCTGATGCCAACTGTGAAAGCCCCCACGATTCTGGGTTTGCGAGGGAGGGGGAGGGGGGCATGAGATTTCACTGCAGCAGTAAGAGAGCAGACAATGTGTTCAAAACTAAACCAACCTTAAGTAAGTCACTTAGGTCTATATGATACTAAGAGTTCTGGGAAAGCCAGTGTAATTATCACCGAGGTGATAGTTACAATGAATGGCGCATTATTAGGGTAGTGATAAATGTTGTAATCTTTGTGTTTGGTTTGAATACCCCGGGGGCTGTCCTACTTTTCTATTTATTTCCTCTTTAACCACAATAAATAATCTTCTGAATTCATCGCTCCCTCCTATTGCTAAAGTCTCTTTTTGAGGGGGGATAAAAATCAGAAAATTGGGGAATTGGGGAGCTCTGAATGAATGCCTCTGAAACAAAATGTCAGTATAGATTTCATATATTTCTCAAACAGAACCCGAACACTGAGCCCGAAGCTGATGCAAATAGGTAGTGATGTGAGATTCTTACTTGTACTGTGTATCAGGGTCTCTCTCAGCATACCATTAAAAGGCAGCAGTGAAAAATTTCAGGATCACTGCACTGCACTCTACGTGTAATGAAAAGCATTTTGACTCTACTTCTTTGCAGGTGTTTCTTTTATACTTTTAACTCCAATATTTACCTCAAGCCATTGACCATAACATGAGATCCTAGAGGGTAGGGATAAATTTTTAGTCATTCTTCTGTCCCCTACGTGGCCTGGTGCAGTACCTAGCTCATAGGCACTTAATAATTATTTGTTGAATAAATGGACAAATGAGTGAATAAATGACACTTTATTCAAACAAGTTGAACCATAAATGATCTCCAAAAGAATCAGAGAAACTCAGTGGTTAAATGACTAGTAAAGATTTTGGGTTCTTTAATCTCCTCTACACCATCTCTACCAAGCACTTTTTATTTTGAGATACTCACTGCCACTCTCAGCACTTAGCTCCAGCTTTGGACAGAATGAACGACTTTGGATGACTTTGTGTAAAATTCTTCTTTATATTGATTCAGTGTGGCTCCCTGGAGTTTCCACTCAGAGTGTTCATGGCCCCATCCTTGGGGCTGTACACAAGGATTCTCAACCTCTGCAACTTTACTTGCCTCCGTAAAATCGAAGACTGTTATTATGAAACCCATATACTATCGTTTTCCAAGTAAATAATCCAGGTTCTCCATCCATGACAGATCTTTCACAAGTACCCTCTAGACCACGTTGCCTGCTTCAGTTGGTCTTGAAGAGAAATGGCCAGAATGAACTCCCAGATTCCAGAGAGCAGAGGAAGACCTTCCAATACGCCTTCTAATTCCTTATTCCGGTGGCTTTCTTCCTTTCAGTGTGGCCTCAGACCACTTTCTTACTCAAGGCAACCTCTTTGGGTTCTTGGGTTATGTGAAGCTTACTCTCAACGTCGAAACCTTCTATCGTGTTGCTGGTTAATTAAGTCACGCCTTCTTCATACCATATTGTTCAGGTTATTTATTTTTGAACACAGATGGAATATTTTACATTTATCTCTACTTTATTTCATCTTGTGAGATTTGGTTTATCGTATCATTCTGACAAGAACTTATTGAGCTTGTTCCATAATCCCACCTTTTTCTATCCTTCTAAACTTTGTGTGAGCTGCAGAGCAAATAAAGCCACCTTCTATGTCTTCATCTAAGTCTACCTTCCAGGACATGACAATGGCTTTTGAGTTTCTTTCCCCTTTCAAATCATTTGTCTGGAATATATGAAACCGTCTTTATTTTTATCCTGTACTCACCTTCCTTGCCTGCTGTTATTTCCTATGTCCCAGTTATCTGTAGATGTAGTGACATGAAACAACTGGCATTTTATTGATGCTGGCTGATGGTGGCTCAGGAATTTGGACAGGGCACAGCAGGGTGGCTTGTCTCCGCTCTGTGATGTTTGGGGTCTCAGCTGGGAAGATGTGAATGGCTGCCAGTGACTCAAAAAGCTGGGAGCCGAAATCATCTGGAAGCTTCCTCACTCACACGCCAGGCACATGGGCTCAGCTGTGGCTGTCCCCTGAACACTGACATGTGGCATCTCCACGTGGCTCAGGCTTCTCACAGCATGGGGCTGGGTCCAAGAAGAAGCATCCGGAGAGAGAATGTTCCTAGAGAACCAGAGGGGGAGCTGCTGAGTCTCCTCTGACCCAGCCTCACAAGTCACTAAGCATCTTTTACTCTACCGGTTGCCCAGATTCAAGGGAAGAGCCCCCCCCCACCACCACCACCACCGCCTGTCAGTGGAATGATGTCAAAGAAGTTGAGGTCATTCTTTTAAAAACATATCTGACTGGCATCTGATTGACCACTTTCCAAATCTATCAAGTCTTATAAAATGAGAACACATTTTTGTTAAGGCTTTCTTCAGAGAGGGAAAGCAGGGATGAGCATAGGAATGGGCTACGCATTTGTAATGCTCGACCCATATGGACCTTCTGTTTGTTTTAGCAGGTCAGCTTTGGAGGCATGTCGAAAGATCAGTGGAACACTTAAAAGCGTTGTATTTGGTGGGTTGAGTATATTATAATGGCACATGGTAGTCAAGGCCCTAATGAACCATGCATATAATTTCTGCACTCCATCAATGTCTTCTTCAAAATAGTCTGATTGTTGACCCTGAACGTGGCCGCTGGTGCCGAGTTGCTGTTGAAGCCAGAGCTCCAGCTCATGGAGCACTGCAGGAGGGGGTGTCTTGCGCTGACCCAGGAGAGCTGAGGGCTCATGGCACTCGGCCTTCTCTGAAACTCTCACAACCTTCAGGATTAAATTCCGTGGGAAGGAAACCATCAAGAGCAACGGGTGGCTTTTTCCCCTTCACAGGTAGCTCAGGATAAGTCAACCAGGAAAGGAAAATACAGAGGAGAAAGATGAAGAATGAAGGGGAAGGTGTCATATGATTCTTACAGGAAACAGTAGCATTGGTAAAGTGACATGATAGACATTGAAAAATTTTTTTAACTAAATTTTTACCTAATAGTCTACGCCAGATTTCATGTTTTTTATCATCACATGAAACTACTGTTCAGGAACCTTGTTCTCAGGGGAGTCTGAACATCGGCCACAATGGGACAGTTTGGAAGACAAGCTCTGAGACGCCATGGGCTCTGCCTGTTGGGGCAGCGAACAGACAGCATCATCTTCTACTGACCTCTTTTTGAGATCAAATGAGGATCATGGTGGATTGTGGGTTGGCCAGCTCGACTGGCCAAACCTCAGAAATGCGCCTGATTAAATTCCTGGATGTAAAAATCGTTGTCATTTTCCTCCCAGAGTTTGTTATGTTTCAGTCCTCAGTGCTACCTAGTAACTTCTAGACAAACATTCCCCTTGGAGCACACGTTTGAGGGGGAAGGCGTACGTCCCTCGGGAGTTTTGTGATGACAACGTCATTTAAGATTCCAAGCGCTCCCTTTAAGAGATTCAAGCTTTAGCAGACCATTTTAATTAAAGTTCTCTAGACAGGAGGTAGAGAAACAAGAATGACTGGAATGAAGATAACCTGCAAGGAGCAGTGAAAAAAAAAAAAAGCCCATGTGGAGAAATAGAGTTCTAGCGCACTTTTTCGGAGAGCAATCAATATATAGTCCACAAACAAAGCAAAGATAAAGTTAAAAATATCATATCAAGAGGCTGGAGGCATAGGTTTATTTGAAATTCACATCTTTATTGCCTTACAAATTCACTTTAAACAAGCGATTTGGTTTTTTTTCCACTGAAGGACATGCTGATTATTGTCCTGCGGTTTTCAATTAATAAGTTCACAGTTAACAGCTTTTAAGTTCACCGAATCATGTAAATTTTTGTATCTCAGAGGCTAATTTGTTTGTTTATTTTGGTATAGCAGACACCACATGAAACTGGCTTTGAAATCAATTCCAAGTAAAGCAGATGATTTTTGCAGGGCAGACAATATGTAATGAAGACCCTCAAACCTCACACCCTGAGCCACTGCCTCTAGAGTGGGATTCACGCTGCCACGTGAGCTGAAAGGGGGAAGAACCCTGTGCTCATAACCCCACTGATAGAGCCAGAGGACTGACACCTGTTTCTATGTGACTGCCTGTGATTCACTGCTGTCTTTTACTTACGATTACACAATTATTTTCTTTGAGAGCTCTTAATGTATTCACAGACACACAAACACAAGGATCATTAAGTTATAAGCTGGGTTTATTTACCATTTGCAGCTAGCTCAGGTGGTATTGCTCTGCTGAACAGGATTTGAATTTTAAGATTATACACCAGCATTTCCAGGTCTCCTGTACCCTGTTCCATAGCCAGGTATTCTCAGGGAATCTTACTCTGACTTTAGGAAGCTGGTTCTCCATAGAATGCATTAGGATTAAGGAGGGATCCTTTTTAAAGACCAGATGAAAAAGTTTCTCAGAGAAGTAATAGGAAATGACTTAGGAGGAGGTGATGCAGATAAAGAGAGGGAAGGGTTATGAAGAGGGAAAGCAAATGGAGAGAAGACACAGAAAGGAATTTTAGAAAGTTCTGACACTCTTCTTTCAAAAAAAACACAAAAACTCATAACGATGATCTGTTCCTTTGCAATGAATCAGCGTGTGAGCATTTCAATCAGTAAAATGCACAGACCTTGAAGAAAAACTGACACAAGATCGTTGAGAGATACAATTGAGTAAAACATCCCCAGCTAATTTGAAAATTTCAATACACTCTCGAAACTGCTGGCAACCGAAAGAAACCTCACAGCCATGCAAACTGGAATTTTCTTTTCCTGTGAGTTCATGTGGCTGGTGTAATTGCATGTCTGAATGTATATGCTGGCCTTGAACGTGTTGATCTTGGAAACTTTTCTTATGTAACTTATTAATGTTAACATTTTCTCCCAATGCAATATGAGCTACCATAAGCGTTTGAGTCCTAAAGCAGCTTGATTCCTTCATATTTAGTGTTCCATGAACATGAGGACGAGAGCCCATTTTTGTCCTTCCCCAGAGCTGTCATTTAAAGCAGCCCTCACCTTACACATGTTTACCCCATCTGTCTCCCTTCAAGTCTGCCTTTGTTCTGCAGCAGAAAAAAAAATCGGCAAAATGGAGATGAAAAACACAGAAACCACCATAGATTGAAAAATATTTGAATCATGCCCTTAAAAGTGGCTTAATTTGGGATTCTTGGAAAAATAAAATTCAGATGTAAATAAGCTAAGCACAAGTGGATCTTGTTTCAAGACAGGGACTGGTTTTTCCAAAAAGCTGGACACTCTCCATGCTGCTCCCAACCCTCGGGTCCATGATGCAGTAGAGTTAATGCCTCTTAGAAAATGAGGCCTGGGGAGTCGGTCATTCTTCTTACTGCAGGTCACAGGGCTCCAGGACACTAAGTTAGCCAGCATGGTTTGGATATTAGGGCACACCATTCTGATTCCTGAGCAGAGGTTGTATAATCTGCACTAGGACGTCATATTTCTTCAATTAAAATACACCAGAACCAACGTGAAACCAGTCACAGCACTCTTTAGTTACTTCTACCCCAAGTTCCAGCTGTCTGGTAGAAAAAAGACTGAATAGAACAATTTGATCCAATAGACCGATACTGGCAAGGAATTTGGAAGTTAAAAGGAATGCCTTTCAGAGTCTTTGAATTTAGCGCTCAAGGAATGGGAATTCACACACAGGTGAATTGCTGACACGTGAATCGTGACACAACAGACTCTTGTTGTTGACCTGCGAGGGAAGGCACTTAGCTCACGCTCATGTCGATTTGCTCTGTGCGTCCCGTCTTGAGAATCCCTACAACAGTGTCCACTGTGGAAGTGGGGGCTGATTATGTCACCTGCCAATTAGTCCTTCTACACAGGTTACCTGCTCATGTTCCATAAGCCAAGACCCAGCTGCCTATGGGCAAAGTGTCGGCGGTTCAACGTCCACCTGGATGACACTATTCACACTCCAGAATTGCCAACTCTGTGTGTTAAGAGATTCACAGACCTGTTCTAAGCAAATATTTGTGATGTGAAATTTCAAATTCTTTTGTCATGTTATTTAATAAACGACAACCGTCTAGAGGAGATTCTGAGTCAAGATTTCGAGTAGTTTCCTGTGGTGTACTTTTCAGTGCCATCATTTGCTATTTGGTGAGTGGCTAGATCATTACTGAACCTGTTAAGGGGGGTAAGCACTTCCCAAGAACTCAGTAGTGATGTCCAGGTAGGGCAGAAGAGGGTGCACATATGAGTACTCAAGGTTACTTTTTTTAAAGTCTTTGTTGAATTTGTTACAATATCGCTTCTGATTAATGTTTTGGTTTTTGGCCGTGAAGACTGTGAGATCTTAGTTCCGCAACCAGGGATCGAACCCACACCCCCTGACTTGGAAGGCGAAGTCTTAACCACTGCACCGCCAGGGAAGTCCCCGCAAGGTTATTTTTAATTCAAAACAATCTAGAGGAATAATTGGCTCTTTGGGTAACTTTAGAGTAAAAAACGGATTTCTGGTACATACCGGGTGAGATTAATGTGAATAAATGAGTTTGGTATTTTTGCATATGGACAAAAAGGACTCTCAGAATCTTGTGGGCCTCAGGATGCAGGATTAGGTGTTCTTTGGCAGTTGAGAAGATGAAGACTGCGACAGACACTCTGAGAGATAAAGAATCCAAGATACAACCGATAGGTAGGTTTAAGAAGGCTAGAAAAAGTAGGAATCAGACAGGCCTACTCTTAGATAACATGGACTGCCAGGTTCATGACTGGGTCTAGCCTGGGTGGTCTCGAAATAGCTCTCCCTTCTGAGAGTCTAGGATTACAAAATGGTAAACAAAATGGGGATTAAAGAAATACCTAATAAAAATATTATACAAAAGCTCTGTGAGGGGGCTTCCCTGGTGGCGCAGTGGTTGAGAGTCCACCTGCCAATGCAGAGGACACGGGTTCGTGCCCCGGTCCGGGAGGATACCACATGCCGCGGAGCGGCTGGGCCCGTGAGCCACGGCCGCTGAGCCTGCGCGTCCGGAGCCTGTGCTCCGGCAATGGGAGAGGCCACAACAGTGAGAGGCCCGTGTACCGCAAAAAAAAAAAAAAAAAAAAAAAAAGCTCTGTGAGGATTAAATTTGAAGAGTGTAAAGTGTGGCACAGTGTCTGGCACATAGCAAGTGTGAACTGTTGCTATTATTGGATTATTATTAATAAGATAAAGCCACTCCATTAATGTAGTATATATTATATATGTTATAAATGTGTATTATGTTTGTTATGTCATATATAATACACATAATATAAATATCATTGTTAATGATATATCATTAATTTATTTGATATATGTTATATATTATTTACTATATAGTACATAATATAATATATAAATATAATTATATTATTATTACAATAGTGTTTTACAAGGAGAAAGAATAATAGGTTTGGGGGTCCTGGGAGCATTTCGGACTAAGTGATGCTCTTTAAAAATTGTCACAAGAACGACTTCCTCATTCCCCTCTAGCCAGAGGCATCTGCTCAGCCCTGCTGCTTTCCACCATGGTGAGATTTTGCTCTTAGGACTCTCGAGTGCCTTAGAGAGGAGAACGGGCCAAACGAGGCTTTTGGACACATCGTCTGAGAGCCTCAGGGAACCTGACTCATACGGTCTTCGGCAAGATGCCTGGTCCGCGGACATTTCCATGTTGTTCGGAGGCTCTGGTATGGGAAAGGAGTCAGCTCTTCTTCCTACCATATTTAAAACTCTTTCCTTCACCCAGCTGATTGCCCCTGGGATACCAACCGAAGACATCAGCTGACTGCATCCGCCTCTCCTAGGGTTTCTTTTCTCCACCACAAGGAGTAGAGAAAAGCCTATAGGGACTTCCCTGGTGGCGCAGTGGTTGAGAGTCCGCCTGCCAATGCA
Organism: Orcinus orca; assembly: GCF_937001465.1. NCBI lineage: Eukaryota > Metazoa > Chordata > Mammalia > Artiodactyla > Delphinidae > Orcinus > Orcinus orca. Next base: position 17,267,099 of record NC_064560.1, on the reverse strand, counting down.
GGGGACACAGGTTCGAGCCCTGGCCCGGGAAGATCCCACATGCCGCAGAGCAGCTAAGCCTGTGCACCACAACTACTGAGCCTGAGCTCTAGACCCCACAAGCCACATCTGCTGAGCCCACGCACCTGGAGCCTGGGCTCCACAACAAGGGAACCCACCGCAATGAGAAGCCTGCGCACCACGACGAAAAAGCCTTTTATTTCTGCACCTAGAGAAAGCCCACGCGCAGCAACGAAGACCCAATGCAACCATAAATAAATAAATAAATAAATAAATAAATAAATAAATAAATAAAAGCCTATAGGTGGGCCCTATAGCAACGCTCAGTATCTAAACTAAGTAGGGAAACATCCTCCCCCAACTAAAGGCAACATTCCTGAATGGCAGGTAATGCTTCTCTAGTGCTGAGAACAAAGGGACCCCAGTGAATATGCTTTACTGTATCATTCAACCAAAGCTTGTTCAAAGTCCATGACATGAAGTTACAGAAGAATCTAGGGTGCTGAGAATGGAGGTGGCATTGCAGCTGGATAGTAGGAGGGGGATGTGTTATAGGGGGATACAAATAACTAATAGTCATAATTCCTGCCCCCAATAAAATTTCAATCTAGGTGTCCTCTGTATCTTCAGTGCTCCCTGAAAACCCTAAACCATTGTTTTATCCTAATTAATCCTGCAATGTTAGGTGCTAAATCGGCATCTTCTTTTGAACTTACTTGAAATTGAAAGTCCCCATGTTCAAATCTATATGCACCTCATGCTGTAATTATTTACTTCCCTAAAAAGAGATCACCTGTTTTTCCGCATGAGGCTAAAAAACTGAAAAATCTTTAATTCCTCTTCCTCTCCCCCCTGCACTAAGGTCGGACAGCTGCCGAGTCAGGTAGTTTAGTTTCAGTAGCTCTTGTCTATTTCCAGTCCCATTATCCTAGTGCTTGTACTTATTACTTTTATTCCAAACTGTTCTCCCCATCTTCCTCTTTGATGTGATCCAATCCTACCCACCTCCCAGTGCTAGATTAATCTTTCTAAGGAATTGATCTAAATATGCTCAGAAAGGAGAAATCACCCTGCTATGAGTGGACAGTCAGTCTACTGGTATAAAAATCATGCTCTTATAAATCTGGCTATTACAGATCAACTCACCAAGGCTTTGTCATCCTCGGATGAATGCATGTAGCTGAGTCTCCAAACCTTCAATGTTTGACATATGTGGTGACCCCACTGAGATGCAATACTCATTGGAGCCTCAGTCTGGGACACCAGTCCCTAATATTGTCATTTTAGAGAAATAAGCATTTTGATCACAGTGCTAAACATATAAACATTTACCAAGGATTATGGTCTGGGGAACCAAATAGAATTAATTCCAAACTCTATTTACACTATTTACAAACTTTAGGCCTTGGGCAAGTCATTTTGCCTTACCAAACTTGAGCAATTGTTTCTGTTTTTCTGTTTTAATTTGTAAAAGAGGAACAGTCATGCCTACTTAATGAGTTGTGTGTGTGTGTGTGTGTGTGTATATATATATATATATACACACACACATTGATATATATAGATATGAATATATATTGATATTGCAGAGTATGTAGTACATAGTGGCTGCTTCAATAATAATTATCCTTAGAGATATTGTTACCATTGGGATTCCCTCACTGTTTGTATCTTAATCCCGAAACTATAATATTCATTGGGCTTCTCCCCAAATATTTTTCTTCCCACATCAGTTTGAAATGTCAATTTCCTTTTTCGCCTACCATCTAAAAACAAGTAGAATTGATGCAAAGATCTCATTCCAAGTAGAGGAGAAGGGGGCTGTCAGTCGCTGACCTTGGAGTCACCTTTGGCATTTTCTTTTCGCTGGAGCAAATAAAGGGAAATACTGAGCCCCTTTCCTGCAGGACATGTTTGGACTTGCTCCTCTATCACCTCTTTCTTCCTACTAATAATCACCCTTTTCCCCTCTAGAGAAATAGTTCTCTCTAAGTGCTTGAAAATGCATTAGAAAAAAAAAAAAAAAATCCAGCTCTCTTCTCTTGAGCAAAGGGCGCCAGCCCCGATGAAAACCCAGGTCAGTACAAAAGCAACAGGAGAGCATCCCATTCCCCTAGGGAACATCCCCTCTGAAACCGTTTTGCATTCAGGGGAGAGCTTCTGATGAGCTCCAGTAGGTGTACCCAATAGGCTGGAGGGAGGGGAGAAGCAGAAGAGAGGATGTTAAATCACAGAGGAGCAGCTTTCTGCAGAAGCTTCTAGGCTAGCAGTGAATGGAGATCTTGAGCCCAAGACTCTAGACATTGATCTCTCTGGGCTGGAGGACCACGGGGGCTGGGAGATGTGCCCAAGCAGTGGGACATGCGCCTTCAGTCAGGAAGGACCTTCAACAGAGTCCTCATCCGTTTCTGGGCAATTAGGACGTGTCCTCGATTTGGCTTCCTTTCAGTCCCCTGATGTCAGCGCTGCCTTGTCTTCTGTCCAGGCTCTGTTCCCGTCCTCCCATCCCACTGAGTCACTATAATTTAAGAGCATGTAGGGGTGGAGAGAGGGTTGAGCCAGGAAGCAGGAGGCCAGCATTCTGTCTTATGCTCCACCACTGACTTTCTACAGGACCGTGGATGTCAAACCATCCTTGTCTCTTCATCTGCTGCAATAGAGGTCATAGCAAGGAACTCACCCAGCCAGGAGGGTCTCTGAAAACCAGATGAGATCATGCAAGCGAAGGTGTAGGGTAGTATGCAAAGAGGAGGCATTTTTATGATGTTCTTTCACTGAAACTCTTTCCTTTGCTCTCAGATGGGACTAATAATACAAGCACACTTCCAGGGGTGTGCTTCAACCAATAAACACATGATTCAGCCCTTAATGAATAGAATAGGAAATGTGTATGGCAATCAGATCTGAACAAGCACAGCTGCTCGTTTAGTAGCCACTGTTTAGAAAACAACAAGTGAAATCTAGACACTGCAGACCTCTTTAATAAATATCTTCTTAATTGTCTGAGCAATTGAAAACCTTAGGCAGAGGAAGAAGCCTGTGGACCAGTGTTCAAGGGGGAGGGGATGGTCAGGCAGCTGGGTTTCTGAAGGCACATCTGTATTCAGCATCTTGTCCTCACGGCCAAATTATAAGACACCCAGACCTCATGCTAAGAAGTGTGAGAGCTGACACAAGAAGCAGGAGTGGGACCCTAACTTCATCACGCCCAGGCCAGCCGCCAATAGGAAGAGAGACTGAAAAACTGAAAATTGAAATGAAAGAATACTGTTATTAGTATCCAAAATATGAAATACTTTAGAGACAAATTTAACAAAATATGCTTAATACCTGTGGAAATAGTATATGACACACCTGAGGAAAAAATAAACAAAATGTAAACAAATGGAGAGATATAAATGTTTGTGAATTGGAAGATTTAATATTGCCAAAAAATGACAGTTCTCCCTGTACCGATCAATAGAATCAATGCTATCACAATACAAATCCCAGTAAACAAGCTGGTTCTAATATTTATATTATAAAAACAAAGTACTTATAAAAACCAAAGCAGTTTTAAAAAAAAAAAGAGAAGAACTGGAATAAAGCTGAAGAACATACACTACCAGATTTCAAACACTACTGTAAAGCTACAGTACTCAGGACAGTGGGGTGCTGGCAGAAAAATAAACATGCATATCAATGGAAAAAATAGAGAGTCCAGAAATACTCCTACTCTTACACGGTTAACTGATTTTGAAAGAGGTGCCAAGGTAATTTAATGTGGAAAGGAGTCTGTTTTAAAAATTTGTGTATGTATGTATTTGTGCATTTATGTAAGTATGTGTGTATTTATTTACCAGCTTTATTGAAGTAATATTCACAAATACAGTTGTGTATATTTAAAGTGTACAACGTGATGATTTGACATAGTATACTTTGTGAAATGATTGCCACCATCAAGTTAATGAATTCACCTATCACCTCACTTTGTTACTATTTGTGTGATGAGAATAATTAAGGTTTACTCACTTAACAAATTTCAACTACACACTACAGTATTACTAACTATAATCACCATGCTATAGATTCAATCTTCAGAGCTTATTCACCTTATAACTGAAGGCTTGTACCCTTTGACTGTCACCTCCCCATCTCCCCTACCCTCCCAGCTCCCGGTAACCACCATTCCACTCTATTTCTACGAGTTTGACCTTTTCTTTTTAGATTCCATATATAAGTGACACCATACAGAATATGTCTTTGTCTGGCTAACTTCACTTAGCATAATGTCCTCTAGATTCATCTATGTTGTTGCAAATGAGAGGATTTCCTGCTTTCTCGTGGCTGAATCATAATTGATACCATATCTTCTCTATCCATTTATCCATTGTGAAACTTAAGCTGTTCCCATATCTTGGCTTTGTAAACAATGCCACAATAAATATGTGGGTCCACCATCTCTTTGAGATACTGATTTTGTTTCCTTCAGATATATACCCAGAAGTGAGATTGCTGGATCCTATGGTATTTCTATTTTTAACCTTTTGAGGAAGCTCCATGCTGTTTTTCATAACGGCTATACCAATTTACTTTCTACCAACATGTACAATGGTTTCCTTTTCTCCACATCCTCACAAACACTTGTTATCTCTTGTCTTTTTGATAAAAGCCATCCTAATAGGTATGAGGTCGTATCTCATTACGGTTTTGATTTGCATTTGCATGATGATTATTGATGCTGAGCATCTTTTCACATACCTGGATATTTGTATGCCTTCTTTGAAAAAATTCTATTCAGGACCTTTACCCATTTTTTAAAATCAGTTTATTTGTTTTTTTGATATTGCATTGTATGAGTTCTTTACATATTTTGGATAGTAACCCTTTATCAGATATGTGATTTGCAAATATTTTCTCTCATTCTGTAGGTTGCCTTTTCGTTTTGTTGATTGTTTTCTTTGCTGTGCAGATTTTTAGTTAATATAGTTCCTCTTGTTTATTTTTGCTTTGTTTCTTGTACTTTTGATGTAATATCCAAAAAATCATTGCCAAGACCAATGTCAAGGAAGTTTTGTTCCAATGTTTTCTTCTAGCAGGTTTGTGGTTTTAGGTCGTGCATTTAAGTCTGTAATCCATTTTGACTTGATGTTTGTGAATGGTTGAGATGAGAAAAAAAACTACTTTGAGTTGCTGCCTTGGCATTTACAGTATGACGACCTTGCTCACACCAGAGTCTGGTCATTTAGAAAAGGACCCAAGCTTAGAATTCCTGCCTCAAGCTCCTGCTTTGCTTTTCCTGGGGCACCTTTTAAAATAAACACTTAGAGTTGAGCCTGCAAAAAGTCAGTGACCTCCTCCCCAGCCACCTTATAAATAATAGGCGCTTGCTACCCTGCTCTCTATTTCCTGTTCACTTGTGACCTAGATGGAAGACTGCATTTCCCCAGCTCATTGTGTCCTCCCTCTGCTTCCTTTGTGGGAGTGCATTGAATCTGTGCCTTAAATGAAAACAACCCCGAGGTTTTCACTTACCCAGAGTAAGAATTCGGATGCTAAGTGAGTTACCTGCCAATGCGTGTGGGTAGTTTGTGCCTCCTCATTCAGCAGGTCATGATCTGCATATTCTTAATTTAATACATCAACTACAAGCTCCCCAATGCAGTGGTATAAAATAGGGGTTCAGTTTCATTCTTTTGCATGTAACTATCCAGTTTTCTAAGAAGCATGTATTGAAGAGACTATCCTTTCCCAATGTATGTTCTTGGCACCCTTGTCAAATATCAGTTGACTGTATATGCCTGGGTTTATGCCTGGTCTCTATTCTTTTCCACTAGTCTGTGAGTCTGTTTTTATGCCAATACCATACTATTTTGATTATTATAGCTTTCTAATATAGTTTGAAATCAGAAAGTATGATGCCTCCAACTTTGTTTTCCTTTCTTAAAATTGTTTTGGCTATTCAGGGTCTTTAGTGATACCATAAGACTTTTAGGATTTTTTTCTATTTCTGTGAAAAATGCCAGTGGGATTTTGATAGAGATTGTATTGACTTATAGATCATTTTGGGTAGTATAGACATTTTAGCAATATAAATTCTACCAATCCATGAACATGGAATACCTTTCCATTTATTTGTGTCTTCCTCAATTACTTTTATCAGTGTTTTGTAGTTTTCGATATACAGGTCTTTCACCTTCTCGGTTAAATTTATTCCTAAGTATTCTATTGTTTTTGATGCAAGTAACGTACAGCCACAGAATGCATATTAGTTGTTGCCTGCAGCTGTGAGTAGGGGGGCAAGTTGGAACTGACAGCAAAAGAACAGCAAGGACCTTTTGGAGATTTGGAAATATTCTCTGTCTTAACGGGGGTGTTGGGTACGTGAATGTGTACATTTGTCCAAACTTATCAAACCCACTTTAAATGGGTATGTTTTATTATATGTCCATTTTATTGTAAAGCAACCTCAATAATGCTGCTTTATTTTAAAAAAAAATCCCTCTGCTGGATTTATCTTACAAGCATTTTATTTTTCACTTCATACTATTACCCTGTGATTTAGGTAGGTTTATAGCAAAGAGTCAGGGAGCAGCCTCCTACCTACCCGAGAAACTTTCAGTTAATATCTCATTAGTCGCCAGCATTCATGGAACAAAGCATTCCTATATGCACCAGCCACGGCTGCAGAGGTTTTTTGCATATATTCTGGGCCTGACTGAAGGAATCTCTCCTTCTTGGATTCATGTCAGACTCCTTTTGTTTAGGACTCTGTGGACATTAAAAATGGCTTCATTTTCTTTAAATAAAAGCTTATTGGCCTGAGGTCAATTTCTCTAAGGTCAAGTGAACCAGTATTTACTAAGTCCCTGTGTCCAGTGTTCTGGGTTCTCTGTAGCCCTGAGAGCTCGGAACCATCATCCCTGAACATATGGAGATGATCCTCCGTGGGGAAGACCCAGTTCTAAACCAACAGCAACCAGAAAAATGTACTTAGGAATATAAGCTAAACATCAGATTATGCAATATATTCTGAGGGTTTTAGGAATTCAGAGAACTGGAAAAGCATCCTCAGTTGGGTAGCCAGGTAAATTTTTATGAAGGAGATGAAATTTAAGTAAGCTCGGGGCAACCTCCATCCCGTTAAACCTTTTTCCTAGGACCATTAGTCTATCCCACGGGTCATTTCAGGCTCTTTCCTCCAGAACCCACAGGAAGAATGGGGTCATTTCATAACAAAGCTGGTGGTGTGAGGGTACACTTGAGAGAGTTTAGTGAAGAAATATGCAAAATGGGCATCTCTCTGTATCACAGCTGCGAGATTTTGCAGGGATCCACAGAACTGAACTTTCTCCTTTGGAGTTTGTTTTTGTCATCTTACTTTCCTCTTGCTTGCTCTGCAGCTCAGTATGCCACGGGAATATCAAGGTCCTGGGAGTTACAAAAGCAAGCTCTCAGGAGGCAAGCTGATCTGGTAGAAAGAAAAGGAGTCATGTATACCAGGAAAGATGACAAGATCTATAAGTAGGCATCATTTGTAAAGAATATGCTAGAAATACAGAGAACTCTGTCATCTTCTACCCTTCAGTTTCATTAGGCTTTTGTCTGTAACAGTTTAGGTGAAAAAGCTCTAAAAGTGAAACTGGGCAGATATACTCTGCCTATCAATATCTACTTCATAGGACTATCAAAGCTCCCAAAAGCTATTATTTCTCTTCCCACTAATTATTATTACATCTGATATTGGTTGCACGATCTTGAAAGAGGTATTTATAGCTAAGATGGTATATCGTCCGTTAATTTATTATGGGCATAAACACACCTCATCTTCACTCAGTTGTGGAATGTCTAGAGTAATTGAAAATAATTACTGTTGTTCTTGGCAAGGTTCCCCTTGGACAATAAGATAATTCCAAATTTCCATAGAATATAGACTCTCTATTACATATTCCAAATGACCTACTCTAGCATTCTTATGAAGCCCCAAATTCTCATTAGTAAATTAAAGAGATGTATATAGGACCTGAAATTAATTCTAAATATACTGCATAGAAGAGAATAACATGTTAGTCTTCTCCTAAATTCATCAGAACATCTAGCTTTGATGGTGAGAAAGGGCCTGAGAGAAAAGGTGAGGGGTGCTAACTCCAAACCTGTGTCTTTACATCAACATTACCTACCCACAGTTCAGATTACCAGGAGCCAGAACATTTGAGCCTCATGTACCATAATTCAGTTTGAGAAAACTATCTAAGGCCCTTAATCCGTGGTGATGGTGATAGTGGCGGTAATCGTTGTTCTTCTGCTTCTCCTACTCCTCCTTCTCCTGTTCTTTTTCCTCTTCTTCTTCTTCTTCTTTTTTTTTTTTCTTTGGTGCGGTACGTGGGCCTCTCACTGTTATGGCCTCTCCCGTTGCGGAGCACAGGCTCCGGATGCGCAGGCCCAGTGGCCATGGCTCAGGGGCTCAGCCGCTCTGCGGCATGTGGGATCTTCCCGGACTGGGGCACGAACCCACGTCCCCTGCATCGGCAGGTGGACTCTCAACAACTGCGCCACCAGGGAAGCCCCCTTCTTCTTCTTTCTGTTTCTCTTTGTTATTTCTTATTCTTCTATATTTTTACTCTTTGGCTCTGATTCTGTCTAGCACCACTTTTATCCCTTGAGATTATTCATTTCCCTGGGTTTCTTCCTTTTAACTTTGTAAAGGACAGGATTCGATTCCCTTTGGACTCTCCCTACCTTGAACATTTGGGACATGAATTTTATGCTATTATAGTTCTGGTTTCAAGCACCAAAGCTTAGGGTCAGTTACTTTTCTGACCTCTTTCTAGGTTGGAGGGTAAGGAGCTGAGAACACAAGAGAGATAAATTTAGAAGTTTTAGAAGGCACTGGAGGGACCAAGGCGGAAATATCCATGTGGAAGCAAGAACACCAGGCACAGGAGAAGGTGGGGGACAGACTCAGTCTGGGATGCCGTGTGGATTAGCGTGCTCATTAGGGCTTTATCACTCAGGAAAGAAAGAGTGGGTGCTTTGCCTTTCAAATTTCCCTAATGGTGCAACAAGTGGCCTTCAGGAGTGAAAATATAAGCAGAAGGACATACAGCAAATGCAACTATAAAAACGCAAATGCTATGCGAAGAGAAAGGTATTTCTTAGATGTAGGAGATTAGCATAATTAACCCTACTCTCTGTTTCCTCATCTGTGAATTGCATGTCATAATAACTACACAAGCTACTTTAGGGGGCAACAGAGATCATCTCATGAGAGAAAACCTATAGATGTGTTTCATAACATATTTGAAAAAGGCTTTAATTTTCAAGTTGGAAAAAAGCATAGACTGCAGACTTCCTCTTCTCACATCAAATCCATCATATCCATGGAAATGAATGCATATTTATTGTCTTACTTGGAAAGAAGAGAGGACAGGAACTATGAGAAATCTTAAAAGAATGCAAATGGAAAACTGCAGAGGCAACATCAGCCAGGGAGTGAGGCTGGAGGCCAGGACGAGACTAGGAGGAAGCTGCAACACACAGATGGAAGAAGCACTGAACAATCTTTCTGCCTGGAGGTGGAGGGAACTACAGGCTAATGAGACCAAGAACAGCCAGGAGGGTGATTGATTGTGATACCTCAGAGGGAGGGGCCAGGTGGGTTTATCCCTGTACTTTGCTCTCCCTACTCTACAAGCAACAGTAGTAGATGCATCTGACTCATAAAAGAGGAGTGAGTCTCAGATCTTAAGAAAGAGAGAACTGGCAGAGCCTGAGCTGGCTTGCAACTCCCAGAAAGTACAGGGTTGCCCCATATGGAGGAGTAAATGCTGAGATGCCCTGTGCTACGGCAGTGCCCCCCCACCACTCCCCAGATTACCCTGGAAGGTCAAGTCAAACAGCAGTACAATAGAGCCAGCCAGCAAACTAGCCTAGAAACTCAGTTACAGAAACAGGTGCTCAAGTGAGAATCCTCCAACATTTGATGAAAGCCAACATGATGAAAGAGAAGCAATACCATCAACAAATGGAAGAATTTACACAAAGACTATAGAATCAATGGAATAATTAGAAGAGGACTTAAAAAAAAAAGACTAGTATCAGATTTCCCATCAAGTAGATTAAAACAAATATGGAGGGCTTCTCTGGTGGCACAGTGGTTGAGAGTCCACCTGCCGATGCAGGGTACACGGGTTCGTGCCCCGGTCCGGGCCCGTGAGCCATGGCCACTGAGCCTGTGTGTAACAGGAGAGGCCACAACAGTGAGAGGCCCGCGTACCGAAAAAAATAAAATAAAAATAAAAATAAAAGGAGCAATTTCCTGTACAGAAAAGAAATAATTATGAATCTGTGTGGCAAACACTGCTAGTTTTCTACATAGTATTTATTTTATTTTTACCGCTTGCTAACTAACATAAGTCTACTATTACTTAGAACAGCAATGTACCTGCTTAAAAATACTCATTTCCCCAAACTCCCTTGGGACTAGGATTGGCCACGTGACACAGAAATAGAAGCAGAAAGTTATTTGGGCTGTGGTCCCTGGAAATCTGTTATTTCCTTAGTAAAAAAGACAGACAAAGCTGCCTGTACATGTTGTCCTTATCCTATTCCTTCTTCCTGCCTGGAACATAGACTTAATGAATATAGATATGTGAACCATTTGTGACACTGAGAACTAAAACCACATGGTGAGAGATGCAGACTTGTAAAGTAGAAGGAGATTTGATGACTTCTCTGAGCAACTGCAACACCCTAAGACTTCCAATCTCCAACTACTTACTACATTAAAAAGAAATGATCTCTGTTTTGGCAAGTCTCCCAAACCAACCTCATCGATCAAATTGCTATTCATGCAGCCAGATGCAATTCCTAACTTATAAAAGCTAGTCTTCTATACCTAGCTAAATTATCATTCAAAGGTAGAAAACAATAAACATATTTTCAGGGAAAAAAATGCAAGAAGCAATGGATAAAGCAGTTGTATTACTTGCATAATGTTAAAAATATTATAATAATACAAAATGATATTAAGTGCAAGGTAATTCATAATTTTAGTTATCAAAATTGGTCACTAAACCATTAAATGATTTTTCAATTATATATACCATGAAAGTGAAATTTTATCATTAAAAATCACATGATCTCATATAGTGGTTCAAAATATTTAATACATTCTATCTTCCCAAGAAATAAGTTAAGGAGAGATAGAGATAGAGAGAAATAGAGATAGAGGGAGAGAGAGAGAGAAGGAAACTCTGGATCTGCTAAACCCTGAGCTACTCGCCAAACTCTGTCTACTTACTCATCAAAGACCCTAGAGACATTTGAAAGACTCTAAGAAAATTTAACATTCATTCATTCATTCATTCTTGATAGCAAACTTGGAACACAAAATATGACCTAACAACCAGATCATTCCTTGGAGATGATAATAAAGATGATGGGGAGAAGAAACAAGAGGAAGAGGAGACAGAGGATAGGAATTATGACAAGAGTGGCTACAATATGCTTATTCACGCCAGGCCCCGTGCTCTGTGCTTTACCTACGTTATCTTCATTACCTGTTTGGAGCCTCTCTGTGCTCTGCAGTTGAGAATTTGGATCATTCGTGGATCAATGAAAGTGGCAGGGGAATTCAGCAACTCAGCAACAGGGTTAAGAAGGAGTGAGAAACTCTGCAACGATTCCTTTGTTGGGAAAAGTTGAAAGGCATGGAGACCCCCAGCTGCTGGGGTCATGCATTTGAGCCCTTCACTCCTCTGCTTCCCAGTTGCTTTTATGATGTATGATAAATGGGTCTCTTTAAAACTCTGCCTCACGAAGATCTTGAACATCTAGATTCTGTTTACTTTGGCTGACTGGGGAAGAAGAACAAGGACGAAAAAGTACAACAGAAGAAAGATGGGTAAAATTGACTACCAACATCTGGTTAGAGGAATATTTCTCTCTGGACTTTTTCCCCCAAAAGTACCTGCCGAATTAACTTGCTGTATATTTCCTTCTTGTATAGAGCACAGATGGAAAAAGGCATGAAATACGGCAGAGGAGAAGGCAGAGAGCAGAGTAAAGGGGCAAGAAAACATTTGTTCACTCTCCTTTGCTGTTTCTATAGCATGATGCTGCCTTGCTGTTCCTTCTGGAAGATTATTTAAAACTTTACGAGAGTTTTGCTTCCCTTTCTTCCCCTACGTTGTCACCACCCACCTTTGGGTGGGGTGTGGGGATGCACCTGTGCCATGTTCTCTAACTCGACTTCTAGGTTACCAGTCATCAGCACTGCAATTTCACATCTGGAGGTTAAGGAACACCTTGACTGACGGGTAAGTAAACCTTACCCGTTACTCAGAAGAGGCTGGCAACACGGTTATACACTCTGCTTTTCCTAGTGTAAAACTTAAGTTGGATTTAGTGATTTCATAGTCTGAATAATTTTTTTCCTAAGGTTTTCAAGTCTACTCCATATTAACCTAACTCCTTCTCTGCTCCACTGTTTAAGTTGGTATTATCTCCTGGTTGCCACCATTTTTACATCCTTCCCTAGCTAGGATCCTATTTCCTTGCCTTCCTGGCATTAAGCCTGACTTTCTAGCTGCCTGTCCAGTCCAGATGGCATGACTTGTGAGCCCTAATTGAGGATTTGCATTTGAGATGCCCCTCCCTGTCCACAGAGAGCTCCCCCTAGGCTTTCATTCTTTCTTTACTCCTATAAAATTAACATGGTGGTCATAGGAGAAACACTGGGTTTTGAGGACATCTAGGTTTGAAACATGCTTTGCCATGCACTAGCTGTATGAGTGTTGAAAAGTCACTTCACCAATCTGGGCAAATCACTTTTCTGCTGAAAGATGGATGTGGCCCGGCTGGATGGTATTGAAGATACCATCCTAGAATAAGCGTGACTAGCCTTTAACTTGCCTTAGTCAAGTAGCTTCCATATAAAAGGTTATGCGATGAACATTGTTACAGAAATGATGCATCTTCAAACCTATCTTTGTTGGAGCGGGCTGTGTATAAATAGATCTATCAACCTATAGGTAAATTGGAAGTCTTTCTTGAAAAAACACAATGCAGCTTTTTTATAATTTGGCATGTTGTTAAAGCTACAGAAAAATAAGGGGAAATTATGCCTTCTCTTCTCCACATTGAACAGCTCAGTCCAGAAGAGAATTTGTATAACTTGGCCTCTGACATGGGCATTATTTTTCTCCCCAGTACCCACTGCACCTTGGATCCCGTTCCATCTTTTTGTTTTCTGGTCTACACACAATAGATGTTTTGTTGATGTTTTTATGTTAAAAGTAGAAAGAATGGGACCTTTGTGAGCCTCAGTGGTGACAACAGCGTCGGCCAACTGATGGTTTGCCCGAGAGCCACTTAGGCGAGTACCAGGGTCCCCTCTGATGGATGGACTCACTGTGTGAGCACACATCCCACGTCTGATGCTCAGATCCAGGTCCCTCTGGGGTCACAAGCAGTCATTCTGCCCAAGAGAACTTCGCCCTGGTGGAGGGATCCCTGCCAGCCTGCCTCAGGGGGCAGTCTCGCTTATCACAGAGCTTTATTGGTAGGCTAACTAGTGTTGACACCGTGTTATTTTTCAGGAGGTGGTGTTTTTTCCTGGACAGCACCTTTGTGGCAGTGGGCATTGCAGCCGCGGCAACAGCACAAATGTAATGGAAGTCCCAGCAGGCTCTTCAAGCCTAATGAGGGTGGATACTTGAGGACGGGGAGACTTGGGGGGAGTGGGTGGTCATTCCCCGCCCCCTCACCGCCCGCATTTCCCTTTCCATTATGTCTTAGAGCTTTGTTTCAGACAAGTTGCCTGTGGCAGTGGGTTGGGAAGATGACTCTGAAGGGGCTTCAGCCCACATGGTCACATGTGTGACAAATTATCATGACAAGGCTGCCACTCCAATGTTAGCAGCTCGTTAGAAGAGGTGGGTGAAATTCATCTCAGCTTTGATCAATTTTCTGCTGGCATTTCAGGGCTTTCAAAGAGTCCCATCTCCCCCACTCCTTCCCACTCCCACCACTAATTTCTCCTAATTTTTTTGTTGTCGGAGCCGCGCTTGGCAGGACTTCCCAAGGGTTCAGAGAATCTGGCAACAGACCGAGCAAGTCTTATGAGAGTTTATGCCCCATGTTAGGAGGGAGAAAGGGAATGCGAGCCATTTGTACTTGAAGAAATAGAGAAACAAAAAGCTCGGATGATATAATCTTGAAGTTTCTATCCAACTCTCACACTCCATGGGAAGAATCCGAAGAGAGGTTGGGGGAGGGGAAGGCTTTGCTCAGCTATTTCCGCTACCTGGGAATCAGGGAACTGGAAAAACCCACAGAGAATGGCCAGTGCAACCACGGGAATGGGGAGTCACAGATGAGACGAGGACTGGTCCTCCCGATTTCCAGTCCAGTGCCCCTCCCACTTGACTGCTCATCACAGGAGAGAAAATCATCAAAAGTGAATTTATCAGTTAGGGCTCTCCAGAGGAAAGCAATAGAAGATGCGTGTGTGTGTGTGTGTGTGTGTGTGTGTGTGTGTGTGTGTGTGTGTCTGAGAGAGAGCTTTACTTTAAGGAATTTGCTCATGTGACTGTGGGGAGTGACAAGCTAACAGGCTGGAAACTAGCTAGGAGTTGATGCTGCTGGCTTGAGGCAGAATTTTTTTCTCCAGGAAACCTCAGAATCTGCTCCTAGAGCCTTCACCTGATTGGATGAGGCCCACCCACATTACTGAGGGTAACCACCTTCACTTATTCAACTAATTGTAGATGTTAATCACATCCACAAAGTATCTTCACAGCAACATTTAGGCTATTGTTTGATTAAACACCTCGGTACTAGAACTTAGCCAAGTTGACACGTAAAATTCACCATCACAGCAAAGAAGTGAGCCATCACCCATGCGTACTACCTTGTATAATAATACCTTGTACGATCATAACAAACACATACATGGGGCTTACCATGTGCCAGAAACAGTCCTTAGATCTTAAAATAAATGGTTGATCCTAATCATTTGTGGATTCTTATATGTAGATCCATCTACACACTAAAATTTATTTGTAATCCCCAAATCAATCCATGTGGTCACTTCATGGTCATTTGTGGACACGGGTGAGAAATCGTTGCCACCACACACGCACGTTTCTGTCTGAGGTCGAGCAGGGTAACGTTCTGCCTGCTTGTTTCAGCTCTGACTATAAACAGTCATCCTTCCTGCTGACTATTTAGTGCCACAGTTTTGCATTTTTGTGCTTTTTGGTGGTGGTTATGCTGTTTAAAGTGGCGCCCAGGCAAGTGCTAAAGTGCTGTCCAGCGTCCTAAGCACAAGAAGGCTGAGATGTGTTTTACGAAGAAAATACGTGTGTCAGATAAGCTTCATTCAGGCATGAGTTATACACTGCTGTTGGCTGTGAATGTGAGTTCAATGTTAATGAGTCAGCAATGTATATTAAATAAAGTGTCTTTATGTAAAGAAACACACATACCTGGGCATATATCTAGAAGAGAGGAAAACGCTAATTTGAAAAGTTACATGCAACACCAATGTTCATAGCAGCACTATTTACAATAGCCAAGACATGGAAGCAACCTAAATGTCCATCAGCAGCAGAATGGATAAAGAAGATGTGGTATATATACAATGGAATACTGCTCAGCCATAAAAAGGAATGAGATATTGCCATTTGCAGCAACATGGATGGATATAGAGATTATCATATTAAGTGAAGTAAGTCAGGCAAAGACAAATATCATATGACATCACTTATATGTGGAATCTTAAAAAGTGATACAAATGAGCTTATTTACAAACCAGAACTAGACTTATACAGACAATAGAAAACAAACTTGTGGTTACCAGAGGGAAGGGGGGGTGGGATAAATTAGGAGTTTAGGATTAACAGATACATACTACTATATATAAAATAGATAAACAACAAGGACCTGCTGTATAGCTCTGAAAAAGAATATATATGTGTGTGTGTATATATATATATATATATATATATATATATATAACTGAATCACCTTGCTGTATACCTGAGACTAACACAACATTGTAAATCAACTATACTTCAATAAAAAAGAAAAGTCTTATTAAAAAAAAAAACCATACACAAAGTAGGGTTATGTATTGGTCCATTGACCAAAATGTTGGGACCAGAGGCTCACGGAAAGCTAAGCCCGTGTTTCTCCTAGGAGCCAGGGTTCAGTGTTCACTAATTCAAAGTTCTTGGCAACTTTATAGAACATAAATACCGCATATAACTGCAGATAACGCAATTCGACAGTATGTTAATGCGTTTAATCCTAGAACAACCCTATAATTCCCATTTTAGAGGTGAGAACCCTGAGGCACAGAGATGTTAAACAGGTGTTGGAGCTGTGATTCAGTCTGGAAGGTTCAGGGTCCAGTGTCCATGCTCCCAACCACTGCCCTGTCAGGGCTGTGCTAACATTACAGTTCCATTGATGCCTTTTCTATTTGCTGGCCCCTTCACATGTCTGCCTTATCCCACTTCCCTGAATTTTAATGCTCTGTGGGCCTTCTTTTATGTTTCCTTTTTCTTTTGGTATTATAATGCACTTAAAAATGGCAGTATGCCGAACAATGGAAGAAAGATCAAACTGAAAGAAATATGGAAAATTGTTATTGCCCCTCTGGAATGTTCTGAAAGTTCGGAGCCTCGATGACAAGCCGGTACAGAGAAAGACGACAGAGGGAGACAGACTCTGACTGATTTGGGGATGTTAAGTCAGAAGCAAGAGAAGACAGGTTAAAATTGGTTTGTGTAGATTCCCACAAGGCATTTTTAATTGTGTGTCACTTACAATGTAATGGTTTTTGTTTGTTTGTTTTTCTTTTTGCGGTACGCAGGCCTCTCATTGTTGTGGCCTCTCCCGCTGCGGAGCACAGGCTCCAGACGCGCAGGCTCAGCGGCCATGGCTCACGGGCCCAGCCGCTCCGCGGCACGCGGGACCCTCCCGTACCGGGGCCCGAACCCGTATCCCCTGCATCGGCAGGCAGACTCCCAACCACTGCACCACCAGGGAAGCCCTACAATGTAATGTTTAATCTCTCCCTCTCCTCATTAGTTGTCTTTCTGGAAAATGTAAACTGGGCAAAACACAGCAAGTCGGCCTGCTTTCCGAAGACTTTTATTTACCTGTGCAGTGAGGCACCATGCAGAGTGCATGCCTTTGAGAATTTTATTGTGTTTGAGGAACTAGACTAAAAGCAATACTTTTAATGCAATAGTGGAGGTCTCAGACAGGGGAACCTCGTGGACAAAACTACAGAGGCAGGAAAGTGCCTGACTTATTACGGGAAAGGCAAGTAATCCATTGTGATTAGAACAGGAAGGTGTGAAGGAGGTCAAGGCCATCACTCTGCATGATTCCAAAAGGCATCATTTCATTGTCTCCCAGGTGAATAGAATCTTGTGGGGTGGTCTAGTGCATAACCTGAGAGGCTGGGCAGGGAGGACCTGGGTAAGCTTGGGAAGGGAGACCCCTTTTTCCTCTTTCTCTTGTTACACAGGGGAAGATTTGAAGGGAGAAATGGCATCAGACTTTCCTAGTTTTAAAAGGACAAAAAGCTTTGTTTTTTCCTGGATCAGCAAAACTATCAACTACAGATAATGTGTTTGTAACTAATTCCTATGGTACCTGCTTGAAATGTTACCATCGGCGGTAAAGTGAAAATGCCTAGTTATAGAGTCTCCACGGATGATCAGTGCTCTGACTTAAGGTCAAGAACTAGGTCAGAAAAGCAGCCTTTCCAAGTACTTAAGCCTTTTCAGAATGAAATGCATAGGCCCTCCGAACATGCATAGGCTCTGTGAAAGCTGGATGGGCTTTGAGAGAAATTCTAGTCTCCTTTACAGATGAGGCCAAATATCTTTGCAAATTCAACCTTAGGCAGCGGCAGAATAGGAGCCGGAGCTCAGGTGCCTGGCTTTAATGCGGTGAGCTTTCCTCTCCACTGACCTACCATTAAAATAAACAACGATAATAAACTTTCACGCTCTTCTAGCCGGGATCGAGGTGCCAGGCCAATCTTTTCCTCAACAGTTTTTCTCTTGTTTTCCATTGCCTCAACTTAATCTCAGGTTTGTACTGGAACGGAGTCCAGACAGGATAAAATACTATGAGAAGCTCTGCTGGGATTGCTGCAGCCTGGCCAGAGACAGGAAATGGTAGAAGCCATGAGAGAGCCTGTTCTGACGAGAATTCCAGCAGAGCCCGGTTCCATTCAAGCAAGTTCCAAAACAAAAGAAAAATCCTTACATGGTCCGCCAACATTTGGAGGGTGCTCCTCCAACACAAACAGAAATTTACATCTTTAGAGAGTCCCCAAGTCTGGAGCCTGTCCATTGCCTGAGGTCTCCTGGCAGCCCCTCCCTCTGGATCAGAAGAGGGTTCATGATGGAAAGTCAGTGGTGTGGACCTCCGATGAGGCTGTTGCTTGTCATGAGTCTCTTGAATAACTCCAACAGCGAGTGCTTTCCCGAGGCTGGGGCATAGAAAACTATTGAGTTTCATTTTTCTTGTGCCAACATTAATTGATATGATGCTGTCATTCTCTCACCCTGTAAAAGAAAATCGCTACAAGTTCATGGCTTCGTCTCTGCTCATAGGAGACGTAATAAAAGCCCTAACTCCCCCAAAAGAGAGGTGAGTGTTGTTAATCACTCTGTCAGTGCAGAAATATTCCTTTCTGCTGCACAGTTGTTCACTGACCTAAGACAAATTGGAAGAAGAGGTCCATCCCTTGTCTATGCTCCAGAGGCCATCTTGTTTTGCAGATGGTGGGATAAATAAAATATTTCCTGGAGAGTGAACACGTGCGGGAAGGATCAGAATGTGAGGGTATGCTGCAGGAAGCTGAGCTAGCCAGATGTGAGCACTGACCTCTACTCGCTGGAATCTGATTGACACTGGGGGTGGATTTCTCCAGCTGTTTGGAAGAGCTACATGGGAAGTCAACGCTTTCCCAAGACTGAAGAGGCCACCTGCAAAATATCCCCTTCGTTGCCGTTGGGATTTCCATTGTGTGTGTTTCTAGGATCTTGGATCCCTATTTTTCAATGTACAGAAATGTTATAAAAGGGATTACAGATTTATCAGCAACCAGATCTCTTAAACGAGAGCTCTGTTTATTTCCACCATGATATGTGCTCAGAGTGTCAGCAGACCCCTACAAATCCATGTTTAATATGTGGTTTCAGGATATTTTGAACTGTGGATGGCACATACCAAAGCCAACAAGCTAACAAAGCACACGCATGTGTATGTGTGTGTTTATGAAAGTAGATGCGTGTGTGAACAAGTCACTGCAAATGGAAACCATCTATAAAACTGCCCACTGGAGCCAATGGAACGCTCACTAATTAGAATCATTTCTGGAAACTATTGTTTCAGGAAAGTGGTAGTTCCAGGAAGCCTTGTAGATTTTATTTATTTATGTATTTATTTATGTAGATTTTTATAACTGCAGCCTTGGCTAAAATTAGCATCACGAAGCAAGGAGAGCAAAATTGCATGTTTTAAATGTGCCTTAAAACTGAGCATTCGTCATAATAAAACACCAGATACCCCAGGACTCAAAGCCAGCAACTCTGGTAAAAACCACAGAAATTTGGATCTCATATGTGGATTAGTGTGCTGAAATTTACCTTTGCATGAGCAACAAAATAAAGGGTTTGGGAGTAAACTGCAAATGCAAATTAAATGGCAGGCTAAGGTGTAAAGAGAACAAACTGGTTTCAGACAGACCCTTAAGCATTTCAGAAGTAGCTATTTACATACAAGCAATTAATGCCTGAATTACAAATCATTCTTATCAGTTCATTAAAACAAGCTCCCCGAGGACCTCTACTAGACTTGAAAAAAATCGAGATCTATAAATTGTATGCATTTTATAGGAACACATTCCACGGTTCACCCTCTGCTGATTCAGATTGTCCTTTTTGACAATCTGAGTGAGAAAGGTTTCTGCTTGCTCTTGGACCGAGAACAGCTCTTAGTGATAAAGCTGACATTGATCTCTGATGTCTTGGGGATGTAGAAAGGACCTCAGAGTGTAAGAGCAGGTCACACTTGCATGTGACAGAAGAGCCATTTACATCATGTGATTTAAGGGGCCCATCTTGTCTTCCAAATAGGTCCCCACTTGAGTCTCCAGCGTTTAATGTTTCCATGATTGCATTCATTTGGATGAAGGCAAATAGCTTTTCCAAGGTGCCCCTTTTTAAATGAACATGTCTTCTGAGTGGAAGATAGTCCATGAGCCTAGATGGGTTCACAGATACCGGGGCAGCCAGGGTTCAGAGCAGGGGCTCAGAACAGAATGTGGTTGTGGCGGCGTGGTCTGAACTTCGGGGCCTTCATTCTCAGATGTAAATCTCAGGAGCATAATGGTATCACGTGGACGGGGAAGATGAGGAAAAGAAGTGCTGAGAACAAACTTGTAATTGTGCTGAGGGCCGGCCTTGGTTCCAACATGCTGGTTTAGCTTCATTGTCTCCAGGAAGTTGGCTCTGGGGACCATTTCTAAATTCCCAGCCTTTGCTCTTTCAAGGCTGAAGCCCCAGGCTCTGGCTTGTGCCAATCCCTCCCATAGGGCTTCTTCTGGTTCCTAGCAAGCCGTTTAAAATCCTGAGAGCTTGTCTTGAAACATCTGTATGCTCTCTGGAGGGAAACTTTATCACCCCTGATCAAGTGTGTCTCTCTCTTCTGCATAAATCTCCCGACTTCTGTGAGAAAGCACTCCAAAATTAAAATTCAAGCCCAAGCAGAGTAGTCCTGGGGTATTGTGAAATAACAGTGAGCAACCCTAGCATTTCATATGCTGAGAAGTCAAATACATTAAAAGCCCGTGCATTTATATGACCTACTGAACATTTACACATTGTTCAAAGATTTTCTTTTAAATGTTATTTTAGCCTGAGGGGATGTGTCTACTAAAAACCATATGAAAATACATCTAAGTGGATGTTTTAAAACATAGTTGCCTCTTGACCAGTTACTTTTTTCCCACTTAAAAGTTAGAACTCCTTTTAAAGGAAATCCTATTTTTCCTTGGAGAAGGTAAGTGAAAATCTTGTTTTTCTTCCATCACAGGTGTTATTGTTCGATTCTGGAAGAGGCCTCTGTCCCACCAGGCAGCTCTGTGTCAGGCCAGTGACAAGTAGCTCACCGCCTCCTTTCCTAACTGGACCGTTTCTATGAATAACTGATCCCTACAAATCGTTCACTATTTATATAACGACCACTTTTGTTTCCATTTCCTTTTCCATAAAAACAGAGCTGTTGAATTTTATTCCTGGGAGGTTTCTACTAGGTGCTTGAAGATCTGCAATTGTTTGGAGGGTCATGTCAAATATGTGGGTCTGGGAAGGTAACCGTTATTTGAAAACTCTGGTGTATCAAGCAGATTTTTCTATGCATAAAATCCCTGTGCTCCCCACACATCCTGGAGAGAAATGGTGAAAGGAATATTGAGACTGCTACTCAGGTCCTCAGGACACTCAATTAAGATTCTTAAGATTCTTCAGAAAGAGAAAGACAAATACCATATAATATCACTTATATGTGGAATCTGAAATATGGCACAAATGAAGCTATCTATGAAACAGAAACAGACTCACAGACATAAAGAACAGACTGATGATGGGCTTCCCTGGTGGCGCAGTGGTTGAGAGTCCGCCTGCCGATGCAGGGGACACGGGTTTGTGCCCGGGTCCGGGAAGATCCCACATGCCGTGGAGCAGCTGGGCCCGTGAGCATGGCCGCTGAGCCTGCACGTCCGGAGCCTGCACATCCGGAGCCTGTGCTCCGCAACGGGAAAAGCCACAACAGTGAGAGGCCCGCGTACCGCAAAAAAAAAAAAAAAAAAGAACAGACTGATGGTTGCCAAGGGGGAGGGGGTTGGGGGAGGGAAGGAGTGGGAAGTTGGGGTTAGTAGATGTAAACTTTTACATACCGGCTGGATAAACAACAAGGTCCTACTGTATAGCACAGAGAACTATATTCAGTATCCTATGATAAACCATAATGGAAAAGAATATTAAAAAAAGAATGCATATATATGTATAACTGAATCACTTTGCTGTACAGCAGTAATGAAGACAACATTGGAAGTCAACTATACTTCAAAGAAAAAAGTACTCTTAAGACTCTTGAACATATATACACTAATATGTATAAAATGGATAACTAATAAGAACCTGCTGTATAAAAAAATAAATACAATAAAATTCAAAAATCAAAAAAAAAAAAAACGACTCGAACAAAGAGAGAAGCACAGAAGGGTCCAACTGGATGAGAGTGAGGGAAGTGAATCATTGCCCCTAGAAATCCAAGAACTCGTCCTGCATAGAGAGGTTGGAAGTGCGTACACCCTTACTTAGGACATTAGCAGGTGACGAGAGGGGACACTTTCGGTGGTGATTCAGCATGATGCCAGACTCAGCAGAAACACCTGCCAGGTGAACGGGGATACAGTGGCAACCGCTCAGGAGAACAAAGCAGCCTGGGCCCTTGGGTCCCCTCCGTAGAGGAAGGTGGAATTCAGTAACGAAGCAGGGTGTGGCCCCAGCAGCAAACACCACTGGGACTGTTGTCACCCAAGCCCCAGAGGATCCCCAGGCGGACAGAGTCTGGGAAACCAGGAGTTAGGTTTTCTACAACATCATCTAAATCCAAACATAAATAGAACACGTTCGACTTAAGCTACATGTTACGGCAGATCTCACCACCTGTTTCTCTTGATCCCCTAAATCAGGCAAACCCAGAGGGGCAGTGGGAAACAAAACTCTGAGGTCCCTAAGCGGAACTCTGCTTTTCACTGCCTTCTCGAAACTTTTAAGTCGGCTTCATAGTTTATCACTTAACCCACCCACCGCTCTCAGGACTAAGAAACTGCTAATCTGATTTGATTCCTCATGGAAAGGTGCTGACATCGGAAGGTCAAGTGCAGATCAACTCGTTGGTGTAAAATATGCCTTTACAAACCTATGGAGCTTTCTATCTCAAATGGCTTCTGTCTTTGGCCTCCTGAGCCACAGGAGTGTGGACACTGAAATTCAGTCTGAACGGCGATGGCCCCCAGCTCACAACACCCCCTCCCCACACATCACTTGCTGCCCCTGGCCCTCCCTGTGGACAGTATCTGACTCTTAAACTCTAAGCAGATCTTAAAGAAGCCCAGTCATTAGAGCAACTAACCCATCGACTTTAGGAATGAAATTGAACATTAAGATCAAGAACTTTATTTTTCCAAATTTGCTGACTTTTTCAACCCAACCCACAACGCCCACCGAAAGAGAGACAAAATGGTGAAAGCAGAACGAAAAACAAATGCACTAATTTTACCCATAGATTCACTGAAGAGTCGTTAAAGCCGATGTACATATTTTGAAATGAACATCATTTTTAGCCAAAATCATCTTCAAATATTTCTTAGCAGGATGCTTTTCCTTGTCCTCCTCCATCTTTTTCCTACAAGTTACTGGTCTTAATTTTTAGGTGATGTCACTTTGTTTAAAAGAAGGTTTTGTGCTAGAAATGATCCTACGTTTGGTTGGAAGAATGTCTTCATCTGATTCTGGAAAAAGTCCAAAGACAATCATTATGAAAATATCTTGACTTAAAGACATTTCTGCAGGATTCCTCAGAAATGTTGCAAGTTGATGATTAAAGCAGATTGATCACGAATTCTCAAGTTACTTGATCCTTGAATCAAGTGTGGCAAGAGAAACAGCACGGTTGTGAGCTCGACACCGTCAACACCTAGAGAAGGAAGTGAGAACTGTACGGCTGTCAGCATCTAACCAGGAAACATATTGGCCACGTGTGATGCTGTACAGTAATGTTTAAAGCCAGTGTCTTCAGCCGACATGCCTTGGCCTTTGTTGTCAGCTGACCACATGTAAATAGCAGACAAAAGGGCAAGACCCCAGCCTGGCTCTCATCCTGTGAGGTGCTGAGGACATGCTAACCTGGGAGAAAAGTCACTGGGACAGGGCATAAAATAGTGTGTTTCTCTGTCAGTGTAGCCATGTTTTTATTGAGGAAGTAGATTATCCAGAGAAATGTGTACTGTTTATAGTCTGTTAGATGGAGGGGTTGGTTCTAGGTCACATAACTCCTTTACTGTCAGATACTCGGCCCCAGCCGTCTCCCCAAGAAGATGGCCAGGGTCCGAAAGCCCGGGATCAACTTAATCATTCATCCATCAGCCATTAACTGAGACCAATGGTGTGCCAGGATGTATTAAAGTCTGATTATACAAGCAGAAAACCAAAGTCCTTCATCATAGTCAGGCTGAGGATATAGACACAGAAAGGGAGAATTATTCATTTGAACCATATGAAATTGGTTCAAAGCCAATTTTTATGTCCAGAAAGATTGCTATTGACCATTTCATATGGTGTAAACTTTCAGATGCCATTTGTTACACTCAGTGATAGAAATATGCATGTTTTTTGCTGTAGTTATTTGTTTGCCTTTAGCATAAGAAAGGGCGGTTCGGCTGGGGAGTGTGGATTGAAGACGGGGCAGAAGTGGCTGGGTAGGCTTGCCGGGGGAGCCCTGGTCAAAGGTGAATGTGTGGGCTATGCACGTAAGGAGAACCGTCTGGAAGAGATTGCCTTTAAAACATTATCCTGGGGCTTCCCTGGTGGCGCAGTGGTTGAGAATCTGCCTGCTAATGCAGGGGACACGGGTTCGAGCCCTGGTCTGGGAAGATCCCACATGCCGCGGAGCAACTAGGCCCGTGAGCCACAACTACTGAGCCTGCGCGTCTGGAGCCTGTGCTCCGCAACAAGAGAGGCCACGACAGTGAGAGGCCCGCGCACCGCGATGAAGAGTGGCCCCCTCTTGCCACAACTAGAGAAAGCCCTCGCACAGAAACGAAGACCCAACACAACCAAAAATAAAAATAAATAAATTAAAAGAAGGCTCAACATTAAAAAAACAAAACAAAACATTATACTGAAGAGGCCCTTAGTTGTTTAATCAGGGAAGTTGCTCCAAATGAGAAGAATGTTAGAACTGAAGGGCTATGACCTAGGGAGCCGACGCAGAAGCCAGCAAGTGTCTGAATAACCCCGATTTCTTTGCAGTTACTGGCCTGGAGCGCCCGAGAACCTCTATCTACCTGACTCTTACCTCAGTCCCTGGGGCAGGGTCCCTGACCAGCAATCCCTCTAATACGTGGTACCCCGATATTAGACCTTGAGCATCTTATCGATTCACGGTCATCTCATATGTCGAGCCCTCCTGCTTCCCAAGGGTGATGTCATCCAGCCATGGATTTTGACTCTTGCTTTGGAAAATGCTTCTTAAGCTCAGTGTCCGGATTCTAAGCCCCGCTCTGCGGGTTCAAAGTTGGTGACTCCAGGCCCCTAAGCGCTGACCTTGGCTGGGTGTACGATTGGTCTCACCCTTGGAAAATCTTTTGGTTTTCATTTCCTGACTGTCCAAATGTCTACTCTTCATCCAGCTGGCTCCTGCCACGTGTGATCGGGCCGCCTACTCCGCTTCTGCTTTGTATTCCGAGAGAGCCATCTCAAGTCTTGGAAAAAAGGTGTTTTGAAGTTCTGAAACAAGAGCACAGGGGACTGAAGCGTACTGAGCATACTGAGTTAGACTCCGATAAACCTTTGCAGCAACTCAGGGTTCTCCGAAAGTTCACTGCAAGTGTGTTACCACTTCCCCATCTGAGAAGATATGAATGGTATGGGCTGCCAATGGTTTCACTTTATGCTCTGTGGCTTACCACACAGACTGTGTTATGGGGAGGAGAACAAGCCTGTAGCCTAATAATTCATTAGAACTGGAAAGCATGTGGCTCATGAAGATAAAACGTTGTATACAGACACATGCTTCTGGATCTGCATTGCTGCTGAATGATGAGACCGGAAGTATGACAGTTCAGAGGAATTGCCTCCCTCAGGGATAACTACAGCGGCTCCCCGTGTTCCAGAGAGGTCAGACCTATTGAGCTTAAGGCCTCTTAATGTTACATCTGATTCTATGATCCTGTGACTTGCAAAAGTTTTTTTTTTTTTTTCAAAACATGAAATAGGACCTTTCGCTACCTAACAGCACTAAGGTCATAAGACAAATGGGTGTTATTACTATATGTTCTCTGAAGCGTGGGCAGCATTTCCGGGGACATTTTAACTCATGTACTCCCCCAAGCTTTTCATCATTCCAGGAAAGTCCTGTGACCCATCGACAAGAGCAGCAGAGTATGTTTGTAGAAGGTGGCCCTGAGCCCTGGATGTTGACACACTTTGGGACACAGTTGGCGACATAATTTGAGACCACCCTACTTGTGTTTTTTCCTGCTATCAAGGCCTCATCCGTTTCTGGATGGGCAAACACATTCTGATGCCTCATTCGTACCTTTTTAGTAAAGTCTACCAGGAACTTGTTTTCTGTGACGACAAGATGCATCCCAAATTACTCTAAAGATGATATTGATTTTCCTGCAAATATTAAGTCCAGCCGCAGGAGAACCATAAGACTTGAAGTTGTTGCTTCAGTGAGTGTTACCGTGTAATGTCAGTAGCTTTGGTTTTTATTTAATTTTGTGATTAAAGTTTTTATTGATTTCCCTGCAGGGTAGAATATATCAATACCTTTGGTGTCAAAGGAGCATTCAGGAACAAGAAAACATAAAAGGACTCAACTAAGAAAACTGGGGCTTTATTTTAAAATTAAGAAACTGACACTGGGAATCCCCAAGGTATGTCTTCGGAACTAATTTTGGATGAGGCCACTCAGCCTGGTGCAGGGAGCTAATCCCTCAGGTTCACAGGCCTGTGAAGTTTAGCTGAGAAATGCTTAGCTGGTGGTTATTACAGCTAATACTCTTTTGCCAGAAGCCGAGGCACCAGCAAATAAATCACAGTCCATATGTTACCATAAATCATGTGCTCCTTCCTCTTCACCAGAAAAGGAACGGCCTGATGAGGCTCCTCGTATGGAGGCCCTGCAGGCAGCTCTGTACGTGTAAGAAAGATGGTCCTTCGCAGAGGTGTTGCGTCCTTGAGAAGCACAGACCGCCTCTCTGACTCGGGATGGACCCCACAGTGATGCTGCAGCACCTACAAAACTATACAGGAAACATGTGGCTTCCTTTAGAGTTAGAAAGGGCCACACAACTCTCCAAGCCACCCAGTTTCCTGCACTATCTTCTCTTCCCCTTCAGGCTTGGGGGCCAGACAGGGTGCCTTCCCTTGTGTGGGACAGGCGTGAGGGACATTCTCTTAAGACCAAACTACTTCCTATTACACAGATCAACTGGTTATGTATCCGTAACACTCACAAGTAAGATTCGTGTTTCACCATTGACACTTTACCCCATCTTCAGCTCCGATGTTCCTAGCCTTATTCCACCAACTAGCAGACTAGGACCTGGAGGGATGCGAAGTTGTCTTTCATGACCTACAGTTGGCCAAGTGGAGAGCTAAAAACTACACCTAGTTCTCTTGGCTACTGACCCGTTCTACCACCCGGAGATTACATGAATCAACTCACCTTCTTAACTATTGGCACTGGCGGATTGGTTTGACGGTTTTTTCTGTCTGCGTTGACTGGTCCTTCTGGTGTAGAAGAACCATGGGGGCCAGGTCTACCCTGCACACTGGTCCACGCGCAGCTTCTGTCTTTCCAGGAACTGGGAGTGCAGTTCCTTGGAGCAGAGTCTTCTAGCAGAGACTCAGGGCATCCTTTGGAGCTGGAGAAATGAACACAGGGACCAAGAGAGCAGCCTGGCAGATTTCGCAAGCTCTCCAAATAGTCATTTGTCTGCAGCCAGAAAGACAGAGGAGTCTTCCCTCCCTCTCTTTCCTCCTTAAAAACACACTCCCCTTTGTTTGAAATTCCAACCAGTTTCTAAAAGAATAAGGCAGAATGATCTCTGTAGCACACAATCCTAAGACTATAATTGAGTGCACTGCAGCCGGGGAGAGAGCCAGGAAATGGAGTGAGATGACTATTCATCAATAAAAACAATATTAGAAAGAAGGCCCCGTCCTCTGGCCTCACGACAGTTCCTCGCCTATCCTGCTTCAACCTGCTTCAAGAAAACCTCAATGTAAGTCAAAGAAAAGGAGGAAATTCACGTTTGATTCTTGCTGCCAGAAGTCCAGTCCATACTGAGGTTCTCATTGGATCTGTTGGTTTGAACGTTCCTGTTCCCAGGGAAACGTCCATGGCGAGCAGAGCAGCCCTGAGTAGCTTCAGGGCTTTGCCTCTAAGATCAAGCCCTGCTCAGGTTCAAGGTCAGAGCCACCCTCACTGGGAGGCACTGCCCTGTGGTCTAAAGTCACAGGAAAGAGGCCAAAAACAAACCAAATTGAGAAGTGGGGTGACTGAAAATATTTGCGCACTCTGTGGGGTTGAAGTTCCCATATGAAGGACTCCTTTGGATTAAGATGTTGTTGATGCTACAGTAAAATGTTAAGTGCTAGGGGTATTGCCTGAGGTTACTATTGCCCATCAACTCTGAATGCTTGTTTAATTAACTGATCACATTATTTATTTCCCCAGAAAGGAGCCAAGGAATTGACACTTAAGGCAGGTAAAGAAGAAATGGTCTGGAACCTCTGCTTATAGTCAGGGGTCCTCTGCTACTTAAGGTCAGGGGATGGTGGGAGGGGAGGTGACAAAAGGATCAACGAAAGGGGTCCAAGATCCAAGGGAAACAGTCATCATTCCGCTCCAGCGAATCCTCCATTGGGTAAATTTGGATTTCCCTAACCGGGTCAAGCTGGCCCTGTTACTCGTAGCAGTTGTGAAAGTCAGCAGTGCAGGAACCCTTGGGCTTTTCTCAACATACCCTAAGAATAGGCCAAAGAAAAGGGCAGAGGGTGGTGTTTCTGGGACAACTGCCAACACAAAGGCACTTTCAGATTTCTGGGGACAAGAGGCCATGTGAAAGGAATTTTCCCTTTTACACACACACACACACACACACACACACACTCACACACACAGTCACATACACTGAAATGCAGCAGAGGGTGGTGTGGCTGGCAGAAATTTGATTAATTAGCTGAGCAGTATCAGCTTTAAATTAAAACAATTTCAAATGTAGCAGGAGAAAACATGGATGGGACACAATCTTAAAGTGAGCCCAGGAATTAGAGGCAGAGCCACTTGGAAAAGTGAATGCAAGCCATCTGGAGCTGAGGATGGGAGTCAGTGGAGCTGCAGGATCTGGGGCGCCGAGTCTCCTCCCGGGGAAGGGGCCCAAGGGTGGGGTGGAGCGAGGGCGGAAGGGGACCCATCCACAGGTCTGGGGGCAGGGCCAGTGGCCTCCCACCCAGGGCTCGGCTCTGGGTGCTGCGAGGAGAGCAGAGCAGCTCGTGGGTTCCCCGAGGCCAATGAAGAGAGACAGAGCCCGGGGCTGCCGGCTCCTCCGCCTGCTTCTGGCCCGCAGATCGGATGCCAAGGCTCCCCGGACAGGAAATGAGCGAGACTCCACGGAGAATGGTTCAGGGATTCGAGAGGAAACCGTGGACCCTGGCAACAATAAGAAAAAGGGAGGGCGGGGGTAGAGGAAAGAGTTTGTTTGCTTAATGTTGATCTACTAAAGGTCAGGGAGAAATGTTTGCAAAGTCCTCAGGCTGCACACAACGAACTTCAGACGACCGAGGGACCCAGTTCCCTGTGCACGGCCCAGGGGAGCTGGGGATGCTCAAAGCACCGCTGAGATCCTGGTCGCTCCAGTGCGCCCCTGACTCTCCTCTCTCGCAGGCAGCCTCTCCCGAGTACGACAGAACGCTCAGCATAGCTTTGTAATTCAGGCGGTTTATGATTTCTTAGCTCAGGCTGGCCAGCAAGAACTTGAGTCCCAGTTTTTCCCAAGGCCCGTGAATGATGCCCCGGGCCAGTTACCTCTGTGTCTTCACCTGCAAATTGGACACAACTCGTTTACAGAACAGTTAAATCACTTAGCACTTTGCCCGACGCTTAATAACTGCTCTCAATCAGTGTAGCCATTCTATTTCATTACCAGTATTACTATTTCTTTTGTTGTTTTAATTTTTTTAATTATTTTTTATTGGGGTATAATTGCTTTACAATGTGTTAGTTCCTGCTGTCCAATGAAGTGAATCTGCTATATGTATACATATATCACCTATCTCTTGGACCTCTTACCCTATTTATTCCAGCCATTTCCATTTTTCACTGTTATAAATAACACCGCAATAAATGTCTTCATATGTAAACTCCTGTATGGCTCTCTGAGTATTTCTCTAGTGTAAATTTCTAAAAGCGGAGTCAAAGGATAGAAAATTTTTAGAGGTGTTTGATAACATTTGTCAGATTATTTCCCATCCTGATTGTACCCACACCTCTCCCCACTGTCCTGGAATGGGAACACAGGTAGAACAGCCTTGATGATCCCAGGTCGTGCCATTTACGTCCATTCCATCAGCACTTATTTACCGTGTGTTAGGTATGGTTCTGGGCCCTTGAGATAACAGCCACAAACAACAACAAACAGAATTTCCTGTCTTCAAGGCACTCAGATCCTGTAGGAAGACGGACAAAAATAAATAAATACAGTCACAGTATGTCGCTGTGCAGCATTAAGTCCTACAAAGAAAGTAAAGCAGGCTAGTGGGCTGATGCTACTCTGGATGGGTCTGTCTACCTAGTTTAGACAGGAGATGACACCCGAGCCCAGAACAGAACGAAACGAAGCCTTGTGAAGTTCCAAGGAAACAGCATTCCAGCAAGCAGAAGAGCAGGGACAAGGGCCCTGAGGTTGGCACTGCCCCATCATTTTGAGAGCTGGCAAGGACGCTGGTGTGAGCAGGGCAGTGAGAGGGGGAGGGGTGAGCTCATGCTTGGAGCCACAGCCGGTGGGCAGCAGGTGATGGAAGGTTGTTCCTAGTGGGAAGGAGCCCAGAAGGTCCTGACCAGGGGAGAGACTCCACTTGCCTCAGGCTTGGCACTCAGGCTGCATCTCAGATGAGACTACAGGGGTCCCAGTTAAGGGACCACCTACTTGTTGCTAATTTGATAGCTTAGAACAATATTTCTCCTTTTAATATGCATTACTTGTGAGGCTGCCTTCTCCATATTCTTTTTGGGCATCTACACTTAGTTTTCTTGAATTTCATACTCTTGTAGGACCACCCCTGCTGGGCCATCCAGGACCTTTCAGCTCCCCGCTTTGAGAGGAACTTAAAAGGCAACACCTAGAAATCTCCATCCAGTTTCGAGTCTGTACGTCTCCATCTTGGAGGCATTTGGGAGAGTTTTGTGGTTCTGTTTCTGGCTTCTCTCACTGTTCTAACAGCCTACATTTTAAAATATGTCCTTTATTAAGCTGTGATTGTGCAAATTGGGGGATGGGATGGGTTTGGATGTATTAAGCCGAAAATTCACGCTGGATAAATATTACATCGGAATTTACTCTTTTTTATTATGCTTTTAATCATTCTGTGAATCCTTTTCCAAGAACTGCTGGCATCTCAGGGATGGATAATCATTCAGCATCATGCTCTTTAAATGCAAAAAACTACTAGATAAACAGAATCTTTAAAATAACTAAACCAAAGCGTGCATTTGTTATGCGACATCACACAGTCGTTCCATTGGCACACCTTCTTAATGGGTTCTTTATGCAAACGTTATCGTCTTTGTGTTATTTTCTACTTCTGCTGTTTCCAGTACATTTATTTCAGTGAGGATGGCTGAAAACCTCTAAAGGAATTGGAGAGGCTAGCCCTTTTCCTCATGCTTCAGGATATGCATTTACTTGAAGAACTTGCTTAAATGACCAGCTGAAACCAGGAAGGGGCACCTCCAAGCTTAAAGTGTGCATTTCATACGTTGACAAAAATGCCAAGCATGTGCAATCCATTTCAGAACTTCAAATTCTTACAGAGATAGTTAATGAAAGGCACCGAACTGGGGCTTAAATTGAATCTGGTCTTGGGAAGAGCTTACCTTCAGGTCCATGTATAGATTTAGTCAGGTGGTCGGGGGTAAGGATGCTCTATCGGCCCATCCCCAGTGTGAGGGCTGAAGAACTTTTGTTTGTCTTCTGTTTCCTCTGTGAGGATGAGCTTAAGGAGGACGGAGTAGAGACGTCCCTCTGGGATTCCTCACCTGCAGCCCCTTTTCATCTTGTTTGGAGTTCACTGGATGCTGCCTCATAAATTCTTGTATATTAAGGACCTTCGGCCTTGGCACATCTTGCTTCAATATCTTTACTAAAGTCCGACACAGGAAAGGGCATGGAGCATGGTGCTTGTGCAGCTATAATGTGTTCTTTCTGCACAATGTACATGAAGACATGGCTACTAGGACCGCGTGGTGTGACAAGAGAGCCACTGGACCTGATTGCGCTGAGGCTGAACCTCCAGAAGAAATCCAAGCCCCTAGAAAGTCAACCCATTATCATGACACACAGGAGCCGATTGCTTGAGCATAGAGGTTCTAACGGTTTTTTCTTTCTTTCTTTTTTTTTTTTTTTCCATGCCTAACACCATTTTCCTGAGCAGCAAATTCCCATTAATAACATCCCTCACTTCTGAAAGGTGGGACGACAAAGAAGTTAAGATCCAGGGTCCTGCCAGCCAGGAGACAAAGATGCAGAGGAGTGTTCAGACCCTCACACCCTAATCGACTGAGTATTGTCCTATAAGCAGCATTTCCACAAAGAGCTAAAGAGATTAGATAGACAGATAGACAGATAGATAGATGATAGATAGATAGGATGTCCTCATATATTTATATATAGTTACACATATTCTATAATAATGTATAGCACATATACTTTAAATTAATTTTATAAATACTAGCTGCAATTCCTTCTATATCATAAATATGCTAAATCATAAAGTATGAATAAATCTGAATCTTGATAATACAGAATTATTCATATTTTATTTATGATTTAACATATTTATAGTATAGAAGGAATTAGAGCTAACCGTTTTATTTGGAAAATTTAATTAACATGTATTGATTGCACATGTTTTTTTGTCATAGTTGTCTTTACTTATCGGGTTGTTTAGATAAAGCATCTACCTTTGTCAGAGAATGAAAACCATCGAATTTTTCCAATAAAAGGTGAAGCTTCTCACGTTCCAAAATTCTTGCATAATGCCAATTGTCTCCATTAATCAAATCTTTAATAGAGGTTCACTCTCTTAAGCAGTAAGTTGATTTTGGACCTGGAGTAGTAAACAGAGATTTTATTCCTGAATTCAGTAAGAAGGTTTTCTTACTGGGCCTCGGTGGACTTTCATTTCTAGTGAGACACTTATGCTTGGAATAATGGTTTTGAGGAAGCATGGAAGGAGTTTATGGGGATGCCCCCTGCTGATAATGAATGCTGTAACTTTTTTTAGTTTCAAAAATGCACAGACAACATCAATCTAAACCAGGACTTGGCACTCCATGTCCCCAGGCCAAATTTGGCCCACGGCTTGTTTTTGTAAATAAAGTTTTATCGGAACACAGCCTCACCCTTCAGTTACGTAAATAGGGCCCTCAAAGGCTAAAAATATTTACTAGCAGGTCCTTTAGGAAAAACATTTGCTGACACCTGGTCTAAACTGCACTGGGTAAAATAAGATCAAGGTTAACCAAGGAAAAAAAAGGTAAGTAAATCACATTTATTTTGGGACTTGGAATGGAAATGGAGTTTAAAAACTTGTAGCCTCCACCACACTCAGACCTCTGCCCATCAATTGTGGGACAGCTGCTCCCCTTTTAAAAACCACCACACTCAAGGTACCTGCCTGGCCTAGCCTCACATGCACTGCTTCACCTCCCTTAGGACACCTTGGAGCCATCTGTGCAGCCTGGCAAGTGTGCAGGGCCCGCTGCACCCCAGAGTAGGTAGGATTTGTCACCAGGAACCAAGAACAAGGAGCCCTGTGGGTTCTCTGCTGAAGGTGGAACCACAGGGTCTCCTTATTTCTAGGTCCCAAATCTAAATTGCCTGCAGCAGGGCATCTCCCGTGTTTCCTGAAAACTGCAGCCTAAAGTCCTCTTCCATTTGCAAAACTGGAAGAATGGAAGTTTAGCCGGTGGAGCATGGAGTTCAGTTTGCCATGCTCTCCTGTGGGAACCATTTCTAGATTAAAATTGACCTTGATGGGCAAGGAGGGCAGCCTGGCATTGTGAAAAGAAGGGGAGTTGAGATACTGGGACAAAATTTCCACCACGAGTTGGCTGTGTGATTCTGAGTAGGACATGTTGGACCTCCATTTGCTCATCTATCACTATTTCTCACCTGGAATAGTAATGCCGAACTTATCTGCCTCACTCAAATCGTTGCCAGGATAAAATGAGATGGTAATTATAAATTTTTGTGTAACGACTGGCATTTAGTCCCTGGATCAACTGTATATGATTTGAGGAACCATACTGAAAAGGCTTATTTGATATTCATTTGGGATGATTCAAGATACTGGATATGCTGGGACCTCCAGGGACCACCTACATGGGACAGGAATAAATGGGGATAGACAGTGCCAGGGACTGGGAAGTTAGCCCAGATGCAGTCTGGAGCCTCTAGGGAAGCTAGACGGTCTCATGCTCAGTGAACACAGGCCCTTCCCAGTGGGTCAGGGTCATGGAGGGAGCAGAACCAGTCCCCTCCTAGGCGACCCCAGTCGGCAGTGGGCGTTATGGAGCTGAGAACTCCACCTTCAGAGACAGGGTGAGGCTCAGTACCAGACCAAAGTGAAGCAGAGAATTCTAACTGAGGCTTCAAACTCCAGGCAATGGAAGAGGATGGATCCACGTGGCGGGAAGCAGCGGAAAGAGGGAAAGTGTAGTTAATGAGTCATGTGGCCCCTGGGACGGCACAGCAGCAAAACCACTTCCGAATCCCATCCCCTGGTGAGCGGAGGTGGCTGACGTGTTCCTGCTTTGACGAGAGGGCCCAGAGCTGTCTTGCTCGAGAGGCCCAAGCTGAAATCTCCTCACCCAAGTACGGTTCCCTCTCTGGCTAACCCTCGTATGGAATATTTCAACATTTTCAGTCTTTTTCGAATAAAGGTAACTCTCCTGGGAGAGGGTACAGTAAACTATTAACAGCCATTCTTGCTTTAATGTGAATTTTCTTCATTGGGTTCATTCCTACCATGGCTATAGCCGTAAGGTTATGAAATAAAGAATAGGGAGCTTATAAAACGCACATGGCAAACCACCTATTTGCATCTTGTGACTTGTCCTTGTGGGAAAGGCCACCAGGAACCGGTGTGTGGGTTTTGTCCCACACAAGCCGTCAGTAGACAGGTAACAGCTACCTACCGGCGGCCATAATACACAAAAGGGGGTGATTCCCAGAGGGGTAACTAATTGCAATTGCTTTGCCTGGAAGTGACATCTTTTTCTAAGCCTCCCAACAAGATTGATAATATAAGGGAAGCAAAAGGGGCACAGGCCCTACTGAATGGCTCAGGCCAGCTGCTTTCCAGACCGCAAGGTCAGGAAACGCAGAGGAATTTCGGTTCCTACAGGGTTCCTCTGCAGACAGCCAGGAGGGGAGAGGAGATACTTTCTCTTTTGCTGCCTGGGTTTCATGAGGAAAGGACACTAAGACTATTAGAGGTGAGATCAGTCAGAAGCGGCCAGCCACTTTCAAAGATAGTCTTGTTTTCCCTGAAAGTTCCCAAGTGATAATAACATCTCTCAGGATTGAGACCTTGAGAATGAATTTGCAGCTCCCCAGTGATGGATAAAACACCATCAGAAAGTGTGACAGTGCCCTGCACATCCAGCTCCATCAGAGGGAAATGGATCACACGCACACAGAAGAAAAATCGCAAAGCAGGCATCCCAGCACGTACGGCAATCATAACCCAGGAACACCATCCCTCCGCCGCATTTCTGTTATCTACAAACAGTATGCCAGGCTAATTTTCTGCTGAAGACAGCGTGCCTGTACTAGACTGGCTTTATTAACTCAATTGGAAAAAATGATTTTGCAATTTGCATGGAGCTTAAGAGTGTAATTAATACAATTCATAAAAGGCCAATAGACATTAACCCCACAGGGTATTGTGAAGTAGTTTGCTTTGGAGAGAGTTCTTAGGTCTGCAATTCCAAGGACCAATATTGCCCTGCCTTCTTGGTGGGCCACTTTCATCTTTCTCATCCGTTAAACTAGATTTGCCTCCTCTAGTCATCCTGCTGTCCAGGGGTAGATGCTTTTGTTTGGATGAAAATAAAAGAATGATATAAGATTAGTGTTCAGGGGTGGAGTCAGGAAGAAGTGATGTCTCTGTGTACGCACTTATCATCCAGTTTTCTTGTTGTGTGTCCATGTCTTAAGAGGTTAGTTGAGTGCTAAAGGCCTAGGTTTTCCTTGCCCACAGAGAACCTGGCCTTTAAACAGTGTAGGTCCAACCAGGGATTACCTGGAATTTGGGGAGAGGGAAGGAGCAGTTAGATGGAGACTTTGGGCTTTGAGAGTGAAAGGAGAGAGATGTGATGGTTGCCTGTAGGTGAGAAGAGTGGAGGTTTGTAGGGGGGGGACCTTTTTGTTGAGAAGTCTCACCTTGGTGAGAGGTAAACATGAATCTGTCTCTCTCTCTCTCTTTATTTTAATATATTGACTTTAACTGTGTTCTGTCAAAAATCTCTTTCCAAATACTTTCAGATATCAAAAGCCCATTCAGTTGCTCATCAATAACCATTAGGAAAATGTGAATCAAAACCCCAGTGAGATACCACTTCACACCTGTTGTTAAAGAAAAAAATTCTTCTGATACTTGTTAAAATGGTAAGGAAGACCTTATTCAGGTCTTTGGTGACGAGTGTCAAGACTACTGCAACAGGGGAGAGAGCTGGCTTGATTTTGAATACAAAAAAAGACAGCTGGGGACTTGCAGCCATCAGTAGGATGAGGGGGTCAGTGGATGGAATGTTACTAAGAGGAAGCATCAGGGGAAGGGATTCTTGCTAAACCGACTTAACAGAGTTCCTGCTGAAGGCAGGTCAAGGGCATAGACATCAAAGGTGAGGGATGAGGAACTTGATCAGATATCAAGTGTGGGGGCATCCTTACTAAACTGAAGTAGGATTTTTGCTACAACTGGACTAGGTACACCAGGGTGAAGATAGGACCCAAGGAAGAGGCCTAGTCAAGAAGAGAGTTCAGAGGAGGCTGACTGAAATTAGGTCAAGGAGAAAGTCTTGTTTCCATTGGGCTATTATCCAAAAAATGGAAAATAAGCGTTGGAGAAGAGGGGGATTATTGAAACGCTGGTGCATTTAGGGATGTAAAATGGTGCAATCACTGTGTAAAACAGTTTGATTTTTCCTCAAAATATTAAACACAGAATTACCATGGGATTCAGAAATTCTACTCCTAGCTGTATTCCCAAAACAATCGAAAGCAGGGACTCAAACTCACGCTTGCACACCCATATTTATAACAGCATTACTCACCAAAAGGTGGAAATAACCCAAATATTCATGAAAAGATGAATGGATAAAAAATATATAGTATATACATACAGTTTATTCAGCCTTAAAAAGGAATGAGATGCTGATACATGCTCCAACATAGACGAACCTTGAAAACATTATGCTAACTGAAAAAAACCAGACACAAAAGGACAAATATCGTATGATCTCATTTACATGAAGTACTAGAATAGGCAAATTCATAGAGACAGAAAGTAGAATAGAGGTTACCAGAGCCTGGGGGGGAAGAAGGAATAGGGAGTAATTTTTTAATGGGTACTGAATTTCAGTTTGGGATGATGAAAAAGTTCTGGTAATGGTTGCACAACAATGTGGATGTATTTGCCACTGAACCATATACTTTTAAATGGTTAAAATGACAAATTTTATGTTATGTATAGTTTACTCCAATTTTACAAATTTAGTAAAAAAAATAAAAATAAAAAATAAAACCTATCCAGCTTAATATGCCAACCTCACACTCAACTTAAATCTCAGCACCTCCCCTTCCCATGGTGTAGGTTTGGTGGGAGGCCGGGGGTCTGTGGAGTGAGGAGGTGCCTTGTCTGCTCTCTCCTCCCTCCTCCCACTCCAGCACCCAGTCTGCCTTGAGATATGCACCCACCTCTCCCCTATTTCCTGTCAAAGGTGAAAGGTGGAAGGGCAGGAAGTGATGGTAGGATAGAGTAACATCTTTTATCATGGCTGGCACAGTGGTGGTGGAAAATGTCTCTGGATCCTCTCTGGTTCGTCAGCTTCCATTTCTGCTGGAATGGAGGTCTCCATTGTAGGTGGTATGCATGGCATCTCTTTCTTTCAGGATGCTGCCTGATTCAAATCAGTTTTTGCTCAAATAAAGTCTTCAATATTTCAATATGTAGTTTATCTGTTAACAATGTTCACCTGCGTATCCAAATGCCTGAGGACCCATGCCAAGCTCTCTCAAGAAATTTCTCATCCAATTCCTCTCCACGTCCCAGACAGCAGCAGAATGGGTCTCAGGTTTACTAGCTCAGCAAGCATCCAGAAAGGAAAGAAGATGCTTGTCCCTCCTCCTTGCAGGCAATCTCAGTCTTTAATAAATATGGTTGGATTTTTTAAGCTCTGGAGCACTTAGTGTCTCTTGACACTTACGGGTGGGTTTTGCTCTCCAATTCCTGAGCAAATGAAAAAAAAATTCCACTCAGAAGCTGACTTTATGAAGACTCTATTGGATTGCAGCTCTCAGAGGTGTTCTGTGTGAGGACCAGGGAGAACTGCCCATTAACTGCCCTGAAAATGTCCATCTGGCAAAGCCTGTCATCAATAGAGAGGACCAAAACGTCTCCTGCATTCTAAGAATCTTGGAGAAATTCCTCTTTGTTATGTATGGGTGTTTTCATTCAAAACTCACAACAAGTGGTTATTACATCGTTTCATAGATGAGGAAACTGAGACTTAAAGAAATGTACTCAAGATCACACAGATGAATTATTGATGGACCTGAGATGCAAATCAAGTCCTTGAGTGACTTCAGAGACCGCATGCTTAACAATTATGTTCGTGTGATCTTATGTGACTAAAACCTACAGGGTCTACAGGATACAACTGAAGGTATCTGTGCACTCTAGAACAAGGACGTAGGAAGTCCTGACTCTGTGTCCCAAATCAGGGGCACACCCTCCTCTGGTCCCTAAAAGTGTGAGGGACACTTTTAATGATGTCACAGACTCAGGATCCCTGTAACTGGTGATCCTCAATAATAAAGAGACAAGATACTGGCTGCTTAGCTGAGGTGTGAAAAGAAGGAAGCAAGCCTTGGAATAAACACTTGAATTTAAGACTGAAATTATTTTTGCCCAAAGAGTCCCTAAAGAGACTGAAGAGAGTTTGGATTTTGTCTGCTGGTGAGGACATTGAGGGGTGAGGTGATGGACCTGGAAAATTTTGAGAGAGGGAGGACAGATCAGATGCCCTGGGTGAGGCCAGCAATGGCAAGCACAACAGTAAGTCTATGGGACCCCTCCTACCAAAGCCCAGGACTACGAGGCCACCACTGGCCCCAGTGGGGATGCAAAGGACCCACCCCGGCCTGTGGTCCTCGAGGGTCTGTGTTGTCAGACCTGTGCTCTTTTGCATAATGGTCTTTAGGAGGGATGCCAACTCCCTTGGGGAGGTTCTTCAGGAGAAGCAGCAAGTGGGCTAGGTCAAGTCCACCCTGTTAGGTATGAAGACCCTTCCCTGCTCTGACTGGTTGTTCAGGAGGGATCATCTGCTGGGTCAGAATCTTCCTGAACTGGTGAGGGAATTCCCTCTAGCCTCCATCCTGGGAAGAATCTGTTGGGAGAGCAGATACTGGAGTGTTGACCATGAAGGTGGACCACGCAGAGGATCTATTTTGGGAGGCTGCGAAAATTAAATATTTAGTGAACTTGGCTGTCTGAAGAGATCTGAACTGCTCTTTTCAATTGTGGATCAGAGGCAAACAAGCTTGATAAGTCTATAAGATGGGAACTAATTAAACAAGGGAAAAATAAGAAGTGCAATGATGGGGTCACTTCGAGTAGTGCTGATGTGTTAGGTTGAAAATGCTTTGCACCCATGTATCCATATCAAATCCTTGGAACAAGTGAGTGTTACCTTATTTGGAAAAGAAGGTCTTTTGCAGATGTGATTGCCTTAAGGCTCTTGTGATAAGGAGATAATCTTGGATTCTCTAGGTGGGCCCTAAATGTCATCACAAATATCCCTATAAGTAAGAAGGTGATGTGAAGATGGAACATGGGGATGTAGCCACGAGCCAAGGAGCACCGCTGGACACCAGATGCTGAAGGAAACAAGGGCCAGGTCCTCCCCTTAGCGCCTCTGGAGGGAGCGCCACCCACCAATGCTGAGTTTGGACTTCTGGCCTTCAGAAATGAAAGGGAACACACTCCAATTGTCTGAGGCCACCCAGTTTGTGGTCAATTTTACAGTAGCCACAGGAGACTAACCTGGCAGGGCAAGGGGATGGTGCAGGGCTGACATCTGGCCACATCTGAGTTGGTGAGGGTCAAGGAAAGCTTCTGAGAGAAGTGAAGCTCATGCTGGAATTCCAGGATAAGCTTTGAGTATATTCAGGAGAAGGGGACGGAAAAGAAATCTTCTACGTGGAAGAAAGAATACGTGTGAAATCCTGGAGCCAGGAGGGAGCATGATGTAGTCTCCAAGGTAAGGAGAGGGTGGCCAAAGATGGAGTTGACAGGCAGATGGGTCACACGAAAGGGAATGAAGACTTTAAGGGCAACGGGGAGACACTGAAGGATCATAAGCGGACGGCGTCCTGATCAGGTACAAGTTACCTGAAGACCTCTCTGGAAGCCTGAGTTGGAGTAGCTGAAAGAGAGAAAAGTATGACTGGACAAGGCGCCTAGGCAGGAGAGCTGGCAGGATTGGCATGGGGAAGGGTTAGGGAAGGGAAAGAGTGGAGATTGATGTCATGGTTCCTGGATTGAGAACTGGTTTGTTGATGACGATCCTAACTGAGCTAAAGAACAAAGGAGAAGAATAAGGTTCCCAGTGGGAGGGGCATTTGGGAGCAAAACTCTTGGCCCAGGGAAGGCTTATCTCAGGGGTGGGCAGTGGAGGCAAAATCTTTCACGACCCTTGCAATCTCCCCCTTTGGCCCTGCCACAGTTCCAGCAATTTCTGTATTATTTCTTATTAGGGATTACAACACCAACATTCATGTTAAAATATAGACACTACTTTGGAAGGAGACCTGATTTGCCATGGCCAGCCTTAAATAAGTTAGTTTGAACGAGATTATCAGCTTGGCCCTCTGGCAAGCGGAACCGTTGGCAATGGAAGGAAGGCAGGTATTATCTCCTAAAGGAGCATCATAGTTCAGCACTGGCTCTTACTGATGAAGGCAGTTGGGAACACATTAGGAGGCTAAGGGGATATCAGGAAGGCATGACTGGGGAAACCTTGACAGGCATGAACTTGAAGGAGAACATCCCCTAAATAGTGAATGCTTTCTTCCTCTCCTGCTCAGCCTGTGGAAGAGGACAGTGTACTGAACTGGGTGTTACTGGTGCCGAGATTTGAAAAATAGCCACACTCAAAGTTTAAAGTGTCCTCTGGCAAAATTGCCCTAACTTGTGATGAGAAGGAAGACAAGAAACAATGCATGGAGAGTGGACTTTACCTATGAAGGGCATGAGAATATGCCACCCTCAAATCTGCCACTTTGGCATAAGGATTGTTTTGACCTGAAGGCAATTAAGAAGCAGCAAACTCAGAAAGAGCTCTCTGCCCTCTGCCATCTGCCTAAAAGTTGGGACATAAATATCTCCTTGAGAAGATCTCCTCCCTTCCCTCCCATACCAGGAGGAGGAGAAACATCCACTATCACAAGAAACAAAAAGTCAGCACTGAGATGGGTTCACACAAAAGAACCTTACTAACAGAATCCTTATCTTCCTTTAGTTTCCCATATATTTACTTTCCCACAATTTACTGCTCCTAGAAGCCAATCCCCTTTTCCTT
This sequence comes from Orcinus orca, assembly GCF_937001465.1. Taxonomy (NCBI): domain Eukaryota; kingdom Metazoa; phylum Chordata; class Mammalia; order Artiodactyla; family Delphinidae; genus Orcinus; species Orcinus orca. The sequence goes on along the minus strand of NC_064560.1, from coordinate 17,225,138 downwards.
TCCCTTGTCACTCCTCTACAAATTTATTGCCCTTTGTGAAAATGATGTATAAGCCCCCAGGTCTAACTCCTTCTCTGGGACTTCACTTCTTTTTTATGAAGGTTTCCATGCATGTAACATTAAAATATTAACATCAGATAAAATTTTTATGCCTTTTCTCCTGTGAATCTATCTTTTGTAAGTTTAATTTGCAGGCCCCAGACACTAAATATAAGAGGATAGAGGAAAAGAATTTTCTTTTCCTCCCCTACACTTATAAGATCTACACATTGTTGTTTGGTGCTACAGGGCTTTTCAACAGGGGAAATACCTCATTCTCTTAATGTTTCTACATACTGACTGTTTTTTAAGCCTTTTATTTTTTATTTCAAATTTAATAATTTGCTATGAGTTGAAAGAAAAATAAAAGCAACTCTTAAGTCTCGAATAGTTTATTATTAGTACTATGATTCATCACAGGATTATAAAATGTCTGGAGCCTGAAGGAAACAGAAACTTCAAGCTGATTTTATTTTTGTAGCTGGGTTGGTAATAATTAGCCACACAACTAAATCATGACTGTTTAGTCATCTTTTCTCTAACATTTTTCTAGAACCTTCTAGAACTTTCCTAGAACAAATCCATGTGTTCAAGTGCTCCTGGTGCTTCTGGTTCCATGACTCACAAGCTCACCTCTGATTTTAGCCACCTCAGGGTGGACAGGCAGTAAGGCTTTCACTCACTTCCCGCCAGCAGCCTTAGCCTCAGGCATAGGCTTCCTTCTTCCTTTCTGTCCCCTGGGCTCCTCCAACCCCTGCTGGGGTTCACACTGCCTATTATACATGAACAGCCTGGGGTTCACCTCCTCCTGGCACCACCCTCAGCCAAAGGTTAGTGAGCAGTGACAGATATATGCTCCTGCCCCCATCCTTTGGGTGGACAATTCTGGGAGAGGAGTTCCCAAGGATTTGCCCTCATCCCATCACCTACAGAAGTGACCTCAAAAACACACTTCTGGATGAAAAATATTGCCCACCATATCAGTAATCAAAGGCTGTTGTGGCCACCAGCCACTGCAGCCACCCCCGACTGTGCACCCTGAGGGGATTCAGGATGGAGAAAAGCAGGATACCTGCTCTAGAGAGCTAAGGTGCCTATCAAAGGAATGATTTCAATGAGCTCAGACTCTTGCATCTTCCCATACATAGAAAAGTGCTAAATGTATTAACTTGAGATTTCCTTCTTTTTTGTTTTAAATTAACGGTTATCTTTTGATGTTCGAATACTTGGGTCTTGTTTCAAAACTCCTATATATCCTGGGTCCTACCTACCTCTTCGGAGCAGTTCCTCAGAGGGAATCTGAGAGGCACCTCCCTAGCTTGAGTCCTCAGAACATCCACCCAAATAAAACATAATTCCCAACTTTTAGGTTGTGCCTTTTTTTTTTCAGTCGACACTCTCTAATTCTGTAGCTTTATTCAAGTTATTGAATTGGTAAATTAGCAATTGAAGATTTGAAATACTCATGAGCCAGCATATAACCTCCATGTTGCATTACACGCCTACAGACACAATCCTCAAACTTTGAAGAATCAGGTACTCTGTGTGTGTGTGTGTGTGTGTGTGTGTGATTTTCTAAGCTTTTTAAATTGTAAAAATCTCATTTACTGTCAGCATTTTGTAATGTAGCCACATATAGAAAATTATGAAAAACAGAAAATCTATATCTTACTCAAAGATTATAAAAACAATCATCACACAGTTGTAATCATCACACAGTTCAGCAAAAGTCCATTCCCCAACACCCTGGAAGCCCTCTGGTTCTCTTTCCCCATCACATGTCCCTTCTTTTTCAAGACTAATTTCTGTGGTATTTAGCACCTTGCATTTCTTTATGATGTTTGCCTGTTTTTAAATTGGATATACATTTGACATAAATAGAATCATGTAATTTTTATTATTTTCTGCCTGGCTCTTACAATCAACATTACATTTGTGAGATTTACCTGGCTTTTATGTGTACTTGGACATTGTTGGTTTTAATTCTGCCATGATATTCCATTGAATGAACTTTCCACAATTTATTTAGTATTCTTCTGGCCATAGACATTTAAGCTCCTTCCAGTATCTGATTATTATCAAGAATGTTCCTGTGAATGTTCCTGTGTATGAATTCTGGAGAAAAAATACACGTTTGTCTAGCAGATTCTAGGTTAGAGTTGTTTGGTCACAGGGGATATCACCAACTTTAATAAAAAGTATCAAACTGTTTCCCAAAGCAGCTTGACACTCCCACCTGTAGTCTATGAAAGTTCTCCTTTGCTTCACATTCTTGCCAACATTTGCTATTGTCAATCTTTTTAATTTTGTCAATTTCTTATTAGTTTCATTGTGGTTTTAATTTGCATTTCCCTGGTGACTGAAGAGATGGAGGGCCTTCTATGATTTTATTCACCATTTGGATATCTTCTTCTATGAAGGACTCTTCCAATTTCTTGGCTACTTTCCTACTGGGCTTTTTGTCTCTTTGATTTTATTTACATTTTCAAAAAAATATATCCTGAATATATAACATATATTTTTCTGTGTATATGTACTGCTTTTACAATATTATCAAAAATTATCCCCAAAATTATTTAAGACACGGGAATGTATGTAACCAAAAATGTACGGTACCTCCACGTAGAAAATCATAACACATAATTGAGAAAAATTAGAGAAAGTCTAAATGAATACACAGAGAGTACTCATGTATTAGAAGATTAATATTGCAAAGACTTAAATTCTTCCCCAAATTGTTCTATAGTGTAATACAATTCCAGTTAAAATATCAATAGTTTTTTTTCTCTTTTTTAATGGAATTTGGTGAACTTATTATAACATTTATGTGGAAAAGCAAAGGCAAACTGACATAGCCGAGATATTCCTGAAGAAGAAGATGATGATGAAGGAGGAGGAGGGAGAGGAGAAGAAGGAGGACTTGCTCTACCAGATATCAAGGCACCTCGGAAACCAAAGCACAGGGCAACATGGTGTTGGTGCAAGGATAAGAATACAGATTCGTGGAACAGAAGAGAAAATCCAGAGACAGATCCATATACAGACAGAGACTTGCTGTATAGCAGAGGTAACCTTTCAGAGTAGTGGAGAAAGGACAGTCTTGTTAATTAAAAAGCTCTGGGACAGGGCTTCCCTGGTGGCGCAGTGGCTGACAGTCAGCCGGCCGATGCAGGGGACACGGGTTCGTGCCCCGGTCTGGGAAGATCCCACATGCCGCGGAGCGGCTGGGCCCGTGAGCCATGGCCGCTGAGCCTGCGCGTCCGGAGCCTGTGCTCCGCAACGGGAGAGGCCACGACAGTGAGAGGCCCGCGTACTGAAAAAAAACAAAACAAAAAACCTCTGGGACAAACAAATATCTGTAGTGGAAAAAAATCAGTTCCAAATGGAGTCTTGACCAAAGTGTAAAAGCCAAAAGAGTAGAGCTTTTTAGAAGTTATCTTGGGAGGTTTTATGGAAGGATATTTTCATGATCTTAAGGTATGAAAATATTTTTTGAACAAGACAGAAAAAGCACTAACTTGAAAGAAAAAGATTAATAAATTACTCATCAAAGGGCACCTTTAAGAGTGTGACAAGCACAAAATAGGTATTTTGATTGTAAATCTTTCTGAAAACCATGACACTTTTTCTTGTGTTTTTTTTAAGTAAATGCCCTGAATAAAATATTTTAGCCCTTTACGAAAGTGGGAGTCACTGGTAATTCATATCCTTCTGAGATGCAGAAAAGTACCCCTAAGTATTTTCTGGAAGTGCTTTCCTCCTTGGCATATTCTAGAAGCTGCAAGTCATACCTCAATTCATATTTCCTTCCTTTCTTGGATTTATCTCTTTCATCCTTTCTTACAGAGCAGAATGGTAGAGGACTTTCAAGTCCTTCAGCAGCTGTGAACCTCCTTAGAGAGGCACTGACACGCACACAGCCTTTGGATTTCAACAAAGAACCTGCTAGATTTTTTTTTTTTTTTTTTTTTTTTTTGCTTTCTCTTCTCATCAAGATTGCTAGATGGGTTAGTCAGAAGAGGGGAAATTTACTGACTATTCCTTTGATGATGTAGTTTTTATGAAAGCTAATACACCTGATAGCTCATCAGACACCTAGACCCCTGTGTTCACAAATGGGTGATTGGATGAGACGCCTTCACCATAGTTTTGTTTTTATAAAACCGCACTGCAGAGCCACTATCTTTTCTTTCTGCACATCTGCACATGATAAATTATTTCTATTCCCTTTAATCCATTTTTTATTATTCTTCAAAAATATCTCTTGCTTTTTGTCCCTGGTGTTGTTGGAAATAAATCCCTGCCAAGACCAACTCCATCGTCAGGAGGCCAGCATCCTGCAAGATGGCCGTTTCCTAGAGGTAATGAATTAGTAAATTAGCAAGTGGGGAGTTGAAATTAGGTAATTGTCTTAACGTTAAAAATCTCTGTATTCTTGAAGCCCATTAACTGAAAAAAATATTTATTGTCACTGACATCTTCACACACTGGGCGTTTCTGGGCTTTTGTGCTGATGTCTTAAAGGGAAATGGAGGAGGGGTTGGAGTGTCCGGTTTTCTGCTTATACCAGCTATGAGTGTATCAGCAGCTGCCCCATTTAGGGGCTTCAGATAACCTTCCACCTGCAGCTAACATATTCTTATTTCATCTCCAGGCTGGTGGTTATTATAGCAAAGACGGGGCTAATTCCCTGCTTTCCTATAGCCAGATTTTTACTCCTCAGTACCCTGAGGAATGAAACGGATACTCGTCATTTTTGCCCATTATGGAGAGAAAGTTCTCAAATTGCATTACAAATAAATAATAATACTGAATGCTGATGCAAAACTTTTCCGGATGCTCTCCAAGCCTTCATGAATTAAACCTCAGAAACCTCCTGTCACCTTGGAAACGCACTGGTAATTACTGAAAAGTTGAGGATCGTTTGGATGAAAGATAAACAGTGGGGTACAATTTCAAAATGGTCAGAGGAGGGGAAATATTCAGCTTTGGACTCTAAGAGATTGAATGGTAACCGTCCGGGAGAACTGGGTGCTTCTCTGAGGATACCATTCTCTCCAGGAAATGGATCTGTCCTTCTGTCTAGAACAACATTCTCTTGAAGCCATGAGGTAGTTGCCCTCAAACTTCAGTGAACGAATCAACCTCCTGGAAAACGTTGTATACATCCAGATTCTGGAGCTCCACCTCTAGAGATGCTATTTGGAGAGTCGAGGTTTGAGCCTAGGATGTTGTACTTATTTTTTTTTTGAAAGCGACACCCAGGTCTAATACAAATGACCCTGAGATGTTCCTGAAACCAAGCAAATGTGATTGTCACTTGGAAATTTTGAGTCAGTATCTCTGGTCTCCCGCCTTTGTGAAAAAGCCAGAGCCGTCCTCCTCTGGTAGGTCTGAGGTTGATCAACATGTTCCCTCCGGTCACCTAAGCAAGCGATCCATTGGAAGAGCTGTCCAGTAATTTGGAAAAGGCCTGCCAGCAGTAGCAATATCAGTGTAGATGGAATGAGATTAGGTGACTGTCTTCGGTTCACCAAGAGTGAAGTTGTAGACTGCAGACCTGGTCAGAGGTCAGCTGGTCGGGTGGTGATTGCCATAGGCCTGGTGTGTCCTGAGATGTGTCCCCGATCCATGCTCGGAGCTGACAGTCTGGCTGATGACACAGAAGATGCATGTCTGAGAAAGACAAAAGGGGCATTTAAAAAAAAAAAAATGGAGGGCTTCCCTGGTGGCGCAGTGGTTGGGAGTCCACCTGCCCATGCAGGGGACGCGGGTTCGTGCCCTGGTCCGGGAAGATCCCACATGCCAGGGAGTGGCTGGGCCCGTGAGCCAAGAAAGTTAGGCTTGAATTACGTCACAGGTAAAGGACTCTCTAGCTCTTGCAGCAGGGAAACCTCCGTGGACAAGGAAGCACCCCAGCACTACCACCTGGTGGGTCTTCCCATCTCACGCTTCCCCAGTCCTCCTCCCTCCACTCTGGACACGCGTACCTGGCCTAGGCTGAACATGTGCTGACCGTTTCCCAAGCACGCCAGGCTGTGCCTTCGCCATCTACGCCATGTTTCGCACCACTCCCTTCACCCACGATGGCTTTCTCCTCTCTCACTCCACGTGGCTGCTTGTCATTCAGGTTAAGTGCAAGACTCCTGAGCTCACCGAAGCATTTCTTGAAGCTGTCCCGGTCTTTCTTCTTGTCATCCACTCAGTGATAAACTCCTTCAAGGGAATGAATCCATCTCGCTCATCTTTGTACCACCAGCACCAAGAACTGTCTGGTGTTTGCTAGATGAGGGACATACACCTGATGGATGGAGGAACGAATGAGTCAAAGGTGAGGTACAGGTGAGGAAGCCAAAGCCATGCTTATGGCTTTGGTCTTCTACAGACTGAAAGAACGAGCACCATGAAACCCAAGCACCTCATGATATTTCTGTAAAGCGTGGTTATGTACTAAGTTCCCAAGCTCTACCTTCAGATACACCGTGAACTGGGTTAACTGAATTCTACAGTAGACCCATATCAACGGTGGGTAGATTAAGGTGAGAAGACGAGAATATCCAGTTCCTACTCACCTTTGTCACGCACAGTGACACGTAGTGTTTCCTTGAGTTTTTCTAGATTTTGGATTTCTGTACTTTTGAGTCTTGCACGTTGTAAATGGTTAACGGATGTTTGTCGTAGGACAAATGAATGAGTGGGTGGATGGATGGAGGCATGATGAAGGCTCTGATGTTGTCATCATGCGTCTCTGGAGGAAATCAATTCTATTTTCCAAACATGGGCACTTGTATCACGGTAACAACATTGGAATTAAATTTAGATTCCTCCATTATTTGTATCTTTCCTAGGACCCCCTGACTGCATCTTCAGGTTTCTTAATAGATGGGTTGTTTATTCAAGGCCTTCTTCTATGGGCTCACCCCGGATATATCTCCATGTTTACAATCTGCATTCCCCTGGGTATTAGGCAGTGGTGGAACCTACCTTTTTTCTTTTTACTTTGAATGTTCTTAGAGGCGGAAAGCAGAGATGTGAGTTTAATAGCATATTATTTATTCCTGCGTCTCAGCGGGAGGAAGATGGTGATGTGTTTGTAAATATAGTATAATGTGGATTAAGGTATGAGAAGCTTTTTATCATGGATAGTCTTGTTACAGATGTTGCCAGCACCTGTTGAGGATGAGCTGCCTTCGAGAAACGTCTCCCCAGCTCACCCGTTTGGGGTTTCTCTTTGTATTACTATTCTAAACTCTGTCTCCCAAGAGCTTCTCCTTCAGAGCTAAGCTTTGCTCTTTGTTGAAACTTGGCAAACAAAACCTCAGCTTGGGAACACTTTCTTCCCTCTGTCTCCCCATCTCCTCCACCCCGTTTATTAATTTCTTCTCAGAACTGCCCAACTGCATTTAACTGGGTACACGTTTTGCAAAACAAACAAAAAAATACATAGCAATGAAATCTTGATCTCCCTCCTTTATTTTAAGCTTTTTCTAATTAAAGAAATGTTTTGATTACTCCCCTCCACCAACCCCTCAAAAGGAAAAGAAAGTTTAAAATTAGTGGTGACATCCAAATAGTCTGGAATAAATTCTTCTTTTCGAGTTCAGAGTTGAAAGATGGTCAAACCTTTCCCTAGTATCATGCAAAAGCCTTCTGGAAGCCTTTTTTTTTTTTTCCAGATTGAAGTTGTTAAGCAGCTTCTGAGAATGCTCAGGCCTTGCAACCGCTGGATCTCTCCTTGGATTTTTTTTTTTTAACTTTTATTCAAGTATAGTTGATTTACAATGTTGTGTTAATTTCTGCTGTACAACAAAGTGAATCAGTTATACATATACATATATCCAATCTTTTTTAGATTATTTTCCCATATAGGTCGTTACAGAGTATTGAGTAGAGTTCCCTGTGCTATAGCGTAGGTCCGTAGTAGTTATCTATTTTATATATAGTAGTGTGTATATATCAGTCCCAGTCTCCCAATTTATCCCTCCCCCCTGCCTTCCCCACAGTAACCATAGGTTTTTCTACATCTGTGACTCTTTTTCTGTTTTGTAAATATGTTCATTTGTACGATTCTTTTTTAGATTCCGCATATGAGCGATATCATATGAAAGAAGAACAAACAAAACCGGAAGTTAGTAGAAGGAGGCAAGAATAAGTGCGGCCGCCTCCTTGGTCTTATGATGCTTGCTGTCTCTCGTTCTCCGCCTCACCCTCTAGCCCTTTGGACCACAGATTGTGATGCTTAAGGAAATGGGCTCCCTTGGGAAATTTCCCAAACTTCTATGCCTCAGTCTTCTCATCGATGAATGGGGGTGGGGGGTGGGGTGGGGGGGTGTACAATGCTTCCCTGCCTCCCAGTGTTGTTATAAAGATGAAGTGGGTGAAAACAAGCCACGCCCTCAGCACAGTGCCTGGGGGCACAGTAAACAAACCCTAGATGCTGCTTGGTGTGTCCTTATGACTGAGAACTCTCTTCCCCCTTTTTCAACCTGTCCCCTGATTCTTGGTGTTCCCCAAAGTCTTACCTGTAGTCACTTTTCTGTTCGCTATTTTATTTTATATCATTTTGTATTTTTATCCGGGCCACCCAACTTGCAGGATCTTAGTTCCCCGACCAGGGATTGAACCCGGGCCCTCAGCAGTGAAAGTGCAAATTCTTAACCACTGGACCACCAGGGAATTCCCCTCTGTTCACTATTTTAAAATGTCACTGGGGTGATGTGAACTATTATGACACGTGTTAACATGCATTGTGTCCTCCCTATGCAGATGGCGCTATACTTCGTGTCATCAAATTCATAGACCCTCCTGTAGGCTCCGTGTTGGGCAACTCTCCTCCCTGAGCCACAGTTTCCTTCTCTGTAACATGGGGATAATATTAGTACCTACCTGAGAAAGGATTTTTGCATGAATTTGATACCAAAAAGCCCCTATCCGATGGGTACTAGGATTATCCCCATCTGTATAAGAAGCAATGAAGCACAGGAAGGTAAAGTCACTTCCCACGGTCACAGAATGGGACAACAAGGGCATGCGAAGCCAGCCAGGCTGACTCCAGGCTCACGCTCGCAGCAAGGAATAACTTGGGTAGCGTCTAGTTCCCAGAGGCAGGAAAAAACTCAGGAAGTGGTAAATAGATGAGCTTCTGAAACCAGCCCCATGATGTCCTCAAATGCTAATAAAAACATTTTCCTGGCCCTAATTGATGAGTGCCCAGGCAGTATCCAAGCATGTCTGCTCTGTCCACATGGACAGGAAATCAAACTGGGCAGCCCTTGACAGACAGCAAGACGGTTCCATCATTTTCTAACCCAGCAACATGAGAAGGAAAAGCAAATAGGCTAGATATTCTTCAGGCATCTCTCTCCCCTTTGGGCATCTGGTTCGCACTGACTTCAAAGGAAGCAACTGCTGAACCGGAGTGAAGGGAAACCGGACCCAGAAGAATTGGGCTACAAGAGCATAAATAATGACAAGGAGCAAGGAGTCTGGGAAATTGGCTTGAATAATCTGCTGTGCGTTTCAGCAATACACATAATTAAGTTTTCCTTATAAAGTGAGATTTTCTTTTATCTCACAAGTGTCTCCTTAAACAATGTTTTTAATTAGGACCCTTGTTTTCTTTTATTTATTAGGGAAGCTTCACACTTAGCCTGAAATTTGAATGTTCTTAGAAATAAACAGTTTCCATAAAAGTAAAATTTCTTCATAAGATCATTATTACGTTGTATGGGAAATAGAATAGCCCCTCTGGGAATTGCATGCTGTCGAGTCTATTTCAGTAACACGTGATGCTCTCCAGTCAGATCGGCCCTGTCTCCATTTGCTGCTACTTCCCAGGGAACCAGAGGAGACCATCAAATCCTGCTGATGATTAAAATCAAGGGCATTTTCTTGCATGCACAGATAAATTATCTTTTTTAAAATGGAGCCCTTTTGGAACATTAGAATCCCCTGGTGCTTGTTGGTTGAACCCGGTGGTGAAAACTGGCCATCATGGCAGAGGGAGAGAGATGACTGCCAAACAAAAACGCTCCCACTCTTTAAAATGGGATTTCAGCTTTTCTTTTTCGTTTTGCTTTCGTTTGAGGATTTGGAAGAATGAGGAGAGAATCTGTCAAATGAGATTCCACCGCACAGAATTTCAAATCTCGGTGGTGTTGGGTAGAATTTCTTTGTTCACAGTTGTCCAAAAAAGTCCCTGACTCTCTGCAAAGGCCGTCCTGGGCCTCGGGCTGACCCCCTCCCCACCTTCCTCAATGATTCATGTGTAATATAACATCCGAGTGTGAATGTAAGCATTTTCATATGAAAAGGATTGATTTTTGCCACTGACATGGGATTCTAATGATTGGAAACAATATATTGATTTTTTTTTTTTCTTAATTAAAGCCATCTTCCCACTCATAATGGAAGGTCTTGCCCTTTGTGAAATTTATATCCATAGTCCTTGGGTGATGTCTGCAATTACAAGTCCCAATGGCTAGCACCACATTTGGGAAGGAGGGAGGACTGACTAATAGGAGAGAAATTATTCTCACTCCCTTCTCCGGAACGGGCTTTTAGTGTTGGTCAAAGGTGGCTGATGGAAGGCTGGATGGATGTTGAGTGTCTCGGCCCCAAGGCACAGCCCTAGAGGGACAAATTCCCCAGGGCATCAGGGCGGCTCCTAATTCATGTGCTCAGAATTCCTTTTATCCTGTCCTGCTCCTTGAGGCATCTGCAAGATGCCAATAAAGACACTCCATTTTGAGGAAATGGTTTAAATTTAGTCCCTTTGGTCAAAGCGCCCTTTCTCATCACAGATATCATTCAAGCGCTGTCACTGGGATCTCGTACCCAGGTCGCGAAGACCAGAGTCTAGCTCTGCCCAGAATGGCTCAAAACAAACCCTGAAATAAGGAACTGGAATAGATTAACTTGGGACCGTATTACCCTCCACTGCTCTCAGCTCCTGCCTCCCTCCTTCTCACCTCATACATGCATCGTGGTCACAGCTGTTGGAGACCTCCCAGGACATCAGAGGGGATCTGAGTTAAGTCCTCTGTTTATACCTGAGTACACCGGGGCCAGGGTGGTTAAGTCACGTGCCCGGGGTTGTTTCTGCAGAGCCCAGCCAATGGGAGTTCTCTTATGCCCAGTCCAGGGCGCTCTTTCTGATACCACGTTCCTTCAAGCCCCAAATACCACAGAAGCTTTTCCGCAAGTTCTCTTGGCGACTTACGCTGTGGTCCCCGGTGGTCTTTCATGTGGCTCCTCGTGTTGGCCACTGCTCCTTCCCTCATCCCTGTCAGCCCCCCTCCCCCTCCCTACCCTCCCCCCAACTGCAGGTTCACCCTACCCCCACCACTTCCTCAGCATCCTGGCTGGTCTTTCTCCCCTCCCCCCATGGGCCCCCTTGCTCCTTTCTCTTTCCTTCTACATTTTTCTACACTTAGCTGTAGATAACGTAGATGGAAAGGGCATACAAGACCTGGGTGCTAACCCTGGCTGCCACATTCTAACTTTATTACCCTTTGAGTATGAGATTTCTCACCAGCAAGGGGGAAATCATATCCACTTGTCTCTTGGGTTGTTGTGAAGATCAGCTCAAATAATATTTATGAAAATATATGTAAACTAAGAAACTAAGAAATACTCCCAAACATAGCCTGGCCAACGATTGTGAGAACCTAAGGCAAGCATGATAGATAATAGTTGTGAGTGGATTAGGATTTATCCCTCTTGACTGACATGTTTGCCCGGGCATCATCTGCTGAAGGCAAAGTGACTGCTCAGTGCGTGACCCTAATGGGGTGATGGCTTGAGGAGATAATTTTCCATGCAATAATTCGAAGGTCTAGAAAGTTCCATCTTGAGCACTCTTATTCCACCATGCTTAAGGCAGGCGTTGCCCTAAGAGAAACAAAAAGGGAGAAAGTCATTACCTTGAAGATTCACATTCTAGTAGAGCGGAGTGCTTTCCTAAAGTAAAAACCACCGCAAAGGACAGACGTAGACCATTGTCAACCATGTGACCCACCAGGTGTGGGACCAGGTACCCTCTTCATCTCCAGGCTTAGCAATTACAGGTGACTGAAAATATCATCACTCTAACTGATGTGCTGCCTCGAATACAGATCCCTCACTAGCCTCGAATGTGGCCAGCATGTGGAGAGGCTCTTACAATATCAGAAAATACGTCTGAGGGTGAAATCACTTGTCAGGTTTTTATTCTTTGGTGCAGCTGGGTTTGCTATTTTATTTCCTTACTTCGTTAGATAATGAGAAATGGGTTGAGAAAGCAATGAGTCTTTTGGCACAGAAACCAAGATAAGGGTAAGGGATTAAAAGGTATAAACTACTATGTTTAAAATAAATAAGCTACAAAGAGATACTGTACAATACAAGGAATATAGCCATATTTTATAGTAAGTATAAATAAAGTATAAGTTTAAAATATTGTGCAACATTGTGTTGTGCACCTGTAACATAAAATAGTGTACATCAACCATACCTCAATAAAAATTTTTTTAAAAAATTAAAACAAAAAACAAGGATGGTTCATGTTGCTGGAGTCCTCTTGGGTAAGGGACGCTCCAAGTCTCTGTATGAAGGAAGGGGGAGAAAACGCAGGACGCCAGGTAGCAGGCTGCCTTTCTGGCAACCTCAGGCCAACTCTGGAGGCTTCCTGGAAATGAGCTTTGCTGTTCCTCCCTCAGGGGGCATCAGGCAGATAGTAGAGTCATTGAGGGTCTTTGAAGATTTGAATTATTTGTGGGAGGGGCAAGCATGCCCTCAAGGACCCCTGGAGAGGTAGAAGGTCAAGTTGCCTCCTGGTGCATAGGCTCAGTGAGTCCTGTGGGCCACTGTTCATACCCTACCCTGTACCTTCACTCCGTGTTCACTGTACAAATCCCCTACCAAACCCCATTCCAGTTCCTCTTTGCAACATGCCACAGCTCGACAGTTTCTTCCTCCTTACTATTCCTGTGTCTTTGCGTGTCTTGCTGACTGAGACATGTATTTTTCTGCTGACAAAAATGTTTGCCTAATTTTACTTATTCGATAATTTCTTTTTCTACTAACAAAGCATAAGAAACATAGGATTGCAGACAGCACCCTTTTCAAGGCCAAGTTTCTCTTCATGTTACTCAACCCAATAGGATTTCCCTACTTTGGGAAATTTTTCTTCAGATCCATGCTGAGACAGGCTGGGACCTGGGACCCTTTGCTGCAGTGCTGCAATGCTTGCACCTGGACAAATGTCTCCCTGAGCAACAAAATACAAAGAAACTATAAGGGACTAAAAATAACTGCGTGCATGTGCAGTGGGGCAAATTCTGGACAGAAAGATACAGAAAGACCAAAAAACCCAACTGCCACTTCTGAAGAGGCGGGAGCAAAAGCAGGGTACAGTACATGCCCCCTGCACTCAGCACCACCAAAGCGGTGGGCAAACCACCTAAGCCCCTGGTCTGGCCTGACCCCTGGACGAACTCCTATCCTCATCCCTTATAAGGAGCCAGCTCGCCCCACCACTCGGGGAGTGAGCAAGGGAAATTGTTTCTTGCTCCCCGCTGCTGCAGCGGGGGCCCCAATAAAGCATTGCCTGAATTTCTTGTCCGGCCTCTAGTCAATTTCTATTGAGTAGGGAAGGCCAAGAACCTTGGTCTGTATCAATATCACCCACCCCTTCTCCATTTACTGCACCGCACACGTCTTGACGCATTTCTTACCTCCTTCTGAGAAAGCTCCCTTCTGTGCTTTCACCGTGTTCCTTCCCCATCTCAGCAGTTGCCCCAGCATATATGTCCAGTTCACGTTCTGACCCAGTGCTGTACTGTGTGTGGCTTAACTCGCATGATCTAGATGCTTTCCTGAAATGCTGAGAGATCACCTCTGGACCTTCAGACACCGTGCAGTTTGAGGAATCGGCTCACAATGGCCAGCAGGTGAAACGTGTGTTCACTGTGTTCCCTAATGACCGCAGGTGATCTTGGGAGCAGGGGCTGCCCAGGGAAAATGGTGACCACTGCCAACCTGGCCGGGACTGAAAATGGGGGAAGAATTGTTATCCCTCCATCTTCCCTGATCACGTAGAAGATTCGCCAAAGCCATTGTAAGTGAGACCCATGACCAAGAGACCAGCAATTGTTTTAAACGCAATTTTGTACCAAGAGTTACACTACTTCAAAATGTAGTGAATTTGGATTAGCTTTTAAAGGAGAATCTCCAGGTTATTCTGGGTTTCAAACTGACAGGCAAACCCCCACAAGTGGAAACCTGAAGTTCCCTTGAACCATCGCCAGATGTGACACAAGCTGGAGAGTGGTGATGACCTCACGGAAAGCTGATTCTTACAAATGTTAGAAAGACATCTCACACTGTCACTCTTTCGACAACACACCGTGATGCCTTATGTAGCCCCGGGGTCCCACTGATCTACACGTGGTTTTCCATATACCCAAATTTTGCTGCAATCATGATAGACAAAAGTGGGAAAACTGGACACTCACCCCAGAATTGAGAGTAACATTTTTACTTGATCACCCTTATGAGAATCGTAGATAACAAGAAATCTGGATTTGGATCCTATATCCACATGAAAAGATGTGTCCATGCAAAGAAGGAATTGCAAATCGTTTTTCTAAGTGTTAAAACTGAAGTGTGGTTTGAGGACCACAGGAGTCCAGGGGTGGGAGAAGGTTGTTAACCATGGGAGGGGAGACTGATTCTGTACCTTCTGATCCTGGTGACCTCCACAGAGAGTTAGTCACTTCTGGAGAGCAATAAAGGCCATCTGGTGGTGGCTACTGTACTCCTGTTAAAGCCTGGTGGGGAGAAGTGAACTTTTGATGTTTAATTCAAGCCCCTAGCAGTGCATAGTCTCTGCTTATCTGAAAATGGTATATGCTAGGGATTTAAAAGAGCTGCACAGGTGGGTGACTTCACACATAGGAGTGACAGATGTCCCAGGTTAAAGGAGAGCAACTTGGAGCAAAGCACTTTGGAAGGAGTCCTTTTGATTAGGTTTTCAAATTACTGAGGTCACCTCTTGGTTAAATTCTGACTCTCTTCCTTATAGAAACCTGAGTTTTGAATTGAAATAATGCTCCCAGGAGTCAGGCTTTGATAACCTGTGATTGTGGGGAAAAAAACTTGTTCCTGTGTGAATGAGCTGCAAGAGGTGAACAAAAAGCCTTCGTTTATGGAGGGAGGTGGCTCTATTCTGGGGGAGGGTTTTCTGAGGCTTTCAGGACAAGTGGCAACACATCACGTATTTCTGCCAGGGGGCTTTTTCCTCAGGCAGAAGCTAGTTTGAGGAGGAGCTGTCAGAGAATAATACACTGACATCTCAAAGAACTGGATTCTAAACCTTGCATTAGATATTAGGATCTCAGTTTTCTAATCTGAAAAGGGACAAACTTGGACTAGATCATTCCAGTGAAAATGGGCCTATTTTTCTCTCAGTGATGAGAGTGAAGGAGACATGATCTGGAACTTCCGAGATCTTTCTAAACTCACATATCCACAACGCTGCCATCAAAAACACGCTACGTAGCAAAGAGCCATTCGCTTAGAAACAGTGACGGAGGAGAGCTGCTGCGCCTTTTTTTTGGCTAAGAGGCAAGCCTTGAAAGGGAATGATATTTATGAAAAGGAACAACATAATGCGGTGTCGGGTTTCATTTCTGCATTGAATATGTTTGTATTATAGCCATTAAAATTAGGTTTCTCCCCAAAGGTGGTTTCCTACAGAAGGCATCTACTTTGAGAGGTGGATAGCACTGAATAACAATGAAGTGATGACATTTTGGCAGTGGTTACTCTTCAGTTTCTGGTAGGCTAATCTTCCAGTGAGAGCCTCTCCCATCTGCTGTGCTGAGTAGCAGGAACACAGACAAGAAATTAGGAAAAACCTCCCAAGTCAAGCAAAACTATCCTGGGCTCACCTACTCTCTACATCGCTAGAGAAAGTCCCGACAGGTTCTCAGAGGGAGGAAGAATGAGAGCATCCTCACGTGCCTATGCCATCTCAATAGGTATCTCTTCTGCAAACACATTCCAAGTATCTTAGAAAGCAATGGACTTGGAAATTCTATTTGCTCATCCTTCATTTCAGTGTAATCAGTGCAGCCAGATAGGTAAAAATGACACATGTCTGGAGGACTGCATTGCTAACACAACCCGGGCAGCCCAGGCTACTGACGCTCACAGCTTAGCAGTAGACGCATTCCTGCCCAGCAGAGCTGTAATGTAAACTGGTAAGACAGAACACTGGAGATATGTAAGAAAATCTTCTTCAAGGTCCTTCTAGAAAGCTTCCACGTAAAAGCCGGGATTAATGAATTAAATGGGAAATGAGTTAGCAATGTGGTTCTTCTCTCTTGCCTCTGAGCTGGTACCACAGTCGTATTCCAGGCTCACCTCTATTAATTTTGCAATTCTTTTCTGCACTCGGAATTTCTGTTTTCCAAATTTTTGACCATTTATATGAGTGCCTAGTCTTTACTTCCAGGCTGGTCTACAAACGTCTTGAGGAAAATTGCTCTCTTCCCCTCCTCTCAATCCTTCAAACTCGGAGACGGTGTTCTCCTGCACACTCAATACACAGTTAATGACTACTCGTCAGCGAAGCCTGCGGTATCCTATTATCTCTCTCTAGCTCAGTGGCTCCGAGATGTCAGTCACCTGACTAGGGCCATTCTAATTGAGGTTTCCATTGATCTTCGGTGAAATGAGAAAAATGAAGGCAATGTAGGTAGCTTTTCATAAAACTGAATTTATTCTATTTAGAGGACTAGCATAGTCTAAAATGATGCCTTGTTCCTACTTTGGTATTGAGATGTCCTTTCTTTTATCAAAATAATTGGGATGGTAGACAGTAACTACCTGTTATTTCATATTCTTTGTTGACCAAATAAAAATCTCAACGACCCTATGCTTTACTCCCATGTCCCTTATCCCTTCTTAAATGTCATTAGTCTAAGAAACTCAGAAGCCTGGGAAGCCTGCTTTAGAGGGAAGGACTCCTGATTTGTGTTTCTTTGTTTAAAGCCATGTATGTACCATATGTATCTTGGGTTGATTTTTCTAGTAATGGTCCCTCTTGCTGTTGCCAAGTTCCTTTTTTCTTAACATTACCTGAGTTCAATGAGTAGAGATGCACTGATATCTACATCTCTGGGTAGACCCTCTGACAATGGGTCGGGCTGGGCTATGTGATTTGCTCGCACCAGTGGGACAGCAGCAAAGCTGACACAGACATTGGAAAAGTGTTTGCACATGGGGCTTGCCCTTCAGCTGCGCTTGAAGCCCTGCCTCTGCCAGGCTAAGGTGCCCAGGCTAGCCTCACGGATGATGAGAGGCACGTGGCCCAGTGCCCCATATTATCCCAGTCGACACCCAGCCAGCCGCCAGCCGTGTGCATGAGGCCATAGGGACGAGCCAGCCTCACTGTCAAGTGAGTACAGTCACGTGACAGAGCCCAGCAGAGACCATCGGGGCGAGGCAAGAATGGCTCAGCAGAATAATGAGCTAATTAAGGGATTTTTGTTTAAGCCACTCTGTTTGGGGGCAGTGTGTTACATGGCAATAGATAACTGACGCAGGGACTCAGTGCCAAGTCTTCAAAACATTGTGAAGAATATCTGCGATTATCTTGGATGTATAGGATATGACAAAATCCTTTGGCTAAAAGTGAATTTGGACTCAGAGATCTCTCTGCTCTTCAAGCAGTGCGTCTCTCTCTCTCTCTCTAAGATCTTCTCCAGAGCAGGAGCCCAGTACGCTGCCTGTTTTTTAGGATCAACATCTTTTGAACAAATCCACCGCCTAGGATCAGGGCCAGCCGAGTGGTAGGAATGACCCACAGCCCGTGGTTTGGAGGCTGTAGGAAGGGCTGCCTCTCTGGTCACATCTCCTTGATGAACACTTGAAATTTCAGCCTCAGCGATTTGTTCTCTGGGCTGAAACTGTGCTCCCCATGAGGCCTTTAAAAAATTGCAAACATTCCTGGCTTGGTTAGCATGTTTCCCCTTCCCAGGAATGCACTTATCGGGTAACTCGGTCACCAAGGGGTCAAAGTCGGGGTGAGAGTAAACAGCAAAAGGGAGAAGCAATGCTGAAAGAGGTGACAAAGCCCCAGTGACCAACAGAGTGCTGAGTCAGCTCTGCTTCCTGGGGAGAACCCCGGCCAAGAGTGGAACGGCTCCACCAAGGAGAGGAGCAATGGAATCTGCCTGGCTTTGGACTGTTGCCCTGGGAGTGAGTCGGTTGGATGTGAAGACAGATTCATCACCTCTCAGTATTAGCATTTCCCTCGGAAGGCCTCCTCTGCTTCTTTGTACTCTGAGGCAATATTTTTCAATACCTTTGTGGGGTGCACATCAGCCCTACCCTTGGTTACACTTTCCATCATCACAGCCCGCATGTCTCGCTCTACTTTTCTTAGACCCTTTGTCTATCCAATGGTTTTGCCAACATGCAGAACTCCAGTGACTAAGGAGGACAGGCCGGTGGGATGCGTGGCCTGCGGCTGCCAGATTTCTTCTTTCTGAGCATTATCCGAGTTTAATGAGTTGAAACTCACAAGTATAATTAGCAGGAGGCTTAAGATACTACTCTCTGTACATAATTGAATTTAATTTACAGCTTGAACAATTGCATTTACATGTTCAACCAAATGTTTGTCTTTGTTGGTAAAAGTCTCCATCCATATTTATCTAGGAAACCTTAGCAAGGCCAAGGAGGATTTATAAAGAGCTAGGGTATTAGGGCTTCTCTTTGCTTGAATTGGAAAGTGCGTTTGTAAAATGCAATCCTTGGAAATTACCTAAAAGACTTTAGGCTTTCTGATGTGAGACACTTATCAGCTTTCTAAATGTATAGCCTTAAGCCTTAAAAGAATGCTACTCTGTTGCTTAATACAGCAACTTGGAAGCCTCCTGGGGTGAAAAGTACTTAGCATAATTAAACTGCTGACTATTCTTGAAGAGGGAAGGTGGGTTTTGTTTTAAGATTACAAGTGGCATTTCCAAGCACTTTGAGTGGAGGCCATCTTGATAGTCTAGGGTATCTTGCAGTCTGCCATCCTTGAATTGCTGGCATAGCAAACTAAAAGTGCTCGTAAGAGTCAGTGTAATTCCATACACATGTTCCCCAGGGTACCCCCAGACACAGATGAAATCATCTCTCCCCTCCCTCCTCCCGTCCCTTCTTTAGTAACCGAAAGCAGAGCGTGAACAAGACAAGTGTTTGCAAAACTGAGTTCTTCTTTCCCAGGCGTTTGGAGAGAAGACTCTAAAGACCTATGATCTCATCCTCAAGCCCCCCATGCAAACATGGAGGATCTGCAAGGCTTGGCCCAGTGCAACTGCTGTCTTTGGACTTCAGCCGAGACTTCTGTACTGTTGGGCTTTCTTTGTGTCACTGTTTCTCACAGTAGAGGCATGTACAGATAGATCCTCTTTCCAGAAAAATAATCCGTAGATTCCAGTGTTGAATGATAATGTTATTTAAATAGTAAAGTACCTATGCTTCGAAAAAACCTGCAAACAAAATAGAAGCAAACCTATAAAACCAGTGACATCCAAATGAGCGACTTTAATTCAGAGAGATGCCTGATCTTGTTTTGCAGAAACTGCATCACCTTTATATCGGTAGGAAGCACAGCTGCCATGTTCTGCTCACACAGACCTAAGCTATCAGGAGAGCATGTGATGACACAGTCCTTGCCTCACCTTACTGTGTCAAAATCAAAGTGAATTTTTAATTTGGTAGCACTCTGAGCCATTGGTCTTTCATGAACTGAATGTCCATTTATGTCTGAAGTCTGCCTCTATTCTTTCTGCACTAACCCATGACAATGAATGTCATAATGCTTTAGCAGAGAATGAGAACAGGGGGAAGGAGAAGGTGTTGGTTACCCAGGCCAGGGGACCACTCCCCAGGAAGGTCGCCCTGCCTGAGTGAACATGTTGCGGGCTCCAGGGTCTGGGGGCTCCAGGGCCTGGGGGCTCCCTGGCATCTTCAGAAGGGTGAGGGGTTTGGAGGGAGTGATGCCGGACACACTCCCTCTTGGTCAGGGCAGCTGCCATAAGGACATATCTGAAAACAGCCTATTGTCTCAGCAGAGGCCCGTCTATTCCCCATGACAGCAGAAGACAGATGACACTATCAAGAATAGCTTCTCTTTGCTGCAGCTGATAGCTGGTTTACCCCTGAAGACCCTTACAGTAAGTCCCCTACATATGAATGAGCTCTGTTCTGTAAGTCCAATTTGTTCATAAGTCCAACAAAGTTAGCCTAGGTACCCAGCTAACACAATCGGCTATATAGTACTGTAGTGAAATAGGTTTATAATACTTTTCACACAAATAATACATAACAAACAAACACAAAAAATAAAGAAAACTTTTTAATCATACAGTATAGTACCTTGAAAAGTACAGTAGTACAGTACAGCAGCTGGCATACAGGCGCTGGCATCGAGTAAACAGGCAAAAAATAAAGATACTGTACTCTGTACAGTACTGTACAGTAAAGTACACAAAAGCACAACTACTTGTAGAGGATGCACACACATGACAATGTACGCCAGATATGTGAACTAACTTACGTGATTAGACATGCGAACGCACATTCGCACGTTTGAAAGTTCACAGCTTGAAGGTTCATATGTAGGGGACTTACTGTATTGCCTGTGCTCCCCATAAAAAGATGCTGCCCACTGACCCGTGGTTACTCCATGGACCGCAGTCTTGGAAGACGGAGTCCTCGTTCCTTCTGGAAGCCCAATGCCACTTCCGACACTGTGCTGGTCCTCTCTCTTGCAGCTTGGAAGTACTGCCCCATCTATGCCAACACTCATTTGCTCTTTCTGTTGCTGACACTTACTCGCTCCCTGGGCTGACCTCTCAGTCACACACTTGGGAATCTGGTTCTTGGTCCCCATCAACACCTCTAATCCAGTCAGCATGTCTTATTGTTTCATTTGTACTGCTGGTTTGGCAACCAAACCTTGAAGCTCTCAGACTCCCTCAGCGTCAATGGCCTTTTATCACCTCCTCACTTCAGCCACCTGCTCAGGTGTCTGCTGTGTGTGCTTTGCCATCACGCTGAACTCTTCTGCCTCTGAAAGCTTAATTTTCCACGTCTTCCTCTCTGGCCATAAACGTCTACCTTAACTCTCACTACTCCTGAACTTTGACCTCATGCATGCAACTCGGATTGCTTTAATTATTCCATTCTACCACTTTATCATAACTTTCCATCCTTCCAGCCTAGACTACTAGGACCATTGCTTCAAGCACTTGTTTGCCTAAATTCTCAGTTTCTTTGGTCTATTATTCTTCTGTGACACATGCTTCATAAAACTCCAACTCCAAGTTAGCTTAACTGTTTGACTTGTATGTTTCCTTATATCAAAAACCTCTCAGGCTGGTGATGCTGATTTATAACCTCAGTTAGACTCAAAGCGGCCCAGTAGTAATCTTTATATATCTTTCTTATTCCCCACAGTGCTTATTTCAAACCTCATCTCTTCTCAAATCTTCTACCTCTCTGCGTGCCTTCTCACACTTTTAGCAGGGAGCTATATTCCTATTTCACTAAAGTAAATGGAATAATTTCCTAGAACCCCCCACCATTTTCTGCTACCCTACCCAAAACTTAGCTGCATGGGCATCCCATTCTTTATTTTTGTTTCCTGATTTAATAGAAGAGAAGAATTCACCCAGCTCCTCTTCACTCCCACCATGCTAATCCTAGCCTAGGGATGATTTCGCCACCACTTCTCTGGATAAAATCTCTTCTTGCCTCTCAAGAGATGTTGTTGTTCATCTATTACCCCTTTGTCTTCTACAGCTTCAGCCCCTTCCTTTTTTTTTTTTAACATCTTTATTGGAGTATAATTGCTTTACAATGTTGTGTTAGTTCCTGCTGTATAACAAAGTGAATCAGCTATATGTATACATATGTCACCATATCCCCTCCCTCTTGCGTCTCCCTCCCACCCTCCCTATCTCACCCCTCTAGATGGTCACAAAGCACAGAGCTGATCTCCCTGTGCTATGCGGCTGCTTCCCACTAGCTATCTCTTTTACATTTGGTAGTGTACATATGTCAATGCTACTCTCTCACTTCATCCTAGCTTACCCTTTCCCCCTCCCCATGTCCTGAAGCCCATTCTCTATGTCTGCGTATTTATTCCTGTCCTTCAGCTCCTTCCTTTCTATTGGCCTCCTTCCATTACCATTCAGACACTTTCAAGTTTATCCTATATTCAAATAAAAAATTAAACTTCCACTCAATCTCATGTCCCTTTTTACGTATCACCCTATCTTTCTCCTCCTCTTCACAATTAGATCTATTGAAAGAGTTGCCCACTCACCTCGTCTTCACTTTATCAATCACCTCCTTTTTACTTCTTACCCCATGTCCTTCTGGCTTCTACACCCATCCTTGTACCAAAACACTCCTTGCACCTGTCTTTCTGTCCCTAAATCCAATGCAGGCTTCATTCCTTATCTTACCATCCTCTCTGTGGCACTGGAGACCACTCTCACATATTCAACACTCAACCTTAGCTTCTGCGGCTCCGCCCTCTCCTACTTTTCTTCCTATCCTTCTGGCTGGTGTTTCTCAGTCTAATCTTCACATCTGTCTCTTTAGTTTTGGAGGTTCTTGAGATTCTCTCTTGAGCCCTCTTCTTTTCTTACTTTAATATGTTGTACTAGGCAGTCTCAATAACAACCATGGTTTCAAGTTGCTGAAGAGCTTTGGAAGCAGCAAAGATGGTCTTGAATCCCAGCCAAGGGAATGCCATTCAGAGGTGAGTAATTTCAGCTCTGAGAATATTTTCAGACTCTGGGCCCAGACTGAGGGTTATACTTGGAGTGACCCACTCAGAGGTACTCTCCTAAAGGCAAGAGAAACTAGTGAGACTTTTGGTGATTGTGAAAGGCTGAAATGACATATTAGAAATGGAGGAGATCTAAAACTGTGGTCTGTTTTTCTCATAGGACATTTATTTAGTTCTGGGATGCCATGGAGTGTGGTGAGTTACAACTTCTTAGACGTTTCTGCAATTGATAGTTGGGGATCTATGTCCCCTACCCTTAAATCTGGGCAGGCTAAGTGACTGCTTTGACAAATAAAATACTGCAAAAGTGGTGCTGTAACAAATCCTAAGTCCAGTCTTTAAGAGATTTGCAGCCTCCATTCCCTGCCTCTTAGAACCCAGACTCTATGCTGTGAGAATATCCAAACAGCTCCATGGAGAGGCCCATGTAGAGAGGAATCTCAGCCAATAGCTCCAGCTAGGCTACCAGCTGACAGATATCACCAACTTACCAGATGTGAGTAAGCCATCATGGAACCAGATCCTTCCAAACACAGGACCAAATCCCTCCAAACACAGGTGAGGCACTCCAGCTGATGCCCCATGGAACAGAGATGAGGCATCCCTATCAGGACTTGCCCAAATTGTAGATTCATGATCAAAAGAAATGATTGTTTTAAGCAACTACCTTTTGGGCTGGTTTGCTAAGCAGCAGTAAATAACTGGAATAGGATAGGTGGTTGGAAAACAATGCCAAATGCTTCTCAAAAACACAGTGAAATTTTCCATAATCTTAGGAAGCTTAGGGGAGAAAGTTCTACTAGAGGGAGGTGGCCTGCTTCAAACACCCAGGTTGTCTCCATCTCAGGAAATTTACTGATGTACTAGATTTCAGAGCTATTGGGGAGAGTTGGAGGGGAAGTAAGGTATTGGAGAGGGAAGCAAGAGACATAATAACTAAGTCCAAAACTTTTGAAGTATGGAATTGAATTCCCTGCAGTCTTCCAGGACTGAGTAGACAGAGATCTGTCAGGGTCTTAATCAGAAATCTCAGAAGGGCCATTCCCCTCTCCTTCCTCAAAAAAAAAGGTTGTATAAGAAATGAAGTTAGGCACACTAAAACTACTAACCAGTCCTGTGTGAGCTCAGTCTATAACTGGATTAAGGTGAATACCCCATTACCTTATCTACCTAAACGGAAAACAGGAGTAAATACTTAATGGTGAAAGATGTCATCTGGAGCTTTTATGACTTTTTAAATGGATACTGTCCAGCATATTCTCAAAACTTACTAGACTAATGAAGATACAAGGTTATGTGACCTATACTCAGGAGAAAATAAGAAGCAATAGGAGACCTATAGACATGAACATAGAGATAAGGCTTTAAAGTCATTATTATTAATATGTTAAAGAAAATATAGGAAAAGATGTACAAAGGATGAAAATGAAGAACATCAATAGAGAATTGTAATCCAGAAAAAAGAATCAAATGGCTTGTCCAGAAATGGAAAATACAGTATTAAAAATTAAGATCTCTTTGGATGGGTTTAAAATAAGACAATAAACAGTAAAACACAGATTAATGAACTCAAAGATGGATCAATAAGAAACAAAGTGAAGCACATATTTGAGGGGGGTGGGAGAGAATGGAGAAAACAGATAAAGCATAAGAGAAATGTAGGGCTTAGTAAAATGTCTAACATATGTGTGAATGGAATCCCAGGAGGAGATAGAGAAGAGCTTCAAAGAAATATTTGAAGTGATAATTGCTGAGGTTTTCAAAATGATTAAAGACATAAACCAATAGATTCACAAAACTCAGAGGGCCATAAGTAGAATAAATACAGAGAAACCACCACTAGGTACATCACAGTCAAATTTCTGTAAACTAAAAACAGAGGAAAAAATCTTTAGAGTAGCCTGAGGAAAAAACACATTACATTTAAATGAGGGACAATAAAACTGATGGCTGACATTTCAACAAGAATCATGGAAGCCAGAAGACAATAGAATGACATCTGTAAAATGCTAAAGTAAAAGAAAAAAAAGCTAAAGTTCTATGAGAAAATGGCAGCAAAATGGAGATCAAAATTGAAGGCAAAAACAAAGGCATTTTCAGACAAGCAAAAGTTGAGAAAAATTTTCTCCAGACAACTAGAACTGTCAGAAACATTGAAGAAACTTCTTCAAGCTGAAGGAAAATGATTCCAGAAGGGAGCACAAAACTGGAGGAAGAGTAAAGAACAACAATAATATCTGTGGGTTAACGACACATAGATGTAAATTATACTCCATAAATAATGGGGCAGTAAATGGAGATAAAATACCAAATGCTTGCATTGTTTGGGAAGTAATAAAAATACTAATTTAAGGTGGACTATAGTAAGTTAAGGCTGCAGATTATACAATGATGTACAACTAAATAAGAAAGGAGAAAACATTAGAAATATATTTGATTAATCTGAAAAAAATGAAAGAAGGGAGCAATAAAGGAATGAAACACCAAAAGGTACAAAGTAGAATTGTGGAGTAGAATTGAGTCACGCCCAGAAAACTCACACTTAAATCAAGTCATTTAATGAAGCCAGTGAACACTTACAGAGCAATTGTGAAAACTGATAGTCATCTGAATTTACTGGATGGGGAACAGTAAATGTAACTGGCGCTCACTCCTGCTGCACTTTATTAAGTTGCCTGCACAGCACACTGCTATGTCCATTTGGATCTCCCAGACTGGAACTGGCTGCCTGAAATTAGACTTTCCCTAGCATCATATGAAAATCTCATTGTGGAGCTCTTGTCCTATAAATATTTGTCCCCCAGTCTGTGTGCTCTCTCTCTCTTCTCCTCAGTCTTCAAAGATCACTTTTGCTGTTGGGCCTGTTCCCTTACCCAGACTCCCCTTTGCTTTACATATGCCTGCTTGAGTAGGAGACTTTTAAATTACTGTGACTGCTATATTGTGTATGGTAACTATTGACATTCAACACCTTAAAAGAGGGAGGGAGCAGAATGCCCAGCTGGCAGAGTGGCATCATAACACAAATGAAAATAAGTAAATAAACAAATAAATCAACAGGATGATAAACTTAAATCCAATTATATCCGTAATTACATAAAAGCCAAGCAAAGATTGTCAGACAGGATAGGAAAGGCAACTACAAACTCTTCATAATACTTAGGACATAAGACTGAAAAAAAAAAGATGGGAAAAAGATACACCATACAGACATCAACCAAAAGAAAATTAATGTACCTATGTTAATATCATATAAAGAAGGCTTAAGACAAGATATTTTGTTAGAGGTGATGATTAAAAAGTCAGTTCAAGAGAAAATGGTATAACAATTCAACTTGGCCCAGTAACAAAATTCAAAACATATAAAGCAAATATTGACAGAATTTTTTTAACGAAATAGAGACATTCTCAATCTAGTTTAAAAAATAGTCAATGAGGAGACAACGCAGCGTTTTCACAGTTACAGCTCTCACAGGGTTTGTACGGTTTCTGCCTCCCTTGAGCTAGGCTTGTATTTCTGAGGGTGGGCCGTCCAGAATCTCCCCCATCCCAACCTAAAGGAGAAAATCATGCTGATTGCTTCCTCCTTGGCTGTCAAGGTGCCTCTGGGCCATTTTCCGTTTTGTGCCCTGGGACTTGATTCATACACACAGGGGTGGCCCCCTTTGGGGTTTCCTCACCAATTTAGCCATTACCATCCATTAATGCCTCCATTTAAAGGAGTTTATCAAATTAGTTTTGTCTCCTAATGGGCTGGAATTCTGAGTTGGTCAGCTTTTGCAGAAGAACAGTAGGAACTTAAAGGGATGATACAAGATGATGTTTCTCAGACCAAGGGAGAGACCCATAGCACAGGTGTCCAATGGTTTCCCAGTGACTGTGTGTAAGACGACACTCAGCCACTGAGTGTGGAAGCTGGTCTCTTTAATTCTCTTTCGATCCTTTTCATTAATCAAAGAGAATTTCTCTTTTTAGTTCTGGAGAGTCCTTGGCATTTCTGTCACCCACATGAATCTTCCACTGAAGCCAAGAAAGTTGTCTTAGGGTCTGGGCAGTATTATCAATATTTCTTCATTTTTTATACTCGTGATTGTTGTCACCATGGGTTAGTGGTCAGTGGTACTAGTTTTTCATTTATTCATTTAACCAAAGTAGCATAGCCACTTTGTGCCAGGCATATCATTCTAAGGAATTTGAATTTTCTCCTTGAAGGGGTTGAGGAACCACAGTGAGATTTTAAACAGAGGAATCGTTTGACCAGCTGTCCTCTTCGAAAAATGACACTAGCTGCTTCTCTCTGAACTTTTCATTTAAAAAGAAAAAACAACAAATTTATCAAAGTGCTCTGAAATTGGTAAGGACCAAAAAAACCAAAAAATCTCTTTTCTCATCCTTCTGCTACCATCCAGTAAAGCACAGTTGGCCATCCTCTACTATCTGCTCTTAAAGAGTGCGCCAAGAAAGAGGGTCCGGACCATGAAAAGTCATAAGCACCTGATCACTCTCTCTCTATCTGCACCCTTTGGGAAGCCGACTCAGCTTCTCCATCTCCTTGGAGGCTGATGCAATCCTCTGAGGTCCACCTCCTCTCGTTTTGCAAGTGAGGAAACAGACCGCCCCAATGTGGTAGAGTCCAGGCTCAAGCGGATATATTCTCATTTTGGTTGCTCCTTCCAAAACACCACGGGGCCACTGAAGAGAAATGAACTATTGTCCACCTGGGACTGAGCTTTGTGGCTTCTTTCCACAGTGTTCCATGACCAGGATCTCATCCCCTCTGGGGACGTCACCTACTGGCTTCCCTTAATGACTGCACTTTATCTTTCCACTCCTCATCCACATTAAAGAATAACTTTAATTTCACTTTTACCCTTCAAGTGAGTCTTGACAGCGGTTTTTCTTACCCCTTTCTAGTAGGGTTCAGTGAAAATGTCAAAACCTGGCTGTAATAGACCTACTTTGGTTAGGCAGTGTTTTCTCTCAGCATCTTTAGACTTCATTACAGACCTGGCATTGTAGGGTGGAGGCTCTTTGCTAATATGTTTTCCCCTTTCATTTCCATTCCTCTGAGAAGAAGATTATCACTAAACTAAATGCCGTGAGCAAAACTTAATTCATTCCACGAATTCACATCTGTAAAACAAGCAATGATGGGAGAGTTATTTAAAATGAAATAAGAGCTGAAGCTTACACAGTGAAGAAGAAGAAGAAGGAGAAGGAGAAGGAGAAGGAGAAGAGGAAGGAGAAATGGGCTGACATTCCTCTCTCAGTGTGAAGGGATGAAGATGGATTTGATTATCTCACCTGGCTGGTGTTATTTCATTTATTTTTGCTCTCTATTGTTTTCTTTTTTTTTTTAATAGCTAATATGATACCATAAGGTCTGATGTTATCAACTGGATTTCTCCCTTTAGGAAAGTTGAAGAGCCCCAGGTTAAAAAGTCAAAATCACAGTTCAAAATGTTCATATGAGGCTTTAGTCACCATGCTCAGTCATGTACGAACGCCAGCGATAACTGGAGACTCAGGACTGAATAGCTTACACTTTTTTTGAATAAAGTAAATGGGTTCCTAATGTGATCTGGATGTGAAAAGAAGACGTGGTTATTGAACATAGTGGTGCAACATCATGGAATGTAATCTCAGATCCATCCTCCAGGCCAGGCCAGCCGTGTACACACAAAAGTGGGGTGTTTGGGCCCACAGCAGTTTCTTTTACTGAATAAAATATACACATGCGCTGACACAAAGCAGTAGTTTCTGCCTCGTCCCCTTTATTCTAAGATGATGGCTGGCATCAGTTTAATATTTGCGGGTTTCTCCTCTCCTCTGACCTGGCTGGGAGCAGAGGAAGGAACTTTCCATAGTTCTTTCTCTTAATTACCAAACACCTGAAAATTCTCCTGTGATAAAGACCCAGACAGCAGCCTTGAGCATGAACTATATTAAGGGGAAACTTGAAAGGAGTGAATAATATAATGCAAAGGGGAACCAATCCAGGGCACTAGCAATTATTATTCCAAACCCTGGGAGCAGCACAGTAAGGTGATGCAGGAAAATGAAGGCAGGTGGCATGTGCCTCGTGGCTGCCCGGCAGGCAAGAAGAGCAGGGAAAGTGAACGTGACCCATGTGGAGCAGTGCAGACCTTTGCGGGGAGGAGGCCCCGAGTGCTTGGTCCAGCTCTTGGTCACTTCTGCTGTGTAGGAGACTCTTGTCTGCTGCTTTTGTTCAGGAGCCATAAGCCAGAGAAAAACTAAGGAGCAGAAAGTGAAGATGTATCAGCCTCTGATAGGACCAGGGAGGCAGTGATGGGCATCTCACCCTGATCCTGGCTCCAGAGATCTAAGAACAGCCACGAAACAGGATGGTGTTCTCGAGGGGTAAACCCCGTGCCTCCTGGCTGAGACACATGTCAGAAGGCTGGCCAATGACAACGTATGATTAGTAGTTGCAAACAGGACACCCCCCCATCCCAGCTGTCCCAGGGCTCTCCACACCATCAGGAAGATTCAGAGGGAAGCAGATAATCTCTCCTCTCTTTGGAAACATTGGAAGAAAATCTAAGAAATTACTTCCGATCTGATCCTTACCACTGAATGCCCCACTGATGAGGGTAAGCAAGGGACGAATACATTAGCCCCCTTGTAAAATGGCTTTTGGAGAAGTCAGATCGGATCCACTGAGCCCGGTGATCACTGCAACCTGTAATCAGTGAAACCAAACTTCACAGTTAATGGGACACTTGCTTATCCTCATCCAGCTCAGGGGAGCCGTGTGTGGACATGGTGTGGAAGGAGGAGAAACATTATAGCCTGCAAAAATGCTCCGTCTCATTCTGTGCAGGCTCGAGGTCCGTTGGATTTTATTTCTCGGGCATTGCTCATGCTGGTGGTCCTACTAGCTGGGGGGAGCCAACTGAGCTGGTTTGTGGAATGTGGGCTGCAGTTTTTGGCTTCCAGCTCAAGTCAGAGCCCTGGGATCTGGCCACTGCTGAGAGCAGGTCTCCGTGAGGCTTTGTTACCGAGGTGAACACAGGTGAGCACCGTGAACCAATAAAACGCAGATGAGGGCAGTGGTCATGATCCGATTACCCTCCAGAGTCAATTTACAGCAAATTCAATGCTACTAAATCTCAATGCTGAACATCTAAGGAACCCCATGGGCTCTGTCCGGAAGGAAGAAAGGATGGTTTAGTAACCTGCTGGAGGCCAGAAAGGAATTTGTCTTTATGAGAATAGGCTACACAATTTAAGGGCTCTCAACACGGGCTTCTTAAGGACATAGCATTATTTCTCTCTAAATCTTTTCTAAATTACAAAAATTTTCAACTAGAACAAAAGGAACTTTTCCTGTTTTTCAGTAGAATTCCCTTGCTTTTGATTTCTAAATGTTGGCATCTGAGATAAAAATCAGAGCATCCCCAGTACAACGGGCAGCAGAGCAGCCTTACCACCCTGTGGGCAAGCCGGGATGGATGCCCACCTCCTGCTCTGGCTGAGTCGCCTTGAGAAAGTGCACCTCAGTAAAGGTTTTGGATAATAGCAGGTCCTACTTCTGAGGGTGCCTCTCAGGGAAAAGGCCCCCACCAGTGTCCGCAGTGGCCATCAGTGCCCTTCGACAGCTCTAATCATTAGGAAACTTTTCTTTTTGTTAAGGCCTCATCAGCTTTACTATGCCTCCCACCTCTTCACAAAGGAGACATGAATTTTAAAATGTCTTTGCCCTGGAGCAAAAAGCACTTGGCTCTAAATACTGTATTTGCCAAATTCAGATAAAAGGTTGGTGTGTATTCTTGAGTGGCAGTAGGAACCAGTGTGTCCCATATATGCAAACTCAAATGAACACAGCTGGAGTCAACTTCAGCATTCTATTAAGGGGAACCACATGAAATTACTCATTTTGTAGGTAGCAGATGAACAATTGGCATCTTTGTACTGTTCAGCCTATAACATGATGGTTAAGAATGCAGAGTTTGGGGGCTTCCATGGTTGCACAGTGGTTAAGAATCTGCCTGCCAATGCAGGGGACACGGGTACGAGCCCTGGTCCGGGAAGATCTCACATGCCATGGAGCAACTAAGCCTGTGTGCCACAACTACTGAAGCCCATGCGCCTAGAGCCCATGCTCCACAAGAGAAGCCACGGCAGTGAGAAGCCTGCACACTGCAACGAAGAGTAGCCCCCGCTCGCCGCAGCAAGAGAAAGCCTGCAGTGCAACAACGAAGACCCAACGCAGCCAAAAACAAATAAATAAATTTATTAAAAAAAAAAAAAAAGGAATGCGGACTTTGGGGGGCTTCAATGTAAACTTTTGACATTATCTCCAAATAAACATGCAGTCACACAGATACACTGACAATATTTACAAACTATTAATTCATAGTAAGTTATTAATTCTTAACATTGTATTTATTATAATATTTAGAGACTTGTTTTGGTAAATCTTCATTTTTAATTTTTTTAATTTTTAAAAAATTAAAAAAAAAATTTTTAGGGTTTTTTTTTTTTTTTTGGCCATGCCATGCAGCTTTTGGGATTTTAGTTCCCCGACTAGGGATTGAACCCAGGCCCTTGGCAGTGAGAACGCGGAGTCCTAACCACAGGACCGCCAGGGAATTCCCTTCATTTTTTAATATACTTGAACCTCATAAAAACATACAACTGGCTTGGTTTCCTTAATCTCTGAGAGGCTGCAGAGAAGGTAACAGCTAAAAGCCATTAATCCCTGTATATTTCTCATGTGAAAATACAAAAGGAGAATATTGCTCAAAGGATAAAGCTAGCAGAGTCCTCCCTTGTTAGAGCCCTTGAGTTCTACCCACAGGTCCCCTGTATCTCCAGCTCAATGATATGCTCAAATGTTTGGGAGGGGGGTTGGCGGCACCATGGAATAGTGTATATCACTGCCCATGCCAAGAAATGCAACCCTGAGCTCATTGCCAATGTTTGTTAAATGCCCTATTGAGAGAAATAACATTTAGGAAAAAAAAATAATTGAAGATTACAGTACTCTGAAATCTCACCATGGATTAATACAGTTCAGTAAAGAACTGCTTATTCACAATACTTTAATGACTATATTCCCAAACTGCTTCACAGAATTGCCTGTATAATGGGTCAATATGATAGACAGTGCACTGCTGCAAAGACACTGTTGAATGTATTATAATAATATTGTTCTGATTTCAAATGGTGTTCGCTTTATGTATAGAGGAATTCTTACTTGGTCTTGAAACCAGGACCAGTACATTTTGGCTAGATTACCATTTTCAGGATGGCAATTAGAAATCTTAGAACCAAATTCATGGTGCTTTCAGTAAGCGTCAGCTTTTCTTAATCTTATTCCAAGTGCGCTTTATGTACCTACCTGCCATTATTTTGTTTTCTCTTAATTTTAAAAATCAGCCTTATTGAGCTATGATTTATATGCAATGAAATTCACCAATTTTAAGTGTAAAATTCAATGAATTTTGACAAACGTTGTAGAGTTCTGTAACTACCACCACGCTGATGGTATATAGAGCAATCCCATCACCCAAATAAAGTTCCCCAGTGCTCATTTTCTATCAATCTCCATTTCCCATCTCCAGGTTTTGGAAGCTACGGATCTGCCACTATAGTTCTGCCTTTTCTAGAATTTCATATGAATGAATCATACAGTCTTTTATCTGGTCTTTTGCACTCAGCATAGTCCTTTTGAGATTTATCTATGTTGTTGGGTTTATCAACAGATCATTCCTTTCTATTGCTAAATAGTAATTTCATTGTGTGAATATACGGATATGCTAAGATACAGATTGATTCCAATTTGGAACTATTATAAATAAAGCGGTGATGAACTTTAGAAGTATTTGTGTGAACATATATTTTTCATTATCTTGGGTAAATATGTAGGAATGGAACTATTGGATCATATGTTAAGTCCATGTTTAACTGTATAAGAGACTGCCAAGGTGGTTTCCAAATTGGTTGTACCATTTTGCATTTCACCAGCAATATATGAGCATTCCAGTGTTTGCATATCCTTAGCAACACATGGCATTGTCAGTCTTTTTCATTTTATATATTCTAGTGCATATGTAGTGGTATATTATTGTGGTTAAATTTACATTTTCCAATGGTTATTGATGTTAAGCATATCTTCATGTTATTTGTCATTCATATATCTTCTTCTGGGAAGTGTGTGGTCAAAACTTTTGCCCCTCCTACCTTTTAAAAATTGGGTGTTTGTCTTATTATTGAGTTGTAAGAGCTCTTTATATGCTCTGCATATATTCTGGATACAGATCTTCCTTGACTTACAATGGGGTTATGTCCCAATAAACCCATTGTTAAATTGAAAATATTGTAAGTCGAACCAATATAAGTTTGGGGCCATCTGTATATTTTTTGCAAATATTTTCCTCCAGTCTGTTTCTTGCTTTTCATTTTCTTAACAGTGCTTTTCAAAAGCAAAAGTTTCTAATTTTGATAGTCTAATTTATAAAATTTTTATTGTACAGTTCTTGATTTACATATCGTAAGAAATCTTTGCCTAAACCAAGGTTATAAATATTGTCTTATATTTTCTTCTAGAAGTTTTGGTTTTTGACTTTACTTTTACATCTATGATCCATTTCAAGATAATTTTGGTAAGTGGTGTGAGGTAAGGGTCCAAGTTCATTTTTTGCACATCAACATTCAATTTTTCCAGCATCATTTATTGAATGGAATAACAGTTCTTCATTATGTTTGCACCTTAAAAAAACCCAATAGACCATATGTGCATGTATTTATTTCTGGACTCTGTGCTGCTTCATTGATTTAGATGTATATGTGGTTGCTGCAGCTTTATAGTAAGTCTTGAAATTAGGTGATATGTGTCTTCCAATTTTGTTATTTTTTTCCTCCAAATTATTTTAGGTATTCCTTTACATTTCCATGTACATTTCAGAACCAGCTCATGGGTTTGTGCAAAAAAAAAAAAAATACTGATGGGATTTTGATTGAAATTACATTGAATCCATATGGCAGATATGAAACTGTGCCTTATAGACCTTCTGCTACAGGGAGGTTAATTGATCCAGGGCCCCAGATGCTTCCCTTTGAAATCCACTGCTTCCTTTGGGGCAATATCACACCTGCCACGGGCTGCTCCCCAGTCAAGGACTGAGTGCTATGGGGACACTAAAAACGACTCATTTCTGGGGACATAGAACTCCTCTTTTGGCCAATTTAAGCTCAAGGAATCCTTGCCATCTTTGCTGAGGCTTCCTTAGACTGCATGACACCCTACCCTCCCTCTTTCCCTCACTGGGGCTCACACATGGCTCATACTCTGTCCTCTCTCCCAGCCTTTTCTGGCTCTCTCCCTAATCGTTTTCTCACAGACATCTTCCTTAATAAAATTCTTGCATGTTTTTCCATAACCCTGCCTTTATGTCTGCTTCTTAGAGGGTCTGGATTAACACAAATAGTACCAAGAGTGGTTTGGGCAAACAGGCAGCAAGATGGGGCACAGAATGAGTTTACCTATGTCTTGGCAGGAAGGGAGCACATGTGTGGTCCCTGGCACAAGATGCAGTTCAACTGCTAAATAGTTCACCGGCAGTGACCCTTGAAAATGTCTGTGTGGATGCAAAGCTGTGGTGGGTGTGATGATACTGCATTTGGAAATACGAAGAGAGCAGTGTCTGCAATGTGGGCTGCCCCACATTTCACACCTAGGGAAACTGCTCCAGCCCATGAACTGGGTGACAAAGAAGGCTGCCAGCTTTGAAGAGCACCCAGAGTGGTTAAGAACACTGCATCAGGCCCAGGCCACGATGCCCTCAGCCCAGCCATTGGGATCATCCGATCAAGCAGATTCTCTGCTTTAGGAAGTGTCAGTGGGCAAAAGGTGTTGCAGTGTAGAGCTTATGCTAAGCTCCAGTAGGAGGGTCACAACACAGGCCAGTGTGATTCTGGAGCTAAGCCAGGCCATCCTTAGCAGAGAAGGAAACAGAACCTAGTATGTCACTGGCCCTGTGAGAGCTAGAATGCTGAACTATGAAGCACCCAGTGACCATGAATCCAGAACGTCCCATTAGGAGCTGGGTTCTCTCAGACCATCCAAGTCCTAAAGTCAACGGGCCCAGAAAGTCCACCACAAGACGGAAGTGAGGCATCCAAGGTCAAGTCCACACAGGACCAGAGGGCACATGTCAGTAGCATGAGGTAACCCCAAACCCTCGTCACCCACTGGGATTGTACCAGTGTACCTACTCCATACCTAAGGAGGAGGAAAGATTCAAGGTTGGTCTGCAGATAGGTTGGCTCCGTATGCGGGTACAAGTCAACAATGGACAGGGGCTGCATTATGGCCACTTTCACGGGTGACTAAAAAGCAGGAGAAAGGGAAAATTTCCCCAGCGGGCAGAGCATTGAACCTGACGTTGCCTGATGTGAGAATACAGACTACCGGGCAGTGGCCAGGAAGGAAAAGGACGGGAAGACGGGGGCAAGGAGATCTGGGATAGAGACATGTGGATGGACAATAAACCACGTCAGCACAGAGCGCACAGATGCTTGCATCACACTTTAATGCCCACCACACAGCACCCACAGAAGGGGCCCCGAACAACTAAGCAGACGAAATGACTCGGCCAGCTGACATTCGTCAGCTTCATCATCAGCCAGCCAGATCCCACAGGATAGACCCAGGAACAGAATGGCTACAGACAAGTCCAGCAGCGTGGACTTCCTCTTCCCAAGGCCTGTCTCACTACTGATGGCTTTGAACGTCCACCTTGTCTGCAACAGACCAGTGTTGAGCCCCAGTGTGGCACTGAGGAACCAACAGGTCCTATAGTTTCCATATTGGGGGGCCCAGAGGTTTGTCATCGTAATAGATACCTGCTCTAGGGATGGATTTTCCCAGGAGCCTCAGCTGTTTAAGAAGCTCTTGAAGGTTCATGAATTTATTTACAAAACAAAAATAGACTCACAGACATAGAAAACAAACTTACAGTCACCAAAGGGGAAAGTGGTGGGGAGAGGGATAAATGAGGAGTTTGGGATTAACAGATACCCACTACTATATATAAAATAAGTAAACAGCAAGGACCTACTATATAGCACAAGGGGTAATAACCTATAATGGAAAAGAATCTGAAAAAGTTTTATATGTATATATATATATATATATATATATATATATATATAAAATACTATACATTTATATATATATAAATAACTGAATCACTTTGCTGTACACCTGAAACTAACACAACATTGTAAATCAACTATATGTCTCTCTCTCTCTCTATATATATATAAACATAAATAATTAAAAAAAAGAGTTGATAAGAAATGTTGGTTGTGTGGCAGTAGAGAGGGATGATAGGATTCAAGTTTAAATAAATACCTAGAAGGTCAACAGTATATTAAGATAAAGGCTAACTTTTTTTAAGGATCCTCAGGTCCTTAATAGCCAATAGTTTTCCCTGATTATCCTCTGAGTCAGTGAATCCTTTCATAAAATTGCAAACAGTGTTTCAGGGTTCCACAGTCACAAAGAAAGCAGGGCAACTATCTAGTGGCGATGTGCCCAGAAAGGGTGTTCCTTTTGGCAGAAGGAACCGGAGCAATTTCCAAAGTAGTATTTATTCTTTTTAAAATTATGCACACAATCAATGTCTGGGTGAACTGACTTCGATCATCCATGAGCTAATGTGTAGGTAGGCTTATAATTTGGAACCCTCACTCAGAAAATTCCGAAATGAAATTTCTTTCAGAAGTATTGACTCATCGCCTCGGCATTTTCTCAATATACCCATTTAAAACACCAATTACTAATTCTACATTGCCTTCTAAATTCTGCAGGTGATTTTCAGATGAAATGTGGCTTGGCTAATTCTGGTGAGTGTTGTTTAGAATTTGGTTTTGCACTGAAAATAGCTTTGATTTTTGCTTTTGATAAAAAGTAAATGGAAACTACTAGAAAAGGTCCAACGAACTGAATAGTTCCTGGATCTACCACTGTGACTCCAGCACAATCTACACGAGTCCATGAGGTTTACATTCAAAGATGGCATTCATCCATGTACACTTTTCACATCTGTAGAAAGCAACTCCTTGGCACAGAATAGTTTATGGAAAAACCATTGTTTTTAACCATCTACGTGCAATTCCCAGGAAACATGCATGAGATGTCAAACATTAATATTACTCAGTGTCAAACATTAATTTGTACTACTCCGTGTCAAACATAAATTTTAATTTAAAACTAATGATTTCAAACCTTCAGCAAAAGCAGATACCTCTCACGGAGAGCCATGAATACGGTGGATTTTTAAGTGATTTTTTTTATATTGGTTGCATGCAGAAAGCATCCATTCTGAAGCAGAATTTCTAAGTTGAGAAAAATGGAGAACAAAGGTAAAGATAAGAATTTGGTTTCTCGCCTCATCAGTTGTGTGTGACCACAGTTTGGAAACTGGGGATAAACAGTGAAAGGGAGGGCAGGGTGCAGGAAAGGATACCGGCAGAAAGATGGCCTTCTTTTTTGTAAAGTTTGCTTCTAAAAGAGCATCAGCCTCCCTGGGTTGGCCAATGGGATGCTTATTCTTCAATAACTATAACATGAAGTTGCTTAGCAACAAAAATATTTACAGCCCCTAAAGTACTGAACACAGCTATTCACTCTGCATGTACATTTGTTTACAGCCCTCAGTGTTCAAGCTATAAAAGAACATAGGACCTCAAATTGTTACTGAACATAAGTTGGTGGGCCCAACACACAGTGAGGCCAAAAAATACTGAAACGTCCAAGTCTGGAACAGAGAAATCTTTATTGCAAGGCCATGCAAGAAGAACGGGTGGTTCATACACTTCAAAACCCCGAACTCCCTGATGGTTTTCAGCAAAGCATTTTTAAAGGCCAGGTGAGGGAGGGGTGTTGTTGGTTGTTGCAGACTTCTAGGTGTTGGAATCCTTCCTTCTTGCAGCTGTATGCGTAGGTCAGGTCCTGATGTTCCTGTAAACCTCTGACAAGATCAATGTTATTCTCTGTTCTGCAACGTTTTATCTCTGTATGAATGGAAAAGTGTCATACCCTTAAAGGTCAGAGCCTTGAGAATGGGCTATCCTGTACATTTCAGACTATAGGCAAAATTCCTAACTGGAAGCAAAAGCAATAGGGTACAAAGGTTAAAGTAAAAGAAACAGATTTAATATGGAGTTAGATTTGTTCTTCCCTATGACAAAATCTCATGGAAAAATCAATCTCATATAGTATTAGAGAAAGGAGGCAGTGGATGGAAATGACCAAGTTACAGACTCTCGAGGGATTCTTCCGTTTGAAAGTTATGAAAGAGGAACTTAAGGTTCAACTTTGGGGTAAGGCTTATGAATTTTTGATGTCTATTCCTAATCCTAGGTCCTATGAAGTCATAAAGATGCTACATATGGCCAAATTTTTGTCATACTCTTTGCTGCCACATCCCTTTATGCCACCCTCACATTTTCATGGGAGAAAAAAGTTTTATCAAAGACTTACATGGCTTTATTTTCTTCATGAACATTTAGTACATGCAAATTATTTGACATTGACTAGCTTGGAGTTCTTCAGCCAGGACTGTATTTTCCAAACCTGAAGAATTGAATCGAGACTCGTATTCCACATGGTGGTATCAACAGGACAGCATATTTGAAATTTCAACATACGACTAAGAAAAGGCTCTACTCTCTTCCTCTGTCCTAAATCCCTCCTTTTATTACTCTTCCTATCTTCTCCTCCTTCTATCCCTATTTCCATAATCCTCCTCCAGTTTCTCCTGATTCTCAATCAAACACACACGCACACACACACACACACACACACACACACACACCCCACCCCACCCCACCCCACCCCACATTTTTATCTCTTTTCTTTCCTTTCGAGTTTTGTTTATTTCTCTACTCTTCCTCCCTTTTATTTCTTCTCCTTCTGTTCATCATTTTAAGACTGAGGTATTAAAACGGGGCTCTGAGGACTCGTTAAGGATGGAAAGCACAGATCAGCTTTTGTTGTCCTCCAAATTGGAGGACATTTCTAATGCTTCCCGTGAGGAAGAAAGGAAACTGAAAAGTCAACAATGTTAGTGAATTTTTAGTTTCCAGGAATTAAATTAAAAACTAATTCTTGATATTTAAGACCTTAGAGACTAAGCCTCAGGACATAGCACCAATGGACACAGAATTTCAATAGATTTATGTGTTAGTAAGTTTTATTCACAGTTGCCATTCTGGATAGTATAACAGGAAGAAAGTCTGTTATTTTTTTAAGTAAAAATTTTATTAAAATACACTATACATACAGAAAAGTGCATGAATCATAAATATACAGCAGATTGAATTTTCACAGTTAACCATCCTTATCACCAGATCAGGAAAAATAGGACATTACCAGACCCCTAAAACTCCCTGAACTGGCCCCTTCCCAGTCATTAAGTCCCATCAAAACTATCTATTCTCCGAAATCCCTTCACCATGGATTAGTTTGGTCAGTTTCTGAGTTTTATATAAGTAAAATTGCATAGTAAATATATATTTCTGACCATTTCTTTTGCCTAACATTATTTCATGACATTTGTTTCTATTGCTAAGGTATAGCCATGGTCTATCTCCTCACCACTTTATTGTAATTAATTGTATGCTCCTATTTATACATTCTATTGTTGATAAATATTGATTGGTTTCCAGCTTTCTGGCTATTATAAAGCTGCTCTGAATGTTCTCATATATGTCTTTTGGTGTACACATATATGCCTAACAGAATTGCTAGGCATTTACCTAGGAATGGAGATGCTGGGTTATAGAATATGTGTAGTGTAGTTTCAATAAATACTGCCAGACAGGTTTTTTTTTTTTTTTTTTTTTTTTTGGGTACGCGGGCCTCTCACTGTTGTGGCCTCTCCCGTTGCGGAGCACAGGCTCCGGACGCACAGGCTCAGCGGCCATGGCTCACGGGCCCAGCCGCTCCGCGGCATGTGGGATCCTCCCGGACCGGGGCACGAACCCGTGTCCCCTGCATCGGCAGGCGGACTCTCAACCACTGCGCCACCAGGGAAGCCCCGCCAGACAGGTTTTTAAGGTGGTTGGACAGATTTATACTCTGGCCAGAAATATATGAGAATTCCAATTGTTCCACATTCTTGCCGATAGTTGGGATATTCTGTCTTTTTATCATTAGCTATTCTGTCGGTTGTGTAGAAGTATTTCATCGTGGTTTTAATTTTTATTTCCCTCCTGACTAATGAGCATGTTTTCCTATGTTTATTGATGATTTCAATATTTTCTTTTGTAAAGTGCTGTCAATTCTTTGTCCATTTCTCTATTGTGCTGTTTGTCTCTCTTGTTGATTTGTAAGGTGTGGTAGGCAGCTCTAAAATGGCCTGCAATGGTTCTCACCTCCCGTATTCACGTCCCTTGAGTGTGGACTGAGCCTAGTGACTACATGGCAAAAGTAATGAGGGAAGAAGTAAACAGGGAAGAACAAATCTGACTCCATATCCAATGTTTCCTTTTACTTTAACTTTTGTATTCGATTGCTTTTGCTACAAATCACTAAAGAGATGTTGCCTATAGCTTAAAGTATACATAATATCCCATCTCTGGGAACCTTGACTCCTATGCCTGAGTGTTAAGCTAAAATACCTTTGTTTAAGCTCACAGGAAATAGCCTGGCCAAGCCCACCTGTGAAATGTCTGAAGGAAGAAATTAACACATCCCCTCCCTCAGGAGTCTGGCCAGAACCAGGATAAGTTCCAACAACGTATCGCCTTTTTTACTTTACCTCCTCACCTCCCCTTCTTTGTTCTATATCCAAACCTGGACAAGATGGTTTTTAGGACACTAGTCCACCATCTTCTTTGTCTGCTGGATTTCCAAATAAAGTTGCTACTCTTTGCCCCAACAACTCATCTCTCAGTGTATTGACCAGTTGTGCAGCAAGCAGTAAGAGCTTGGAATTGGTAACAAGATATCACCTCTGATATTAGGTTATAAAATTATGGTGACTTATGTCTTGCTGGTTCTCTCTCTCTCTCTGTCTCTGTCTCCCTCTATCTCTCCCTCTTTCTCTATCTCTTTCTCTATCTTTCTTTGCCTCTCAGAGTCTTTGCTTGGGGGAAGCCAGCTGCCATGTCATGAGCTGCCCCACAAACTCATTCTGGTGATACAATGGGGTGATGATGCAAAACTGGAGGTTAACTGGTTTCAGTTCATTCATTCCAGTGGAACTGACTGACATTCAAGTAGTTCCTGTCCTGTTTCCACCTCTACCATGTAGGACCTGGAAAGGACTGAATTATGTTAAGTAGTTGCAGCAACTAGCATAGCACTTTCCCTTAGTAATTGTTCAATAAATGTTATGCATCATATGGTGATAATGAAGAAATGTATGTTCTATTCTGGTTAATGAGATTTTCTTTTGAAAATACAATAAAGCAAATGGTGTAGTTCAATTTTTATCTTCATAATGTTTGTATTTGGGTGTCTGATTTATGCTCTAAGTTCTTCATTAAGACTGAAGCCTTGTCTCTCTGAAAACCTAGTGGATACAATGTAGAAAAAATTTGGCATAACTAGAAACAGCTGTTAAGAAAGTGACTTTGAGGTCACTTGTGTGCACATACGCTGTTTGTCTCCTTATAGATTATAATACCTAGTGCCTGTTAACAATTTGATAGCTATGTTTAATTATTTAATGTTCTTTTTCCGAATATCCTGTTAGGTCTTAGGGGTTAACCTCTTTAACTTAAATCTTTATGTTCTTTGAATGAAGCATTCCAGGGGCAGGATGATTCCACAATCCGTTTATATGTTTCTATATAAATATATTGGGTTGGCCAAAAAATTCATTCAGGTTTTCCCATAACATCGTATGGAAAACCCGAACGAACTTTTTGGCCAGCCCAATATTTTGTCCAAATTCTCTCAGAGCAATCGTCTATACCCTTACCTTTCTTTTCCAAAAGTATTCATTTGGGATGGGGAGGGGACAATTGGTGAAGAAGATCCAGGGCCCTAGAGAGAGGATGAAGAAAAGAAATGGGGCCAGGACAAGAAGAAAACCCCTGATTCTTATAGCTCATGAGGGTCTGTGATAGCCCACAAC
The DNA here is from genome assembly GCF_937001465.1 of Orcinus orca. NCBI lineage: Eukaryota > Metazoa > Chordata > Mammalia > Artiodactyla > Delphinidae > Orcinus > Orcinus orca. Next base: position 17,183,135 of record NC_064560.1, on the reverse strand, counting down.
CTGCTTCCTATAGCCCGACCCACTCAAGGACCTCACCTAAGGCCAGGGCTGTTCACACAGTGCATCACATTCTCTGGACCTTCTGGTGCACCAGGGCCAGCTGCCACCATCTGGGGGAGAGGTGGGGACAACCTGCAGACAGGACAGAGGAAGGGTCAGAGGCCATTTGGGGGCTTCGGGGAAAGGCAGCTCTCAGGGGTCCTTCCAAGCTCATGTTATACAGAGACCACTTAAGAATTAAAGTCTGTCTCTGGAAATTTAGGAAATAAAACACCAAAAAGAACAGAACAAAAAACAACCCTTTGCTGAAGCAATGATGGTCACTTACCCTTTGGTAGAAGTATGATGATAAAGTCACAAGCCGCACCTCATATCTCTACAGAAAACACCTCATCTGTGAACACAAATACCAAACATTTGGGGACTGCAGTCCTGGCTTTAGCCCAAGTTGAAGGAAATTCCAGGTTTTTCTTGTAATGAGGCAGCTCAGCTTTAGCAACACAGGGACTGTGTGAGAGCACCTCCGGGCAGCCAGAGGCTAGCTTAGAATTTTCCTGATTGTCTCACCACAGGCTCTTGCTACCTTCTTTGGGACTGTGGTCTCCCCAGACCTGACCCCTGGTACTCTCTCTATAGCTCTTTCCATTTAGATTTGGACGTATTTCTTTCCCCATTAGAAGCAAAAGTTCATAAGATTCTTTAGAAGACAATAAAGGACAAAGTTGGGAGTTTCCCTTAGGAAACTGATGAAGACTCTAAAACAAAGCTTCCCCAAAGAGTAACTGCTAACCTGTAGAAATCAGTGTTCTGTATCACAAGTTAATTACAATCTAATGGCACACTGGCTATGCAGGAATATTCCCCATACCCTCTCCAGGCCCCCTCCCACCCACTCCTTGGGCTGGAAAGCTGAACTCGGGTATCTAAAGCCCAAGCCTCGGGAGGACAAAATGGTCCTGGTGGCTTTCATTTCCTCTTGGAACCTTCCTCCAAATCTCCTCTGCAGATACACCTCTAGGTGATCCCCTCTGGGTCTTTACTGTGCAATATGTTTGTGTTGCCCTGGTCGCGATGAGTTCAGCTCTGATTCTTGGCTCCTGAATCAGTTCCAGGAAATTTCTTTTCTTGGTTTTAATTCATGTGCACGGATCTTCAAGCCATTCATGTATCACAGGTATCTAAGGACCCGAACACCTATAACCTTTACTCTTGGCGGACTTAATTCTTACTGCCCTGGTTAAGTAGTCTAAGTCAAAAGCCCTCTTGGAGGGTTTGTTAAAAAAACCACAGATTTCTGGACCCCACTCCCAGAGTTTTGGATTCAGTAGATCTTAATAAAGAGTCTGCATTTCTAGTAAGTTCCCAGAAGATGCTGAGGCTGCTGGTCAGAGATCACTCTGTGCTATCTGCTTGTCTACAGCCTCGCTGCTCAAAATGCAGCTCCTGGACCAGCTGCGTAGAGAAACCTGGGAGTTTTTTAGATATGCAGAATCTGGGATCCCATCCTGGATGTACAGAATCAGAATCTAAATCTTAGCAAGTTTTCCAAGTGCTTTGTACAGGTCAGTATGTCCTCCACTTGGTGCTTATTAAATTGAGGCACTTATACCCCATAGTATGCCAGGGACACACAAATGGCAATTTAAAACACTTTTTTTTTTTTTTTTTTTTTTTGCGGTACGCGGGACTCTCACTGTTGTGGCCTCTCCCGTTGCGGAGCACAGGCTCCGGACGCGCAGGCTCAGCGGCCATGGCTCACGGGCCCAGCCGCTCCGTGGCATGTGGGATCTTCCCGGACCGGGGCACGAACCCGTGTCCCCTGCATCGGCAGGCGGACTCCCAACCACTGAGCCACCAGGGAAGCCCAAAACATTATTTTTATATTAAAACAAACAGAGGGGGTAGAAAGCACAATTCACAGAGATTTTTCTTATTTTTAAAGTGAAAACAAGAAATTATAAATACATTTCTGGTTTACAGAAGGTATCAGACACTACCCCGAAGGATCTTGGGCATGTACAATATGTACCATCCTCCCTTATGAATAATTACATTAGAAGGTTTGAGAAGCTGTAGTGTTTCTGAAAGCATATGAGCCTAATTCTATTCATCATGGTGTGGCTCTTTTTTTTTTTTAATGATGTGGTTTTAATGGTGGCTGTGTCTTCCTTGAGGGACAGCACAGGAAATTTTCTCGTCATAACTAGCAGAAGACTTCTCTTTTAGTTGGAAGTTTGGTAATCTTGTTGGAATACTCCCTGGTCTCTATTTCTGGCCTGAGTTTCCAGTTACAGCATCTTCTGTGTAGAGAGAAAAAAAAGGTTTTAGTAGAAACTATAATACACATTTGTAGATATTAGGTTCTAGTTCTGTTCATTGTTTTTGAGGTTTTGTTTTCTACCTGTAAACTGAACAAGATCCTGAATTCTTCTAGATTCCTCCAATATTTGGCTGTAACTCTCCGAACTAATGTTTCCAATTCTTCTCTCACTCTTTGACTTAGGATCATTGAGAACTAAAGCAGCCTTTTTCTCAAAGCCACAGAAGCTAAAGGTGGACGATTTGATATAAACTTTGGAGAGAGCACCACAACAGCTCACGTGTGGACAATCTTCATGCCTGTTGCTGTATGATCACTCAGAAAGACCTCCTGAGACCTTCAATCTACAAACCAGGAAAATCTGTCAGACTGCCACTGCCACCCTCGCTCCATCTAAAGATACTTCTAGTCCAGAGAAATCTTCTGGACTGGCTGCCTTCAAAGCTCAGAAACTGGGGTTATAGTCTGCTCAGATCATTAACCATTGTTTTTCTTTTGTTTCCATAGAAATGTCACTTGTTAAATACCTGATGGAGCTGCTCACACCGTATAGGACTAACATTGGAGGTCCACATACAACACCACCTCCTAAAATGAGACACAACTGTTTAGCTAAACCAACTTATTTTCAAGACTAAGAGACCAGTTCAATAGAGCAATCTATGTACTCAGTTTCAAAGGCAGAGCTGAAGGGGAGCAAAATAAGCCACCCCAAAAGTACAGGTGCAGCAAGGGCACTCTGACCCTCCTTTGTCCCCCCTGAAAGCAGGAAACAAATCTCCTATGCAAAGGTACACTCCCTATACCAGGAGGATAAAAGGCATCTTTATCACCAGAAATAGGGAACTTAGTGCCAAGAAGGCTGCATAAGCAAACCTTGTTACTTCTTCACTAATTTACTACCACAAGATCAAACCCTTCTGTTTTGTCAATTCCTCACAAATTTATTGTTTCCTTGTCCAAAAGGTATTAAAGTTGCCTGCTTTGGTCGCATCGGGGAGTCATATTTAATAGGTGCCCTTACATACAAATTAAATTTGTTTTTCCCCTGTTAATCTGTCTTATGTCAATTTAATTATTAGACTAGCCAAAGAACCCAGAAGAAGGGGAACGTTTTCCTCCCCAACATCTGTAAGTTCTGATGAGATGTTTCCCTCTCCTCCCCTTCTCCACTCCGCTCCCACCAGAGAATTGATTTTCTTCCAAATCCTATTTCACTCAGAGTTACAATGTTAAGCATTTTTAGGCATGCAGTAATGCTAACAGACAACGCTATGAGAAAGGCTGTCCTCTGTTCTCACAATAACTCTGACATGTCTCATTAGAAAAGTTGGTTGATTCTGCTTTGTTGAACATCTAAAGAGATATTGTAACTAGAAAAGAGGCTTTAGAGATGAAGCTAGAAGACAGAGGCTTATCAATTCCTTAGAAGACAATAAAGGATGCAGAAAGAAAATTGTGGAGTTATATATCTGGAGAAAGAGGTAAATGCCTGGGAAATGTGAGAAGGTGTATTTGAACTTTGATGGTGAAATCATACCCAGTAAAATCCCTTGCCAACAACCACCGTTGTTTTTGAACTTCTGGCTCTACAAGATAGGGGGGAGAAAAAAGACTCCAATTGCTATTTTGGCATTCTGGCACACCGATTAGATAACAGCCCCGTTATTACTTCTCTTATAGATTAAGAATGCTGTTTAGGACTGTATAAGAACTTCTTTCTGAATGTAGCTCATGTTAGTGATGAAGTAGGGTCATAATAAAGTAATCACAATGGACTCTGGCTGAAAACACTATACTTGTTCATTTTCTTTGGTCTCGATACAAAATGACTCAAGTGATAAAGCTCTCCTCGGTCACCAAGGAATAGTAGCTGTAGATAAGCAGCTGCGAATTTGAGATGGAAATGTTTTATGAAGAACAAAATTCCTTAGAATGCTCCAGATGATGGCCGTCTTAGGGCTCACTTAGTTACCCAGGCTCCAAGGAAGGCACTTACACGCCGATCTAAGTCACACTGCACAGAAAGGGCTAGAACACCAGAATTTCCTTCCTTGTTATCATACCTGCCCTCACCCTGCCTAAAAACTTCCAGCCCTTTTATCCTGATGTATATGAATTAAATTGGAATTTTATGGTAGCTTACATAGTACTTTATATTTTAAAAATTGTTGGAGAAACAGATGGTGGTAATTTATCAGGAATAGAGTGGAAATATATACTGATAGAATTTTCTTCTCTACTGTAGACCTTGCCCTAAAAAGGATGATGGTTTTCCAAGTTCTAGATTTTTCTCCATGAGAGCAGCACTCTCTAGACTTTGGAACTCAAGACATGCTCGTCCAATGTGATGCCTGTTTGCAGCAAATAGCAGGTTTGATACAGTTTTTCCCTTTGCATCTTGCAAAGCAATTTTGAAACTGCTTTACTGGTGCCCCTCCTCAAAGTAGGGTGTGATTCCACAGAAACAATCTTGCCCAGGCCAATAATAGATGCATAAAATCTGATATCCTTGGGATTTTCACATGACTGTCAGAAGACAAAATAGAAGATGATGTAAGTTTTAGTAGTTATGAATTTTTAGTCTAATTTCAATGTCCTCATTAATACATCAACTGTGTAACTTCATTATATTCTGCACTTATTATTTAGTAACAAAGAAGCAGAGAAAAGTTCTTAGAGGGAAAACTGTTCCTTTTGAGTAATGAGCTACCGCTCAAAGGAAGCAACTGTGTTTCTTCTCTGCTCATACATGCTCTTGAGGGAAACGAGACCGCTGCAGGAGGTGAAGCTGGGTTACCCTGGGCTCAGGAGGCACCTGGGGTCCTGGAGGCTCAAGGGGGTGCGGGGAAAACCCTCCTTTCGTGGAGGGTGGGGCGGTTATAAAGTGATATCAGAGGGCTTTGGGTACCACTTATTTATTAAAATAGGGGCATCAGGGTCCCCATGTTTCTTGTGGAAAGCCGAGAGGTCACACCCAGGAGGTCCTCCCAAGGAAATTAGAGCAATATAAAAACTGGCTGCCCTCACGCCCTCTGCCTGGGTGGTTTGTGCCGTCTCTCCTCTCAGGAAGTCTTGGATCAAAACTGCTGAGCACAAACAAAAGGGAGGCCCAGTTTCCTGGCGGCTTTCAGGTCTTTGTCTTTCTTTACTTGAGTAAAAAGATGGGGACTTTCTACTGAGTAGTATGCTTAGGTGAAGGACCCTGGCAGACTCCTTTCCAAATGCCAGGAAAGAATCCATAAGTCTTATGAATAGTCACATTTATATAACATTTAAAAAAGGTAACCAAATAGTATTATATTAAATCCAACCAGGCTGAGTGTATCCTAGAGACACTGACAACAATAATATTTGAGTGAGAACATAGATAAAAATTTTTAAAAAAAAGTGTTATGTGAAACCCAGACCACACTCAGTCCTTCTGATCCAATTCAAAACATTGCAGCCTGGCTCTGTTGGTTTGGCTTTTCCATGCTTTCTGGAGAGTATTTCCACCAGGATGCTGGAGTTCTGGGAAGCCTGTGGCCAAGTCCGATGTGCAATAGGGAGCTGCCTAATGTGGTTCCCTGAAGAAGCAGTGACTATTCTCTCCGCGCTGCTGCTACTCCGACATGCCTCACACCACTCAGCATCCTCCGGATAGATCTTAGTTAAAAGCCATTTCCCAGTCACTGAAGTGCAGCTATCACTTATGAGACTGTTATGAGACGGTGCATGACCATTGTGTATTTGACAGAGACTTTAGATTTCGTATGTGAATACTTTTTCATTAAAAATGAGTCATAACAATGTGAAAAAGATATTGAAAAATACCATAATCATGTCGTCCCAGCTACCATTGTTTTTCTTATTGTGCATGTTTCACATAGTGGCAATCATAGTATCATTTTTAACTCTGACTTTTAAAAAAATTTTATTGGTGTAGAGCTGATTTACAATGTGTTAGTTTCAGGTGTATAGCAAAGTGAACCAGTTATACATATGCATATATCCACTCTTTTTTTAGATTCTTTTCCCATATAAGCCATTACAGAGTATTGAGTAGAATTCCCTGTGCTATACAGTAGGTCCTTATTTTTTTCAAAAAAATCTTCCAACAAACAAAAGCCCAGGACCAGATGGCATCACAGGCAAATTCTACCAAACATCTAGAGAAGAGCTAACACCTATCCTTCTCAAACTCTTCTAAAATATAGCAGAGGGAGGAACACTCCCAAACTCATTCTATGAGGCCACCATCACCCTGATACCAAAACCAGACAAAAATGTCACAAAGAAAGAAAACTACAGGCCAATATCATTGATGAACATAGATGCAAAAATCCTCAACAGAATACTAGCAAACAGAATCTAACAGCACATTAAAAGGATCATACACCATGATCAAGTGGGGTTTATCCCAGGAATACAAGGATTCTTCAATATATGCAAAACAATCAATGTGATACACCATATTAACAAACTGAAGAATAAAAACCATATGATAATCTCAATAGATGCAGCAAAAGCTTTAGACAAAATTCAACATCCATTTATGACAAAAACCCTCCAGAAAATAGGCATAGAGGGAACTTACCTCAACATAATACAGGCCATATATGACAAACCCACAGCCAACATCATTCTCAATGGTGAAAAACTGAAACCATTTCCACTAAGATCAGGAACAAGACATGGTCACCCAGTATCACCACTATTATTCAACATTTTTTTGGAAGTTTTAGTCACAGCAATCAGAGAAGAAAAAGAAATAAAATGAATCCAAATTGGAAAAGAAGAAGTAAACTGTCACTGTTTGCAGATGACATGATACTATACATAGAGAATCCTAACTAAACATGCTACCAGAAAACTACTAGAGCTAATCAATGAATTTGGTAAAGTAGCAGGATACAAAATTAATGCATAGAAATCTCTTGCATTCCTATACACTAATGATGAAAAATCTGAAAGTGGAATTAAGGAAGCCCTCCCATTTACCATTGCAACAAGAAGAATAAAATACCTAGGAATAAACCTACCTAAGGAGACAAAAGACCTGTATGCAGAAAACTATAAGACATCGATGAAAGAAATTAAAGATGATACAAACAGATGGAGAGATATACCATGTTCTTGGATTGGAAGGATCAACATTGTGAAAATGACTATACTACCCAAAGCAACCTTCAGATTCAGTGCAATCCTTATCAAACTACCAATGGCATTTTTCACAGAACTAGAATAAAAAATTTCACAATTTGTATGGAAACACAAAAGACCCCAAATAGCCAAAGCAATCTTGAGAAAGAAACACAGAGCTGGAGGAATCAGGCTCCCTGACTTCAGACTATACTACAAAGCTATGGTAATCAAGACAGTATAATACTGGCAAAAAACCAGAAATATAGATCAATGGAACAGGATGGAAAGCCCAGAGACAAACCCACGCACATGTGGTCACCTTATTTTTGATAAAGGAGGCAAGAATATACAATGGAGAAAAGACAGCCTCTTCAATGAGTGGTGCTGGGAAAACTGGACAGCTACATGTAAAAGAATGAAGTTAGAACACTCCCTAACACGATACACAAAAATAAACTCAAAATGGATTAAAGACCTAAATGTAAGGCAGAAACTATAAAACTCTTAGAGGAAAACGTAGGCAGAGCACTCTATGACATAAATCACAGCAAGATCCTTTTTGACCCACCTCCTAGAGAAATGGAAATAAAAACAAAAATAAACAAATGGGACCTAATGAAACTTAAAAGCTTTTGCACAGCAAAGGAAACCATAAGCAAGACGAAAAGACAACCTTCAGAATGGGAGAAAATATTTGTAAATGAAGGAACAGACAAAGGATTAATCTCCAAAATTTACAAGCAGCTCGTGAAGCTCAATATCAAAAAAACAAACAACCTAATCCAAAAATGGGCAGAAGACCTAAATAGACATTCCTCCAAGGAAGATATACAGATTGCCAACAAACACATGAAAGGATGCTCAATATCACTAATCATCAGAGAAATGCAAATCAAAACCACAATGAAGTATCACCTTACACCAGTCAGCATGGCCATCATTAAAATATCTACAAACAATAAATGCTGGAGAAGGTGTGGAGAAAAGGGAACCCTCCTGCACTGTTGGTGGGAATGTAAATTGATACAGTCACTATGGAGAACAGTATGGAGGTTCCTTCAAAAACTAAAAATAGAACTACCATATGACCCAGCAATCCCACTATTGGGCATACACCCTGAGAAAAACATAATTCAAAAAGAGACATATACAACAATGTTCATTGCAGCTCTATTTACAATCGCCAGGACAAGGAAGCAACCTAAGTGTCCATTGACAAGTGAATGGATAAAGAAGACGTGGCATATATATGCAATGGAATATTACTCAGCCATAAAAAGAAGCGAATTTGAGTTATTTGTAGTGAGGCAGAGGGACCTAGAGTCTGTCATACAGAGTGAAGTAAGTCAGAAAGAGAAAAAGAAATACCATATGCTAACACATATATATGGAATCTAAAAAAAAAAAGTGGTCATGAAGAACCTAGGGGCAGTATGGGAATAAAGGTGCAGACCTACTAGAGAATGGACTTCAGGACACGGGGAGGGGGAAGGGTAAGCTGGGACAAAGTGAAAGAGAGGCATGGACATATATACACTACCAAACGTAAAATAGATAGCTAGTGGGAAGCAGCCGCATAGCACAGGGAGATCAGCCCGGTGCTTTGTGACCACCTGGAGGGGTGGGATAGGGAGGGTGGGAGGGAGGGAGACACAAGAGGGAAGAGATATGGGGATATATGTATATGTATAGCTGATTCACTTTGTTATAAAGCAGAAACTAACACACCATTGTAAAGCAATTATACTCCAATAAAGACGTAAATAAATAAATAAAGACCTCTTTATTCTGATGGTCAGTCTAGACAGCCAGTGTTTCTTTCCCCTGGACCAAAAATAATCTGTCATCTCTCCCGAGTTCAATCGCATCCTGAATGTACAGCACAATTCTCAGCATGTAGCAGGTGGTTAATAATTATTTGTTAAATAAATAAATGAAAAAATGAACTCGTATGATCAGAAAATTACTCTCACTACAACTGGGACATATCAAGATATAGATCTTATCTTTATTACGACCTGGGAGCCCTCCTGCTAGGTGGTAGAGAGATGAACTTTAGTTCAAGTTTCAATCTTGGACAGAAACAAGAATTGACAGTCTCTTTTGAGCATTAACTCAGTCTTTTTGGTAGAATTGCTCAGGCTTTCAGATTCTTCTCCTGTCTCCTGGCTCATCTCTGAGATGCTGTTTGGGGCACAGGGAGAGGCCAGCATGACTTGTGTCACTGGAGGAACAAAGCCCCCGGCCTAGTGGTGATTCTGCTCTGGCTGGTGGTGAGGATCCATGTTTGAGCCCGAGTTCAGGGTCACTGTGGACGATGAACTTGCAGCCTATTTGGAGCCCTGGAAATTTGGCTTTTTCCCAGACAGTGATGGTGCACAGATGCCACTGAGTGCCTGACACATCTTCCATCTGTTTCCTGGCCCAACCTGCATGTCTCCCAGGCCCCTCGGCAGCCACCAGATCTCAACTCAGTAGTCAGCAGGGAGCCTTGTAGCACCACCCAGGCACCTCTCCTAACCAGGATGCTTCCTCTTCCTACCTGGGCCCAGGTTACCTCATGTTGAAAAATTATACAGAAAAGCAAAGGAGAAAATTAAAAATAGCACCCTGCTACATGAAAGAGTGACTGTTGGGAGGTCTTCACAAAGAAGTAGATCACATGACCCTGGATGTGAGAAAACTTACAAATTATTTTGGGAGGGAACTTGGAGGAGTGTCCTAAATTTTTTAAGTTGACGGCCATTTTCATTCTTTTTTCTGCTTCTTTTTAAAATTTTTTAAAATTTAAATATAGTTGATTTACAATATTGTGTTATTTTCAGGTGTATAGCAAAGTGATTCAGTTATACATAGGTATACATATATATATATATATATATATATAAATTCTTTTTTAGATTCTTTTCCATTATAGGTTAGTACAAGATATTGAGTATAGTTCCCTGTGCTCTACAGTAGGTCCTTGTTGGTTAGCTATTTTATATATAGTAGTGCATCTATCTTCATCCCAAACTCTTAATTTCACTGGGTCAGTGAATTGTTAATCCAGTGCCCCACGTAACCTATAAAACTGAGATCCAGACATTCTTGTCTTGTTCTTGGTCATTCACCGGTCCTCTCTATGGAAGGATGAGTGGAGGGGTGGAAAGATGGAGGCCAAGCGTCTGGTGCGGATGAAGTCTGTCCGCTGGGAAGGCGCGGGGATGATCAGGTGCCGATGCTGTCCTCACACGGGGCTGGACAAGGACGCCAGAGAGAGAGGAGTGTCTGTGCTTCCACAAGAGCTGGTCCCAAGCTGTTTTGCTTCTTTATTACTGATTTTCTCTCCTTACTTCAGTCCAGCCTCCCACCCAAAGAAGCAAGAAAGCTTGAAGAAAGCTACCCAATCCTTTTTTTTTTTTTTGCTTCACATCGACCCTGCTACAGCTGGGAACAAACCCATCTCCATCACCTCAATGGGGTGGTCTGCAGCAGCCTGGGCTCCCTGAAAAATAAGGATGGTATTTATCAATACTTTCATAAGATATTTGACTTCAAAATGCCATCATATATATGTTTATTTGTATTGCTGTTCTCTTTAGCAAAACAAACAAACGAAAAACAAAGAGGACAACGAAAAATCCTTCTGTAATGATCTTTGTTGAACTCAGGCTGCCATTAAACGTGGTTGGCATCTGCTGAGCTTGCACCAGCGGGGCAGAGGGGGACCACGGGAGTGAACCGGGCGTTGGGAGAAGGGGCTGCCCAGGATCTGCCATCCTCCGCGGTGAGTCCTCCCCAGCGAGTCGGGAGTGGCCAGTTTCCCTGGCAGCTGGTAAAGGCACGCACATTCTCTGTTTGACTCTCAGAGAGGCACGTGCCCTTTGGACCATAGAAATGGCCTCTGGCTTGACAGTGAAATCAGGGTTCAGGAAAATGCTTCTGAATAAACTTCCACCGAGTGAAATGTAGCAATAAACCCAGATGGTTGCCACAGAGGGCAAGCGTAAACCCCGGGCGGCCAGGCGCAGGCTAACTGGCCCGCTCACTGCAGGAAGGGGTGCTGCGCCCCGGGCAGCGCTAGGAAAATGGAGGGCTTGCCCTGGAGTCCGAGAGGGTGGGGCCTGGTCCAGGGGCTGACACTTCACTTCGTTTGCGCAGTGCCTCTCCTTATTACATAATTTCCCCATGGGCCTGCACAGTAGGCAAAATATGTGCTCAAGAGGCTTTCCTTCGCCTTCATATCGTTTTCTGCACACGATTGGCGAAGTCTTCTCTTCACACCCCGAGTCTATGATTGGCCTTGATTACTCGACAACAGGATGGGTCAGGGATGGGTACCCGGCTTCCTACCTCCTCGTCTCCTTCCTTTCCCATCCGGGGATAATCTCCATGATTCTCACATTCTAAATTCACTAAGGGCTGATTCACCACACTTGCCACTTATTCAACCAATTTAGCAGCAAGGCACTCTTGGGGCCTAATTTCTGATTTGAATCGTCTTCAACTACATCTTAGAACAAATGAAGACTCATCTGATGGGAATGCGGTGTTAGTTGTGTGGCCAGTTAAATCTCGGGTGAAGGATGGACGTGGCGGTGGCACAGAGGGATGCTGGAGGATGGTGACCCTTCTTCACCTGCTTCCCTCTGGAGTGAGTGGCCGCCAGCCCTTGGAGGTAAACATTGAACTGGGGAGCGGTGCCGCGACACGCAGTGGAAACACAGCTGCAGGAGGCCATGCAGCTGCTCCTGCTTTGCAGTTAACGGAGGAAGCTGGTGTCAGGGAGCTGAGTGTCCTTTACAGACTCAGTGGGTCTCATTGCCCCACTGCTGTTCTCACACCAGAAACCACGTGGTCTGAATTCTTCTGGGGCTTGTGTGATAGGCACCAGGCTGCCCATTTTAGGAGCCATGACCTGGGGTCCATGTCAGGATTTCACAAACTTACCAACAGAGTTTGTCTTCAGCTCCTTGTCACCCATCTTAGACCCTCTGTCCTTTCTCAGGTTCTCTACCTTGAGTACTTATTCCTATGTCATCCATCAACTACCCGAACTATTTATGAATGTTTCCTAAAAGCATCTTAGCCAACAAGAGAATCATTACTTTTTTTCCTGGCAAGCTCTGTTCCTCCAATATTTACTTGTCTCAACTCAAAGTGGCCTGCTGGGCATTGACCTATCTGACTGACCGTGACCAGGCAGTAGGTTTCTCTGCCTCGATTCTTTCCTGAATCTGCTTCGTACGCTGAAATCTACCTCCCCTGTATCCCATCCCTTCAACCCACCTGTTCCCAGTCAACTGACTGTCTGGTTCAATGCAATGAAGTAAGATATTTAGAGACAATAAACAACCGCATGGGTCTGTGTTAACTGGTGACATGACACCTTAATCCAAAGAAGGGACTCCAATGCCAGGAATTTCGGACTCTCAGGAAGACAGTGGGTGCATGGGGCTGAATACATCAGGTCAGTCTTTTCAGAGCCCCTCAGCTCCCACTTGCCAGCTCAGTGCCACCTACTCTGATCAGGCTTAGCATAGCTTATTCACCCATCACATGCACACTTGTCCCAAATCTATATGTAGGGCAATTGTTCAGAGTGGTCACATTTTCCAACCAGAAATTAAGATACATGATCTAAAAAAAGGGACTTCTTGGTTGTGAATTTATTGATAGAACAAAGAGAAATCTACAAAAACACACTATTCAGGTGAAGAACAAAAAGAATTCTTATTAAAAAGCAAAAAATCATAGGAAATTGGAAGTTTTTCAGGATATCAAAGGTACATGGTTGTATGGTTGCCACACCAGGTCACAATGCTGCAGAGCTATAGCAGAATGAGAGCCTTGGGTCTGGAGACCTTTGTTTTTATCACAGCAGTGCCAGTAATGTGCTGTGACATAGAGCAAGTCCTTCAATACCTATAGACATCCTCCCTCCTCCTTTAAAGAGGAGAAGAAGTGTAGAGTAAGCGTGGAGTAAGAGGGCACAGCGTGGTCTGTGGCATCAGACAGACCTCTGTGTTGATTCTGGCTCTGCCGTGTTTCAAGCAGTGTGACCCTAAGCATGTAATTTACCCCATCTCTGAGCTGTGGTTTCCTCATCTGTAAAACAGAGATAATGATAGTACTCAGCTCACCGGGGCACACATGTTATGTGTCCAGTGAATGGTAGCTATAATTATGAAGTTAACACAATATTGTGATTAGATTCACTGAATACAAAGTTCCTTTCTAGTAAATCTGTCAGGAGAGAAAGTAGAGGAAATAAAGGGAGACGTTTATCGGTTATGACCATACTCTTGTTTTTCCCTCCATTTTTCTCTGGTGATCTAGAAGCAGCTTAATACAACGTCCGGATCTGGATGACTCAGCCAGTCCCCTTCCCACCCCCAGCCAAGAACATTTCCAGGGAAGAGGTAGACTGTACATTTTAAGTATAACCCCCAGTTTCGTTTCCCCAGTGAGCTCTGTCAGGATCCAGCATCTCCTTCTCTAATAATGACCTTCCCCAGTGAAAATTAAAGACTCATCCGTCTAGAGATGGGCAAATGTAAAACTGTGCTTGTAAAACAACACCAGCTCAATCATCATCCTTCAACTTTGTGGCAAATAGGAAGCTTTTAACCTCAGAACAGTTAAGAATTTGGGTTTTAAGAAGCCATAACCCAGAGGTAATAATACATGAATCTTTTGCAGAGAAACTTCCTGCCATGCTCTTTTGCTGTAGGTTTCTTCCCAGCCACCTAAACCTCATGAAAATAAAAATAATGATCAACCGCCCAAAGTAGTACTTGTCTAAAATAACTGAAATGCGATAGAAAATGAGTGCTAGGAACGCACGGCAGCAGACACCGGCTATCAAGCCAGGAGATGACTCATTCATATTTGGCCCAGGTTGACAGGGGGTCATTCCCAGAGCCTCTGCACTGTGTCGTGAGAGCCTGGTGCCCACTTACATTCTTCAACCGCCACATCAACTTGAGTAGACCAATTGTCCATGTGAGCTAGGAGCTTTAGCCGGCAAAGATGGTGAGCTGATGCTGTGCTTACAGGCCCAAGGAAATCAGGGTAATGAGCCTTAGAAAAAGTTAGCTCATTTTTTTATGATCATTTCAACCTTTTTCCTCAAACAAGGATTTTATTAAAAAATTCACATGTACCCTCCCAACCCGCTTTTAAAATAGTCTTTCGAGCTTGTTGAAGGATGATGCTCTTATAGTCTACAAATAGGATGAAGCAGGGATAACTTTGAGGGTGAGGGATTTATTTGAAACACTTTGACTCTGGCAAATACGGTAATCCAAATGGGCACCTATGAGTCACGCGTGACGGGCGATCCAGGAATGTGTTGAGTTTGCTTTCCCCTCCTCTCTAGGCGGCTTTGATACATTTGTTAAACTTCCTGACTCATTCTAAAGTTATTTTTCACCAGGTGCTAAGTGTCTGAAATAGAAAGATAAGAGATCACCGTCCTTGCCTTCAAGAAACTGACAGTCTCCTGGGGAAGGAAGCACACTCCTGCAGTAGGGTGACCCCCAAGGAGCCATGGGGGCCCCAGGGAGAGCAACCAGCTTGGAGAAGGACACAGGCTCCTCGAAGAAGTGATATCCGCCAGCAGAGAGAATAGTGATCCAGAGTGGACGGCCTAGTATTGATGTAGGAGTAGAAATCCAGACTGGAAATTTAATCTAAAACTCGAGGGATTGTTTGCAAAATCCATTTACTTTCAGAAATCTAATCTCTGAAGTTCAGTTCTTCAGAGGACTAAACTTCCATCCTAGTTCTTAGGACTTCTGAGATGATGTTTGTGGCGTCTGAGTGACGGTGCCAAGCCTCCCAGGAAGAAGAGACTGCATCCCTGCTGGGTTTCTGGACTGACGCTGGAAGTGGGTTTCAACACTGTGTCGTTGACCTTGGACACACCTGACAAGCAGACTCTCACTGTGGGAGGCAGTGGGTGGGACAGGGGGGCAGGAGTGAGATCATATGGGAGCGGGGGGATGAAGCTGGACTGTTCACAGCCTCTCTAGCGGAGTCATGATCCAGAAAGGCCTTCCCCCGGGGGCTGTGGCCATGAGCCGGGGAGCCCTAGTCCCAGCTCTTCCCTCACCAGCCCCAACCCTGCTCTTCGGTTCACCCAGCTGCTTGAGAAGCTGAAATACTGAGGCTGAGACCTACTCAGGCTGCTGACAGGGGACTCCAGCCCTCCTCCAGAAAGAATCAGGCACATAGACACGATTTGTCATCACTGCTAAGTTACACCACCAATGAGCACAGTGCCCGGCTTTCTGTAGCGTGAGGCTCTCAACCCACAGTTATGTGTAGAATCTCATATTACCCACCTCACTGGGTCGTTGTGAGGATTAAGTGAAACCGCTTTCTCTATAAACTGTACGGCACCATATAAACACGGATTATTCCTGTTATTTTATTATCATCAGTCTGCACAGAAAATCCCGAGAGGCCGGGAGGCAGGTATTATTAACTCACATTTTTGTGTGGAAGGAACTCAGAGAATTGGGAAGAAAATGCCGTACATGGACTTAGGAAAGCTGTGGACGGTTATTGTTCTGGAAGAAAGGAAATAAAACAGTAGATTTTACAAACTCTTTTCTCATCCAACAGTTTCAAGTTTAAATAATATGGTTTGATTTCATTTTACTTTTTCTACGTCTCGAAGGGCTCCTCTGGGAGAATAGTCAGAAAGAGGTGTTTTCCCCTTCATTCTTCACTTTATGAACAGTAAGTTTGGTATGGTTACGCCTGAGAACAAAGAAGAACTACATCAAACTGCTGGGTTTTTATTTTTCCAGCGAAGATCAACTTCAAAAAAAAAAAAACGTGGGAGGTGTGTTCGGGTGGGGCAGGCGGGCAGATGTGGCAATTTCCGAGAGCAAAATGTTGACTCGCGTTTCCCTGGAGGGCAGGGCAGTGCCTGAGCACTGGAGCATCTTTGTTCTTGCCTGAGCTCAAGGGGCTCTGTTCTAACTCCGTCCATCCCCTCTGTGAAGTGTCTTTGTCATTCGCAGCGTTAAGTGATGCAGCGGCTGCAGGCTGATGGAGTGGGGCTGGCATGTTTGGGCGGCCAGAAGTGCTACTCGGGCTAGAATTCCCTGCTGGAGGGGCCCTTATCTTGATGAAAGGAGCCAGTGGCCAGACACCGTGAAGGGGCTTTGCCCTTCGCACCAGCTACAGGGCATGGCTTGCCGGAGTTGCTGGGCTTGCTTAGGTGGGGTTCAGGGGAGAGGGTTGAAGAGTGGATGGAGCTCCCTCAGGCTCATCTGCGCCAAGAGAGGGGAGACCACGCTAGAAGCAACCCACATTTCCAAAGGGAGGCACTTCCAGAAGCTTCAGGCAAGACCTCTGCTGAGGAAGGAGGACGTGATTTTTGTGAGGATGACTTAGGTCTGGGACTGTCCCAGTTCCTGCCTCTGTCCTGGTGTGATTATGAATAATGTTCCCTCTCACTCTCCCAAGTGTCACTCTCGTCTTAGGTGTGTGCCTAAGATGTGACCCAGGTGGCCCAAGGGCCCAACGTGGGCTGACACTTACCCAGCACTTAATCACGTGCCAGGCATGATTCTAAATGCTCTGATCATACTTTAAGCTTTCCCTCAGCCCTACCATCCCGGTATCATTCTCCCTAGGACACCACTCAGGACACAGGCTTAGAGTGTTGTATCCCTGGTCTAGAGCCACCCAGCGGGAAGCGGCAATGTTAGAAACCCAGCCCAGCTCCACCCGAAACGGTCGGCTGGGACTGGGGCCCATAATGGCTCTTCAAGGGTTCTTTAGTGCAAGACAGAATCGGGGGTCCACTGTCATTCTCACCTTGTTGGCTGACTTTCCCAGAAACAAGTTTCCCAGGGTTTTCACGCACGTGATGAACCATAAGGTCTGTCTTCCCATCTAGTTTGGAAGTGACCAGAAATGACTTGCCTTCAAGTAGGAGGCTGGGCTGGATAACAAAATGCAAACCCCTTTAACTCTGAGTGGGAAAGGTGTCAAGTGACGCCTGTATTTGTACACTCGTATTTCCCACCATGCCACGGAACTGTGCCTTTGTAGAGTAGCTACCCAGTGTGTGTGATGGTGAGTGAGTTTTTGACAAGACCAGAGAATTTTAAAGTAACACTAATAACTCCTTGGGGTGCCCATTTCTTGCAGATTCGAAGCAAGTGTGATGTAAGTAGACCTTTAATCACGTCAGAGAACTGGACTGGGAGAAGACATCAAGCCTTGATGTTGGGAATATTTTGCATTAGGTGCTAGTCATTGAATCTGACCTCAGTGAGGACGTTTGTTGCTGTCAGGGATTGACACGGGTGCTTTCACTCGCATCAGAAAAGCCCTCACTTAGAGGATTTCGTGTTAGGACCCCTTCGTCCTCTGTGAGGTGCTGGCTCTTTCAACCTGGGTTTATAAACTTGAGTCTGCACT
This sequence comes from Orcinus orca, assembly GCF_937001465.1. Taxonomy (NCBI): domain Eukaryota; kingdom Metazoa; phylum Chordata; class Mammalia; order Artiodactyla; family Delphinidae; genus Orcinus; species Orcinus orca. The sequence continues at coordinate 17,165,260 of NC_064560.1, read as the reverse complement.
GGCCCCAAAGGGGTCCCTGCCACTTGCCCCAAAGGGATCCCTGCCACTTGGAGCTGTACGTTCCCCTCCTGGAATTTAGATGTGAGAGCACTCAGAGAGGAGAGTGACTGAAATGGAAAACCCAGAGGGGCCTGGCTGTAACACACCTCTTTAGCCATTTGAAACCATTCTGAAAGTCTTCACAGCCCAAGGGCAGGGAAATGGTTCTTCATTTCTGAGGTCTCCACAGGGGAGCCTGACCTTCCACAGAGCTTCCAACAGACTCAGGACTGAGGTCATGAGTGGTCTCTCAGAGAAAACTACTGTGGCCTCCAAAATGGTGGCAAGAAGCCATTCGGTCTTGAGGGGCTGGGATTCTCATCTGGGTGGGACTGGGGCAGAAGAGCCCAGAATGGGAATTCAGTGAAAACAAAAAGCCATACTTCTTTGGATTTTTTGTGACTACTATTTAAGGAAAGAGGAATATTCATCTACCACAATATATAATAGTCTCTTTATACCAAGAAATTGTGTAAGGATACATTTATGGACATAATTGAAACACCACTTTAATGGTGGAAATGGTTAATGATTCTGTCTAAAAAGGAAGACAGCTTCCTTTTCCTGGTATCAAGATGGTGGATTAAATTACCTGTTGATGCTAAAAATCTCTCCCGACTCTTTTAAAGTCTATGTCAAGGGCCTGATCCTTCAACTCTTTATTTCGAACCCCCCAAAGGTAAGCACTTTTCTTTAATACTTTATTTCACCCGCCATCAGCAATGTAGATGGTATTTAAAATCTCCTAAGATGTCCATATGAATTTTTCTTTATCTCTCAGGTTGAATTTTTTTGTTTCTTTTCCCCTTTGAGTCTCTGAAATCAGGACATGCACTGGTGGGCCCCCCCAGGCATCTCCTGTATTTCTGACTCAAGCGAGATCTTTTGGGGCAAGTCGATTCCATAAAACAAGGAAAGAAAAGAAAGCATATGGATTCCCTCTCCTCTGGCTTATCAAGAAGGTCCTGGCACTGCGATTCTTTATCCAATCTCTGCTTCTTTATGTCAAGATTACAAAATTTAAAGGACTATCTTAAACAACACAAAAACCTCTACCTACATTAGCAATTATCATTAACTCCCTTTTACAATCATTCCATTTTTCCCTCCTGCTGTTCTAGGAAAATCTGAATTAGAAAGCCTTGTGCTGCTCAAGGGCAATTAAGAGCAATGAGATGACAAAAGATCTTAGAACAGCTGACAAAGTGGCCCTGGGAGGGAACTGGGCCCTGGCTCAAAGTCCCGGTGCGGAGCCTGTGCCCCGCGCAGCGTGAGCTTTTATGCATGAAGAATGAAAAGATTTTCATCACCCAGGATAATGCAATTACAAAGTACACCACCAGAACCCACCCCATGCCAACTTGTTCCAAATTGGGCCTCAGACCCAGGGGCCCGAATTGAAATTTGAAGCTTAAACATTTCCATCTGCAGGGAGGGAGGGGAAGGGCTTGGTCTGCTTCCTAGTGCAGACAGGTGCCTGTGAGAACGGGAGGGACATACGTTCATCGCCCGTGGTAAGCAATGATTACAGGACCTAGGACGGGTGGACAGAGGGAGACCCAACTAATGTCAGAGAAGAAGCTAATTAAAGCGGGATCACAGGCCTCTTTTTCTCCTTTCCACGCGGTGTTTCTGCCGTTCGCCGGACGCACCCAATTTAACGCGCATGGAGAGAGGAAAGCAGCCGTCTCTAATCGCCCGAAAATGACATCGTGTTTGCTGTCCTTCGTGCCGCTTTGCCTAGGTGGAAATTGTTTTCCTGATTAGTGTGCTCGCACAGACTCTGCGATGTCCACCTTGCGGCTGGGATTTTTTTTTCTAATCTTATGGAGATGAGCACAGTTCAGCGTCCTGATTACTGACACACCAGAGTCATCGGTCTAGGCAATTGCTCTGCCCCTGGATTGCCAGGAGCACGGAGGAGAGGGAAAGGCCCCCTCCCTACCCGGGGCGCGTGAGATGAACCCGCGTAGGGTTAAGGAGGGTCGCTTTCTGTCACGTGGCTGTAAAGGCCCCAGCAGCAATCATGAAGCTGTACGCTGCTGCACGATGCTCACTCCGCAATATTTACACTTCTTGCTCTGACTCCTGATGTGTTTCCTGTCCCCAGGGTTACTGCTAACGGCACATATATCCCATGAGCGAGTCAGGCTCTCGGAGCTGAGCTTAAATCAGCAAGGCATCCTGCGGCTGTTGGCGGTGACGGACTCGTATCGGCTTGTTCTGGTGAAGGCTTCAATGCAGAGGGTCGAGTTCACAGCACTCTTCTGTCCAATCCGGAAATTTCCCTGTGAAGTATGTGGTGGGAAAAAAGCGAAGGAACGTGAGAGAGCTGGGGGACATATACCCTCACGCACAACGAAGAAGGCAGACCAAGAGGTTTTGGCTACTTTAAGAACGACAGTTATACCTGACCGAGGGCTACCTCTGTAGCAGGGACTGCGCGGTCTTCGCACGCATGCTCTTTTTTAACGTTCACGCTAAGCCTTCTAGGCAAGTCCTTTTATGGTGCCCATTTTACAGATGAGAAAGCTGAGGCTTAAAGAGGTTAAAGACACACAGAAGTGGCAGAATTCAAACTGGTCAGTCTGTCCTCGGACTTGACCCAAACTCCTGACCAAGCTAAGTGCCCAATGGGCACAGAGAAAATCAAAGATTCTCAAGGATAGACCCATTTCCAGTTAACAAAACTAGATGAAAAATGGCAACTTCTACAATCTATTATAAACTAGTTGTCTAGCCGAACTGAATAATGGGCACCTCCTAACCCATCACCGTTTATACCTTCACCTCCCTTTGGGACGATCTTCTATGCAGCAGCCGCTATGGGGCCTCTGGGCTGACAGTGGTCCACATTTGGAGTATCTTGGGAAAGACACAGAGTTATAGCCTCCCGAAGCCTGGGGCACAGGGAGGTAATTGTTTCCAGGACGCACAACTCAAAGGGTGCTTAGGAAGGTGGAGAGGGCAGGGAGGGGATGCGATAGAAGGGTGGAGAAAAGTGTTATTTTAAAAGGTGCAGTTTCTTTGGGAAGAGTCTGTGTATCTGTGTGGATGAACGGTAGTCAGGTGTAGAAGCAGGGCCAGTCTAAAAGCTCAAACCTCACTCTCCTTGGAATGAGCAGTCCTCTTGTCTGTGCTCTAGTGGCAATTAATGATACATGTAACGTCTCCTTTACTACTGTCTTGGATTACTGTCTGCAACCTTTATTGTTTACTTCCTCATGTATTATTGACCCGTCTTCCTACCTCAATGATAAGCTTTTGGAGAGGGGAAAATGAAGTTTTAAAATTACTTTTAACCCCTGTCACACCTAACAGAAACCTAGTCCGTATCGATCAGCTGATAAAAGAAGATGCTTGTGCTCATTTTTTCCTCCTGGCTTGAAGTAACAAAAGGAATTTAATCCAAGACATATGGGAGGGGCTCAGAGGAATATAGTAGTAACAGCTTTTGCGCTACAACTCCAGATGCTTCATTCATGCAAGCCTCCCTCCATTCATCTGTTGATCCATTTATTCAATGTTCCTAAAATTATGCCAGTGAGAGGGGTACAAAGAGGAATAAGCACTCGGTCATGTCCTTCAGGACCTCACAGCACCATAGGCAGGAAGAGAGGGCTATGGCTGCTAACATTTGGGTAAATGGGAAAACCTGAGGGTCTCAGGTTGCTGGTAAGTAGTCCTCACATGCGTATCTATTAACTCAGTTATTCACCCAATAATTATTTATTGAGTGTTTACTGGAAACTGGGATATGTGTGTGAATAAGATAGGTAAAGACCTTATACTCATGAAGCTTGTAGTCTAGTGAGGGAGACAGACATCTACAAAATAATGCCAATGATTATTTAATTATAAGCGCAATGAAAAAGAAGCACAAGAGTTTGTGGAAGTATACAGCGGGTGAGTGGGGAGGGCTCTAACCTAGATTTGGCCAAAAGTGGTGGCAGGAAAAGTATTTCTCATGGCTGTTTCGATGAAGCTGCAACTTAAAGGCTCAGGAGGGGTTCACTGAAGGAGAAGATAGGAAACGGTGGATAATCACAGTTGCGTGGCTTGGAGGTGGAAACGAGCCTGGCACAAAAGAGGAAATGAAATAACACTAGTCAGTAGAGCAAGGGGTGATGCCAGATGAGGCTAATGAGTGAAGCAGGGACAGATCATGCAGGAGGTTTGAGTTGTTTTTGTTTCAGTTTCACCATATAGCATCTACTCCTTCTTTCTGTTTGGGGGGCATCTCCCACTGTGCATGACATCAATCATATCCATAGCTATAGTCTCCTGTTATGGAGGAGGAAGCCGAGAGATCATCCTTCTCCCATCTCCTAGCATCCAAGGTATAGTCATGGGACCCATGTTTGTCCGCTTACTCACCCTGGATCCGGAGCAGGAAATGCAGCCACAGGAAGAGTGCAGCATTTATTCGTGGCAGTGGCACCCTGTGGCATCCAGCAGTGGCAGCAGTGCTATCTGGTGCTCTGTCCTTCCATCTGGCCTCCAGAGCCCCCCTCCCTCCATTCTTCTCATTTCCCAAGCCATCCAGGGATTCTTTGAGCCTGCTACCATCTTCCAAAAACCTCCCTCTGTCCAAGTTCACCAGAACTCATTTCAGTTGCTTACAACCCAGAACCTTGACTAGTGAACAGTGATTAAGAGGTTGGTTTTGAACTTAAGGACAACAGAAGCTTTGAAGGGTCCCATTGAAGGTGTAAGCTGAATATGAACATCACTGAAAATCCTTTAGTTTTCAAACTACTTCCACGTCACTCATTTGATTTTTATAGAAATTTTATAGAAATTTTTATAGAGAGGTAAGTACTATCATCTCTCCATTTTGCACCAAAAAGAGAATGCCATGGAAGAATCCGATGTGAAACAGCTGGTTAATTAATGGCAGAACAAGTGTCAGAGACCAGGTCTTCTGATTTCTTGTACATTGCATCTTCTGTTTCACGGCTTCTGTGCCAGAAGCAGTAGAGAATTGTTTAAGCTTTGGACTTAAACTCAGCAATAGAAATTCTTGTAAACTCCGTGCTCATACCCACCTCTATTTATATTAGAAAGGAGATCCACATGAGAAAGAAGGTAGCATCCCTCAGAACAGAGTCTGTCTGGAAACACTTCTAAAGCACAACGGGGCAGTTAGGAATTTACAGGTTCACAATTCTGTATAGCTACAGAGACATGCATGCTCACTAGAGAGAAGTTTGAAGCTTGGAATCACTAGATGCCAAACAACAACAGAAAGTGTATTAGTAAAAGTACGGAACAAGGTATTAGGTAGCATGCTGGGAAGCAGCAAAGATTGAGAGTCCAATCATAAGCTTTGACATGAGACACAAAGACAATACCTATCTTGCAGGACTATTGTAAGGATTAAACAAAGTAGCCCATGGAATGTTCTTAGCACAAACCCCAATACAGAGAAAATACTCCATTAGATCTTCATTCCCTTCCTTTGTTTCCAGAGACATTAGAAAGCAAGTGGGGATTTGTCTCCTAGAGCCCTGGATCGATATGATGGGTCAGAGAGGATCTTCAGCACAGAGAGCCATGGTCAAATCCAAATCTGTCAGGCAGGGTCTATGGAGAGAGGCTGGAGGGAAAGCGAGCAGTCTCTCCCCTCCTTCTCCAGGCCAACCACGTTGCTGGGATTTTCCTTCTTATAAGTTCTCTGGAATTTAGATGACCTATTCAACCTTCAAGGATGTTAGAAGAAATTGGCGTGTTGCTTGAAATAAAACACACAAACATTAATCCAATTCTTTTACATGTTTTTCTAAAAACCAATTGATAAGAAAAGTATTTTTTTTCTTTTTTGGGGAAAGAAACAAAAGAATCTTTTGATTAAAAAAAGAGTATTTTCTTTTCTATGAAAACCAAATATTTTTCTAAAAGCAAATTTTATTTTCCCAAATATTTGAGAAGAGCAAGCTGTAAAATTCTGAAGGAGTTTAGTCAGCTGTGCAGATTGACTTTTGAAGTGTAAAATAAACCTTTACTTAACAGATGTCAGGACTGTGACTTTGAGAGATAATGACAGTTTTTATAGTCGGTTGGTGACAGAATTTCTAAGGAAAATGAATAAAGTTGTGGTGCCAAGTCTGGAAAAAAAATGACAACATGATTATTAACAATTGACTGAATTGAGGAAAGCAAAAATAAGTGTTCTAATTTGTTTGATTAGACAGCGTAAATTGTTCCATAAATACCAGTAAAATACATTTAACAAAAGGACAGGCTGTACCTTCAGGTAAGAATGGGAATAACTCAAAGGCCCTACCTCCCTCCAAAATCACCATGAATGAAGTTGATGGAAAATCATTTCAAAGGCCTTAGACAAGGGATCAAACAGGCACTGAAGACTTTTTAATGACTATATTCAGATTCTACCCCTAGAGCAGCAAATAGGAAGTCTGCAATGCTGACAAACACATTTCAACTGGATGATGTAGGGTCAGCAGCCACTGCAATATTTAGTAGAGTTGAAATTTTAGGCAAAATCAAATACCCCTGGGCCCCATTCTGGTATCCTGCCATCTTCCCCTCAGTCCAACTTGCATGCCACTGGGCAACTTCTGGATGTAACTTAAGTCCTATTGCTCTGCAAAACCCTCTTGGACTCCTCTGTTCTCCAGGCAGCTCTCTCTTCCTGAATAAAGAGGCCCCTGGTATAATCTACACTATATATGTATCTATAATGCAGGATCGTGCGTTGTCCTGCAAGCGTCTGGTCAAGCCAGAATCTCCACTCTAGGTACCTGTCACTGCGCTTGGTGGTGTTTCCTAGGAGATGATACACAGGGACACCAGCTCCGCATAGGGATCCTGTTCTTTTCTGGAAAAGTGAGTTTGGGGAATAAAATAGATAACTCCAGAAGATTTTACCTGAAGGCTCAAGCAAGAATCTGGTCTGAATGCCCACCTCCTCCCTTCACATTTAGTGATTTTTGAAATGGTTGGGTTAAATCAACCATCTTGATATCGGATTTCTATTTGTTCCATTTGTTCTTTATTTGTCTTCTTTTTCTAACTTCTCTAGGTTTAATTAAGCAATTATAATTCAATTTCATCTCCTCTGTTGAATTATCTAACTTCTTTAAGATAATTGCTAGTGGTTATCTTAGAATTTACAATACAATTTTCACATAATTTGTGTCCAATTTCAAATAAGTTTTACTTCCTTGTGTTGGGTAAGCACCTTATAATGGTGTATTTCCAATTCCTCACTCCAATCTCTTGCAGCGTTGTCATAAATTTTATTTTTACATATTCTGTAAACATTCAGGAATTGTTACTACTCTTTAAAGTTATTTTTAGAGCAATTAAGAAGAAAAAAATTTACCTCCATTTATTGCATCTCTAGTGCTCTTCATTTCTTTGTGTAGATTCAAGTTTCTGACCTCTATCACACTCCTTTTGCCTGGAGAAGCTCCTTTACCATATAACGTCTCTTATGAAGAAGTTCTGCCACCAACGAATGCATCCATTCCCTCAGTTTTTGTTTGTTTGAAAATGTCTTTTTTTTAAGTTATCTTTTTTGTCCATTCATCTGTAATTGTTTTCATATCTTAACTATTGTGAATAATGGTGCAATGAATATAGGAATGCAGATATCTCTTTGAGACAGTGATTTCATTTCCTTTGGGTATATACCCAGATAGGGTTGCTGGGTCATATGGTAGTTCTATTTTTAATTTTTTGAGGAATGTCCATACTGTTTTCCATAGTGGCTGCACCAATTTACATGGTACATGACCATCGTGTATTTGATGGAGACCTTAGATTTCATTTGTGAATACTTTCTCATTAAAAAGGAGTCATAGCAATGTAAAAAAGAGATTGAAAAATATCATAATCATGTCATCCCAGCACAATTGCTACCATTTTTACTTACTGTGTGTGTTTTACATAGTGACAATTTACATGTCCACCAACTGTGTACCAGGGTTCCCTTTTCTCCACATCTTCTCCAGCGCTTACTTATCTCTTGTCTGTTTGATAATAGCCATTCTAACAGGTGTGATATGATGTATCATCATGGTTTTGTTTGCATTTTCCTGATGATTAGTGATGTTGAGAACCTTTTCAAGTACCTGTTGACCATTTATATATCTTCTCTGGAAAAATGTCTATTCAGGTCCTCTGCCCATATTGAGTAGACTATTATTATTATTGCTATTGGGTTGTATGAGTTGTTTATATACTTTGGATATTAACCCTTTATCTTATGTGTGGTTTGCAAATATCTTCTCTCATTCTGTAGGTAGCCTTTTCATTCTGTTGATTGTTTTCTTTGCTGTGCAGAAGCTTTTTAGTTTGATGTAGTCCCACTTGTTTATTTTTGCTTTTGTTGCTTGTGCTCTTGGTGTCATAGAAAAACCCTGCCTTGAGAACCTTCTTACTGTGGGGTGGTAATAAGGCTGCTTTTATTGTCATTTTCATTCAAAGTAATTAGTTTAAATACTGGCATCCATCAGCTTTCCTTCCTTCCTTCTTCTTTCTTTTCTCCTTCCCTCTCTTCTATTCCTTCTTCAACAAATATTTATAAACAACTTGCTAGGGACCAGCCCTCGAGGAAGCACAGATGCTTACTAGGTGCTTGGAAGCCCCAGATACCAAATATCAATATCTTTGGGGGTATCCCTAGCTTTTAAAATTCTCAGCTTTATCTTAACCACCATGGCAGGATTAAAATTTCCCCGGAATTCTACCATCTTTTAGGAGCAAAAATAATGACAGAAGTATAATTGGAAGTCTTCTGGTCTCTGGCCTAACTGATCACAAGAAAGTATTTTGGTGTCTTACCTACAAATCTCAGTGAACAATCAGGTAAATTGTTCATATCAATGAAGAATACTCTTGGAAGGTCTACCCAAGAGGAATGATAAGTTCAGAACTTTTCTGTTTGGTCAGGGATATCTTGTTTCGATATGCTCTGCAGTTCTATTTTACTTTCTTACAGCAGAGATTTCCAGATTTTATGTGTTTGGAAACACCTCAGGATGAATCTAATTGACTAAGAAATGATGCAAAATTCTTAAGACAATATTACTTGAAGGGTTGGGGGAACACATGCGATTGTGCTCTTTTTCGTTTTTCTGCTTCTGTATTTTTTGGTACTGATTATTAGCTCAAAGTAAGGTATTAGGCCAGAGGTAAAGGTGTGTAAACATCTTAGTACTTTCTCATGTAAGAGAGTATATTCTTCATTTGAATAATGCTTTTTACCATACGAATTATACTTGAATATAGTCTCCCTGTAAAAAAGAATACACACTCCATAATCAGAGTAAAAAATTTCTCTTGATTTCCTCTCTCAATTCCAGTGGAATTCCTTTATTATATATATTTCATTTGAGTCCAGTTTAAACTTTTTAAATGTGTTGAAAACACCTCTAAGAGTGTGAGAGACTTCTAAAAATTAAATAACAACACAGCTTATATCTCCCAAGAACCTGGAGATCCCTGTCCTGTATTCTCAGAGCTTGGTTCCTGTTGAATACTCCTTATAAGGTGTCATCATGACATTCAGAAAAATAACATATAAAAGTCATATAAGCTACAGTGAAACTTTCCTTGTTCATAAAACATTTGAGCTACCTGGATCTTCTGATTACAAATTCAGTGTTTTTACTTTAAAGATGAGTACCTCTTCACTCCTATACTTTTTTCAAGATCTCTAAAATTCTTTTTGCTTTAAAGTTCTATGATTATTGACTGATGGAATATAAAACTTAGGTGCTTTTTTTTAAAGACACAGACTTTATTATTTTCTGTCCATTTTTTGGATGTTTTCATTAGCGCAGTAAGCCTTACCAATTTTGAGACAATTTATAGTGCACACACTAAGACGGGGATGAATAATTTCTTTACCTCTTTACCCCACTGTGTGAACAAGAGATTGTGCTGAGTGGGTGCATGGGGCACACAGAGTAGTATTTCCAGCTGTTTCCCCTCATATGATGCATGAAAAGGAAAACAGACTCGCATTGGCATTTGGGAATTAATTCATGGCTATGTAGGAATGCAAGGTAGAGGCAACCCCTACCCCTGCAGTTAATAAATTTGTGTGCAGATGAGAGAGAAGAAGGCCAGGCTCTAAGGCCAAACCCACAAAAGCTGTTTCTGATTGTTACCAGGCTAATTTCTTCACAGTTTCACGATCATGAAGCATTTTCTAACAGCCATCTATCTTATTACTCTCTTCTAAGGGAACTCCCTATGTAAAGGGGGCACGGATTGCCTTGCAGGTACAAGGGCAGTGTCTTTCGTGATTTGGTCTCCACTTGCTGCAGTACTAGGGCCTCTGAGACCATTTAAGCCACAGCATATATTAAGTATAATTGTGATAACTTTTTAAAAGTTCTATTCAACTTAAGATTCTATACCATGATCCTTTCAGTGGATTTAGAACCCAGGTGATGAGCAGAAATATTGGGTTTGTCACTGATGAAACGTTCCTCTAAAATGAGATATACAATTGGAGGTCAGGCTTGTGTGGTTGATTACTGATTTTGCTCTCTTAATTGACAATATTTTCAATAACTAATGACCTAATATGCATTATTTTGTGTAAGTAAGCAGAGAATCAAAATTAAGGAAATAGAGAAATTGACTTTTTCAGTTCTGTATTTCATGAAAAATATAAAACTCCTGTTAGTGAACCATGTGACTCTTCTAGACCCTGGTTCTCCATACACAAACCCATTCCAAATGTTCCAATTCAATCAGACCAGTTATTAGATGTCATGAAAATAATGAAAGGAAAAAGAAGAGCTGGTTTAAATCATAAATAATGAAAGGAAAAATATCAGCTGACTTAAAATTCTTTTTCTTAACTAGTTTGTGTAATTAGAAACAGACATGGTCTCTCTCTCTACCAACTTTTTTGAAAGTCAGAATGTTTTGCATCTTCTTGAGCTTCCCATTTTTTTTTTTAATTTTGAGGAGTAAAAATCTATATAATTTCAACTTTTTATTGGTCAAATAAAGACCAGAGAAGCCATTTAGTTTAAACTAAACATACCCATTGATTAAAATATAAAGTTAAGGATTAACTCTGATTTGAAAATTGTGGGTTAACTGCCCCTTTGTCAGGACGTTTTTAAAAACCATCTTATTGTGGAAATATACCATAAGATCCTGGGAAAGAATGTATTTGTATGTCAAATAGATGGTTATTCGTACAACTTCCTAAGATTTATTTTTCTACTTGGAGAAATATGAAATCTAGAATATAAGATGTGGGCTTATGTGGGAGAAAGGAGAACTAAAACAAAAGAAAAAAGAGATAAAAACAAAAGCAGGAATAAGAAAAAGTATTCAATACTATACATATAAAAAAGACATCAGGTTGATTACAGAAAAAACTACTCAGTTTTTTACACCAGAATTATATTACACTCATGCCATTTTTATGATTAACAGCAACAACATAAAAGGCTTCTGGGATGCTAATTTTGTCAAGTGGGAGGTTAAATTCTACTCAAAAATAAACACAAAATGATAGTATTTTCAAGAAGGTCCATGCAATCTAGTCCCAGTGCTCTAGCCTTAGAGAGAAACGGTAAATTAGCAATGTTGGCCATCGCTTCTAGCCTTGCAAACGGTTAAAAATGTTTCTGAAGGAAAACCACCTAGCAAAACCAATAGGGTCCCCAGTCCGCGGCACTGTCTACCCCTGTTACCACGGACCTTGCATTTCCCCAGCTCTTTCACCTCCGCAAATGAGCACCCCGTTCTCCAGCCTCCAGTACATCTGTTATAGAAGCTTCAGATCAGAGCATGGAAGCAGGGACTAGTGCCACCCACTCCGAGGCACTGGCTGCCCTCCCAACTGTCGGCAATCGAGCAACATGTTTTGTCCTCTCCCAATCTCTCGGTTCAGGCATTTCCGGAAGGTAGCTGACAGGTATAGAGGATGATTTTCCTGCCCAAATCCCCCCCGCAGTGCATGAAGCTATTTGCCATTCTTTAGAAATAAACAGAGAACATAAAGAAAAATATAAAATAGGAAAAATGTGTCGTAGCACTAGAAACCTGAAAATGAACCAGTGACCACCTCGTCTGTTCAGACAGATAGAACATCAGACATTCGTTGATTCATTCAACAGATATTTACTGACTCGACTGTGCAGAGCTGATGTTTAGATAGATAAGTATCAATAGAAATAATGAATATTAAGACACAGTTGAATAAGCAGCAGTAAATGATGAGGTTTTTTACATTATGGTACTTAAGGGCCTAAATCATGTCTTGATTTTGCAAATTTTATAGTCTCCTGTTGCTCGGTGGTGAGAGTTTCAGCATGAGAATGAAATAATGTTATACATCACTACCTCATGACATAGGGGTGAAAGGAGAACTGGAGACAGGAAAGAAAGTTTTCCGGATGAAGCACTGCACTGGGTGGACTGAGATAAGGAGAGATCATTGGTCGAAGGGAAGACAAAGCTTGGAGATAGTAGAGCTGTCCCTACCTGTATTCGGGGTCAGTAAAATAGCCTCTCTCAGGGAGAGATCAAGGTCCTAGGAAGTCCCTGGGGAAGCATTGGAGACTTCCCACCTCCTACATGGGTAGTGACCATTCATAGTTCAGGACCTACATGGCTATTGGCACCCAGTTTGATGATCCGCATTGGAGTTGAGTTTGGGCTAACTTGCATATGGAGCAACAGAAATGGAAGAGAACTTACGCCTTCCCGATATGCAATCTGTTTATTTTATGTATGACACTCAGCGCAATGGAATGACTTGCCCATGGTCACACAGCAGATGGTAAACAGCTAATAGTTAGAATGTAGATTTCCCGATTCCAGCCTTTTTCCAAAGGGCTCCTTCACAGGGGTCTTCTGAAAAAGTGACCCAATACCCTCTGCCAATTTGGGATGAAGATTGGAAAAACAAAAGCATTTAGGTGTGTCGTCTAAGAAATAAATGTCTTGGAGTTCCAATTACATGTAGGCCATCTTTTTCCTTATTCCTTAGCTCAGGTCACATCCAGAACTGTGCTGGAGCTGTTTGTTCCCACTCGCTAGAGCCGATTGTTGCATTTTCAGCAGTTGTGCAAGTCAGACGACCTCATATCGGTAGCTTGATATCCACCCACCCTGAGGGGAGGGTCTTCACCATGCTCTACACCATGAAATCCATGCTGAGAAGCCAGTTGTCAAGCATTTGCCAGCACATCATGGATTACATCAGTTGCTGAATTTATAATTGGATGAAATATGCACTACATCATTTTCGAACCTTCACTCTATGGACCAACTCTCTCCAGCAACATCATAATAGTCTGAACATAATTACCACACTTAATGAATATTAAATAATATGAGCTGTGGTATTCTTTTCTCCCTATGACTCACTTCGAACATCCTGTGACCTGCTCACTTGTGTAATAAAAAACTGCAAGTTCAAGTCAGCATTATCTGGAGGGCTTGTCTTTGAAAGCTCACGTGCCTGCTCAGTATCTACATGCTGTAAACTTTACTAGAATTAGGCCGTTTACGGTCATAAATGTTCATCTCAAAGCCAGTTCCTTGCCTTCCCACAAATCTGAGCCTACAGACCATTCCAGGATTGAAAGAATTTCCTTAAGGGAAGCAAAGACCACAAAATGCTTCCCTCACGCACCTGCCCCAGTACAGGGAAATAAACCACTCAAGAGAGGCTCATGCCCTGTTTACACAGAAGGTCTAGTCTTACCCATTTTCTTAAAATTGCTGTGTGATGTAATTTTTGGTTCATGATTATATATGCTAAGTGATTGTGCATCACTATATCTGCTAAATCAGATGATCTGGTCATTTTCTTTTTCATAGAAGGAACAATTTGAATTCACCATGAAATAGTAGCTCGAAGGCAAATAGTAGGTAGTAGTGGGTGGCTTTTTAAGTCTAAATGTTTTTTCCTATTTGATTTACGTAATTGAGCTAATGGGTTCTATGATCGGCTCAATAGTCCGGTAGCTAAAGTCATCATTAGCTATTTTCTTGGCTAACCCAATAATGACCCTTAAATTGTCTCCAGTATTTCCAATTACCTTTGAAAAACATGTGGAATGTCAGAAGCCCTAATAGGAAACATATATGATATGATGTTTGTAGGAAATCTACTAGGAAAACTAGTAGTTTTCACAAAGTCCTTTTAAGTGTCAAGAGGAAATGGGGAAACAAATTACAAAACAAAAACAGAGAAGGATCTGAAGAGAGGATTTTGTCTTGAGAAATACTGGAATCAACGGGTACTGGAATGATTTAGAAATCCTTTAACCCAATCATTTCATTTTATGGTTGAGAAAACCAAGGCTGGAGGTGATAATTACCTTATAAAGATAACAAAGCTAACGAGTCCCAGGCAAAATTAAAGCCCATTTTTTTCCGTTGAAAAGTGTATTCCTTGTACTAGTCTATTAAAAATATGCTTTACTTAAGAGGCACTTAAACTTCAAATTCCAAGTGGCTTAAGCCTCTCTTTCTTTTCTCTCTCTCGCTCTCTTTCTTCCTCTCTCACTCTTCGCTTTCACATAAACATAAATTGCAATTCATTTGCAGTATAATTTTCAAAGCACTGAACTAGCTGCTGAGGATGGAGTGGAGCAATAGAACACAAGCGTGCCTGAAGCTCAGCTCCTAGCTTCAGTTGCAGCCTGCTGAGGATGGCGTGTTGTATTACAGATGGTATAATGTAGTAAACAAGGAGAAACCAGAGTTGGAATAAAACTGCTGAGTGTGGATTGAGGATAAATGTCACTTTGGGTTCTAAGGTGGATCATTAGTGTTGTGATACAGGTTGGAATCTCACAGGTGGGCAATTCCTCATTGGAATAATCGGTTTGGGCTCCCATCTTTGGGTTTTATAATATTTTTCTTAATGTCGTAAGATTCGAGGAAATGGTTTTGGTCAAGCAAATTCACAAGAGAATGACTGACTGCATCTAACCTTATCTTGTTAAATCACAATGTGGAAAATCATTGCCACAGGGTCTGGAATAGCTGTCAGCTGGCCATCACACTCTCTACCCTGCAGCAAAATCTATGAGCTGCTCGAAGCAGTGCATGTGCATTATTTATCTTGGTTATGCCCAGCACCGAGTGTGATATTTGTCACAGTGATGGTGCTCGAGAGATGTATAGTGAATGAATGAATAAACGAGTGAACTACCGGAAGGCTGCTTGCTGAGCATGAATCTGGCAAAGGGAGTTGGATGATTCCAAGAAAGGGCGTCAGCTCACAATTGTAAGGGTACATAGAGGCTATGAAGGATCTTCACTACACCCTCTGCATCCAGTCACCTCGGAGGCAATGACGAGATCAAACCTCTGACTTCAGAAGTGTGAGCATCCGTACTCTGTACGATTATGTATGATACTCATTAAGATTACACCGTCTTGTTGGAAACTTGGCAGCTTGTCCTCCTTGACAACTTCCCACCCTCATCACCTACCTCCATTTGAAACATCTCCAGTCTCTAAACCTGAGGAAGCCCTCTCTTCTGCAGGAGTCCATACCCCAAGCCAGCAGAATACCCACGATAGCAGAGCAAGATAGATTCCTCCTTCACAAGCTGTTAAGTTGATTGTTTCCAGCAGGAGACTGAATAGTGGTGGCAATGATTGAATTCCAAAATGACTGAATTCTTGCTGATGGATGTGTTTTGCCAAACTGCCTAAAGCAATATGACAATAAAAATGAATTGCACCTATATCATAATGTCAATCCTTAGTCGGTGGTTCTTTTAAATGTTCTCTTTCCATTTAGAAGCTAAATTTATTCTTAAGTAAATTATAGTTGATATTTAAATTTAATTTTAAAATATGTACAATAAAATTGACATTTTTGTGTATAGTTCTATGAATTTGAGCGCATGTAAGAATCATGTAAGCCCTAGTACAGAGGTTCCTTAAAAAACTAAAAATAGAGTTACCATATGATCCAGCAATTGCACTCTTGGGCATATATCTGGAAAAGATGAAAACTCTAATCGAGAAGATACATGCACCCCAATGTTCATAGCAGCACTATTTACAATAGCCAGGTCATGGAAGCAACCTAAGTGTCCATCAATGATGAAGGGATAAAGAAGATACAATGAAATATTACTCAGCCCTAAAAAAGAATGAAATAATGCCATTTGCAGCAACATGGATGAGACTAGAGATTATCATACTAAGTGAAGTCAGACAGAGAAAGACAAATATCATTTGATATCACGTATATGTGGAATCTAAAAAAATGATACAAATGAATTTTTTGCAAAACATAAATAGACTCACAGACATAAGAAACAATCTTATGGCTACCAAAGGGGAAAGTGGTGGAGGGATAAATTACGAGTTTGGGATTAACAGATACACACTACTACATACAAAATAGATAAACAACAAGGACCTACTATATAGTACAGGGAATACTCAATAGTTTGTAATTACCTCTAAGGAAAAAGAATCTGAAAAAGAATATATATATTTATTTGAATCACTTTGCTGTACGCTGGAAACTAAACACCATTGTAAATCAACTATACTTCAATTAAAAAAAAAAGAATCATATAAGCCCCACGACAACCAGGAAACAGGGTAGTTCCCCAACTCCCTCATACTGTCATTTGTAGTCACACCCTACACTGCTCCAACCTCTGTCAACCACTGATGTAGTCTCTGTAACTAGTTTGTCTTTGTAAGAATATTATACCAAGGAAGTAATACTGTATGTAATCTTTAAGACTGGCTTCTTTCTCTCAGGGTAATGCCTTTAATACTCATCAAAGTGGTTGTATGTATTAATACTTCATTCCTTCTATGTTGAGTAATATTCCATTGTATGGATGTACTGTAGTTTATCCACTAGCATGTTGAAGGAAATTTGAGTTGTTCCTGACATATGGCAGTTATGAACAGAAATGCTGTAAAATCTGTGTACAGGTCTTGTATGAACATGATTTCATTTCTCTTGGGTAAAATGCTTAGAGGGATTGCTGGATTATATGGCAAATATACATTTATTTTATAAAAATTGCCAAAGTGTTTTCCAGAGCAGCTGGACCATCTTCCCACCAGCAGTGTATGAGAGTTCCAGTAGCTCAGTATCCTTGTCAGCACTTGGTATTATTTTAGACATTCTAATCAGTATAGAATTCTAGTTTATTGTGCTTTTAATTTGCATTTCCCTAATGATTATTGATGTAGAGCACGTTTTTATGTGCTTATTTGCCTTCCTTATATCTTCTTTGGTGACGTGCCTAAGTATTTTTCTCATTCTTAATATTGGGTGGTTTGTTTTCTTATAGTTGAATTCTGTGCACAGAGTAAATATATTTAATTTTGACAAAGTCCAATTATCAAATTTTTATTGGATGGACCCAGCTTTGTGGTCTTGTGCAAAATCTCTTTGCCTAGCTTCAGATCTTAAAGGTTTTCTCCTATGTTTTCTTCCAAATATTTTCTGGTTTTACATTTTACTCTTAGATCTATCATCCATTTTCAACTAATATTTTATACAATCTAAGAGTTAGGTCAAAGTTCAATTTATTTTTTGCAGATGAATACTCAATTGTTCTAAAGACATTTATTGAAAAGACTGTCTTTTTCCCATTGAATTGCCTTTGCACCTTTGTCAAAAATCAATAGGCCATATGTGCGTGTCTATTCTGGACTCTCAATTCCGCTCAATCAATGTGTCTATCCTTTCATCAATACCACACTGTCTTGATTACTGTGGCTTTATAGAATAAGTCTTTTTCTTTTTTTAATTTTATTTTATTTACTTTTTTATACAGTAGGTTCTTATTAGTCATCAATTTTATACACATCAGTGTATACATGTCAATCCCAATCGCCCAATTCATCACACCACCATCCCCAACCCCCCGCAGCTTTCCCCCCTTGGTGTCCATACGTTTCTTCTCTATATCTGTGTCTCAACTTCTGCCCTGCAAACCAGTTCATCTGTACCAATTTTCTAGGTTCCACATACATGAGTTAATATACGATATTTGTTTTTCTCTTTCTAACTTACTTCACTCTGTATGACAGTCTCTAGATCCATCCACATCTCAACAAATGAACCAATTTCTTTCCTTTTTATGGCTGAGTAATATTCCATTGTATATATGTACCACAACTTCTTTATCCATTCGTCTGTCGATGGACATTTAGGTTGCTTCCATGACCTGGCTACTGTAAATAGTGCTGCAATGAACATTGGGGTACATGTGTCTCTTTGAATTATGGTTTTCTCTGGGTATGTGCCTAGTAGTGGGATTGCTGGATCATATGGTAATTCTATTTTTAGTTTTTTAAGGAACCTCCATACTGTTCTCCATAGTGGCTGTATCAATTTACATTCCCACCAACAGTGCAAGAGGGTTCCCTTTTCTCCACACCCTCCGCAGCATTTGTTGTTTGTAGATTTTCTGATGATGCCCATTTTAACTGGTGTGAGGTGATACCTCATTGTAGTTTTGATTTGCATTTCTCTAATAATTAGTGACGTTGAGCAGCTTTTCACGTGCTTCTTGGCCATCTGTTTGTCTTCTTTGGAGAAATGTCTATTTAGGTCTTTTGCTGATTTTTGGATTGGGTTTTTTGTTTCTTTAATATTGAGCTGCATGAGCTGTTTATATATTTTGGAGATTAATCCTTTGTCCAATGATTCGTTTGCAAATATTTTCTCCCATTCTGAGGGTTGTCTTTTCGTCTTGTTTATGGTTTCCTTTGCTGTGCAAAAGCTTTTAAGTTTATTTTTGTTTTTATTTCCATTACTCTAGGAGGTGGATCAAAAATGATCTTGCTGTGATTTATGTCAAAGAGTGTTCTTCCTATGCTTTCCTCTAAGAGTTTTATAGTGTCTGGTCTTACATTTAGGTCTCTAATCCATTTTGAGTTTATTTTTGTGTTTGGTGTTAGGGAGTGCTCTAATTTCATTCTTTTACATGTAGCTGTCCAGTTTTTCCAGCACCACTTATTGAAGAGACTGTCTTTTCTCCATTGTATATCCTTGCCACCTTTGTCATAGATTAGTTGACCACAGGTGCGTGGGTTTACCTCTGGGCTTTCTATCTTGTTCCATTGATCTACATTTCTGTTTTTGTGCCAGTACCATATTGTCTTGATTACTGTAGCTTTGTAGTATAGTCTGAAGTCAGGGAGCCTGATTCCTCCAGCTCCGTTTTTTTCCCTCAAGACTGCTTTGGCTATTTGGGGTCTTTTGTGTTTCCATAAATATTGTGAAATTTTTTGTTCTATTTCTGTAAAAAATGCCATTGGTAATTTGATAGGGATTACATTGAATCTGTAGATTGCTTAGGGTAGTATAGTCATTTTCACAAAATTGATTCTTCCAATCCAAGAACATGGTATATCTCTCCATCTGTTGGTATCTTCTTTAATTTCTTTCATCAGTGTCTTATAGTTTTCTGCATACAGGTCTTTTGTCTCCCTAGGTAGGTTTATTCCTAGGTATTTTATTCTTTTTGTTGCAATAGTAAATGGGAGTGTTTCCTTAATTTCTCTTTCAGATTTTTCATCATTAGTGTGTAGGAATGCAAGAGACTTCTGTGCATTAATTTTATATCCTGCAACTTTACCAAATTCATTGATTAGCTCTAGTAATTTTGTGGTGGCATTTTTAGGATTCTCTATGTATAGTATCATGTCATCTGCAAACAGTGACAGTTTTACTTCTTTTTTTCCAATTTGGATTCCTTTTATTTCTTTTTCTTCTCTGATGCCGTGGCTAGGACTTCCAAAACTATGTTGAATAATAGTGGTGAGAGTGGACATCCTTGTCTTGTTCCTGATCTTAGAGGAAATGCTTTCAGTTTTTCACCATTGAGAATGATGTTTGCTGTGGGTTTGTCGTTTATGGCCTTTATTATGTGGAGGTAGGTTCCCTCTATGCACACTTTCTGGAGAGTTCTTATCATAAATGGGTGTGGAATTTTGTCAAAAGCTTTTTCTGCTATATTGAGATGATCATATGGTTTTTATTCTTCAGTTTGTTAATATGGTGTATCACATTGATTAATTTGCATATATTGAAGAATCCTTGTATTCCTGGGATAAATCCCACTTGATCATGGTGTATGATCCTTTTAATGTGTTGTTGGATTCTGTTTGCTAGTATTTTACACAATCAGTCTTAAATCAGGTAGTATGATTCTTTCAACTTTGGTTTTTAAAAAAACTAAATAGTGTTTTGACTATTCTTGTTCCTTTTAATTTTTGTATCAATTTTAGGATCAGCTTGTCCATGTTTATAAAATATCCTGCTGAGATCTTGATAGGAATTGCACTAAATCTGTATATCAATTTATCTTTACTATGTTGACCCTTCCAGTCCATGATATATCCCTTAATTTATTTAGGTCTTTGATTTCTTTCCCTGGAGTTTCACGTTTTCTGCATGCAGATTCTGCACATGATTTGTTGAATTTTATACCTAAGACGTCTTTTTTTCAGAGCTATTGTGATATATTTTATTTATTTCAGTTTCCAATTGTTTGTTGCTTTTATGTAGAAATACAATTAATTTTTATGTATTGATGTTGTATCCTAAAATCTTGTCAAACTTACTTATTAGTTCTAGGAGTAATGTTGTGAATCCCCCAGAAATGTCTATAAAGAACTTCCCTGGCTGTCCAGTGGTTAAGACTCTATGCTTCCACTGCAGGGGCACAGGTTCAATCCCTGGTCGGGGAACTAAATTCCCTTAGTTCAGGGAACTAAGATCCTGCATGCCATGTGGCATGGCCAAAAAAAATCATCATATCAACTGTGAGTAAAAATAGTTTTATTTCTTCCTTTTTAATCTGGCCTCCAAGGTTTTTGATGACTATAGTCATATGCATTGGTGTCCCCCTATGAGCATTTTATTACTTTTCTCTGCTAAATTTCTTGTTTTGGTTTGGCTTTTTTCTTTGTCTTAGTTCTCAGCAGTTTGAATATAATGTACGTTAGTGTAGAATTTTTTTCCTATATCTTGTTTGGGGCTCAGTGAGTTTCTTGAATCTATATGTTTATGTCTTTCACCAAATTTTGGAAGTTTTTATCCATTATTTCTTCAGATGCTTTTTCTGAATCTTGATTTTCTCCTTCTGGAATTCTGATGACATGCAAATAAGACTTTCTGGAATTGTTTCGTGGTCCCTGACCATTTTTCAATTTTGATCTTTTTCTCTCTGTTGTTCAGGTGGGATAATATCTATTCTTCCATCATTGAGTGCACTGAATTTTTACTCTGTCATGTCCATTCTGCTATTGAGCCATCTAGTGAATTTTTTATTTTGGTTATTGTATTTGACAGTTCTAACATTTCCATGCGGTCCTTTATACCTTCTCTTTCTTTGATGATACTTTCTATTTTAACTTTGTTTCAAGAATACTTGTGATCGCTTGTTCAAGCATTTTTATAGTAGCTACTTTGAAGTCTTTGGCAAAGAAACCAGAATCTGTGTCATCTCATTTTGGGGGCATCTGTTGATTATCTTTTGCCATGTGAGTTGATATTTCCCTGGTTCTTTCTATGTCACATAATTTTGAATTTTATCCTGAGCATTATGAATAAGATAGGGCTGTGAATCTTGATAAAATTCTATGGAGAATTTTGATGTTTTTGATTCAGCAGATAAAAAATTTTATCTGGTTAGTTATGACTATCCTTATTTGAGTTTTCATTCCAATGTCAGTTTGGTTTTCCAAACCTTTGCAGGGCTACTCAGACTGTCACCCATGTGTACCACCTAGAGGCCAGTCTGGGTCAGGGGTGGTGGTCTATCCCACAGTTCAGATCTCAAGGTCTACCTGCCTCTGCTGTGTAGGTGTAGATCCAGACATGAGCCACTCAAGTGGGAACCCAGGAGTTCACAGACAACTTTACAAGGCTGTTTTCCTAAGCTTCTTCCTCTCCATGACCACCTTGGGACTTTCCAGTTCCCTGGGGCTCTCCTTTTCAGTCTTCAAGCCAGAAAGTGGCAGCTCACTCTATCAGGAAGACAGAGAGATGAAAAATGCAATCAAGCTGGCCTACCCTCTTGGGATCGCAGTCTCCTCCCTCAGAATTTTATATTCTTGCACAAACCCATCACCACCACCACCAGTGCAAACACAGAACAGCTCTGGGGCCAGGTTGTGAGGAAACAGAGAAAAAAATAAAGACAAAGAAGATAAAAAGAATAACAGGATTTCCCTGCTTTCTCTGAGAGTTAAGAGCTCCCCTTCAGGTTCCTGGAGACAGAACTGGAGGTCTTCTTCTGGAGCTCTCTGTGTCTGGTCCTGAGGCCCACTTCCAGGTTTCAGGCTGCATGGAGTTCAGGTCAGAGAATATGCCAAAAGATGGACAAAATGGTGGACTCTCCACCGGTTCAGTGGTACTTCAGTTTTAGACATATTCCCCAATCTGTCAGCTGCTTTTGACTTTTCAGAGTCCTCAAACAGCTGCTCCGTGCATTCTGCCACGTGACAAGACAGGATGGAGAGTGCTTCCTCCATCTCAGAGGAGCTGGAAACTTGCTGGTGGATTTTTAAGTCTTACTCTTGAAGGAAAAGCTAATAATTATAGCCCTGACACTGATAGATTCAATCCTGGGGACACTGTTTGGAAATTTTAACTTCTGCTATATTTTCAAACTTCTAGAAAACTTTCAAAAATATAGTACAAGATACTCCCTTATACTGTTAACCCAGACTTCCTAATTTTGTACATTTTGTCCCATCTGCTATCTTATTCTCTCTTTTTTTCTTCTCTCTCTCTAGATAGGTCGGTTTTTTCCTTGAATCATTGAAAATTAAGTTGAAGACATCATGCTTGCTCTGTTACTCCTTCATTGTGTGTTCCCTAAGAACAGAGAACATTCTACATAACCATAGTACAATTATCAAAGTCAACTAATTTAATATTGACATAATGCCACTGTCTGTTCCACAATCCATATTCCAATTTGCAATTCAAGATTATGCATTTCATTTAGGTTTTGTGTCTCTTTAGTATCTTTAATCGGTAACAGCTTCTAAGCCCTTTCTTTGTCTTCCTTGACCTTGACCTTTTGAAGAATGCAAGTCCATTATTTTGTAAAATCCTCAATTTGGGTTCGCTGATATTTCCTCATGCTTGGATGCTGCTTGTGAATTTTTGGCAGGAATACCACAAAAGTAATGTTGTGTCCTTCTCAAGGAATCATATCAGGAGTCTTTTGATGTCAATTTGTCCAAATACCGGTTTTTATAACTTAGTTAAGGTGGCATCCAACAGGCTTACCCATACAAAACTAATAGAGTTTCTGCCCAAGAACAAGTCTGGGGGAATCAGTAGCTGCTTGCTCTTGTGAAACTTCTTTCTCTTGCTTTGTTTAGGTTGGTGGTTGTTTTGACCTAACATCTAGGGAATGCGTTATTTGCATTCTGCCTGGAATCAAAACAAGCTTGAGTTATTCTTTTACTGCTTGCTTGCTATTCCCGGCTGAGAGCTGTGTTGATGCCTGGGTGGCAGTGGGCCTCTCCCAGCCACCGTCTGGGCAACCACCATTATTCTGCATGCCCGTGGTGCCCAAATGAATGGAGGTTGACCAGCTCTGTGGGTGGGAAGGAAAAGATTTGCAAGACAACAAGGCCCTAATTTTCATGGGAAAAAGTCTATCCTAAATCTTACTTCTGGTTCTCGAAATAATCTAGTGAGAAAATGCTTTTTGAAAGTGAATTTCAGCCAAAGAGCCATTCAAGAGAGTTCAGTTCCTGAAAGCGCTGGCATCTTCCACCCCCTCGGTCTCTGCAGCTCTGCGGTGTGTGATCTCGCACAAGTTGTGGATGAGTTGAGACGAGTCATCAATATTTCATTTCTATATTTATAACTCCACTGAGATGCAAGTCTGACAAAGCAAACGTCCATTAAGGAAAAAGGAAAAAAAGAAAGAAATTTGCTCCAGGGCATTTCCTGGATATATTCACACTGATGAATTGAGGCCACATCCTCAAAGAGTTCATAATATCAAGGTGGGTCCTGGTGAATGCTTCCGTCTCACTGCAAACTCAGCCATTAGTACCCAACTTCCAAAGTTACTGGAGGGATCTGAGGAAACAAATCCAGCCCTGAGCCCCTGCCAGGTGAAGAACTGTTGTCTGGAGTTTCATTTGCCCCAGTAGTTTAAGGCATTTAGAGGCTAAATCATGGATTCATCCTTCATCGTCATTTATTAGTCTCAATATTTCGATGCACCCTTTTCAGAGACTTCGAGTGCCCCGACTCAGCACTGTGAGAGCAAGAACCCTGAGTAGCTTGCATTCCTGGATTTTTCTAGGTTTCCCTCTCCACAGAATTCAGACATTTAAAAAAAACATTGCAGATGTGACAAGTGGAGCAGAGAATGGCCCAGGGCTACAGAGGAAATTCTTCAGTTCTTATTGCTCCAGTAGCCAGAAGTTTCTCAGGGCACATAGACAAAGTCTATGCAGACACACAACTCGTCTTCAACCCTGCCTGAGAAATGTAAGGATTGCCCTTGTCACAGGGGAGCAGTCTGTCACTGCGTTAGCACCACCCTGCTTTACCTCTGGCTGTCACTTCCAGCTCTCTCCACTTTCACAGGGAACAAATTGGTCATTTTTGACACACTTATAGAAGTGTCTAGGTTTCCTTTTTTGTTGTTTTACACTTTGTCTGGGATTCCTGGGATGCTTTCTTTACTACACCCCTCTTTTCCTTATACGTTCAAGGTTCACACGTCACTCTCCATTTCACACCTGTCTGTCCTCAATATGTCTCTCATTAGAATTGCTTATTCTTTCTAGTCGTCTTCTGGGGAGTGAAATATGCTTGAAACAAGGCCCTGGTGACGACTTCTGGCCATGTCTGTTTGGAAGGCCGTTGAAGTCCCACCAGTTCTGGGAGGCCGTGAGGTAGCGGTTGGCAGTAGACCCAGGCAGGCAAGAAAAGGTCTTCCTCTTGAGGTGATCCTGAGATGTTTACCCACCTTGTTTCTGGATGAACCTTTATGGTTGATGGGGGCAGGCACCTCTCAGGTATCTCTCTCCGAGATACTTCTGACTGGCTTGGACTTCTCAGCCCCTACTTAGTTAGAGACAAGGACAAGGAAGATGGCAAGGAAGAGAGTCTGAGTGAATTTATTGTGAGTCAGAATTCCTCAGCAACACTGTCTTCCAGACCTCCATGCAGCTCTCCATCTTCCCACTTTTTCCTGGAGTAACGTTTCTGCTTGCTTTTCCTTTCTCTCTCTATTTATTTATTTATTTTTAAGGTTTTTTTTTTTTTTTTTTTTTTTTATATGGACCATTGTTAAAGTCTTCATTGAATTTGTTATAATATTGCTTCTGTTTTACGTTTTTTGTTTTTTTGGCTGCGAGGCATGTGGGATCTTAGCTCCCCGACCAGGGATCGAACCCACACCCCTTGCATTGGAAGGCGAAGTCTTAACCACTGGACCAGCAGGGAAGTCCCTTCTTCTCTATTTAGAATGATGCTTATAGTCCTTTGAAGCTAAAATGCTCCTTAGAGCTTTTCTAGTCTAGTGCCCTATTTTGACAGATGGTGAAACTGCACCTCTTTAGATATAGGAACATGGAAGAGAATAGTAGAAAAAGCTGGGGTTTTAAGTCAGAAGAACTGGGGTTCACTTTTTTTTTTTTGCGGTACGCGGACCTCTCACTGTTGTGGCCTCTCCCATTGCGGACCACAGGCTCCGGACGCGCAGGCTCAGCGGCCATGGCTCATGGGCCCAGCCGCTCCGCGGCATGTGGGATCCTCCCGGACCGGGACATGAACTCGTGTCCCCTGCATCGGCAGGCGGACTCTCAACCACTGCGCCAGCAGGGAAGCCCTGGGGTTCACTTCTGACTCCATTTACTTAAGGTTCAGTGCCTCTGAACCTTAGTGTCTCATCAGTAAAATGAGAACAATGATTTTGGTCCTATGAACTTTCTGAGAATTAAAAGAGATAACATATGTAGAGTGCCTAGCACAGTGACTGGTATATAGTAGGTGCTTAATAAGTATTTATCTCCGTTCTCTTTTCTCAGTATCTTCTCCAATGTCATCTTTGAATGTCTCCTTATTCTCTCCCCAATACCTTTCTCTTAATTAACTCTCCCGAGAAACCACCTTGCTTGTTCTCTTGCTTTCCACCTGCTTCTGTCTCTCTCGCTGTTTCTCTTCCTGGTGAGTCTGAAATCCTACTTACAGCTCCCTGCAGGCTTTCACTTTCATCCAACTACGAGGATCATTTCTTTCAAAGGCAATTTCTGGAAGCATTTCTTGATTCCTACAGGCTTCAGGCTCTTTCCCCCTTTGAGCTCCCATCTCTCTTCCCGTCTCCATCACTCCCATTGACTCGCCACACTTTGCCTGTATTACTGGTTCTACTGGTTTGCATGTGTACTACCTCCTGAGCTAGAATGGAAGATCCCGTTTATTTTTATTCAGGTAAAATTGACATACAATATTATATTAGTTCCAGATGTACAAAATAATGATTCAACATTTGTATACATTGAGAAATGATCACCACAATAAGTCTTGTAACCATTCATCACGATACATAGTTACAGGATATTTTTTTATGAGGAACTTTTAAGATTTACTTCCTTAACAACTTTCAAATATGCAGTGCAGTGTTATTAACTATAGTCTCCATGCTGGACGTTACATCTCCATGACTTATTTATTTTATAACCGGAAGTCTGTACTTCTCAACCTTCTTGACCCATTTCGCCCAGCCCTCACTCCGGTCTCTGGCAACCACCAGTTTGAATCTCTGGATCTGTGAGCTTAGGGTTTTGTTCTTGTTTTGGCTTTTGTTTTTAGATTCTACATATAAGAGAGGATCCTATGGTATTTGTCTTTCTCTGACTTATTCCATTTAGCATAGTGCCCTCAAGATCCATCCATGTTGTCACAAATGACAGGATTTAATTCTTTTATGGCTGAATAATATTCCACTGTATTTTTATGCCACATTTTCTTTTTTTTTTTTTTACATCTTTATTGGGGTACAATTGCTTTACAATGGTGTGTTAGTTTCTGCTTTATAACAAAGTGAATCAGTTATACATATACATATGTTCCCATATCTCTTCCCTCTTGCGTCTCCCACCCTCCCACCCTCCCTACACATTTTCTTTATCCATTCATCCATCAATGGACATTTAGGTTGTTTCCATATCTTGGCTATTGTAAATAATGCTGCAATAACCACGGGGGTATATATATCTTTCTGAGTTAGTGTTTTCATTTTCTTATGGTAAATACCCAGGAGTGGAATTGCTGCATCATACAGCTGTTCTTTTTCTAGTTTTTTGAGGAACCACCATACTGTTTTCCACAGTGGCTGCACCAGCTCACATTCCTACCAACAGTGGGCAAAGGTTCTCTTTTCTCCACATCCTCACCAACACTTGTTATTTCTTGTCTTTTTGATAAAAGCCATTCTGACAGGTGTGAGGTGACATCTTATTGTGGTTTTGATTTGCATTTTCCCAATGATTAGTGATGTTGAGCATCTTTTCATGTTTCAAATAGTCATTAGTACATCTTCTTTGGAAAAACAGGTGGTATGTTAGATTATCTGCCCATTTTTAATGGGATTGTTTGGGGTTTTTGGTACTGAGCTGTTTGAGTTCTTTATATATTTCGTATGTTAACTCCTTATCACATATATGATTTGCAAATATTTTCTCCCTCTTTCAGTAGGTTGCCTTTTCATTTTGTTGATGGTTTCCTTTGCTGTGCAAAAGCTTTTTAGTTTGATGAGTCCCATTTGTTTATTTTTACTTTCATTGCTTTTGTTTTGTTGTCAAATCCAAAAAAACCATCACCAAACCAATGTCAAGGCGTTTCCTGCCTATGTTTTCTTCTAGGAGTTTCATGGTTTCAGGTCTTACATTCAAGTCTTTAATCCATTTTGAGTGAGTTTTTGTGTATGGTGTAAGACTGTGGTCCAGTTTTTTGCTTTTGCATGTGGTTGTCCTTTTCCCATTGTATATTCCTGGCTGCTTTGTCAAAATTAATTGACCACATATATATGGGTTAATTTCTGAGCTCTCCACTCTGTTCCATTAACTTATGTGTCTATTTTTATGCCAACACTATACTGCTTTGATTACTATGGCTTTGTAATATAATTTGGAATCTAGGAGCATGATGCTGCCAGCTTTGTTCTTTCTCAAGATTACTTTGGTTTTTTGGGGTCTTTTATGGTTCCAGACAAATTTTAGGATTGTTCTACTTCTGTGAAAAATTAGAAGATTCCTGAGAGCTGGACCTACTGTATATATTTTTTAGCTATTATTTCTTACCAGGTCTCATAATAATCTCTCTCAAATGGTGGAGACACAATAAATATTCATTGGTAGATTAATAGATTCCTATTGCCTTTTCCCCAAGATACCTTCTCCTTTATCAGAGGGGACAAATATACCATGCGTTGAATATTAGGTTGCCTTTTTACAGCTAATGGAATGTCCACGAGTAATGGCACACTAAATAAAAGTGTGCAGTCCTTACGTTCAGTGGCCTGCAAACACGCTGCCACAGTGAGGGGTTATGAGCACATCACTGCGTCTGCACGTTGGTTTTTCTGTTTGCACTGGGAAAACACAGAAGCCTGTGGCTGTGGTGATGAACTCACCTTTTCCCTCTTGGAACACAAAACCATTTCCCATGTACCTGTGGGCCATCTCACAGACCCATCCATCAGGGCTGGAGAGGCCCTATTAAGCCATCCAGGCTGTTCTACGGAGAGGCAGCCTGCTCCCCACTGTGCATTTGCCAGCCCTTCATTCTTTTCCCTTGAAGCCCTTCAGACTGAATTTACAAATGGGTTTTAAACTGGATCACCTAAGATGAATTTCTGTGCTCAGTCAGATGCTAGCAGTGTATTACTTGGGTTGTGTAAAATGGGAGTTTAGTGAGGTTAATTTCTCCCTCCTCCCCACCTTAGGCTAATTATTGAAGAAAGTGTTTGCAGACCTGGAACTTCTCATAATTCATCCTGCCTTCTGTTTCTTTAGAGTCGGGGCTCATAAATCTCTGTTTGTGATGACATAATCGGTTACAAGAGGAATGAGGTAGTATTGCCAGCCGAGAATTACAGCTACCGACAGATTCCAAGCAAACCAAAAGAGACTCATCCGGAGAGATATACCCCCGCCCTTTTCTTCCCTGACTTGCAGGAGTCGACGTGTTGAAACACTCTCATGAACAAGGGTAGCCACAACATATTAAACTAAGAGAATTTGATGCTTATTTGAAAACACAGACTCCCCAAACCTTATGAAGATAATAAACATACCCTAAGAGGAACAAGTCGCTTCAAAATTTATTGTCTATTAGCAAGTGCAGTGTTAAAAAATATGTCAAATCAACATCTTCCTCTTTAGAGATCACTTACCTTTGAAATATAGTCAAATATAATGTGATCTTCCATTTAAAATTTCTGCTTCCCTCCTCTCTTTATAGTGTCTATGAATTTGCATCTCTTTGACATACGTATATATTATGCATTCGAAAAAAATTATATAAAGAAAGTGAGAATCGTGGTGCATTAGAGCTCTAAGAACATTTATAAGATTTAGTCCAACCCCTAATTTTAGAGATGCAGACGCTGAGATCCAAACGTATGTCTGAGAGCTGTTTGCTGAAAGCAGGGTTAGTGTCATAGATGAGGTGGGGTCCAGGCTTCTATACCCAGCCCAACAGTCTGGGGGCCACACTGCCCATTAGCGAGATGTCAGACAGACAGACATTTCCATTCATCTTGGCACACTCCCATCAACGGTTATGAGAATTCTATTATTAGAAAAAAAGCTAATGTAAGTATTCTCATTTCACATTCAGGAAATGGAAATGAAGTGGAAGAATACTGAAGTTCACTACATAGAACATTGAAGTGGTTCTACCGTCACTGTCTTCATCTTTACTGTTTTGATTTTTTATTTTTTGGCCACACCACGCAGCTTGCAAGTTCCCTGACCAGGGATTGAACCCATGCCCTCGGCAGTGAAAGCGTGGAGTCCTAACCACTGGACCGCCAGGGAATTCCCTGTCTTCATCTTTAAAATGATGGGGTTGAGGAGTTGATCCTTGAGTCTTCTCCAACTGAAATACTCAAGAATTCTAAATCTTGCTGAATATTCTCTGTGAGGTTTGCGCTTTTCCTCTCCTGAAATATTGCTCCTTAACAATCCTAAACCTTCGTTTTCCCCAAATACAAAATAGAGCTAATTATATTTACCAGGGCAGTGGTGACAGTAAACAAGATGATACACATAAAGCACATTTAATTCCTTGAATGAAAAGCAATGATCAGTAAACCACTTAGAGCAGCTCAAAAATAGCAGTAACTGTCGAATATAATCATCTCTAAATCCATGTACGGATTACTCTTTGGTGGATTATTTCTAGGAAATGTTCCATTTCAGGTTGACTCCTCTGCCACTCAGGATGTACCAGGACAAGTCAGGATGAACTCAAGGAAACACTAATAACCACTTTTAATATTTAATAAAACTATCTATTATTAGAAAGGTAATTTGCTATTGCTTTGAAAATATAAATCCCAATACACTTCAGACCCAGGGTTTAATGGCATTTTGCTTGTCATTTGAGATTACGTATATACGTTCCCTCCCTTAGCAGAGCTATGTGAGGGCCGATTATAACGCCTTTTATAAAATTCAAAACATGTTTTTTGTGTATTATAATTATTTTCTCCTTTATCCTCTCACTTGCAGGTATATCTGTCAAGATACTTACAATTGGTTCCTGCTCTCAAAGGAACTTTCTGTGGCTTGATCTCGGCATGTATTACGTGGACAGGATAGCTGCCAGCATGGATGTGGCTTGAGCAGAGTGATCTAAATCTGACTCAACATAGCCCCGTAGTCAGCTGATTATTTGTTTCAAATGTATAAATCCTTCTGCATAGAGTTAATGGCAAAGAGTAAAGGCTTGCCTTAGGAAGGAGCACAGAGCCACCGGGGTTACTTTGGTGTCAGGAATTCCTTTTAAGAAACAGAAGGGAAGACACCTGAAACTAACACAACGTCGTAAATCAACTATACTCCGATAAAAATGTTTTTAAGAAAAGGTTACACACAGCATGATTCTATGTATATATTATTTTTGAAATAACAAAATTACAGAAATGGATAACATATCAGTGGTTGTCAAGAGTTAAGGAGTGAACTGGGGCAAGAGAAAAGTGAGGGTGGCTATCAAAGGGCACAGTTCCTTTGGTGATGGAACTGTTCTTTACCTTGACGGTATCAATGTCAATAATCTGGCTGTGATGGTGTGCTATAGTTTTGAAAGATGTTATCACTGGGGGGAAAATGGTAAAAGGCACATGAATTGTTCCCTGCATTATTTCTTACAGGTTCATGTGAATCTCTTAAGTATCTCAAAATTTGAAAAAATGAATGCAAAAAAAAAAGAAGGAAAGAAAGGGAAGAAACAGAGGGGAAAGGTGGGCCTGAATTTTTGTCTGTGTGGGTGAACCCAGCCTGTAGATAATAGTATCTCCACATTATTTCTCTTGCCTATCAATCCTCACCCAACTTGGAGAAGTTAAGAAGATATTGTGTAAAGAGTAGAAGTTTCAAAGAAGACTTAATGAACAAATTAAAATATTATTGAAGTATTATGTGCAATTCGCCACTCGAATCATTAAAGGGAATATAAACAAACTGACACCTTTCTGAAGCGGGGCAACCAGACTTGAAAGAATCCATGTAGTCTGAGGAGCAGACGCGGAAATGGAGATGTTGTACCTGGAGATGACAGACCCAGTGGGGACGTGTTAGGTGTCTTCAAATATCTGAAGTGTTTTCATGTAGAAAAATGACTTTAACTCTTCTACT
Organism: Orcinus orca; assembly: GCF_937001465.1. Lineage (NCBI taxonomy): Eukaryota > Metazoa > Chordata > Mammalia > Artiodactyla > Delphinidae > Orcinus > Orcinus orca. The sequence goes on along the minus strand of NC_064560.1, from coordinate 17,133,349 downwards.
TGACTCCTAGGGATATGGAAGGGCAGATTTTAGTTTCTTGTAAGGAAATGTTTTCTGAGGACTGGAAAGATGGGGAGATTCTGTAGGCCATGAGCTCTCAGTAACAGAGGCTTGGGGCCCAGTGTGGGTGAACGTAGTTTAGGGGAGGCCAATGCTGGGGGAAGTTTGGACTGGATGACCCTCAAGGGTGCTTCTATCTCAGAGATGCTATAATTTTAACAGAGTGGCTTTGGCTAAATGACTGTTTAGCTCTCTGTCTTTTCACCTATAAAATGAAAGATTGTCACAATCACTAGCTCAGCGATTGTCACTCATTTTTTTCAGAATGGTGAATCTCTTTTTTCCCCCTAAATGAAATCTTGTGTAGAACTCTAATGTAATAAAGGAGAGGGAAGTTTTTGTGTTTGGAAAAGGGGATTGAAAATCTGGAGCTCTGGCCCTCGACCTTCCCATCTCCTCCACCCCTTCCTCCCCTTGGGCAGCTCTGAGTACCTCTGAGCAATCTGGAAACTCATCTGAAAACCACAAGATTAAATGCTTTCCGATATTCCTAGCATAGCTACAATTTTATGATTGTCATATAATTCTACAACTACTCTCTAACTAGATTAATAAACACTAAAATTTATTTTTCAACCTGTTTCAGGCTTGAGGCTTCCAGAAGGGAAACTATGTAGCAGAGTGGTTAAAGAAATCAGCTCCAGGATCAGCAGAGCTTGGGTTCAAATCTCAGCTCTGTATCTTAGTTTCGTGACACTAGGTGAATTGCTTTGCCTCTCCAAGACTCAGGTGATGAATGTAGAGAAAAGACCCATCTTATGGAATTTTGGGGAGGATTAAAAAGATCATTTATGAAAAACTCATGTTATGTTTGAAATGTGAAATAAGTGCTCAGCTAGGTGGCTACTTTATTAATAAAAAGACCAAATTAGACCGAGCAAAACATTTTCTTCCATATCGATTTAATTTCTTTTTAAAAAAATTTTATTGGGGTAGAGTTAATTTACAATGTTGTGTTAGTTTCAGGTGTACAGCAAAGTGAATCTGTTATGCATAGACATATATGCACTCTTTTTTAGATTCTTTTCCCATATAGGCCATTACAGAGCATTGAGTAGAGTTCCCTTCGCTATACAGTGCATCCTTATTAGTTTAGATTTAATTTCTTATACCGGTAATAAGAATTAGAAGCCAACAACCTTATCATTACCTTCTGAAGCTTGGAATAAGATAGGTCCATCCAGAGGAGGAAATACAATGACATTGACATCAGCCTCCAGCACCACCACTCACTCTTCTGTATGACCTTCATCAAAGTTCTCGGCCACCTTAGGACTCTTCCCCGTTAATAAATGAAGCTTACGTTGTCAATGTAAAGAGATGTTTTTAAGAAGGATTGAGGTTCAGTTTATCCAAGAGAGCCTAACTTTTTTTCCCATTTATTTCATTATTTATTTATTTGTTGAGAGATATAGTTGATGTGCAATGTTTGTATTGTATACATACAATATTTATTTTCAGATGTACAACATAGGGATTCACAATTTTAAGTGTTGTATTCCATTTATAGTTATTATAAAATATTGGCTTATTCCATATGTGTGTATCCTTGTAGCTTATTTACAAGACAGCCTAACTTTGGGGACAACTTTCCCAAAAGCCAAAAGTTTTCTTGGGAAAATCCCAGAGCTGCCTCTAAATAACCCTAAGACAGTCCCTAAGAATAACCCCAAACATTCTTGTTAGTCCTTTTTTTCTGTCTAAAGATTGCCTATTCTTTTTGCCTAAAGTGGAAGTATATTTGTGCAGCAAACATTGCCTGCACACTTACTCTGCATAGAGTTTTGAAGAAAACAGGAACCAGAATAAATCCTACCGTTATAGAACTGATGGTTTTATTCAGAGACTTGCAACCACACGGTAGAGGTTCTTCTAAGATGATTTGCAGCAGCCCTTTATATCCCTGGGTTCCAAGCTCCAGCACTAACTCTCTTGTTTTCCTCCATATTCCTGAGAACTCCCATCCTTAAAGATTGGAGGAAACAGTGAGAATACGGTTAATATGCTTAATTCTCCTCCTTCTTACCTGTCATTTAGGGAGAGCTGATGTTTTCCACAACCTTAATAAATTTAAGATTCAATCTTTAGTTGATGGGATGCATAAGAAAGATACTTCTCTGCAGCTTTCTATTCTGAAATTTTGCAGATCCTTGCTGACCTTTACTCTGAATTATGGAACCAAGTATCAGTACATAGAGGAACGTTCCTGTAAACAAAAAAGAATACATAGAAAACACTGCTTCAAAACAACATAACAAGCAACATACAGAAAAGCAAATCAAGGGCAAGGGGCTCTTGCCCTTGGGGAAAGAACTCTCTGGGTAGGTGTGCTTCATTTGGGTTTGGAAGGAGGTGGTAAGTATATGCATACTGGATCCCATTTTTTTCTGTTTTCTTGGAAGTTTTGAAAGAAGGCTGAGAGCACAGATATAGATTAGGACTGCCTGTCTAAAGATGATACCAAAGGTAAGTGTACTTTGGGGTTTAACAGTTTAACATGCTTGCTGGAAGCTCTTTACTGACTGGTTACTAGGAGACAGCATGATTCATGCCTTCCTTCTCCTCTGTGGCCAACCTCCTGTCATTTATCACCCCACACGTTGGATCAAGACTGATAGAATCTTCAGAAAAAATTATGGAGTGCTCTATTCTCGTAAGGAGGCACTAAACTGTGGAAATAAAATGATCCCTGAAGATGAGGTCTACTCAGAAAGCGTCCCCACATATGTCCTGTATGCACTGACAGCCTAGGGCTTTACTCCTGGTAGAGAAACACAACATAAAATAGAAACAATATATTTTTTAAAAAGCCCCACACATGGCAATATTGAAACCAATATGGACAGTAAATACTGTATCTTCCCTAGAGATTTTCTCCCCAACTTTCTGAATAACTATATTTAATTATAGCCCAGTGTTCCTGATTTCCATTAAATGAGACACTTAAATATTCCTTTAATAATCTTTCTGAAGATTTGAACAACTGGAATAGCTTAATTGCGAATTCCAAACAATCAGATCTTCCAAGATAATTATAAATTAAAATACAGGGCTTCCCTGGTGGCGCAGTGGTTGAGAGTCCGCCTGCTGATGCAGGGGACACGGGTTCGTGCCCCAGTCCGGGAAGATCCCATATGCCGTGGAGCGGCTAGGCCCATGAGCCATGGCCACTGAGCCTGTGCGTCCGGAGCCTGTGCTCCGCAACGGGAGAGGCCACAACAGTGAGAGGCCCGCGTACCACGCCCCCCCCCAAAAAATACAAATTATAAGGCATTTAAGAATTACTGTGGGTATGAATTGACATATAGAAAACGTTGGTCACCTATGCACCAACCACTACCTCTAGGGCATCAGCTCTAATGTACAACTTGTTGGGAATTTTAATCAAGGAACATTTAATGTATTTTCATAACACATCTTTATTGTCAGAGACAAAGCCTAGATAATATAAGCCTCACCTGATAGGAGAAGAAAGTGTTATTAAAGATCAAAAGAATGTGAAACTATGCCCACATGGGAATGATTGTGTGCGTGTGAAAGCTAGGGCCAGCGGTGAGGCCAACACACAAGTGTGAACATAAGTGAGGGGAGATGCGGCAGGTGTGTATTTTGCAATATTTGCTGAAGTTTTCACTCTGTATTCTGCCCTTACCTTCTTCACCTGTTTCAGTGGATATCAAGATCCGTGCCTGCTGGGGATTTGCAGCAGAGAAGAAAGCAAAAATTGTCAAAATTCTACAGCCATTGAGAAGTGCAGTGACTCAGGAGAGAGTGTCTATATGCATCTTCCGGGGAGATAAGGCAGGGGGAGGGCAGGGAAGGAGGGAGGTGATCTCCCTCTGAGCAACTCAGATCTCCCCAGTTCAGGCAGGTGAGGGCTTGCTCCCTGCTCTGGGCACCATCTTGAGGCTGACGCGGGGCCTCAGGGGAGGTGGGCAGGTGATGCCCCCAAGACTCGCAGCCCCAAGCTTCGCATAGAAGCTGCAGAGCAGAGCTCATCCCGTGCCCTGGGACCATGTGCCACCAGGCAGACGGAGGAACCTTGGCCACCCGAGGTCTCATCATCAGATCCCCAGACCCTGCTCAGACAGGCTGAAGGTGGTGATGAGGAAGCCCCAGCAGTGGCTCAGCCTTTCTTTCCTCCAGCCCAGAGGGAAAATGACTTAGAGATGATGTGAAGGTGATTGATGGATGGGAAAACACCAGACTGTATACACTAAAATTTATACCTGCTACAAAAGTATAGAGCTTTCTACCCTGCGTATCCCAACAAGCACGTGCTCTGAGACAGACTGCTGGGCTCTGGCCCCAGCTCCACCACTGCCCAGCTGTGTGTGACCTTGGCAAGTCTCTTAACCTCCCTGACCTCAGTTTCTTCACCTGTAAACTCGGGGTGAACAAGAGCATCAATACCAATCTTACAGGCTTGTTGCAAGAATGAAGCAAGAGCGTCTGAATCTTTGACACAGAGCCAAGCCTCAATAAATATCAGATATTATAATCATCATGAATGTTATTATTTATCAATAGTTTTCTTTTTTTTTAAATAGTTTTATTCTAGAACTGCCCCAGTTGTTACCTAAATGTGAAGGAGAGATTTACACCTAAAAAAAAAATTTCAATTGATACCCTAGTTATTTGTGGATTTTCTTTCATCATAGGCTTAAAAAAATAAACAAATACACAAAAATCTCTTTTTTCCTTTCGGCTCCCAGGAGACTACTAAATTGTATGTGAAACAAACACCTTCAGGGGCAGTGTTCCTGGGAGAAAGAGATTTTTCCTAGATTTTCAATAGTTTGTTGAGTCCTGACTAGGGGCAGTTCCTCCCAACAGCCAAGTCGGAGTGCCAGCTCTGAGGGTAGCAAGTCCAGCCAACTCTTTTTCTCCATCCAACGGGAATCAGATTTCTGATACCCAAAAATCCAACGGGCTCTTCAGGGTCTTGGAACACGTGCCAGATAGAGGAGGGAGGAGGATAATTCCTTCTTATAAATGACACGTATGGGAGTGCTCTGAGATGAGCTGGATTAATTCTGTGGGAATTCAGAGTGCAGGTGGGTGCAAGAGTCTGTGAACTGTCATGCCTGGTTTACGCTGGGAGGACAGTTTGTGAAATGAGTCTGTATTGAATTGTTGTGACAATACGCAACGGTTGTGAGTGAAATGAGCAAGTGATTTGTGTACAGAATTGCCTGAGTGGGACGGAGGGCCCTGCAGACAGTCCCCAGGACGCCACAGTCCAGCCTCGGCCCCTGACCTCTAAGTAAGTGGAAAGCTAACGGGCTCTGTACCTGGTGGCTGTGACTCTCCTGGGTAGATGTGACGCAGGTGGACAGAGGTGGACAAGTGTGCGCTACCCCCATCCATGCGACAGTGCATGTGTTCACTGATGTCTATTTGTTCATGGCCTTGTGGACCTCATTTCTCTAGGTGGCCTGTTCCAGTGGCACAAACTGTGGGCTCCCCAGCTCTGCACACACAGGTCAGAGCCCTCTTAGTACAGCCCCGCCTCCCTGCAATCCTTCACCTTCCCCATGGTCTTGCCCCTTAGCATCTCCTACTTGGCACCTTGAATGTCCTGGGGCTGATGTCTTAAGTTTTGACCTGTAGAGCTGCCCGAGCTCTCCCTTCTTCATCATAAAAAATGCTCCAGACTCCAGGCCTGGGGGTCCACATGCCTCTGCACGGTTCTCATGCTCTTCGGTCAAGGAAAATGTATTCAGAGAAGTCCTGTCCCTCAGGGTGTGAAGCTGGTCCAGGCCCCTTGGAGGATACAGAGGCTCTTTCTTCGTCCATGGGGTTATGCCCTCACAAGAAGATGGCCACAGAACCGGATATCTCTGGGGCAAATGGCACAGAAGGGTTAAAATAGATACAAGTTATTTGAAGGGAGAGGAGGCTCCTGGGTAGGAGCCTCGAGGAAGACCCTCAGGTCTGGAAAGGGAAGGAGAACCGTGGCCGTGTGGGTCGGGGTAACAGGGTGAGGAGAGGCTTGGGCTTATAAAAGGAGTATTTGGGAGGCTTTGAACCTGGGTCTGAGGTTCCCTCAGAAAACTGTAGCAGGAAGACGGCAGCTGAGTGGGAATCAAGACATTTTACTCTTCTGAGTTCTTTGAAGATAGAGTATTATCTAGAAATAACTCCATAATGTAACTTGAAGAATAGTCATGGGACATGGAGGGGGACAGGGGCTCAAAGACCAGAAGCCCCAAACCCACTGGGACTTGGATCCGTCTCCTGAGGCCACTGTAACAAGTTACCACAAAACGGGAGGCATAAAAAACAGAAAAGTATTTTCTCAGTCTTGAAGGCCACAAGTCCGACGTCAGTATCACTGGGTCGAAATCCAGCTCCTTCCTGAGGCTTTGGGCGTGAATTGCTTCCTTGTTCCTCCAGCTGTCAGAGGCGTCGGGCACTCCTGGGCTGCTTGTGACTGCATCACGGCAATCTCTGCCGTGTGGCAACATCGCCTCCTGTGTGTGTGTGTGTGTGTGTGTGTGTGTGTGTGTGTAGACCCTCCCTCTTATAAGGAAACGTGGTTGCATCTAGGGCCCACCGGACAGTCCAGAATAATCTCTCTATCTCAAGATCCCTGACTTAATCACAGCTGCAAAGACTCTTTTTTTGCCGTGTAGGGTAACATTCGCAGGTTTCAGGAATTAAGGCGTGGGTATTTTGGGGGGGCTATTTTTCAGCCTACCACAGAGCTCATCATTATACAGACTGTCTTGAATTTCTCAGCAGTTACTCAGTTGTGCTTTACTGACCCAAAGGGGTTCTGTCCTCCCCAAGTGCCTCTTTCCCGTTCAGACCTCTGGCCTAAGTCTAAAAACTAATGCAGACCCCACTTGGCAAAGTCCTCTTCTCAAACAAAACCTTTCCAGATCTTACCAACTTCATTAAGAAATGTAGAGGGACTTCCCTGGTGGCGCAGTGGTTGAGAGTCCGCCTGCTGATGCAGGGGACACGGGTTCGTGCCCCGGTCCGGGAAGATCCCACATGCCGCAGAGCGGCTGGGCCCGTGAGCCATGGCCGCTGAGCCTGTGCGTCCGGAGCCTGTGCTCTGCAACGGGAGAGGCCGCAAGAGTGACAGGCCCGTGTACCACAAAAAAAAAAAAGATATGTAGAGAAACAGGTCAGAAGCTCTTTGTAGACGGTGCATGAGAAAGCAGTAAAGCTTTGTAAAGGGATGACCATTTGGAAATGCCTTTAGAAATCCAAATACAAAGACTTATGATGGTTTGACATAGATTTCATACCCCCATCTACCAATTACCACTTATGTCTTTGTTCCTTATTTTCATTATTTTAATGTATTCCGTCTCACAATTGTAAAAAGGAGCCTAACTGTGCATTTCAGGTCATGATTGCACATCTTAGGAAGTTCAAGCCCCCGTCTTTGACTGTATGCTTTCTAATACCACCCAAGGTGTACCAAAATTGCCCACAAATGCACAGTCTGTCAGGTCTTATTGCTCAAATGAAACCCACTTCCACAGTAGCACGAGGAGGGAGGGGGTAGCTCTCCTGCTATTTGCATCAGCACTAGTCCTTGGGAAGTGCTGAATCTTGGCACTGAAAGAAAGTGTAAAAATGATCAATTTGTCACCTAATATGGACCACTGCACTCACAATACTGCAACTCCTTATATTAATAGCGATTAGGATATAACTTTTTAAATTTGGAGGCTCATTACACAGTATAAATAAAAATAGAGCCCCAACTATATCATCTTTAATTGCCTCTGGACAGAATACTGACTGTCTACTGAGGTCTTGGCCATGTGTTTCTGGGGAGCCAGCAGAGCTTGTGCCTTGGTTTGAAAGCAAAGGCAGAAAAGATATGTGGATATCATTAAGAGAGGGCAGAGCTGGATGCCTGTAGTCATTCCAACTAACATCACAGTTGAACAAAATGTGTGAGCAAAAACATGATGGGATTGTCAAAGTGATGCCTTCCTGTGTGTGGCGTTGGAGGGAGGATGTACATTCACCCATGTGAGTGTACGGAGCCATCCAGCCACTTCTACTCAGTGTTCTTGTTACCAAGGGTTTGAAAATATCCACAGTTTTCACTGTTAGTCTGGCAGAGACCCAGAGAGAGATGTTGGTACTCAAGCTGCGATTGCTGAGTCTTTTAGCATCCCTCTGGACAACTGATTAAAGCAATTGATCAATACTGAAGTTTGAGAAAAACCAGTGTGAGTATGTTACAAACAACGTCGCATGAATAAATAACTCAGATAATGGCATTTATCTTACTCTCAAGCTCATACATGATTTAGCAAGAATATTACCCCTTAAAAGGACACCTAGGACGACCTGTGCCAAAATAAAGAGTTAATTGGTTTCTATCTTCTGGGAAGTCTCTCAAATAAGATGGGGAAGGGAAAGTGGCCGCCTACTATAATGATAAACGTAGAGCAGCTCTTAAACCATCCCCTCATCTGCTGGAGACTTTGCTTGAACTGCACTTCAAGGAGCATCTTTGGGATCCACCTTCTACAGCTCAATAGAAGCTTTCAGAAAGGTCTTTTTCTTTTCCAAGTAGGGATCAAATCTGTATCCTAGAAAAATATAATTCACTGCTTTAAAATTAATTCACTGCTCACTGGCTATAGAGTGTATAAGTGAGTTCCTCCTGGGATTGAAATGTTTCTGTAGTATAAAGGAAACGTTACACGAGGCATTCCTCTCCATTCTGGCCGGTATGAGCTTCAGTTATAAATGGCTAATGGTGCCTCATTTGCACGCTCCAAGACTTGGGGGTGGTCAAAAGGGCATGAGAAATCAGGCCCCCCTCTGGGATGAGAGTAGTTACAAGATGACACCCCAAAAGGCCAGCAGATCGAAATGGTGTGATCAAGGGCCAAACTATCCATTGAAACAGACGGTTCTTGCTTCACCACTGAAGAAATTAGGTACAAGGAAATCAAAGCAATTCCATCAAGGTTCACGTTGGGAGCCCAGTCAGCAAGTTTATACTGAGGTGACTGACTTGGTAGCTTCTAAATTTTAATGGGATAATGCTAGTCATAGGCCATGCATTCGAGGCTGGGGTCTTGGTTATTACAGGGTTAAAAAAAAAAAAAATGACATCCTTGTCACAGTGTTGATGGGCATCAGCTTTTGCGTCACCAGTTGACCTGTCATTGGATTTCTCTGAGCCCTTTAGAGGCACATGGATAAAGTTGGAGTGTGTGAAAATCATTGTTGAACTCTATCATCTCCAAAGGGGTATTGGGGAAAAATCATGTCTTTCAAATAATGTCCATGCTTATACTGAATCAGTAATTGCTGTATAAAATAAACTTGAGTATGTTCTTAATGTCCTCTAGAGATGCTGTAAGTACCGTTTGCTAGTATTTACGGTCTGCAATCAAACAGGAGTTGAGCCATAAATCATTACCCTGAATATAATATTTTTGTTTCATGAAAGTCTGAGCTTTCAACCCCAAAGCAACAAATCAGTCCACTTCTTATTGAGCCTGTCACAGCCCCATCCTTGAGTGTGGACACATTTATTACCATTGTCAACTGCCGCGTGTGAAGGAACAGGAGAGGAGGGAAGAAGAATATCAATATAAATTGAAAAGCAGTGCTGGGAGGGTAGTGGCCTGGCTGAGGGGAGAGGTAACATGACATGGAGGCTTCACCTCAGGGTCACATTTTTGATGGCCTGTGTGCTGATGTGGTGATCAAGTTTCCACGTCACCAAGAATCCGGCTGTTAGCTGTCACCATCGCTGAGAAGCTTGACATGAGGGCAAAGTGCTCAGAGGAGTTGGAGGCTGAACTTTTAGCCTTTTGACTGACCCCTGAAGCACTGTGGTCTCCTCTGAGGACAAGCCTACTTCTCAAGGAACCACATTCTCTTATCTCCAAGGGAAGTTGGAGGGATCAGAGATGGGTAGGTATTAGCTTGTTTGTGGAGGAAAGATTTTACCTCTAGGGATTTATCTTTGACAGATTTGATGAAACCTTAAAAATGCTTCTTCTAAAACAAGAAACTGCTGCTTTCACTCTCATGGGGAGATCACGGTGTGGGCACAGCCTTCCGGGGAGTAATGCCACCAAAAGAGGGGAAAAGCCAGATTTCCAAAGGCAGGGGTAAATCTGTAACTGGAGTAACCACCCGGAAGAGGCCGAACAGTATTTGCTGGAGACACGGAAGAAATCTGGTCACAACGTGGAACTTTCCTCTTGTGTCTTAATAAAACCATCATCCTTTGGAGTGGTTTTTCATATGCACGATACTTGTAAAAGCAGGCTTCTGCTGATGTCTTAGGTGCGGATGCAGTGAGATACCTTTTATTTTCATCTTCCTCATTCAAAAACAAACTCTAAATTGAGCAGAGGGTTTTACTAGGTAAATTATCGCATTAGAGGACGTTACATGCCAACACATACAAAACTGGAACGTGAAAGATAGACACAAGATGTCATTAAGGAATTGCATTCAGATGCTTCCAGGATCATTTACCTTACTCACATTTGTCTTTCTTTACTTCACCTAAATGGTCCCCAATATAACATGACTAAGGAATTAATTTTCTTTTATTCTGTTTTAAGTTGTTCTGATGATACTGGTTTAAAAGTCTTCAAGGACGGACTTCCCTGGTGGTCCAGTGGTAAAGAATCTGCCTTGCAATGCAGGGGACATGGGTTCAATCCCTGGTCAGGGAACTAAGATCCCACATGCCGTGGGGCAACTTAACCAGCGCACCACAACTACTGAGCTTGCGTGCCTCAACTAGAGCCCGCGAGCCACAAGTACAGAGCCCATGTGCCCGGGAGCCTGTGCGCCACAACTAGAGAAGAGAAAAAAAAACCCACACGCCACAACTAGAGATAAACCTGCACACCACAACGAAAGATTCCACATGCCTCAGAGAAGGTCCCGCGTGCCACAACTGATACCTGACGGAGCCAAAAAATAAATAAATAAATAAATAATAAGTAAATCTTTTAAAAATAAATAAATAAAAGTCTCCAAGGAATCAGAAACCAGTCCTTGCCAAAAAACTTGAAATGAGTAGTTTTGCTTGCAAAATACCACGTGTACTTTATTTCTACTTCAATGTGGTTCTAATCATGACACTTCCAGCACGCTGCCCCAGGCCGATCTACCCTTAGCGACGCAAAAATTCAAACACTGTTGACGTATCTATAAAACAAAAAGCCAGCATCTTAGTCTAATGTTACAAAGAGCGTGGTTCTGTCGTTTTGTCAGGAGAGCAAGTAGAGACAGAGCGTTGGTGTTCAATGAACATTAGGTCGGAGGAAGGCCAAACTGCTGCTGGGTCCACGTGATGTGAGGGCGAGGTGTTTCTTTCCTCTGTGTCTCAGTTCCTCCATTTGAAACAGAGGGTACCTCTTTCCCGGGGGTGTACTGGGCGTCAGACTGCTGATGCGCTGCACACCAGAAACCCACGCCCATCCCTCCCTTTAATTCAACTTCAGACAGGCCTGGGTGAGGGAGCTGTATTTCTCTTGGAACGGAACTAAAATGAATTATGGAGAATTTGGACATAATTCAGAAGAACAGTGAAGATAATTTGATGCCTCCGAAATGAATTCCATGAGAAAACCAAAGAAGCTGGGGTATTTGGGGGATAGAAAGATGATTGTGAAGTCTAAGGCACACAACCCTCCCACGTAGTGAAATGTGACCCATAGAAATTCAGCACACACATGCGCGTGTATAAAGCTTTCTTCAGAAACGGTCAGCGTTCCGTACCTGGTTACAGGTGAACAAACAACCGTTTGGAGAGACTGGACTAACTTCTCCATGTTCACGCTGCTAGTTCGATGCCACAGCTAAGATATGGATGCGGGTTCCTTCTGACCCCAGAATCCACGCTCTATGGAAAATCATAAGGTCGAATACGTAAAGCACTTGCTCTGGGGTCTGGCACACGGTAAGTGAACTAAAACAGGTGTGTGTTAACTTCTTGAGTTTGTGCCACTATTTTTGCTAGATATCCATCTACTTTGCCACCATTCCAGAGCTTCCATCAAACTAGTAGTTGCAAAAGCCAACAAATTCGACACAGGAACTGAATGGCCCAAGACACTTCCTGTAGAATACTGGGGAGACAGTTTGCCACAAGGCTTTTCACACTCGTATGTTCTGTTTGGCTGTTGTCACTTCCCACCCTGGCCCCCCATCCTGTTCCCATTATTTCTTTGAGTTATTGTGACGAATACAGTAAGTTTCTGAGTATTTTATATTTTATTTTTGTTTGTTTGTTTTTTGGCGGTACGCGGGCCTCTCACTGTTGTGGCCTCTCCCGTTGCGGAGCAACAGGCTCCGGACGCGCAGGCTCAGCGGCCATGGCTCACGGGCCCAGCCGCTCCGCGGCATGTGGGATCTTCCCGGACCGGGGCACGAACCCGTGTCCCCTGCATCGGCAGGCAGACTCTCAACCACTGTGCCACCAGGGAAGCCCGGTTTCTGAGTATTTTAATAACGTGCTGTGAATATGATTGTTATAAGACACTGTGCACTTTTTATTTATATAGATAATTTTTAAAGGTTGTTGTGTGTGTATATATATGTGTATGCACGTATATATGTGATATTTGATGTTTCCTGGAGTATTCCTCAGGAAACGTAGATTAGAGTACTCTAATTACAAAAGCAAACAAACAAAATACAAGATCTTCAGAGGGCCGGGGCCCCTGTACGGGCTCCCTGCGTGTTCTGTCATTCCGAGCACGTTTAGCTGATGAGATTTTAGTGATTCAGCAGATGAAGTCAGACAGCGAGAGTAATTGTTCTCAACTTGAAGACTATTTAGTAAGTGAAGAGAAGACAGTTTCTTCTTTAACCAAGATCCACACAACTAAGAGTCTTCCAGCTTCAAACTGCAATACGCACTCAGTCTGAGTGCCAAAGAGAAGATGCTGAAAGATCACGAGACAGTCTGTTATTCCAAGACTGCCAGCGACAAAGAAGTCTAGAGGAACTCGTCGGGGAGGATTGAATGTGTTCCTCTTAAACTCAACACTTCCACAACTCCATTTTAAGTCCACTTTAGTGAATTACATTCCGTTGAGAACTGCCAAATATACCAGCCACAAATATGAAGAATTACAGAGAATAACACAACACTTAACTACTATATTTCTTAAATTTCAGTTTTATTAAAGTATAATTGGTATGCAAAACTGTAAGATATTTATTTATTTTTCTCTGTCAGAATTGTGTTTCCTGTTTTTATCATGGATCATAAGCTTTTAGCTGGATTTGAAGTGAAATTTGAATATTACTTTCACACGCTTTTGAAGAGATATATATATATATATGTATATATATAACCATAAAGATTATACGAGAGTATGTTGATAAGATACTCACATCTCTATGCTGGAAATATTTCTAAAATGGGTAGCATGTGGTTCTAGAAGGTATTTCACCAATGCCTAGTGTTTGCTGGATTTCTTTATTGTTCATGGAGGTACTGTTGAACACTCAGCTACTTTAGATTGTCTCCTGTTTCATGTCCCATCTTCCCATAGCTAACTCCCCACTTCCAGATCTGCGCAGAGGCTAAGTCTACAAGGTGACCGTACAACAAGTCAACTTGCCCAATCAATTCAGTCAATCATCTTGTAAGTTCAGTGGGAACTGACACATTGATTGAATTCACCTGGAAATTAAGTCAAACTGTTCAAGCACGTATATGCCTTCTGTTGAGGCTCTGACTCTTAATAGGCTAATGCCAAGGCTGGATTCCAATTTTACTTCACTTGTAAATGAAAGTTGGTGTTCTTTGAACATTAAGGGCTAATAATTATTGAGATTGCTGTAATTATGATTCACACAGCTTAAAAGTTAGGAGTATCATTTTATTTGCTAAATGGTGTTGTTTTATTCTGCGTGTTTACAGTTACCAAGCAAATAGAGCTTTGAAGGTATCTGTCTCTCTTGGGACCCCCATGGAAAATGAGGTGCTGTGTCGCATAAGACATTCTTGGCAAATGCCGTATGTAAACCAAAAGAAAAAAAGAAAAAAAAAAATCCATATGGTGCACAACATCTCTCAAATGAAAATAAGGCTTCCCGAGGAAGGAGCCTTGGGGGATTCTGAAGTCAAATTGCAAGGAACAAGTGTGCTATTTTAATTTTGGCCTTAAAACTTCCTCTCCTGGAATGGTCTCAATCTCACAATCTCTGTTCAACAGACACTTGAAAGTAGAAACTCGTTTTCTGGTTTACTTTCTTCAGAAAAAAAAAATCATCAGGGCTCTGGGTGAGATTTGCAACCCCTCCTATACCAATCTTAGAAGCTCAAGAAGATTCTATAACTTAATCCCTAAGCAAGCTGCAAAAAAGGGAATTCTCCAGGAGAAGAGACTTTTTTTTTTTCCTTCCTCCTCCTTTGTTTGAATTTCTGAGGCTTTTTCCTGGGCTTCCCGCTGTTCAGATGGGTTTTGCCCCTTCCTCTTCCCATTGTTGAGAGGCTGCCCCCCCACCCCCCCATGGAGGGAGCCCTGGTACAGCAGCTCGCACTGGATCTCTGTAGATTCCCTGCACCTGGGAACGTGTATCTCCTTCCTGACGTTCCTCAGTGTGGCTAAGGCGGTCAGGGGAGATCCTGTAGGGCCACATGCAGCTGTGACAATTTGTCCGTCTTCATTATCACAAGCTGTGTGGCAGCACCGCTGGAGTGAGGGGTCAGTGTGGCTTCCAATTAAAACTCCCTATTGAAGATGGATTTATGTTTGGTCTATTTCAAAACACATTGGGCTGCAACTTATCATTTAAGTTGTCAAGCTGGGAGCACTTTCCTTTTTTAGTGCAAAGGGTTTAAAAGCCATTAATTCATTTTGTTTAAGATGTAAAGACATAAACGAATGAGTGGGTTGTTTTTGTTTTGTTTTTTCTAAAGAGGAAAAAAAAAAAAACCTTTGGTCCAGATGTTTTCTGGATACACTGAAACATTTAGAATATGAGTCAAATTTTCAGGGTTTTTGTCCTATTTACCGGGCATTTCTGCTTTTAATGTGAACGTTTATGGGAACGTTTTGGTGAAAAAAGAAAAAAAAAGAACAGACTCTTTCAGATGATCCTCAAAATCATATGCTGGGAATTTCAAACAGAGTCCAGCTCTTTTAGGGATGAGGTCCATTTCTAAAGGAGAAACATGATTTCCTGTTTTTAAGGATAAGAAATATGCATTTTTAATCATCCTGAACACAAAGTTGAATCCATGTCGTGACATTTTGATGATGTCAGCACAAATTAATCACTTTCAGGAATGAAGATTCTATTACATACCTGCGATTTAAAAAAAATTAAAGAGAAGGGAAAAAATGGAAGGGAAAAAATGTTTTCAGGGCACATCCTGGAAAATCAGATTCAAATCAGGTCTGGGGATGATCTCCGTCTTTGAAAATGAGAGCTGAAAGGGGAAGGAGACAACAGCAAGATGGGAGCGTGTCTCTTGCCAAGAAAGACCCAAACATTTCAAACCCAATATGTCTCCACTCATTTATCTTTGGTAAGAGCCATCTCTTGGCCTTCCTCTAATCTTGTTTTGTTGTTTGCTTAGAAGGGTGTCCTCGCTGAGGTCTTCTTTAGTGAACAATGAAAATCCTTAGATTTCTCATCTCTTTTTTTAAAAAAAATATTTTATTGAAGTACTGTTGATTTACAGTGTTGTGTTAATTTCTACCGTACAGCAAAGTGATTCAGTTACACATATGTATACTTTCTTTTGCATGTGCTTTTTCGTTATGGGTTATCACAGGATATTGAATAGAATTCCCTGTGCTATACAGTAGGACCTTGCTGTGTATCCATCCTCTATAAAATAGGTTGCCTCATCTCTTTTTGATAACCTTAAGCTTACTCCTCTCTAGAACCCATTTTTGCCCCTGCCCCACGCCCCATAACTTGGGCAAAATCAATTAAGCTCACTCACTCCATCTACTTAGCTAGATCCATTAACCGTGAAACCCAGAGTCCTGACATTCACAATCCCCATCAGGCAACCTTGGGATGGAAGCAAGTTAATGTAGCTGATGATGTTGTCCCCATCCGGGACTACTTTGCAGCCAGGGAGGAACCCTCAGCAGGTCAAAAAAAGCCCAGAAACACAAGAATTGGAGGGTGTGGAGAGCCTATGCCTGCCCCTTCATCTCAGCTCAGACCCTCGACACTACCCAGGCTGATTCTGGGATCATAAGGTAATAAAGAACCCCAGTTTTTACCCTCTAAGTATACTGGTGTCAGAGGGAGTCTGAAAAGGATCTCCTTTATGTTAGGAAAACTGGGAGATCTTCCTAAAACCTCAGAGAAGCAACCTTAAATGTCATAAGGAGAATTATTGAGAAGTTTCCTTTTGAAAATCTGGTTGAATCCAGGAAATGCTACTGAGTTGTGTAGCATCCCGTCAAGATTAAAGACATATAATGATAATAAAATGATAATCGTAGCTCCTATTTATTGAGCCATACTTACCCCTTGCCACACACAGGATGCTAAGAACCCGACAGACTTGATCTCACCTAATCCTCACAGCAGGGACAATTTTATAATTATTTTTTAAATGAACTAACTAAGGTTTTGAGAGGTTAAGTAATTTGCCCCTGGACATAAAATAGTGAAGCTGGGATTTGAACGTTGAGATCTGCCTCCTGAATCTTCAAGCTTAGTTCTCCCCAAAGTGTGGCAGATAGAATGCCTGGTTGTCCCAAACGTGTCCGCTGAGTTACAACTCAGCGACCCCAGTGGCAATCTCTGGTTGGATTTTCCTGTCCCCAAGGGTTGTCATCCACACTGACTCAAGTAAAAATGATGTATTGCCAGTTCTTAAAGGAAGAGAGAGCATTACGTGTGGGTGACTGGCGTGCAAGTTTACAGGGTGGAGTGTGTACTTAGAAAGGAGGAAAAGCCATTAAAAGAGGCACTTGGGAGCCATTTCGTCACAATTAAACCCAATATATGAATTCATAGCCAGAGAAGTGTTACTGGTTCAGAATTCCCTGTGTGCCAGGAGTGACCACTGGGGCCTTCCAGTAACTGGGCAGTTGGGTGACTCAGAGGAAGAACATTTCCTAGCTGAAGTAAGGGATGGGGTAGGTCCAGTTTCTTTCTACAGAATTCTGCTCAGCTTTTCTATCTGCTTTGCCAAGTGTGTCAATTTTATCAAGCAGAGGCTGCTCATAAATATTGAATAAAATGGGTGTGACTCTGTTCTGCCATGGGTGGGCCACCTTGGCCTCTCGCCTGGGCTCTGTTTGTACCTATAGAGTCACAGGGCAGAGGAAGGAACAGGAGATCTTGGTGGAGGGTTGCATTTGTTTGTTTGTTTTTATTCCCCAATTATTTCAGCTCCTTTTTACATCTAAGGCACTGAATTAGCCAAAACACTGAAATGAAACTCAGACTGGACCCAGAGCTAATAGTGAAAGAACTTCATCTGAGAACAGGTTTGGAGGGGTTTGTCCCCCCAGATTCTCAAAATCTGAAGAATTGCTGGCTTCATTGGCTGTGAAGGTCAAGGCTTTGTCCAAGGAGTCCTTGTTTCTCCTCTGGGTAGAGGAAGTGAGTCAGACTATAGCAGAGGTGCCAAAATGGGGTTGGGTGTGTTGTCCAAGTTACCCTGCAAGATACAAGGGCCCAGGAGAGCGATTGTGTTTCTGTCTTATCAGCCCCCAGATTGCTCATCAGTCCAGGCTTTCTTAGGAATCCAGTGGAGAAATTGCAGGATTTGAGTTGTCATCCAGCTCCCCTCCCTCCCTCTGCCCTCCATCCAACCCCAGCTATGGGAGTCAGGAAGGCCAACCTTTCTGAAAATGCAGCAGCCTCAGGGGGCTGGAAAAAAGCTTTTCCTTCCGGGAGTGCACGTTTGGTGCACATTCGCCTCGTCCCGTGACTCAGAACCTGCCTGTGTTTGCTGTCACCTGAGAGAGTTGCTCAGAAGGTAAGCAGTCGCTTTGCCAACCGCAGTGTGATTTTTAATGTCTTCAACCAATCCATGAGAACTGCTGGCATTTCCCATCCAAGACACCAAATACAAGTCCCATCTGTGGTCTGTGTGTGTTTCACAAAAAAATGTTGTTTAGACGGATGGGGTGTGACCTCTGACTAGGAGGCTCAGTCCGAATGGGAGAGGTTCATCAGTATCCAGACCGTTTGGCCAAGCTTCTCAGATCCAGAAATCAGGCTGGAAGTTTTGCAGAATTCTGTGGGAAAAGACGTTTGAAATACATTTTGAATTATTCCTTGTTTTAATCAGGCTAAAAATACCCAAACATAGCCTTTCAGTCTTCTATCATTGGTCTCTGTCCCCTCTGTCAGCAAAAACATATCAACAATAAGGAAGAATTAATCTCCTTCTAAATATCTGGCCTCTTACATATTTATCATGGCTTGGACTTGGAATGGCTCCATTTTGGGGGAAAGATCCAGATTAATGATTTAGTTACTTTGATCCAAACCAGATTTCTCTAGTTGGAATTCGATTTTCTAAGATTTATCTTTGCCAGGGAGAATCTAGAGGCATTTCTTTTTTATTCCAAGTTGGAGCAACACAGTTCAGGAGATTACACTGCAGGAAAAGTACAACAAAAGATTGTTATCAAAAGTTAAAGATGTGATCACAACATAGTGTTGAATGTTAGGGGGTTAATAAATATTCTGCCTGCATATTGACTATTGTATAGGTTTCTAACCTACACAGAAGCCCTTATCCTATCAACTTTGAAATACAACAAATCTTCACAGTAATAAAATAAGCAGAGTGCAAGTGAAGGCCAACTTATATTTGAAATCAGTGGGTAATTATTCTAAGGGGTTTTTGTTTTTAAGATAGGGCAGTTATTCCCAAGCCTAGATGCACGTCGGAACTAGTTGGGGATTTTTTTTAAGTGCCAATAGATAGATCCGTTCCCAGTAAACTCTGATATCATTGGTCTGGTATGAGGTGCTGATGTCACGTAATGAAAATGGGATTAGGAGTTAGACAGAGCTGGATTCAAATCCCAGATATACTCCTTACTAGCATAAGACTTTGACCAAGGTACTAAAACTCTTTAAATACCAGTTTCCTAGTCTGTAAAATGACAGTGTAATAGTGCCAGCCTTGCAAGACTACCATGGAAATATATGTGCAAAGATCTTAGAAGAGTGTCAAGAACATCAAGTGCTCCACAGCTCTTTCTGAATGAATAAACAGAAGACCTCAAAGACGCCTGACTGCTCTTTGTGTTTAGTTACTAAATCAGATACCTCTTCAATAACACTTCAGAGCTCGTCCTCATCTGTCTCTTTTTCTAGCCATCAAATGGAGGATCATCCTTTTCTGCACAGTTTTGGACTATTTTGCACAACCTTGATGTCACCTTCCCTCATTCCCATGTCATGTGCCTCTCACCTTCCATCCAAGGGAAACCCTGCCCAGAGTTCACATAAGTACAACCTGAAGAGTGGAAGGGTTTATGCACCCTGGGCAGAGCATTCAGTGGTGAGAGATGGAGATGGAGGATAAATATTCTCATTTTCTCCCCAAGACCTACTGACCAGATACAGTCTATGCAGCTTCTTGAAAGATGGACCTAGCAATCAGTCACAGTCGGTAGAGACAATTATAGGCTCACCCTCTTCCCTTTTCCCTTTTCCCTCCCTCTGCAACTTGGGATTGCAGCTCCTAATGAAGAAATCAGGCTCTGATTTCTGACAAGCTTAGTCTAAACAGTTATCCTCTTGACAACAGGGCTGCACATTGTAATACATTTATTATCTTGCTTTCCCTAATGTCCATTTTTTAACCTGTTTGAAATTGGAGTTCATTATGAAATAGTAGAGCTTATAGTTACTGTTATGGACTGAATGTTTGTGCACTCCCTCAATTTTGTAATTTGAAACTCTACCCACAGTGTGATGATGTCGGGGCCTTTGGGAGGTAATTAGGATTAGATGAGGTCAGGAAGGTGGAGCCCTCTTGAATGGGATTAGTGCCCTTATAAGTGTCATGAGAGAGCTTGCTTTCTCTCTCTCTCTGCCATGAGAAGAAGCAACGAGAAGGAGACAGCTTCCACCCCGAATAGAGCTCTCATCAGAGCTCGTCCATGCTGGCACCCTGCTCTTGGACTTCCAGCCTCCGGGACTGTGAGAAAGAACTTTTTGTTGTCTTTAAGCCGCTTAGTCCATGGTACTTTGTTACAGCAGCCCAAGCTGTCTCCTCAGGCTCTCATCCTCCATCAGCCTGGATGGAGATGCCCAGGAATCTCTCTGTGGTGCTCTTATTTTCACTGAAACCATCCAATGTATGTTTGCATAGGTACATGCATGGTTTATTATCTCTTTTAATTTTTCTCTGCTTTCATATTGTTAAAACTCTATCTCCAATACCAGCCACTTCTTGTTTTTGAGCTCTGTCTCACCCTCTTCCTCTCTAGATTCTCTCTTCTAGACAGGAATGGTTATTATGATCCTGGTCATTACGAGGCAAAGCTCTAGAGAAGAAATAGCCTTTTTTAAGATAATGATACTGTAAAACCATCCAACATTGTTCACAATAGAGTAGCGCCTGTCAAGAGCCACTGTTAAGTCTCTTTCAGACACCCAAGAACTGGAAAGTCACTAAAGACTGCAAGTCTCTTCTCTGAAAAACCACATCCTATAGA
The DNA here is from genome assembly GCF_937001465.1 of Orcinus orca. NCBI lineage: Eukaryota > Metazoa > Chordata > Mammalia > Artiodactyla > Delphinidae > Orcinus > Orcinus orca. The sequence goes on along the minus strand of NC_064560.1, from coordinate 17,112,647 downwards.
GACTCAGCCAGCCCGGGTACTTCTGTGGATCAGAATAGACATAAACCCACCCCCTTTCCCAACATCTTGCCCTTTGAAGCCCAGTAAAAGACCTAACCCTCCCCCCTCTTCAGTGCCGATGCCACTCTATGCATCTGGCCCCTTTCTTCCCTTGGAAAGTGAATAAAAACTTTCCTTTCTTCCCTTGTTAATTTTTCTTTGAATTGTTTCACAACCAGCGTCGGCTCACCTAACAGATACAGTATTGGAAATATCCTGTACCTTGAAGCTCAGAAGGAGCTGAAGAAACCCAGCAGCAGAACTTAACATGTTGATGTGGATGAAGTGCTTTAAGATTGGATATGACTTATAGCCAAAGTTTCCAGATGGCTTTAAAGATCACTGAAAGTTGGAAATCTGTAGTAATGTATTCTGAGCTTTCATAATTATATATATATATATATATATACACACACACACATATATATACACACATATATATATACACACACACATATACGCATAATCATGACATTGTACAACCTAAATATACACCATTTTGTCAACTATACCTCAGTAAAGCCAAAGGATAAATGAACAAATAACAAGAAGCGGGTCTATATTAGGTAATGGATATCATCACAAATATACTTGCCCAGTAGAGCCATTTATATATTCCCTTGTACTCCCATCAGCAGCAGCCTTTATTTTCAGCCCTTGTCCTTGGCAGGATATACACCCAGAATGACTCCTGCCCCAGGAAAAACCATACAAAGGGTCTGCACCAGAGGCAGAGTGGCAAGCCTTGTCGCCCGTGCATCACGAATGGAGTTTCTAGATGTCGACAGGTTTCTGATCTTAAAACCTGGGCGTGGGACTCTGGAAATGTTTCCTAGCTGCTGAGCCTCTGTCTTATTGTACCTGCTACCCTTCATTCTGACTCCTGACTTCTCACCTGGGAGGATTCCACTGCTTTCTAAAGGCCCGGATTCTGCAGATTTCAGGTTCTAACTTCCTTCCTGGCCTGTGAAGCATCAGAGGTTCATGACAAAAATGGCAAAGAGAACTACACCTCACTGCCTGGGAGCTAGAGTCTGCTCTTGTTCTAGGCTTTGCTGGGAGGGAATAAATGAAAGCGATTCAACTGTCTTTTCTATTATTTTTGGTATTTTTTTACTTCCTCAAAGAGGATGAGCTTCATGTTGTTCTTAGCTGAGACTTGGTACATGTTTTCTTTTACCCACTTCCTAAGTTAGCCAGACTCTGAGAAAATGGGGATCATAAAACAAGATACAGTGATTCCAGAAAGTATAAAAAGATTTCTTAATTGGTTACCCAGATCTGCCACCAATGGACTGAAACTTGGGAGATTCTTGAAGGCTTAAGAGAATGATTATACACCTGGTGCAGGAATCCCAAAGAGATTAGTCAAAATGAAGAGGGATTGGATAAGTCTTAGGAAAAAAAGGTAAGTATAGTTAAGGCTATTGAAACTGGAGAACAGAGGTAGAGAATTGTTTTGTAAGGCAATGGGTGGGCTTCCCACTTATGCTGCCCTGCACTCCTGGAAACTCCATTATCCCAGCAGAAAGTCATAGACAAACAGCCTGTCCATACACATCTCTACACTGAACCTTGAAAATGCCCAGCATCATTGGTAGAAACCATTGCATGAGCAGATAAATGCGTGAGAAACAAAGTATCGGTATTCACAAGGCTGCATTGACTGAGTCAAGAAAAACATCTTTGGGCTTCCCTGGTGGCGCAGCGGTTGAGAGTCCGCCTGCCGATGCGGGGGACACGGGTTTGTGCCCCGGTCCAGGAAGATCCCACATGCCGCAGAGTGGCTGGGCCCGTGAGCCGTGGCCGCTGAGCCTGCGCGTCCGGAGCCTGTGCTCCGCAACGGGAGAGGCCACAACAGTGAGAGGCCCGCGTACCGCAAAAAAAAAAAAAAAAAAAAAAGAAAGAAAGAAAAACATCTTTGAAGTAACAATAAATTAATAAGTCAATGAGGATTGCCATGATGACGCTGGGTCATGGCATCTGTTTTTTTCTTCTAGTAACAATACCGATGGCATTAATACGTTGATTGTTGTACTTCAGTAATAATTTTTGTGACCACCCTGAGCTCTCTGGCTCTCCTCTGGTCTTAGACGAATGACCTATCTTTTTCAAAGAAAAATATGATACTGAATGTGTCCTGAGCAGAAACTGGAGAGCAGCAATGCAAATAAATACATAAAAACAAGCTGGTCCTTAAAACGGGAGCAGTGGCTTAGAAGCCAGCATTTTGGTTAATGCTTTGGCCTTGGTCCTTACACCAGACCCCAATGAGTCCTTTCTAAAGCACTCTGACGCTTGTGTATTTGAACTCAGATTCTTTAGATCACATCTAAAATGCATGTTTTAAGGTACAAGGCTAGAATGGTCTATGTTGTATGTGGCTAGACCTGCCAAGTGTCCAGGATACAATTACTGCTCGTCCCAAAGAGTCCTGTTCAACTGTATCCAGGAGGCTACTTTAGGGAACAGTGTCTTGCACAGGTTTTTGTTTCGTGTTTTTTGTTTGTTTGTTTGACCCTCTCAACTGGAACGTCAGCAGCTAATGCATGGACCAGCCCTATGCTTGTGTAGCTACAATGCTCTTTGAGAAGGGCTCTGTGTCAATTACCCTGAAGGCTCATGGACTAGTTGCATACTCTTTCCTTAATGAAAATATATGGGCCACTGTTTTCCGGAGCCCGTGTGCTTCCCTGGCAGTCCAAGTGACACAGCTGCCCCGACACAAGCCAAAGGACACTGCCACCTCTCTTTCTCCTATCTGCCGTGTTGGCTTCAGTCTAACATAGCTTGGGAAGGTGGAAAATGAAGAGTGTGCTTCCACTGGGTATCACTCCTGCCCCCCTCCAAAATCTTGCAGCCACTAGACTTCAATAAACATATCTAGCAAACCATTTTATAATACAGGGTCCTGAGCTGTCATGCAGCAGCACTTAATTCTCATTTAGATTAAACAAAGAGAATAAGTCTGTTGTTGGCTTTGTTAGAAGTCTAATCACTCAGGCATGGCGTGAAGCTTGGGTCCAAAATGAGCTTTCTCCAATGGAGTGGCTGGCGTTAGCGCTGTAAACAATGACCACCCGCTATTCTCCCGAATGCATCCAGTAGATAAAGAGCACTTTATTATTTTAACCAGCGTGCAGCCTCTGGAGGCTATCCTCTACACATCAATCACCAAATTTATGACTTGTAGTAATATCTAGGAGGGGACGAGACTGCAATGTCTTTAAGAATCCCTTTCATAAAATAGGAAGTCAAATTGAACTTTAAGCTTTAGAGCAAAGAAAGTACATCCTTTTCCACGGGGAATTTAAAAAAAAAATGTGAGCAAATTGTAAGTGACTTTTAAAGCATACAATAAGACTGCCAGCCCTATTCAAGGGCAAAAAATAATTGGCACTTTATGTCAGTATTTTCCATGAATTATTTGAAAAACAGATAAAATGTGTCATTTATTTGAAACCATGTCCCACTGTTCTTCAAAGCTCCTCTCTCCTGAATAAGTAATCACCTTTCATTGGTGATTGGCAGGTGTGTATAATGCCAGCTTGGGCAAAATATGTCAGAAAAGCCATGGGTTGGTTTTATACGTAATGCATCCAGAGTCCGTGGGGGAAAGAAAGGAACTGGAAAAACAAAAGAAGATGCTCAACTCTGTCACCCCGGGGTGACAAGCTCAGATGTCTATTCTTCCTCTGGACACTGAATCCTGGGGACTGGGAGAAAGCTCTATGCAGATAAATCTTAATGCTCACTGGAGTTACAAACCACATTTTTTGTCTCCGTTTGAAATTTCAGCTCTTAATGAAACATTTCTCTGACACTTACCATTAAATTAGGTGAAAAATCATCTCAAGACAAGCTAATTTGTTGGAGAACAGTGTGTGTGTTCCTGGTGTTTCTCATCTTTGTGACAAAAACTGAAAACCTAGGCAAAAAGATTTCCATCGTCTATAGGACAGGGCGATGCGTAAAGCTTGCCAGCGCAATGTGTTGTAGATTGTGCGTGGAAGGGAGGTTAGCTATCTCAGAGACAAATATTTTGTTATTTCTTGGCAGGAGCATTGGGAGTGGGCGTTTGAAGTTAAAACCCTGAGTCCTGCTTCTAAACGTTTCCATGTCCTTCTTCTAGCAGCCACGTGACGTTGAAATCTCCAGCAAATTAAGCAAATGAGTAAAACATGTAGCACATTGAGATGTAGGCAAGCTTAACGTATTAGTCCTTCTGTGTACGAAAAATACCATGGGGTAATATATATAAGAGCAACTCTGGAAGTTATTTCATGAAATCTTTCTTTAAAAATCTTTATAAACACCCTAAGCCTACATCTATTCAAAGTGTTAGGTTAGAAGGTATATACCGGTTGTGTTTGTTCATTTTCAGAGAACACACATTTTCAACACATCTCTCTTTATTTTGGCTCAGACGTTATATGTGACTGGAGCTGTTACCCTTTTCTCCTCTCGGGAATCACTCACGCTATCAGGAAGGGTTAAGAGAGAGACCACCACTGAGCAGGGGGCACGGGGGTGGCACGTCCCCACAAATGCCATTCAGAGCAAGTGGAAGTTCTGAGGACCCTTCTGGTTCTGTCCCAGCAGAGGCCACGTTCTCAGCCCCGCTGTTTCTTGCAGGTTCCCCTGGGCCCCCACTCAGAAAGCCATCTGAACTGCTCAGCTGGGTCTCGAGTCCCGGGTCAGCAGCCCATGGGACTAACTATCCCAGAGACAGTCCCTTCCCCTAATCTCCAGGTCTAGACTAAAAGCTAGGCTTCTGCCTTGTCCAATCCATGTTTATTTCAAGGCCACTTCCTGGTTCCCACTTCTTCCGAGGTAGGGCCCTACCTTATGCTTGTGCCACAGGACCTGGGGCTCAGCCAGAAGTGGGGACCCAGGAACATGCTCCCCAAGCTCCCTGTGCTGTCTGCCCGCTTCCTCGTGGTGCCCGGGTTCCCACTGCCATGCAGGTCTGGGGTCTGAGACACCACCTAGTCCTGGGGGCTCAGGTGGTGAACAGCAGTGCCTTTGTTGCCTGGACCCCTGGCAGTCCTGGATCGCATGTCTGTGCTCAGATGCCCAGCCTGGTTACCTGTAACTCAGTTGGTCTCCAGGCTCCGGTCCCATTCCAGTTTGTGTGTCTCCACCTCCAGTGTATTATTTCAGTGGTTTTCTAACTGCTGGGTGACCTGACCAGCTCTTCTTCTCTGGGCCCTGACCCCTGACCCACAGCAGCCAGGTGTCTACTCCATGACCCTGTGACCCCCTTCCTCCCTGCATACCCCCCCCACCCCATAGCAGGTGGTGGCCCTACCCAGACTGGATCCATCCTGATCTTTGCACATGGGATTCAGAAGTGTGTCTGTGTGTTTAAAGGGAGAGACAGAGACAGAGAGAGACAGAGAGATCTGATGCCCTACCGTCCCAGTTCTAGGTCCTCCCTCAAACCCAGCTGCGTGAGTGACTCCTCTGGGTCTAGGAGGTAATTGTTTTCATCATCATTATGACTTTGTTTGACCTCATCCTTACTCAGGTTGAGTTCTTTCCTTTGCAACTAGAAGAGTCCTAACTCATGCAGTTCCCCAGAGATGTAAGGGTCTGATAACTTCCCACAGGAAAACTTCGTGGGACTGTGGCGCAGAGCCTGGTGGGGGGATGGCTATCCTCCACCCCCTCTGCCTTCAACCCAGCCCCTCTATCTTACATGTTTCATATATTGGGATGTCACACATTATTTTACTTCAAATGTGGTCTGTTGACTTTCTGTTGCTAAAAAAGGAAAACCACTCCCTGAGGACCTGGGGGGTTCCCCACTCTCCTACCATTCTCTACACTGGGGCAACGGGGTTCCTCAGCTTCAGGCCTCACCTCATCTCTGACTGGGAGAATGGTCTGTTCTAGATAATTCCTGAGGTCACTGCAAACATTGAGATGCTGTGATTGACTGAGCCCAAATCCACAGTTTCTCATTTTCAGTCTCTCTTTTCTGCCTCAGATCTGCATAGACCTCTAACATTTCAGGGGTCTGGAACCAAGCGTTAGGTCTAGCAAGGACCATCTCATCTTACAATCGCTCAGACAACCTACAGAAAAGAGTATGTGACTACTATCACCATTTATCTCACAATTCTGTAGTTTGACAAGCCCAATGATAAAAGGCAATACACATGATAAATCCTCTTATAGTAACATAGAATGTCTTATTAGAATGATTTTTGTAAGGATATTTTGTTCTAACACTTGAGATTTTAAAAAGGAACAATCTATTGCCTGTTTTAGAAAGTAATTTTTTATGTATATAAAGATTTCCAGAATGGAAATTGTTGCTAAAAAAATTAATGGGCAAGTAAGAAATAGCCGCCAGTGTTCTGGAAGGTGAGAAAGATTCCTGATTTTGTTCACCTGCTCTTTTCCTTGCAAAAGTCTAGGACTAAACTGACATTCACAGGGTGCTGCTGGAATCCTACAATCTCATTTACACCATTTGGAGCTTTCCCATTAGCCTTGGAATTTGGAAAAGTTCATTATAATTGGGGTTGGGGGTTACTTCATGTACTTCATTAACTCCTGTGCCAAAAAAAATCTCTTCACATTAATGGTATCTCCACCCAAGTTATTACATTTTTCTCTGAAAATTATTGGGCAATAAATGTTTGAACATAACTCACGTGATATAATAATGGAATTAACGTAAGTAGAGATATAATGGCTTCTTTGATTAATAGATTCTTGGACAACACAGCCAGCTGAGACTATAACATCTTTTAATTAGAAGTGAGAACAATTTTCTCTTTCAAATATTGGTGCTGCTTACCTGGTTTATACCTAACCATGGGTGAGATTATTTACAATCTAAATGAAAGTACTTATCTGGCAAACTGAAAGCTGTGTTGTGATCCATTCCCCATGGCATAATTTGCCTGCTTTTTCTTGTCTATTTAAAGAAAAGCTCCCGCACCCACTCCCTATGCCCCAAGTCCTTGGCTCTCTGCCCTCGACACAGCGAACTCCACCTCTGACGTTTTAGATGCCCCACTCCACCTATTTTAATCTTGTTTTCACATTTTGTCAGCACTAGAACCACAGCTCTTAATCCTGATAAAGTTTTTACAGACGACTGTAAAACAAAAATTCCACGAAGACTTCATGGAATTTGGCTAATTTTAAAGTCATCCATTTCCTTTTCTCAACTTAACAAGAGATATTTGTAAATGCTTTCAGATTTTTGTCTTTCTTATTTTCCAGACCATTTCATTGAAGAAAATTGGCATTTTGATCTGTTTTATAGAAGTGGAACCAGAGGAACATGGAAGTAATAATCTTATCCAAGGAACATAGGGCTCAATTGCAAAGAATTAATTAAAACTATCATGTCATTTCTTTAGTCATTCAGCTGCGAATGTGTTTAAAGACCTGGTGTCTGCCGTTGGCCACAGTCCTGGAAACACGTTCAGAGAACAGGAATATTCTCAGTGTCAGGTATGAAATGAGGTGTCTGGGGAGACCAGGAGGCAGTGCTGGGTGACAGTGGGCTGGGAGTGGCCAGGGCTGGAAACTGTTAAAGTTTTCCTGCATGAGTGTTGTTTCCGGGCAAGAAGTGTTGGTAAAGCTTAATTAATTGAACCCTGCAGCAAAAGCGGACAAAACCTCTGGTTGGAAACTCAATAGCCATCGCACACACATGGATGGCAGAGGACCATTTGCGCTCATTTCTCCAAGTCTAACACTGACTCGGTATGATCACCGCCGTTTGCTCCGCAGACCTGCTCCTCTGCCCTGAGACTGAGGGACTGGGAATAGCCTAGCCTACTGTACCCAGGAGAATCCAGCAAGCTCCCACAAGGACGTTCCAAAGTCTAATGGCCTTTTTCACTGATCACCCTGGAGTTAAAATTCCATCACAGTAGTGATAACAGTCATTGCAGATTCTCTGCTGCTATAACCTTGGATAATTTAACTGGTGATGGTGGTGGTGCAGCATCTCAGGGAAGGTGGTCCGTTGACATTGAAGCCATTCCAAGGACACTGCCCTTGGACTATTCTCTATCCTGTCTTTTAGGTAAGTTGGAGAAATTCAGTACTCAAATCAAAGCCAGCTGAAAAATTTAAAAAGTCATTTTTCATGCCACCTGAGGTCTTTCCATGGGCACGTGAAAAAATTAGGAAAGCAGGGACAGGAAGATAATAAGTACCCAACTTAAGTAAACAGGAACATTAGAGATCAGTTTCATTCTGCTCTTCATTTTTCTCTGAACCAGGTCACCTCTTCCTAATTATGACTGAAAACTACTCAAGCATAGAATTATCACGGCATTTAAAGACTGCTGTGTTTAGGGGCTGCCATTGTCCTATAAAAATCTCCATGTAGAATTGAGTTCTAATCCAAGGATGTTTGACCTCTGCTGAACCAAGGGCTCCATTTGCAACCTCCCAGAAGCCCAGTGGCTGTGCCTGATTTGCATGGATATTTACATAAATCTACATATGCTCGGTTTGCAGGTTTGGACCATGAGCTGATTACGTCTTGTTTGCTCTAAAGTTCAGAATTGAAAGCAAAGGTGAAGGGTATAACTATCCAAGAGAAAAACATTTGTTGCCCAGGAAATTTCCTGAATATCTGAATATGTCTTTTACAAATGAGGACGTAACTAAAACTCAAGTCCTTTGGGAACTGAAAAGCCCTTTAAAAGTAATTGTGGTCAGTCCTCTGACTTTCATTTCCATGGGGCCATAATGAAACTTCTCATCTATCTATTAAATGTTAAGCATTCTTAAATAATATTATAAGAGACTGAGTTCTCACCTTGAAAGTGATACATGCCACATGTTAAATGATTAGAGAAAAATATAAGGGGAACCTTTGTCTTACAGGCCACCTCTGTTACTGGGAAATCCAAGGCTGGGCCATTCTAACTGAGGTCAACCCTCTGGATTCTTATGTCTTCATACCCCATCAGTCTCCCATCCCACCCCACCTCACTGCAGCTGTCAAGTGGCCAGGTTTAGGATTCCTTTTATGAGGCAGATTTACATGGGCTTTGTTCTTTGATACAAGAACATTCCTCTGCCTTGTACCATCGTGTAGAAGACATAGAACATAGGGATTAAGAATAGGAGCTATGAAATCACGTAAGTGTAAGCTTGAATTCTGACCCTGACACTTATGCCCTATGTGATTCTTGGTAAATTGCTTCAATTCTCTATGCCTCAGTTTCCTGCTCTGTAAGATGACTTAATGATACTACCTCAAACAGTAGTTGTAAGGATTAGATGAGATAATGTACGTAGTGTTGACCCATAAAGAGAACTCACTCTATCAAGGATGAGTATTATAATTATTACCTTTAATTATTGTTACTCTGTCTTTTAGCCAATTCAGTACTTATGCAGAATTGGTCAGTGTTCTCCCAGTTCTGAGATTTCCATCTCCCACTACTCATCATATCTCTTACCAACAATTGTAATAGCTTGCTTGACCTCTAAACAATGCTCTTACTTTTTAATACATTAGAGCTAATTTTTGAAGGATTTAGGCTAAATGTTCATAGAGCTGGACCGTGGAAATTCCTATAGCACGATCCCACTTTTCCTGCACTAACACCACTTCTTCCCTGCCATTTCTCCATGACTTAAAGTAGAACCCATTCCTACTGGTTGTCTCTGGGATCAGAGCTGGGACCCTTCTTCATACTGTAGTACGAGGGCAAGTTCAATGTCATTTTCATAGAATCATTGGAAGGTGCTAGGTTCGGTATGGCCATTGCATACTGAATCTAAATTCTCCAAAACACTTTTTTTCCCAGATGTTTTGTATAACTTACCAGGAACTGTGAAAAGGAAGTTTAAACTCATTTCTCACCAGCTGAAATGATTTTATATGTAAATCAAAGAACAAGAGGCATGCCATCATATTGCAGAATTCCTAGGGGAGGTATACTCAGATTAGATCCTTTCTGGACCCCTAGTTATGTTCTATGATACAGACTTTAGGTACAGTAGATCGTACCTAAATCTGGGATTTGCCAGAGATAAAAGCTAGAGATTGCAAATTTCACGTTCAAGAGTTGCTGCGTGACAAAGATAGGTAGAGAACTGCAGGATTTCATTAAGTTGAAGATGCTCAACCGTAGACTAGATTCCCACATTGGATTTCTTACTGTACACCATGATTCTAATACCCAATGAAAGTAATAAGAATTGGAATCCTTTGCAATAGTTGAAAGTACAAATGGTATATATATAAATTCCAAAAGTCTGCTTTGTTGCAGAGGTTTATAGAAGGTGAAAATCACCATTGTGGTATTTGAACTATGCCTTGAAATAAGTTATGGCTTGAAAACAGAAGAAAAAGGAAAGAGTGCATGGGATGATATATTCAATGATAGAAAGAAGGAAGTGACTGGGAGAGAGAATAGGCTGAAATGGACCTCAGAGGAATAGAGTTTACTTTTTAAAGCCCTCACTTGGTATAAATCACGCTAGTATTCAACAGTTGCTTTATTTCCCAGAAGTCTGAGTTATAACTAACCAGAAATTCTCATAATGAAGTTTCAAGCCATTCTTGTTGTGTTCATTGTGAAGCTAGATCAGCATCCTTGCACCAAAAGTGAGGAGACGTTCAATTATGCGACACTGGTAGCAATTGGTCACCAACCTCTGCGTAAGTTGTTTTGTTTGTAAATTGCTATGGAATTCTCTTTCAGCCTCTGTCCTTCAGAATTAAGCTTTTCGATCCATTTTGATCTTTTTTCCCTGGGTTTCACTTTCTACTTCTTAACTTATTTGATTCTTTACTGAACTACATGAACAGTAGATCTTCTCATGGCTAGAAGTAGAAAAAGTATGATAAAAATATATTGCTTCTAAAGGATGAATGATGTGTGTGTGTGTGTGTGTGTGTGTGTGAGACATATATGCTGTTTTATAGCTTCTTTTTCTTTTCGCAAATAAGCATTTTTTCCTTTTGTTCCACTTTCCCTGCGAGGGAAACTCATTCCTCTACTAAGTGAAACAACATGAAAGAAAAGAAAGGATGTGGTGACTTACAGACCCTTGTTAAGTGACCAGACTAGAGTAGCCAGCGTAGTGGATGAGGAGATGAATGTGGAGTTTCTGGGTTGGATCTCATCTTCATGGAATTGAAAGCAGTTCTTCTCACCTCTCTGTGTTCCATTCTCCTGCTTAGAGAATGGAGGCGAAATTCCTTTCTCTCCCTTCACCAAGGTTATACCTGGTGGATGGAAATCTACTTTTAAAGAAGAGCACTCTATAGATCGTATGTCTGTCTATCCCCAACTTTCTTCAATGGTTTCAAACTAAACAATAAGGCTCCTTTGTCTATATAAAACCATGAACATTTCCTGGCAATTCTAACATTTGAATATTCAAGATACGTTTCCTGCATTGCCAAAGATGCACAGAAATGCTACAAAAATCCTTTTCTCTGGCCATACTCTTTAGATTTTTGGTGTTGAAAACGTAATAAATCAGTATCCAGTTCATTGGAATATTTAATTTTGTGTGTTTCTTGTGCTCAACCATCTACGTCTTTACAGGGAGTGTTGAGGACTGGTTGGTGTGTTGAAATCCCAACATCACCGCCTTTCCTCCTAGCCCACGATTACCATTCTTCGCTTGAACAACAATCCCCCTTGTTATCACGTGTCTCCATTTGTCTCACATAATTTGCCTCATTTTCTTCATTTTGGGAGCTTCCATAAATATCCTTGCAGTCTAACTAGGCTTAGCAAGAAGGGAAAATGTGTTGGACACCCAACTGTAGGAGACATGATTGCAGAATGCTTTTGTTCAGGGTTCTTATTTCTGAGATTAAGAGGGCGTGACGCTGAGACAGAGATTATGAAAGAATACCCACGCCAAACAAACCCAGAGGAAGAGTTCTAATGATGTTACTCGTTGGCACTTTGATATTTTCACCATCATTTCTCGCTTGCCTGGGCTGCTGAAAAAGCCTCCTACCAGCTCCCAGCTTCCTCTTTTTCCCCATGAAATAGCCAAAGTGATCTTTTAAAAAAATCAGATTGCATCACTCGCCATCCAAGTCTTCAATTCCTCACCATTACGCTGAGGAGGAAGTTCTAACTTCAACTTGGCTTAAAGACCCACTTCACTGGGGCCCTGTCCTTCTCGGCTCCTAGCTCCACCACCCACTTCCTCCCTTGCTTTTCAGCACCTTCTGGTCTCACACCTCCACTGGGCTTTTATGTCTGACGTTTCTCTTGATGTCATTCAGGTCTACATGTGGATGTTACCTCTCAGACAAATGCACATCTGTCCCCTCTGCTTTACCCTGCTTTTCTTTTCTTCATAGAATCACCTGAAATTATGTTAAACTATTAGTTGGTTTTTTAAATGTCTCTTTTGAGAACAGGGATTTTTTGGAATTATTCACCATTGTCTTCCCAGGAACTAGAACCACACCAGGCACATATTCGGTGCTTAATAAACATTTGTCAGATAAATGAATAAATTCTTATATAAACATTATACAAGCTGCTTCTTTTTTTTAAATTTATTTATTTATTTTTGGCTGCAGTGGGTCTTCGTTGCTGTGTGCGGGCTTCCTCTAGTTGCAGTGAGGGGGGGCTACTCTTGGTTGCAATGCACAGGCTTCTCATTGCGGTGGCTTCTCTTGTTGCAGAGCACAGGCTCTAGGCCTGCGGGCTTCAGTAGTTGTGGCACGTGGACTCAGTAGTTGTGGCTCCCAGGATTTAGAGCACAGGCTCAGTAGTTGTGGCACACAGGCTTAGTTGCTCCACGGCATGCAGGATCTTCCCGGACCAGGGCTCGAACCCATGTCCCCTGCATTGGCAAGCGGATTCTTAACCACTGTGCCACCAGGGAAGTCCTATACAAGCTTCTTATAGCCAGTGTTATTCTTCAGAGGGGAAAATAAACGTTAGTCTCATTTTTTATGAATGAGCTGTTTTTGGAAGATAAAATCATTTTGTTATTGATTTATATGAAACCTGTTCATTCACTTCACAGAAGTTTCTACATTATTTTCTCCCCAATAAAGCTGAGGATACTCAAGCCTGAAAATGAAAGAGTTCATCATCCACCTGGCAATTCTTCACTAACTTTTGACACAACAAAGAGGAACTAAGATAGATATGATGACTGCTTGGGTACATAGGAACAAGAGGGGGAATGAGCAAAGGCAGTGGTAGCATATAAATAGATCACCTTTGTCCTTCTTCTGTCTGGCCCTAGAAGAAATATCAAGATGCTGGCAGAACTCCTAGTAATTGAACCCAAGACTGCCAAAGCTGAGACTGGACATAGTTGAGGGGGAAAAGAGGTAGCTTTCCTTTGATTCCATGTTTACTTATTGCAAAGTTGATGGGGCTACAGTAACATTTATCACTCCAGAAGACCTTATTGAAAGACACTGAGAGAAAAGTCTAAACTTAAACTTTCTTAGAAATGACGCTGGGAGAGCGGGGTGTTCTTTCATTATAACAAATTATTCTAGGAAGAATCAAAGGAAAAAAAAAATGCTGTTCTCATTTTCAGTGAACCTAACAGAGAACATTTTTCTCCAGACATTGTTTTGTTGGCATTTGATGAGAATTTACCACACCAAGAATTCACAGATTCAGGTCTGCCGGGACCAGTCTGAATTGGTAAAGAGAATGTTCTTGATTTTCGATGGAATTTATAATTATCCAGTAGAATTATGCTAAGGAGCCAGTCTCTGAATGGAATCAACCAATCCAAACTTGTAGCATTTTACAAAGATATTTGCGAGCTCCGTATACTCACATGTTGTTAGGACCCTAAATTCTTCATTCTCCCATTACTTCATTAATTTAGTAACTTTATTCAATAAACATTTAGTAAACACCTACGGGCACCAGGGACCACACCAGGTCAGGGGATGCCAACGTATATTCTTTTTCTCGTATAGTTTAGAATCTCGTTTATTTTGAACTTTCCTATCATGTGGCAGAAAATTTGTCTGGGAAAAAAAATAGGAATTTTCCTCCTGGAGAGAAAACAATACATGTAGCACTCTTGGTGGAAATCAAATGGAAAATGACAGCTAAGACACAGAATGAGATCTCTTAGATTTAATTTTGGTCTCAGTGTAGTACGGATTGAGCAAGACTAAACTATGGACCCAAGATTTAAGTTCATCAGTTAGTTTTCTTTTCTTCCAATGCTACATACTTCACCTCTGAATTCAAGCCAGCAGTTTCCCAAATGTTTGTGTACTCAGGACATAGGTGACGTGGAAGAGGAAAAGTTTGACCCAAATATTGCATTATTATTAAAAATGACACACAACAAGGGCACCGGAAGCCCTTCTCTTTAATTTGGTAAATTGTTAATTCCATAATATTGTAAATGTTGGATACATTTATTAGACTTCTGGACCTTCCCCAAGTTGGGAAGCTATATTTGCCTCTTCCTATTGCAAAGTAAGAGGGCACAGAGTCCTATGGTCTGGAGTGGACAGGTTCTGGGATTGCAGGCATCAGAGGTATAGAATTTCTGACTTGCAAACTCCTGAGGATAATTGCTGACTCTCTCAAAGGTGACCAGAGTGTATGGATTTTTGTCCCTTTATTGGACAGAGTTGAGAAACTGTTGCCAAGCACACTGCTTGAACTTATTACACAATCATATAATTTATTAATGTGATTCCCATGAATGAGTCTATTTTTGCATACACACTCTAAACGCTGAGTGTCCAGAGGAAATACTGTCTTTGGCTTACAGAGATCTGTGTGCATTGCATTGTGAAATACACACACCCAAAGCTGAGTTTTTCCTCAATGCAGGTGTTTCATTTTGCCCACTTAAATCTAGAATATTTGAACTGGAAGGATTTTTTTTTTTTTTTGTGGTACGCGGGCCTCTCACCGCTATGGCCTCTTCCGCTGCGGAGCACAGGCTCCGGACGCGCAGGCCCAGCGGCCATGGCTCACGGGCCCAGCCGCTCCGCGGCATGTGGGATCCTCCCGGACTAGGGCACGAACCCGTGTCCCCTGCATCGGCAGGCGGACTCTCAAGCACTGCGCCACCAGGGAAGCTCTGGAAGGATCTTTAAAAGAGACAATTTAACCCAACTCCTCTAAATGCCCCAAGGCCACTCAGTGAATTAGCAGAGGGGCTGAGGCTAGAACTCAGAGCATTTGGGTCCCAAACCATTGCTTACCTTAGGATGAGGCCTGGTTAAGATGCTCTTGGAGCCCTTCTAAACACCCATTGAACAGCCCAACGTCATGGACGTAAAAAATTCACATACGGTCTTTATTTTCTGCAGCTCATCTGAGACCCTGGAGAAAGGTTTTCATTACTTTGAGTCATGGTGGAATCTAATACTTTAATTTGTTTAAGCCCCATGGAGTTCAAAGGTTACAAATGGAAGAGGGGTGAAAGGTTATAGGGGGTTCTTTTCTCAGTCCTTTCAAGCAGGTGAAGTTCACATAGGGAAGACACACAGTGATGGTCAACGGTAACAAGCTGCCAGTTACCAGCTCTGACACTGTTAGGAATCTGGGTGCCCAGGATAAGCCAAAACTCAGTGTTGGGAACCAGGAATGAAGACGCCCTTTCAAGCTGAGGTAAATCTTTACATTTGGAGTACATTGAGATACAAGGTGCTCTTTCTCTAGGCTTCCAACAGCAGTTGAGGTTCTCTAAGAGCAAATGGGTGTTTTTTTTTTTTGCATTTGAAAGGTTCCCTGACAATAAGATGAGGGAACTGTGTCTCCATACCCAGGAAGCCCGGGAGAATCTTTTTCAGTTATTTTGGGATTCTGGAATATATCTTATGCCTGCTTTTTCAGTTTAAAATGGTTGGGGGGCATGGCTGGGGTCTCAGTTTCTGAGGTGGATACTGATACTGGATCTGATAAGGAAGACTTGACACTTCATTGCGAGGCCTTGTGTCCACCTGGGCCCAGGCTCACACTGAGTAACAAAGGGAGATCAAGTTCAAACATGTAGGCCTGGGTGAGAGTGAATATTAGGAATCCTCCCCAGGTCTTCATGTGAGGAAAGAATGAGTCTAGAAGGCTTTTTTCTCCTGACACGTCTGTCTCCTCTTTCATCCATATCTTTTTCATTCCTGTCTCGGAGAAAGAGCTATCCGATTTTTATTTATTTATTTATTTTTTTGCCAAGGTCAACTCACTCACTTCCTGGCAAACTTGATTTGATCCTACCTAGTTATATCAATTAATTCTCACTGTTTCCCTATCTCATGAATCCCTTCTTTTCTGCCTACAGTCTCATGTAAGCCTGATTTGAAAGGTCGTGTGAGGCTAGAGTCATGTAAACCCGAGTCTGAATCCTCTGTCATTTGACGGCCGTGTGTCCTTGAACAAATCATTCCCCTCTTAGTTTCCTCATTGTAAAATGAGAATAATAATAGAATCTATGTTTTCAGGGTTTTTTAACAAGATAAATGATAATGTATATGTAGTAACTGCCATATAATATAGACTCAATAAACAGTAGTAATTGGGTTTTTTTGCTGTTATTACTATATAAGTAATATAATCGTATATTATTATCATTAATATTTTAGTATATCTCATCTCCTGCTAGACAAAAATCTCCTTTCATATATGGGAGCATTTCTTCTTCATTGCTTGAGAGTATCTGTCATAATGTTGTGATATAACATATCTTCACTAAGTGTTTATTGAGCAGATGTGGCCAGCAATTTGCTACAATGATTTGAGAAGTGTGAACGTTTGGTTTGGCTGTCCAAGGCTTTAGCCATTTGTCCTTTTTGAGCTTTTTGACATTTGTTTCATAACTGAGTAAGGCTTAAGCTATTTGTGGTAATTTGCTAGTGGCTCAGAAGTCTCGGTGGCATAAAAAGTTGTGGTCCAGGGCCTGCATAAAATGTATGACTTTTGGTGTTCATAAATACTAAGAAAGTGGGACTAGTAAGCTATCATGAGGAAGAATAACAGGATTTCAATGCACACAAAGATCCCAATTTTTGTTCTTGAAAGAAGAGTGAGACTCAACTTTTCATTGTCTTGCCTTGAATTACGTAAGACAGCACCATGTGGGATCTGGAGCACACCCTTCGGATCATATGGCCAGAGTTTCTCAAAGTGCTTCCAAGTATGCTAATTGTTATGCAAAGAAAACAGAGGAAGAAGTCTGTGGCCAAATCACTTTGGGGAATTTTGGCAATAACAAAGATAAGCAAGTTCCTTTACTACAGGATTGTGAATATCCTACTGGAGATACAATGTATAGTGATTTCCAAATTCTTGTCCGAGGAACATTGTTTTTCAGAGTATGTCTCAGGATGATCGTCAGGAGGGATCTGCTTCTAGCCTCTTTGTTTAATAGATGTGGAAATCAAGTTCCAGAAAATTAATTTGCCAAAGGTTGCTCAGCAGTAGAGCACAAAGAATCCAGACGTCTTTATCCTTATCTGAAATTAGTCTTACTGTTTATTTTTGCTTTCTTGGAGGAATAATAAAATTCACATATGAATGTCTTACAAGCCTACACTAAAAATATCACAGCTAACTTTTGAGAATTAAACACATTAATAATAATGAAATTATTTTTCCGTGAAATTGGGAATACAATTACTTCCAAAGTTCTATTAGGAAAATTGGTAACTGTTTTATTTTTTTTTTACTAGAATTCCCCAAATTTCTCTGATATTTTACTCATTATTTTTATAATTAGGCATAAAATGATTCATGCTTTATCCATAATTTAACAGATCCTTTTGGTTATTTCCAAATAAGATTAGCCTTCCTGCATATTATAGATAAGCAGTCAGTCATTTGTGACATAACGCTCTTCTTAAAAATAATTAGGTTTGCAATGTGATATTTAGAATTTCTCAAACTGTCTGATAAAATAATCAAAAATTCATAAGAAATGTAAAAATCTGCTGTCAATGTGATGAAACTAAAAGAGTGTGAAAGTCAAGTTATAGCATTTCACTCACTGCAAGACTGTTTCTCTAGCTGCATGGTTTTCAAACTTTTAACCAAGCGTAGCTAATGTCCACTAGTTTCTCACTAGATTAAAAAAAAAAAAGACAGTTTAGGACCTGAGTCCAAGATAATCTTTAAAGAAAATCATTGTGTGTTGTTATCGGTGATGTTCTAAGTACACTGACCACAGGCCACTGGAGCAGGTGATAAGTATCTTTACACGTACTGGCTTCTCCACACGTAAAAACCAATGACTAGAAAACCATCAATTGAGCCAGCAAGGTTCAGTTGATAAAGGTTACTTGGGCCTTTGTTACTGCAACAGGAAGTAGACTTTCAGTACCTTCTCCTCTTTTGATTATGGGAGACAATCTCCATCCATATAGTTGGAAGCACATAGGTCACCTTTCCAAGCAATAATGCTAAAGACCACAGCACGGAGGGGCCAGGGGCTGCCCTCAGACATGGTGCAGGGAATACGGACACTCAGTTACCCCGGGAAGCTTTTGTTCTTCCCTGGAAAGTTGTACCATTACTTGTAAATGAGGGATGCCCAGCTACCTAAGCTAAAGAGTATCTCTTAAATTTTAAAACAAGTATTGGACAGTAAGAGGGACGTTGTTATATCTGTGCTGTTGGCTGGGAAAAATTACTTAGACGTTCTTGGGTTTCTGAGAGTGTTTAGAATTGGTATTTGTTTAGAGACTTCTTGAAATGAAAGTACCAGAAAATGTGTGTCTAAGAACAGAACTTGAGATCTGAGGTATGAGAAGGTTATGAGCCTTGTAAGTTAAAACACTGGCCACTGACCAGCACATTACTTCATCCATCTTCATGTCATCCTCTGAACGTGCAGCCGAGTGCACCAGGTGGATGTCTTCTATGTAGTAGCCCTGATTGGGCTGTTCCTGAATCTCCAGATGAACTAGAGGCAGCATCCAGTGCAGGTCCTGCACTTCTCAGCATCTCTGGTTGCTATGGTATCAGGTGTCTTGTACATTCCCGATAACTACTTGTTAATTGGTTGATTGATTAGCTTCTGACTTCACCCTTTAGCCTCTGTAGCTAAGTTTCTCTCTCGAGTCTCAGGACTCTCTCTAAACTCTATATTTTCCTCCTATTTAGCATTCATCTGGTGTCCCCCCAAGCCATTCTGTTATTTCAGATACTGCCTTAGCAGGATTTCTAAATACCAAAGACTCTTTTTTTTTTTTTAACAGCATAGAAGGGAGATTGAGAATCATAAGTATGCTGCCAGCCCTGGAACGTTTGCCTAGTGACCTAATTTCATGGGAATTTGCCAGGCCAGCTCCGTGGAAGAAATCCAGTCCTATTCCTCCAGTTTCCTTGGGTGATTCAGCTGACACGCCCCACAGCCATCTTCTTCACATTGTTGTGACCTTCAAGATACTCTCCCCTGAATACTGCTCTATTTTAATTTTGCTATATAAAAAACCAATAAGAAAGAAAGGTGTACTAATTTATGTGGCTTAGGCAAATGTACACAGTATAAGGAGCTTAACTCAAATGGTATTTCTTACACCGAATTATGACAGACACTTGTTTCTTATTACTCTAGACTTCTGTCACATGCATTTTGGATAATTTCAGAAGTTTTTCAGTGTAATTTATCCGGTACCTTATCTAGACCTTGTTCCATAAGATGTGAGTTACTTATTGTCCGTCACAGACTTTCATGTACCTTCTTGTCTCTTTTTTGCCCACTAGTTCCTTCTAAAGCCAGATCTACAGTTACTTTAGACATCACGGTCCATTTGACATGGTAGTATATTGATCTGACATTCTCTTCAGAAAACCAATACCAAAGTACTGTGTGTTAGTACACTAAGAATTGTACGCTAATTCTGTTCTGTCTACAAGCATATAACCTTCTCTGAAGAACACTCTACCTATTTTATCCCTCCATCTGGAAGCACTGCAATGGCCTTTGGCCAAAAGCAATGAAGTTGTGACTTTCTTACTTCTCTATAGCCTGCCCAGGGACATTAATGAAAGAAAAGTAAACCTACTCTATTATCCCAAATGGCTTTTCAAATAATTAGGAGATTTTAATAATAGTGTCCCGCTGATGCTCTCAGGTTTCCCACAGGCACTGCAGCATTTCCAAAGTGAATAAGATTGCACTGATGCTTCAGGAGAGAAGACCTCGCTCTCACTACCCGTGACCTTCAATTCCTACAAATGCTGAAAACAGCACCGGGCATCCCATTACCGAAATGGATTGCCTGGAATCAACTTTGCAGTTTTGGAGTCTAACACCATTTTGTGGTGATATCTTGGAGAAAAGAAGTGATTCAAATTTTTAAAGAGGCAGAGACTTTTGAGAAGGTTGGATTTTTGACATTTTGGTTTTTTCCAAGCTCGTCCCCAAAATCATTGAGTCACCTCCAACTTCTCTATATAGAAGGTGCTGAAAATAGATGGCAAGACCTTAGGTATTTCAGAGGACTAAAGGGATTATGTTAAAGTGACCTCGAAATGAATCCACAGCCTTGAAAAGTACAAACTCATAACTAGCAACTCCACTACTAAAAGTTCATCCTTAGTAAGTAGAATCAATAATACAAACACGGGACTTCCCTGGTGGCGCAGTGGTTAAGAATCCGCCTGCCAATGCTGGGGACACAGGTTCGAGCCCTGGACCGGGAAGATGCCACATGCGTGGAGCAGCTAAGCCTGTGCACCACAGCTACTGAACCTGCACTCTAGAGCCCACGAGCCACAACTACTGAGCTCACATGCCGCAACTACTGAGCCCGTGTGCTGCAACTACTGAAACCCACGCACCTAGAGCCTGTGCTCTGCAACAAGAGAAGCCACAACAATGAGAAGCCTGCACACCGCAACGAAGAGTAGCCCGAGTAGCCCCTGCTCACCACAACTAGAGAAAGCCCACGTGCAGTGACAAAGACCCAATGCAGCCAAAAATAATAAAGTAAAAAGAATAAAAAAATTAAAAAACTAAAAAAAGAATAATGCATACACACATTTAAATACAAGGATAATCATCACAGTGTTCTTTATAATATTGACATTTTGGAAGCAAATATCCAGCAATAGGAAAATGGTTAAACAATGGAACACACTATAGCTATAAAACATTTTGTTGTAAAATATGTTTATTGACCTTCACAATATTTTACTTGAAATAAAAAAGCAGATTATAAAATATTTCCTATCATGAATTTTTTTTAAGAAACAGTGACATATTAACATGGTTGATGTATTAAAGATGGTATTTATTTATTTATTTATTTTGCAGTACGCAGGCCTCTCACTGTTGTGGCCTCTCCCGTTGCAGAGCACAGGCTCCGGACACGCAGGCTCCGCGGCCATGGCTCACAGGCCCAGCCACTCCACGGCATGTGGGATCTTCCTGGGCCGGGGCATGAACCCGTGTCCCCTGCATCGGCAGGTGGACTCTCAACCACTGCACCACCAGGGAAGCCCAAAGATGGTATTTTTTAAAATTTTGTCTGCATTTTCTGATTATTCTATAGGAAATATGTAGTATTTATCAAAAAAAAAAAAAAGGAAAGGAGAAAATAGGATGTATTACAATTCATATTAAAATATGTTCTCCTCTTTCTTTTAAATAAGACTTTAAAGGGGAGTGGAGTGCAGTTGTCACAAAGGTGGATAAGAATGCCCTGTTCAGCCTCTGGCATCCTAACGTGAGGGGAGAGGGGAAGAGGGGTTGCTTTGAGGAGGAAGAATGGGGCAAGTAAGCAATTTCTTAGCTTGAACAGAGAGGTGCAGTACTTCTGTGCATCTGTTCATATCCAACCCCACAGGGTGTGATGTCTCTAGATGTCAGGGGATGGGAAAGAGGCAACAGTTTCCAAACACCATCAGTGGAGAACATTTTCAAGGTGTTGGCTTCTAAGAAAGTTTCCAGAAGGAATATCATGCCTTTTCAAGAACACATGTACGCACACACACACACACACACACACACACACACAGAGGCACACAAAGAGGTGACAGCATTTCAATTTCTACCTCCTAGAGTAAGTAGATACCATTAATTGGGAATTTTATCCACTTACTTCTTCACCTGTTCTTTTGTCCTTTTCTCTTGTACAGAAGAATGAGTTTCCTTTTGAAGAACAGTCCCTTCCCCTCTGCCCTTTACCCTGACACCTCCCACCTCCTAAAGAACCTTGTTCTTTAGACCATTTCAGCCCTTAAGAAATCTAGTACCTACAGACATGTTTGTGTCCAGAAAAAAAGTTTGAATTCAAAATATAAATAATGAAAATCAAATGTAATAAATAACAGAATGTATATAAAATGTAACATTATGTCATCATTGTGAACTTAATATTCATGAACATTCCACTCCATTTGAAAACAATTTGTGAGTTGGATGTTCTCCATTTTTCAAAATCCCGACTATGCACATTAAGTGTTGATCAAGAGACTGAATTATAAATTGAGTTATCTAGAGCCAACTCATTTTGAAAGCAAAATTATAAACATCCTTTTACTTTTTTTCTTTGTGAAAAATGTACTTAACGTGAGCGATTGGTGTATTTTAATACGTTTGATCTGAGGTCAGGAAGGACCTCAGTATTGAGAGTGCCGGGGCTAGTAGCCCAGCTGCTCCATAAGCTATGTGCTCGTCATCCTGTACCTTTTTTCTCACCTTGTCCTAGCTCCTTTCTCTAAGCAGTTACATATGCTCTCACATTGTAACATTACCATCTATGTACCGTCCTCACCTTTCAGCAGTTGCCCTATTCCTCTACTCCTCTTCCCAATTTCTCAAATGTGGTCTACAGAGATGGTCTATATTTTCTCACTTCATATTCACTCTTTAGCTCACAGAAATATTCTTCCTGTCATAACCATTCCACCGAAATGGGATGTCCTCACCAAAGACACCAACAATCTCGTGCCTCAATCCAATTCATAGATTTCAGTTCCTTATTTACTCACTTTATCTTCCTTTTTCTTGAAACACAGTTGCCTTGGCTTCTGTGATATTTTTCTCTCTTGGTATTCTTCTTACTTCTCCGGCTGCTTCTTGATCTCCCTTCAAGATTCCTCTTTATCCCTTGGATGATGGTGTTTGGGGATTTTACCCAAGGCTTTCTCTCTTCTCCCTCTACATACTCTCCCTGGGCAAGTCCCCTGATACATCTACCATCTATGTGGCAATGATTCTCAAACCTGTAGCCCCAGTCTCTCTCTCTCTCCTAGAGTTCAGACCTATATGATAGCCAGCTGTCTACCTGTCATCTCCAATAGTGTTTAGACCATGGTACTAACAAAATTTCTATTCCTCACCCTCATGCCCCACTCCTATCTCTTCTTCTTTATGCTCATATCAACCAATGGTACCAACATCAAACGTAGCCGGAAACTGGGAGGCAGCTTTCACTCCTCAGCCTCCCCTGCCTGCCACATTCAACGATCTAAAAGTCTTAACTCTTGTATCTTCTATAAATCCATCCCCTCTTCTCCAACCCCAATGCTGCTTTCCTAATCTAGGCCGCCATCATTCTGTGTCTGAATTACTACAGCAACCTCTGCCATCAATCATTTTCCCACCCTGCTCCACAAGTGATATTTTTTAAAAATATGAAACCAATTATGATATGTCATGGCTTAAATCCTTCAACATTTTCCCCAGTACTCTCAGGAAAAAAGTCCAAAGTCCTTAACATAGTTTAGAAAACTAGCAAAACCTGGTTGCAATATGTCCACAGCCACATCTGCTTCCCCTCTTCCTACCCTATCCCGTGAGAGTGAAAATCTTGTCCTCCCCAATCACTCCACATCCTTGCTTGCTTCCAGGCTCTCATGCACACCATTGCCACGGCTGGTAACACTCTTACCTATGTTCCCCCATCTAACTGACCCCTACCTGCTTTTCAGATTTCAGTGTAGAAGTCAGTTACTGCCCTATGCCTTCCCTGATGCACCGAACAAGAAATCGATAACTCTCTGAAGTGTCACCAAAGTATTCTTTTTTCTAATGGGGCTTTTGCATTGTTTATAATTGCTTGGCTACTTGGCTATCTCATATTCTCACCAGGCTGTAAACTCTGGGAGGCCAGGGTTTATGTCTATACTGTCTAATATAATAGTATAACAAACCCTTGATCAATATTTGTCAAACATGTAAATGAACAAGCTCCAGGCACACATCTGATTGGCTGCTAATTGTTCTGACTTCAGTAGGAGACTTGCTGAGTTAGATTTCCCATCTAACAACTTTGTTCTTAACCATTGTTATAACGCTTTCCAAAACCATTGAGAAAGTGCACTAATATTTACCAAGCACTTTGAAATAGTGAGATAGTAAAGGTGGCCTATTTTAAGTAAGACCTGGGTCTGACTACACAGCACCAGATGGGCTGCCTCTACTGCAATGATGTCATTCAAGGTTATTTGTTGCAAGCATCAAAATTTACTGCTGGTGGGGAAGGAAGCCACCGAGCACATCCAGAGCCAGATTCAGACAAACACTTGCTGCCGTTCGCGGCAGTCGGTGAAAGCCTCTGTTCCACATGCTTTATTCTCAGTAACGTGGGGCACAGTCGTTGCCGCATTTAGGAAAGTAAGCAAAGACGTTGTCTGATTTCCTTCCCAGTTATAATTTACACATGACTGAACCAGGTAGCAAATGTACTTGGTTGATAATTAAGCAGTATTATTTGTGAAATTTGGCACAGGGGCTGCAGCAATATTAGCTTTTCACCTGTGATTGCCAGGTTACTTCATGAAGGAAGCAGCAAACGTGAAAGACATTCCATGTTATTAGGGTGAGTTAATTTGAAGGCAGGGGAATATGAAATTTAGGCTTAACAAATAAAGGGACTTTTGGCAGAGTTTGATCAGGCATCCAGAGAGCCTCCATTTCTTACTGTGAAAATGGTCTGAGTCCAAAGGGACAAGAAGCACCTGCAGCTAGACATTTTGAGACACCATTATTTTTATGTGCTTCCTGTACTGACATAATTATGGCTATGCGTCTGTACTCTTGCTTTGGCATAAGCACCAGGAGAAGCTTCTTTAAAATATGAGGTTAATACTGCCTATGTGTGACTCAAGATCTGTAGGTTAATTCTTTAGGTAGAGGGAATATCAGTGCATAGAAAGAAATCCTAGCATTTAAAGTAACAGCATGTATAATACACATACTTGCAAAAGAAAAGAATTAGTGATTTTGCTGAAGTCCTCTGGTGGAGGTATGTCCCCAAACCCACATAACTGGAGCAGGTTCTAGGTTTAACTCCCACATTTTTGCTTCAAGCTAATGAACTATAAACTTCAATATTTTTCCTTCTTTACATCTCATTTAAAAAATGGTGCTGTTGGGCTTCCCTGGTGGCGCAGTGGTTGAGAGTCCGCCTGCCGATGCAGGGGACACGGGTTCGTGCCCCCGTCTGGGAAGATCCCACATGCCGTGGAGCGGCTGGGCCCGTAAGCCATGGCCGCTGAGCCTGCGCGTCCGGAGCCTGTGCTCCGCAACGGGAGAGGCCACAACAGTGAGAGGCCTGCGTAACGCAAAAAAAAAAAAAAATGGTGCTGTTGTATTTTCTTGAGAACTGGAGGGCTAGTTAGTTAACGTTTGCCAAGCACTTTGAAGATGAAAGGGACTACATTAAATCCAGAATTACAACTATTATCATCACAAAGCTCAGATTAGCTCAGAAATTTAGGAATGATGATTCAGGAACCCACATTCCAGATTCTAGTGAGATTATGTCTGAAAATAGTCAAACCAACTCCTGCAATGATTCAGACGCTAAGGATTTATGGGGTTCAGCATGACTGTATCCCAAATCATGCATGACAATAAAAATTAGACTGCATTCCGACTGAGAATTTAGGAAACAAGTTATTGAAGGAATCCCAAGGAGTTTTGTGTCTGTGTTCTCTCCAAGGCCAGATCTGTGCACAGTTAGACTGAAGAGACAGCGATCAGCCAGCCAAGTGAAGGGTGGTGCAGGCTGAAGGCAGAACTTGCCGAACGCACCAGATAAAGTATTTCCTACGTCGCAATGCTAGAAACTAAAAAATTTAGTGGGGACAAATCCACATCAGGCAGCTATCCTTAGCCCGTCTTTCTTGAAGACCCTTTCCTGGACACCATTGCTCATGGTAATCTCTCATTAATTTTTAAAACATTTTTGGAAGAAAATGTTAACTACAGGTAAAATGCCCTTAATTGGGTTGAGGAAGTCCCCTTTTTGTTTGCTCCTAGTTTGCTGAGAGTTTTTTATTTTTTTTATATTTTCTAATCAAGGATGGATGCTGGACTTTTGTCAAGTGCTTTTTCTGTGTCCACTGAGATGATTTTTTCTTTTATCTTTCTTAGATTAATATGATGAAGCATATTGATTTTTTTAAATGTTAAATCAGCATTCCTGAGATAAACCCCATTTGGTCATAATATATCATGACTTTTATATATTTTGGAGTATGATTTGGTTAAATTCTACTTAGAATTTTGCATGTATGTTTTTAAGGATATTGTGCTCTACTGACCTTCTTTTCTTTTGTAATGTCTTTGTTTGCTTTTGATGTTAGGGTAATGCTGGCCTCATACAACAGGTTAGGAAGTATCCTCTCCTTTCCTGAAATACTTTGTGTAGGCTTGGTATTATTTCTTCCTTAAATATTTGGTAGAATTCACAAATGAAACAATCTGAGCCTAGCGTTTTCTTTATGGGAAGGTTTTTAACAACAGATCCAATTTAATAGCTATATTTAGTTTCCAATTATCTATTTTCCAAGCATCTTTCTGTTACTGTTTTCTAATTTCTTTGAATGGTGGTCAGAGAGCATACATTATATTACTTGGATCCTTTTAAATTGCATACTGAGACTTTCCAATGACAGAATATAGTATATCTTGGTAAAATACCACGGGTACTTGAAAAGATGGTTTATTCAAAATCTTTGGCTGAAGTTTCCTATAGATGTCAGTTAGATCAGTTGGTTGCAGTGTTGTTCAATCTTCTATATCCTAACTGATTTCCTGTCTGCTTGTTCTACCAATTATTAACAGAAGAGTATAAAAATCTCTGATTATAAATGTAGATTTATCTATTTCTCCTTGTATCTCTGTCAATTTTTGCTTCATAAATTATAAAGCTCTTTCATTACATGCATAAATGTTTAAAATTATTATGTCCTCTTGATTAACTGACCACTTTATCATTATGACCTTTTTCTATCCCTGTTAATATTCTTTGCCTTGAGATCTACTTTGTCTAATATTAGTATAGCCACTCTAACTTTTAAAAAATTAGTTTTTGCATAGTATATTTTTGCGATTCTTTTACTTTTAAACTATCTGTGCCTTTATATTTAAAATGTGTTTCTTGTAGATAGCATTTAGCTGGGTCTTGCTTTTTTGTAATTTAAGGGCCTCTTAAACCATTTCTATTTAATATAGTTATATATGTGGATAAATATAAATCTACTATCTTTCTATTTGTTTTCTATTTGTCCTACCTACTCTTTGTTCCTTTTTTCCCTCTTTTTAGGTTATGTTTTTAATCAACTGCATATTTTTTTATAATTCCATGGCATATCTTCTAATCATTTCAAATACTTTTTCTCCCTGGCTTCAGGTAGTCTCCTCACATGCACAATCTGGTCCATATTCAGGTAAAAATCAGAGGAGACCCTCTGCACGCCTGCAGAGTTCGCTCTCCTCTCTCTCTCTCTCTCTCTCTCTCTCTCTGTCTCTCTGCAGATATCTCCTAACAGTATGGTATCCTGTGAATTCTACCTGCATTGGTTCCCTTAACTCTCAGCTCCTTCTCCACAAGTGAATGAGACCACCAGACTCTGCCTGGGTTCCACTTCCCTACACAGTGGCTTGTAAGTAGCTGAGGCGATAGCTGGGGCAATTGTAGAGCTTACCTCATTAGTCTACCATCCCTCAGGGATCATGGTCCTTTGTTGTCTAATGTCCAATGTCTTGAAAACTGTTGCTTCACATGTTTTGTTTTGGGGTTTTGTTTTTGTTTTTTTTGGTTGTTTCAGGCAAAAGGGTAAATCCAGTTCCTTTTACTCTGTCTTAGCCTGAAGTGATTCTGGATGGAAGGTGATACTGTTGACAATCATGAGTTATTCTGATGCAAACTGGACATGTTTTGAAACATGAGTCTGAAGACTTTCTGAAACTATTCATTGAAAGTCCTAGAATATTTAAGAAAACTGGTTGGAATTTTTTATTATGTTAATTAGCTCCAAAATTTATAGTGTCATTAAAATATTATAGCAAAGTGACCCAGAAACAAATAGCTAATTCTTGCTCCAGAGTAACAATCTCTGAAAACACTAATGTAACGGCTCTCTCAAGGGCTTAGTTAAAAGGAATGCCTGTTAGATTTGTTTCATTTTCAGCAAAGAGAGAGGTCATTATGGCTTAACAATTACCCGATTCCCTCCTAGATTTAATCTTAATCTATAAACACAGACCTATATTTTGAAGACTATTATGCTGAATGAAACAAACTTATTATTGACATTGGTGGCTAAATGTTTACCCCAGTGCCTGGAAGATACATACACAAAGCTAATTTAACACCATGTGTGATTATCTGAAAAATATATGTCTTCCATGTAGTGTAGTCTAAAAATATTACCTTAGGGCTCTGAAAAAAAAAAGGTTCTTAAGAACAAAATGAATAAAACCATGTAAATACTTGTACAGTTTCCATATGTCAATTTGTTTTAAAGGGCAGCTTTTTTTTCTTCGTTGTATTTCTCTCTGATTCTATGATATCTTTCTGATGTATCAGCTATTTTCCCTTATTCTTTCCCAAACCCTTCAGTTTTCAAGAGCACCTGGTATGAGCAATGTCAGTGCCCTAGATTTCTGGGTTGATGGCAATGCCTGAACTTCCTCTGGATCCGATCACTTGACCATCTCTCTTGTTTTTTTCTGGACAGTCCTCACTTTTGAATCATCTCATATTCTTTTATGAATTCCCCAAATTCTTCAAGTCTAATATATATATCTATATTTATGTAGATATAGATATAGTATATTTATATATTATATATTGCACACATATATATTCGATTTTAAGAGTATATGTTCACATATACTCGTATGTATTGTATATATAGTTTCATTTTTACCTAGAGTTAATTTCCTTGATTTGAAGAAGAGGGAAAACAGTAATATCCTTAAGTTTGGAGGAACAAAGAACTGTCCTGGGAGGAAGGGAAACACACAGCTTCGTCAACTGGAATTCTTTCTGCCTTCCACCCCTTTGAGGCCGAAGCAGGTAATGAAGGTGAGAGCCTTCCTGAGCCGCTGACCCGCTCCAGCCTCTTCTTTCTGCAAACCCGAATAGAATATAGTCCTCCAGTTCAGTCCTGTACGTTTCAATTCACAAAACCCTAACTGACCTCAGGACGCTTACAATGCCTCTCTGATTCTGGAACATTCTCAGGGTTAGCCGCCCCAGTCTCTCAACTGGCTTCCACAGCGCTTCGCATCCTTCATGTCCCTCTCCCGTGACTGGCTCTGATCAATCTGTCCACTTCAGCTTCTGAGGACTTGTTTTTACTCTGACCTTCCTGTGTGTGTTGCTGCTGGGAGGGGCAAATCACCGTCACGACAACTTGTCCCTCAGTTTCCTGAATTCCTTCGCCTAATTTATTTTCAAGTTGCCATTTCCTGTTGGTACTGTGAGGCACTGGCACACCAAGTGTGCCTTTTTTTCCTCTGCGCGTCACCACCCCTCCTGGGAGACACACTGCTCTGTGAACGTAAACAAATGGCCAAGGTG
The DNA here is from genome assembly GCF_937001465.1 of Orcinus orca. Classification (NCBI taxonomy): domain Eukaryota; kingdom Metazoa; phylum Chordata; class Mammalia; order Artiodactyla; family Delphinidae; genus Orcinus; species Orcinus orca. The sequence continues at coordinate 17,082,868 of NC_064560.1, read as the reverse complement.
GTGGGGAGGCTTAGAGATGAGAAAACCTGAAGCCCGTCCAGGTAGAAGCTGCTCTCTCACCTGTTTGGCCTCTACTGTGACTTTCTGCCATTAAATGAGATGAGAGAGGGCTGTGAGGAGAGGGAAGTGGGTGTGGAATTTGGATTGGAGTAGGAATCAGGAGAAGCGAAAAAATTGATTCTAAACATTTAGCAGAGAAATGGTAGAATATTGAAAGTTGAGTCAGTTGAAGGGGAGGAGCTTGGGGTATCGGTGGGGAAGGAAAGAAGAAACATCATACAAGGAGCTGGATGTGACAGGATTTTTTTCACAGAAAGAATCATGTTTTGCTGGGACCAGATTTTGTCCATGTTAGGGATATTTCCACACTTAGTTCTGTGAAACGCCTGGAGGTACTTTTTCTTTTTTCTTACAAATGTTTCTGTAGATGTGTAGGTGTGCTATAAACTGCTTTCACCATGCCAGGGATTTTTCCTATAAAACTTTCCAAGGTACAACATTTCAAAACTCTATGTATGAGAAGATGGTACATATGAGGACATTGTTATAAGATATTTTAACCGAGCAGAGAGAAGAAGCTGAGACAGGTGCCGGAAGCTAGGCGTAGATGTTGCCCACATTTGATGTCAGGCAGAGTCTAAAAGTAACATCTTTCACAGTGTCGCATGCCAGCAAAAGGCAGATTCTTATACTGATGGTCGTACGAAATCACACATATCAAGCTTGATCTTACAGTCCATATGTATGCAAAACACTAAGCAGAATGATGGGCGTTTGCTCGTGTAGACTTGGCAATATCATACACAACTGATGTTTATTTACCTCTGTAGCTGCCTCATTAATAGGACACATTATACAGTCAGCTGTGGCTTCCTACAACGTTCTCTCTGACTTCCTAGGTTTAAGTCTTCTACTGTCTCCTCTACTTTGCCAACCCATTTATGAGAAAATGGGTGACCTCTGCTTATGTCACTTCAGAGAACCCTGCCTTTATTTAGGAATCAGTCAGCTAAGCGGCCAAGATTTTAAGAGTTCATACCATCTATCTATATTAATTTCCAGTTCCTTTGTAAGGAAAGATGCATTTTTTATTTCTCTATCTTTACCAGGACAGTAATAGAGCTACTTACCAATTTTTTTTTTTCTTAGAAACAATGAACTAGGCCTCTTCTGCCGGGAGGAAGAGGGTCAATGAGAAATGGGAGTTTACTGGCCATTAGCAAGGTCACAAGTCAGGTAGTCAAATCCTAAAGAACGTTTCATAGGCCTGGGACTGCCTGTTTCTGTGTTGTAGATACAACAGGGGAAAAGATAAATACAGTCAGTGATAATTCCCTCTTTTCTTGTCATCCACCATCATTGATTCAGCTGACCTCAAATGTGTAAGAGACAAGTTTTGGAGACAGGAGGGCTGGGTGGGAGGGGAATCAGGTAAAACAGCTAAGTCTTTCTGGTTTTAAAAGTCCAGGTCTGAGGACAAGGGAGTGTACACACTGTTAGCTGTACTAAGTAATCACAGTTTTTGAGCATATTTTAAATAAGGGTCTCTCAAACACTCTCTCCTCTGTACATATGCCTTTCACAAGTATTTAAAGCAGAGATGACGACTTTCTGTACCTTTCATAGCATGTCCAAAGCTCTTTAAGAAAACTAGTTGAAAGTTTTTCTAAAGTCGGTCCAATTAAATAGCGTAGGTTATTAGACCCTTAGTTCCCAATTTCATAGTGTGATTAAAATTTCATAGATAGACTTTTTTTTTTTTTTGCGTTACGCGGGCCTCTCACTGTTGTGGCCTCTCCTGTTGCGGAGCACAGGCTCCGGACGCGCAGGCCCAGCGGCCATGGCTCACGGGCCCAGCCACTCCGTGGGATCTTCCCTGACTGGGGTACAAACCCGTGTCCCCTGCATCGGCAGGCGGACTCTCAACCATTGCGCCACCAGGGAAGCCCTCATAGATAGACTTTTGGTGGTATGTATGCACTCATGCATACATACACATTTTCCTTCGGCAGAATAGTGAATTAAAATAACATTTTAGTGTTGGGAAGCATGAACACAAGGCCTGACTTTGACATCAGCATGTAGCCTTGTGCCATCACTGAATTTCTCTGGGCCTTGGTCTCCTAGGCTGTACAATGTTGGTTGAGAGAAGCCCAGACCAGGAGGGGCAATTAGTAATGTTGGACCAAATGAGACCCTTCCCTTCAAGGTCCCTTATGGAAAACTTGCTTATAAATTCCTCCAAGTTCCTCTCACTCCCTAACATTCCATGAGAGGAGGGGGGCCACCTCTAGGAGAATTATTTGATTTTATTTGTACTTATCTTCCCATGAAATGTTTGTCCAGGTCCCAAACATAACTTGTCTCCAATCAGACTTAAAATAATGCATATCTACCTACAATATATATCTGCTGAACAATGAGACCCTGCAGAAAAAACAATTAATTTCTGAATTTCCTAAAATTTTGTTTTGCAAGACATTTATCTTTCACATGGTAGATAAATATTTTTTCAGTATTTGACCATTGACATAAAGAATTCAAGTCTATTTTGTTTTTTTCGTCTTGATCTTGCTGTCTCTGTCTTGAGTCAAAATGCAAATTAATTTGCACACCAATTTACAGTACTAAAACTGACCGCACATTTTAAAAAACTATATCTGGAGAACACTGACTCTTACCTGGAATTGTGTGGTTGACACAGTGGCTCTCATTTTTCACTTTCTGTAGTGTAGTGTCTTTAGTGGAGTTTGTATTTATCTCTGTATGAAGCTGGATTTCACTTTACTTTCTCTTTATGGTCTTATCACATCGTTTACAAACACTTTATCTCTGTTACACAAAATAAATGGAATTCCAGGCTTTCGATGAAATGTCATGCTGAAATGGATGGTCCAAAAATCTATATTTAGATGACTGACTCCTGTTTGAGGAAGACATGATAGATGTTTCATGCACATACACTGAAGGATGATGGATTTAATGACCATCCCCTAACCGGGGAATGCTATTTTGGAATAATTAAATGTTCCATCATTTGCAAGTCTAAATAGTCCATTGTTAGTTCCTGTTTTTGTCTGTCAACAGATCGTTCCATTTTCTAATGGAAATTTATCATTAAAACAATTGAACACGTAGCATCATCCCACCAGAGTGTGTTAGCAATAGCACATTTCATAGGACTCTGATTCATAGCTACAGTTTAGGAAGACTTAATTTATGTATAAGTCTGCTTCATATATGACAAACATGGCAAGCATTATTTAAAGGCTACTGGTAGATATTTATCTTCAGGTATTGAAGTGATCTTCTGCTTGAAGAGGCGGCTAAGCCTTTTGTCAGATGAAAAACTTTCATGGAGCAAAAGAGCATTAACAAAGTATTTTGTAATTAAATAATAATAATTTTACAATCTATTTTCTTGTTGATCCTTCTATTTTAGAGGTTTTTACATCCTAAATTCCTTTTTAACTCTTAATTGTTGAGGAATTTCAAAATAATTGTATCTAGTTATCTATATGCATATATGTTAATATAAATTTTAATATTTAATTCTCCTAGGTCTTGGTCTTTTAGCTGCAAAGGGCAATGGAGAGAAGGTGTGGGACTGGAGAATATTTATTTATATCTGCATAATATATTATATGTGTATATATATATATATATATATACTTATATCTGAATAAATATAGCATCTTTCTCATGAAAACTTTTTCTTATTTATAAAACATGGATATAGAAAAATTTCCCCAAACTCTATCAAAATGTTTATCCTCGTGTTCAAGATCTTTATATACCTCTCCAGAGAGACAGATAGATAGAACAACTATATAATGGGAATGACATAGTTAATACATTAGTAATACATATGAATAGCAAATCACTTAATTGTTGAGTTAATGCTTCTCACCCTTATCACTGGCACTGTAATGCTCATATGAATTATTTCCATAAAGCTGCATTGCATGAATGTTTTTGAGAACCTAGTCAAGACCTCACAATTTCTGTGACTAGGTCCTGGAAATCAAAACAACTAGACCAATTATCAGGAAAGCCTGGCCGCATTGCTGACCAACTTGGATCATGGAATTATTGATTCAGATGCTACCCAATTAATTATTAAGATGGCTGAAAATACCAGACGGATCATTCCACGACTAACAGATTTTGATTGCCTTGCCTGTGCTGTGTGGTCCATATGTGGAAGTCAGAACATTTGTAGATAGTAGGACTGGCTGGGCATGACCAGATGGGTTTTGCCCAAGTTGGGAAAATGATGGAAGCCATTCAGAACTTCCTATTTATCAATGCAGTGGAGAGACATATTGGTGAGGTTGATGATGGAATTGATTCAAGCAGCAGCAGTCATGGAACAAGTAATTCATTAGAAGCTATGGTCTGCTTTTAAGAACTCTATGTTGAAGGTTTCCAAACTCTACTTGAACAGGGTTTATTGCAATCCTTGTTGACTATTTTACTTAATTCAAGCATAACCAGCTGCCTTATTGATTATGAATGGCTTAGAGCAGTTCCCCACATTGGAGCAAGGCTGTTTGAAGATGCATAAGTTTCTGTGTATAGGCTATAATGAAACACAGTGATCCAAGACCATCAAATCTGACCTGGTCAATTTGGTATTTTCAGACTCCCTAAAGACCAAATGTACTGCAGTCCTCAAAACTATTCTTGGAAATTTTAAACCCAATTTATATGTGATTTCTATCATTAAAGATATAATGATGCTAAATCATCTGCAATTTAGGAGATTTCATGAAGAGAAGTACCAATGATTCAACAGTCTGCCCCCGAAAAGGTAAAGTCTTATACTGAAAATAAGCTTGTATTAGTGGACATAAATGGATTTTTCTGTTTCCCTGAAAGAAAAAAATCTTTAAGGCATGTTTCAGTAAATGTTTTGAAAATAATTTAAAGAAGAGAAAAGAGGGCTTCCCTGGTGGCGCAGTGGTTGAGAGTCCGCCTGCTGATGCAGGAGACACGGGTTTGTACCCCAGTCAGGGAAGATCCCACATGCCGCGGAGCGGCTGGGCCCGTGAGCCATGGCCGCTGAGCCTGCGCGTCCGGATCCTGTGCTCCGCAACGGGAGAGGCCACAACAGTGAGAGGCCCGCGTACCGCAAAAAAAAAAAAAAAAAGAAAGAAAGAAAGAAAGAAAAGAAAATGCTAGTCATTAGAAATCAGAAAGATAAAGCGTTGTTTAGCTACAGAAAGGTTGATTTCTGATTTGTTATGAGTTCTATCTTAAGTATTTTTCAATATATTTTATTAATTAAGGTGGTATTATAAACATTAAAATGTTGGTAAAGGTATAAATATCAAAATCATGCCTTGACTCAAAATATTGCAGAGAAAAAGTCAATCCAGTGTTATCAACAGTGATTCACATGGATTTATTGCAGTATTTGTTTGATTAACCAGAAGTTGGTTATTAGAGAAGTAATAAAAGTAAAATGTACCCTCAAAATTTTTGATTTAGTGAATCAGTGTAGACATCAGAAATAAATTGCACTGTAATCATAATCCTAATAATAAATGAACATTAAACCATAATTCAAATTTATGGGATGCTCACAGAGAAAGTTGATTTAAAGTGGAATGGAAAGACATGGCTGCCTTCATGCAGCAAAGCTTTGGTTTGGATTGCAGGAAATACGGTGCAAGCTAACATGAGTTCCTAGAGGAGAGAAAACAGGTCTTATTCACCTTTTTATTCTGTCATAGTACCCTCCTCAGTACCTTCTTATAGAATGAATGATCTTTAAACAATTATTTAACTGTTGAAACATTGCACAGGAAAAACAGAAAAGAGAAACCACTAACCAATTGTTTTAAAAAATGGGTTTTATTGTTGGATCTGTCCTTTGCTTGTTGCTTTTTGTTGCTAAGTCACTTAACCTCTTACTCTTGTATGAAATTAAAACTAGATCTTTCTGTCTGCTTCTCAAGATTGTTGAAATGATCAAACAAAAGATGCATATGATGCAAGTGCTTGGAATATGGTGAGATACTAAAAGAATGGATTGATAATTTCACTATTTATATCCGTAATTCAAATCAGGCAAGTTTGATTGGATATGTTAGTAGATTGAATGCTGACATTGGCCACCCAGGAAGCATGTGGTTGGAATCACCACTCCAGTTGTCTTTAACATAGAGTTTCATCTCTATAGGATGGTATCGATTGAGAAGGAAACTGGATAAGAAATGTTTTAGGGTTTTTGTCAATAGTATAGATTCAAGAGTCTAACTCTTATTTTCAACAGAAAATAGAGGATTTAAAAAATTAAGCTAAGGAATTCCCTGGCAGTACAGTGATTAGGACCCCATGCTTCCACTGCCAGGGGCCCAGGTTCGATCCCTGGACAGGGAACAAACATCTCGCAAGCCCCAAGGCACAGCCTAAAATAAAATAAAATAAAATAAAATATTAAGCTATGATCTGTGAAAGTTACTGTAAAACTAAAACAAACAAAACTTTTAAAAAATTGAGAGTCGATATAAACTGAATTGTGTTCCCCCAAAATTCATGTGTTGAAGGCCTAATCCCTAAAATGATTGTAGAGGGCCTTTCCAGAATTAATTAAGGTTAAATGAGGACGTAAAGGTTGAACCTCAATCTGATAAGATTAGTGTCCTTCTAGGAAGAGGAAGAGAAGCCAGAGCTCTCATCCGCTTCTTGTCCACACCAATGAAAGACATGTGCGCAGGAGGACAGAGGGCAGCCATGTGCAGGCCGAAAAGAGGGCCCTCACCAAAACTTGACCATGCTGGTGTGAGCCGATCTCATAAGCCATTTGACTTTCCACTTCTATTTGGTTCAATTCTTTTTGTTTAGACTTGCAGAGTTGCATGTACAACGTATATGCTAGTCCTTTAGAAGTAATGTAAAATGGAAACACCTTCTCGCAGACTATGCCTTATCTATCACCTTTGTTGAATAGAAATCTTTCATATTTATATAATAAATTCCATCAATTTCCCTTTATTATTTATAGCTTTGCATGTTATTAAATAAATCATTCTTCAAAACAATGTCACAAAATACCCCTTACATTGTTTTCTAATAGAGGTGTGTTTTGCCTTTCAGGCTTGAAACTTGAGACCATCTGACATTTATTGCAGTGTATGGTGTGAGATAGGGATACAATCTGATTTCTGTACATATGGCAAACTAATTTCCCCAGCACACTATATGTAAGTATTGATAGTTCCCAATGATTTGTAACTTCTCTACTATCATACACTAGGTTTCCATAGTGTATGTATCTGTGTATACGTACACATAGTGTAGTGTATCTGTTTATGATTCATTGCTCTAGTTGTCTGATCATTTCTTGGCACTAAAAAACATAAATGTTCTCTCTAATTTGACTGTTAAAATATTCTACATTGTGTTTTAACTATGTGATACTTTTTCTATCATTTGCCCTACACTGCATTCTATATACCTTTTAGTATGAGTTCTGATATTTCCCTTTAAATCTGAGAGTTCTCAGTCTTTTTAATTGCTAAACTTTGTTCATTAATTCCATTTATCATCTTTATTTCAAAAAACTTGAACTTCATAGTTGTCTTGGATACATTTTGTGGCCATCTTCCTCACCTTGGGGCTGTCATCTGTGTCTGTTTATGATATCTTCCCAGGGTATCATGGGTTTATTTTATACATTTATCTGTTATTTTATGCCTCCTCATTAGAATGTAAACCCCTTGAGAGCAATGAATATAACTGTCTATCCCAGTTACATTAATTGTTCCACTAATAATATCTGATATATACCACACCCAAGATATATGTATTTTACAAACAAATGTATAAATGATTCCCTGTACTAACTAAAACAGGCTAGGTTATGCTATAGAAATAAACAATCTCAAATCTTAGTAGCTTAAAATACCTGAAGGCTTTCCTCCACTCTATTTTGCCTCATGTACTCAGGCTGATGGAGTGATGGATTGTGGTTGCACAGAGTCAAGGAAGGGGGTTCAAGATGGGTTCAGAAGGGTAGACAGGGGCCAAATCAGGTGGCCTTTAGAGCCAAGGTATGGATTTGGGGTTTTATCTTTACTGTGAGGGAACGCAGTGAAGAATTTTCAAAAGGGGGTGAGACAGTATGATTTACCAGGTTACTCTGGCTGTTGTGTAGGAAATACATTGAAGGGGGACAAGACCAGAATCTGAAACACCACTAAAGAGGTGTCAGCAGTGTTTCAGGCAAGAGGTGATAGTAGTTTAGAGGCAGTGTGGGAGTGGGAGGTAAACAGAAATAGATGGGTCTGGCACATGTTCTGGAAGCAGAGTTAATAGATCTTGTGATGGATTGAAAATAGGGAGTAGGGGAATAAAAGAAGTCAAGGATGACACCGAGGTTCTTGGCTTGGGCGACTGGTAGATGCTGGAATATTTTGCTGGCAAGAGGCAGACTGGGAATATGTTTGTGGTAAGAAATCAAGAATTCTGTTTTGAACAGGAAGTTGAGAGCCTCTGAATCATTTAAATGTAAATGTCAGATAACCAGAGGAGGTCAGGATGGAAGTAATAGATTTGGGATTCATTACCATAGAGATGATAGCTATAGCAATGGGACTTGATAAGATTACCTGGGGAAGAAGCAAAGATACAGAAGAGAAGGGGGCTGGGATTATAACTTGGATGTTGAACAGAGGAAGAAGAGCTAGTGGAGGAGACTAGCAAATATCAAAGGAGGGGAAGAGCATGATGTTAAGGAAACCAAGAGCAGTGTTTTACCAAGAAAGAAATGTTCAAGTGGTTTTGAAAGGTCCTAAGAAGTCAAGTTAAAAAAAGGAAAAGGAAATGACCACTGGTGACTTTTAAAAGAGCAATTTCAGAGGAAGATGGGAATAGAAACCTGATTGGAGAGGGGTGAGTGCTGAAATGAGGTAAGAAGTAGAGACCCACTGCAGAAAATTCTCTCCAGGGGAGAAGGTGAGCGGGGGATTTAGGCAGAAAAGCAGAATGCATCTTTGTTTTCTCCTTTTGTCACAGAGGAAATCAAGAGTTTGACTCAAGTGAAAAAAAAAAAAAAAATGAGCAGAAGAAAAAAAAAAAATCAGTTCCAAGTGAAATTTTCACAAAATCAAATGGAAGTAATAAAATAGTTGGTCTTCTTAGATTAAACTTTTCAGGTATAAATTAGTGATTTACTGAAGAATTTTTATCTGTTTTGCAAAAGAGCTGGAAAACTATGTAACCAATCAGATTTGCGCATTTGTTCATTATTTTATATTGCTACTAAAATGCCAAAGGTAATTTTCAGTTGTATATGAAGTACTAGTAACATGACAATATTCTTGTAATTTAAAAATTATCGCATGCCAATAAAACTATTAAATTATAATTTTAAGCCATGAAAATGAATAATTTAAAGGGTATGAGGAAAGCTTTCACTTTAATAAGTTCATAAGGTGTCAAACTTTGCAATTTATTACAGATTCTCTAGCCAATTTGCTGTAATTAATGTGAATGAAAAATATTTCTTTGCCTAAATATTCTGTTTATGTATTGCTTTCTAATGATGAAACAAAAGAACTAATCTGTTAAAGATGTTCTTTAATTGATTCCAAGGGGAATACTTAGAATATAATTTGCTGACTGGTTCTGTGCAATTCCTGATTTCTACCACTCAATGACATCCATAATTTTATGATGACAAACAGTATAATCATATAGGAATGGGATTCCTAAGCACTAAAGTTCCCAGTTAATTTTCACTATCAACTGTGTGGTTTAATAGAAAGAACACTGGCATTAAGACCCACATACTGTAGGCCTTCCTCAGCTATTAAGCAGTTGTACAATCTTGGTTTTTTAGCTTGGTTAAAAACAATTTTTCATTTTTAAAGATGGAGATAAAAACAGGTTCTTCTGGTGAAGTAGGACCTTTCAACCAAGACTACAGACCCAGGAGTAGATAGGCAGACAGATGGATAGACAGATGTACTGCCTTTTATTGCCAGACACTTGCCCATCTGGGGAGAAAGGAAGGTCCCCTACTTCAAGAGAGAGTCGGCTTATAGATCTGTTCACTCAATTCCAAGTGTGATGGGCATCATCAGGTATTAAAAGGACAGGATTCCACCACCTAAGAGGAAGGTGGTAGCTTTGTCTTGTCAGGGGAAAAATACCAGTTCTGCCCGGCACCTTCTTTTAGGGTCCTAGCTGAGCAGCATCGTGGTCTTACTGACAGTGGTCAGGGACCCACCAGCTGGGCTGCATGGGCCCCAAAACAACTCACCAATCCTCCCAGCCACACCCTAATCATTCAATTATCACATCTGAATTTTAGCTACTACAATACAACTTAAGGAAGTTGCATGTTCTTATCAGTGATTTAGGGCGTATATGCTTTGACAAGTTAGGGGAGACTTGAGGCAGAGTGTTTGCTTGAAGAGGCAGGTCTCATGAGGGTTTGTTTGATTCCAATTCGATTTTTAGGAGTTCATCACTTAGGATCTACTTACATAAATAAATTACCATATTCCAAACCTTACCATATTCCAAACCTTAGTTAGCAAAACAATGATAGAATTAGGAACCATTCAACATCCACAGTAGGATGTTTGTGAGACCCTCAAAGATGCCTGTGAAGGTTCTTAGGTGAGTTTGTGCTACTTTACCAATAGAAGGCCGCTTTAGTTTCAGTGTTCTAATATTAAAATTCTAATCACATTGGGTATTCGTTACAATATAGCTCACGTGAAGGGTAATAACTCCTAAATCCTATGATCCTGCAGAAAAGTGTAGTGATCTGTTCATACAGCCAAAACTTCTCTTAGCTCTGGAAGTCATGATGGGCAGAACAAATGTGGGCCCGTGACATGGTCCTAACATTAGGAAGTAAACATCATGTGATGTCATGTGCATGGAATATGAAATGTGAAAGCCAAGTCATTCTTTAACCCCATCTGTCATATGTAAGGCCGTTTATTAATGGATTCTGCCAAGATGGGGTCTTTACTACTAAAGAGACATAGAGAATTTGGACTAGGTCCAGAGGAGAACATGACAATTATTAATGACTTAGAAGAGGGACCTATGAAGAAAGGTCAAAGAAACTCAGAACTTTTCAGAGAGGAGTTAAGTATCTTCACAATTTGAAAGTGGGTAGATAACCATCAGGGAATACAAAATCAAGAAGAGTAGTCTGGCTGTGAAAGTTGTCAAACGTTAGGAGAAGTTTCCTAGAGACAATGTGGAATCTTGTCTTGAGGTGATTATGGGTTTCATGGTCTTTGGCTTGGATGGCTTCAATCTCCGCTTATCTCAAGTCATAGGCTTCAACTCGTGGACCTCCTGAGGTCATTTAGAAAGGGGTGGTGAGGCTTATCTGAAGGGAGATGTTTGTTCTCTGTGTCAGACTTAGAGATGAAATCAAAAGGATAGAAACTGAGACTGCGTTTTCATTCTGGTAGCCAAATTGTCATGCCCTTGATGTAATTTGTTGAAACAAAAGTCCACCCAGTTCATACAAAATCACTTGAATATTCAGTTTCAGTTTTAGTTCTTTCTGAGAGGCACCCTGTTTAATGTCCCACACATACTTACTGAAGACACCCTGAATTCATCCCATATTTCCTTATATCTGAACGTTTTCTTACACTTTCCTTTCCTCCAAGAATGCTTTTGTTCATCCCTTCCATCTGTTAAAATACTACTATTTTATTTCCTATTCCTCAAGGCCAATTCAATTGGTATTTCCTCCAAGTAAACTTCCTTAGTTCTCTCCTTCCATTCTGTTGGAACTAATCTCTCCCATATGCACGTATGGAAGTATAGCTTCTATAGTATTTTGTATCTTTATTTTACTTCTGCTTTTGAAAATAGATGCTCAATTATTTATTCATTTCTCTTCTAGAGACAAAGTATCTTGAGGACAAGAGAAATTATTCATTCTTCTACTCCCCATAGTGCCATGTATAGAATTAACAATAATATTTCTCAGGAAGTGTTCTCTGCAATGATGGGCCTATGAGTCCTTGTACATTCTTTTCTTCATGACTGGGATATACTTTCTTATCCTAAAAGAAGTAATCTTGTTTTCTCCTTCAAAACTCTGCCTAGGACTTACATTCTCAATTATAAGTTTTAAAACTAATCCCACTAAGACATTGGTTCATATGAGTCTAGACTCAAGACCATAATCTGTATTGGTTACCTATTGCTGCATAATAAATTACCCCCAACTTTTAGTGGCTTAAAATTCTTATTATCTCACAGTTTCTGTAGGTCAGGAATGGAGGCATGACCCAGCTGGTCTTCTGCTTCCTATCTCTCCCAGGTTGCACTTGAGGGTGCAGGGTCTGCAGCTTCATCTGAAGCATCAACTGGGGAAGGATCCCCCATGTGGCTGTTGGCAGGATTCAGTCTCTAAAGGGCTGTGAGCTTGAGGTTCCTTGCTGGCTGTTGGGGGGAAGTTGCTCTCAGTGTCTTGCTACACCAGCCTCTCCAATATAACTGCTGGCATCATCAAAGCCAGTAAGAGAGAGAATCTCTAGAAGGTAGAGCTTTTGCCATCCCGCTCCCGTGCTGTGTATTTATTGGTTCTCAAGCCACCTTAGACCACACAAGCTATTCGAGGCTGAAAAAAAATCAGTCCTTCTCCCTCTGCGACTCCTACTGGTGCATCGCGGTGCACAAAGCATGTCTGACAAAAGGGTTTCCCTGGCAAAAGTTGAGTAAGTTTGAGCAATGCAACAAACAATATAACTCTCCAGAAGTTTCACAAAACAAACAAATCTACTAAAAGCTCTATAGTGTGTTAAATTTCCATCGCAAAGAAAACTAACTTTATTTTTCCAGCGTTTCCCAAATTTGTTTGGCAAGGGACTCCTTTAACAACCTACAAAACTAGCACTCTGCAGAATGCACTTGTAAAAATATGGTATCATTAATTAATATAGTGAAAAGAAATCACTTTTGAGAATGTACCCAAAACATGGAGAAACTGAAAGCACTTGAGGGACATTTTATTTCATGTAACCTACCCAGGAGAGTGGGACAGAAAGCTGAGTGGTACAGTTAGAAGCAGGCAGTATTGGGCAAATTCCATGAAGGAGTCTGATAAGCAGTGGTTGGGTGAGTTTAGCACACAGGTGTGTACAGGCAGGTACACATCCAGCCAAGAAGCCAAATGATGGGTCTTGCTTGTGAAACCTACTTCAAATAGGTAAATTATTAACTTGCCCCTTGCAAACCTGGGGCACGGCCCCATCACCCTCCTGCCCCTCCTGTCCCTCCTACCCCCACTCCTTGTTTCCAGTCTTAAGGTCAGGGGTATTGAGGGAAGGGATGGAAAAGAGGGAGAGGTCACATGGTAGTTCATTGCTATTGCTTGGGCTGTCATTTACAGACAATTGAAAACCAGGACTGTGTTTCCCTGATGTAAACAATGCCCAGATAAAATGGGGGTGCAGTGGCAGGAAAGTGTGCCGAGAGGCACTTCTAGCCGAGGATGGAAGGGTGTTCCAGACAGTGGGGAATCTGCTGAGCCATGACCAACTGCTCAACTACTGATGATTTTATCCTCTAGTGAGACTTCACCCTTTATTCCTCCAAAGCATGGTATTAATAAACTGTTCTGGAAAACATCAAAGTTATTTGAAAAGGTCCATTATGGCATATTATTTCTTTATGCAAAATGGCTGTTTAACAAGATTGCCTCCTTGAACTTCTCACATGAATAGGAGAGCCAATCTCATTTGCTAATGGAGGCTTTACAGCAGATCCTTTTCCTGCCCTTGTCTCTCTTTCCCATTATTTTATGGATAATAATTTACAATTTGCGTAAGCTATGGGGGAAATACCCTGGGGCATAGCGTGACAGTCGCAGTGCTGCCATATGGCATGAGCATCCCTGAGGTCCATTTTAAGGAAGCCAGCCCTGTCTTGGTTGGCAGCTTGAAGGGAAGTGAGGCAGGTAACACTTGCCACTGAGGTGAGACCAGGACTCACTGAAAAGCTCCCAGCCTTTGCTCAGAAATTCTATGCATGATACGCTGTTTGCATCGTTTATCAAGAAGGCGATGAATTCATAAGGAAGGAACAGCATCCCTCTTACCCGTGATGTGAGCACAGAGAGGATGATGTAGATAATGAGGCTTCTGCTGCTGCTAGTGATTATTCAAGTGAATAAAGGGATAGACAAGAGCGAACAGTGGGAATATCTTAGCAAGAAAACAGGTACTGGATGAAGGGCTTACACAGCATTCAGATCCCTCGGCGATCGCCCACCTGAGTTGGGGCACTGGTCAACTGGCTGCGATTTCTTGAACTTGCCATCTGTAGAAACTACTCCCTTGACACCATAGGAGATGTTTATGTTCTCCATCTGGGGAATTCCTGAGTAATTTTATGTTAAATGGCTGAATTCCCTCTGAGTCGCAAGCAAAGATGTTTTCAATTGCTTTTCAGAAGGGGAAAAACAGGAGCTATAAGGGGCAGCCCAGGTTCCCTGGATAGAAGGAGGGGGAAAAAAGAAGATTGAATCAACCATGAAAAGTATAATAAGACAGAAAGAATAGGAAAAGGAAGTTAAGAAGTTATGGAATTTAATTTTTTCAGAGGTGATGTTATGAGTATTTAAATGACCTGTGGGAGTCATTGGGGGGAAAGTGTATATACATACAAAAGTTAAGTAATTTAGGTTTTATTTTGATTTTGGTTCATCTAGTCACAAGTACAGACTAACTGAAAAGAACATTTTGGGAAGGAGGGAGGGAGGGGTTGGGAAATTACTAGTATGTCAAGATTTTCATTAGGATGAGAAAGAATGGTTAGTTCTTTTACGATACTGACCTTTATTCACGGATGAACAGAAACTACCAAAAAAACCAGTGGTAAGTCTGTTGACTCTGATTTTGCCCACATTATGACCATTGTTATATAACCTTTCTGGATGTCAGTTTCTTTGATTCAATGTCAAATATACAGTCTTTTTCAAGAGACCACCCTGATAATGTAAGGAATAGCAGGCGTTCTGAGGCTATGAGCCTTGGGAAGGTGCCAGAGAGAGGGGAGATGTTTCTTTACTGCAGTTTGTTTTGGAGGATTTGGTACTTCTTCAAGGTTAGCATGAGGTAAGAATGCCACAGCAAAAAATCGGAGAGCAAAATATGTCTCCTTCTACGATCCACCTTTATCCTGTGTAGAATCCCTTGAATTACGAGTTAAAATTGAAAATGGGCAGGCTTGAGAAAAAAAAAAAAAGGCCATGTGATTAATCAGATAGACGAATATTTACTCAGCAAAACAACAAAATCACCAGGCCATCATATAATTGTTTTGCATTGTGTTTATATATTGTTATAATTAAGCATTGGTCATATTGGTCAATGCCATAGTCCAAGTTAATTCAAATATTTGTTGAGTACCTCCTATGTGTAAAGCTTTGTACTAACCACTGTGGAGAATGCAAAAAGAAAACAACTGAGTGAGACTAAATCTTGCTTCTAGTTGCTTAATATACATGGATATTCCTATCAGATGAGAAGTTTACAGTATTATTCCCACTGTGGGCGTAGCACTTTGAATTACATAATAGGGGTAACCCTGAAGACTTTGTATGTAAATATTCACAAACAAGATTGTATCTGAAATGCTCGAGGAAAGTTGGCTAATTTTGGAAAATCATAAATTGTCTTATATAAGGCAGAGAAAAGGAAAAGCAGAGAAAGAAGGAAAAAGAAGAAAAACTTGTTAGTTCCAATAGTCTATGTTACTCATAATTTTTTAATTTGATACTTATTTTTCAAAGGGCACATCAGTTATCTTGCCATGAAATTCTGTTTTTTAAACAAACAGAATGAAGTATACAAACCTTTTTCATAAAAAATGTAACATAAACATTGCCTTTTCACAAATGGCAAAAAGTGTTTTTTTACAGTATTTACTACAAAGACGCCTCATAAGGAGCAAAAAAGGTTCCTTTCACATGAAGGACCATTTCTAGTGCATGGTGTCGTAGCGAAAATGTCCACTACTTTGCCCATTTAAAGAAAATGCCTTTTGTTCGTTATGTCCCATGGTACTTTTATCCTGTACTGTTAAAAAGATAAAGGCATAAGCATACATTTAGAATCCTGTCTTGAGAAAGGATACTTGCTTTTAAAATATTATTTTTTTCTTTCTTAAATGAACGTGGAAACATTAAAAATGTAATTTAAATGACCTTTCTTTGCAGTAATCTATTTCCTGACATAATGCTAATATACACTACCACAAGTTTAAAAAAAAAAACACATAAAGAACAAGCAAACACTTGCTGGTTGCAGTTTGATATATATATGCAGTCTACAGATCTGAAGGCTCACGTAGAAGTTTTAATGTGAAAAAATATTAGAATGCTTTCTTTCCATTTATTCTGATGGTCTGTGAAGGTCAAGAGGGATCAATCCACAGAGGCCAGTAAAGTTAGGAGTAATTTAATTAGGGTTGTCTAGATCTGAAATATCATCTAATCCACTTATTGCTAGTGGGGAAATACGTGTATCTATATTTGTCAAAAGGGATTATGTACTTTTATAACCTGCGAAGAATTATACCACAAACCCCATGCAGAAGACAGCCCCATAGAAAAACAATTTAACTGGCAATATTTAATGTCACACTCGATTTTTATTAAAGTACAGTGGCATTTTTTTCCTTTCTATATGAAAACTCTGAATCATAACAACAGTCAAGGGTCAGTTAAGAAGTGTTTATGCCCAGTCTCTTGCCAGCTTGTCACACTCACAAGGATGACATTGCAGGGTCTCGGGGTCCCTCCCAGCAGGTTACATTTCAATGTCATGTTACTTGCTGGTGTCATAGAACCTACCATGTTGGAAAGCAACCAGCAGCATCCATCAGCCTGCCCAGGGCAGTTCAAGAGATGGGGCTTTCCCAGTCGAATGGATAAAGAAGATGTGGTGTATATATATATATATACTAGTCAGCCATAAAAAAGAATGGAATTCTGCCATTTGCAGCAACATGGATGGACTTGGAGGACAGTATGTTAAGTGAAGTAAGTCAGACAGAGAAAGACAAATACTGTATGATATCACTTATATGTGGAATCTAAAAAAATACAACAAACTAGTGAATATAACAAAAAAGAAGCAGGCTCACAGATACAGAAAACAAACTAGTGGTTACCAGTGGGGAGGAGGGAGGGGCAAGATAAGGGTAGGGGATTAAGACGTACAAACTATTAGGTATAAAATAAGCTATAGAATATATTGTACAACACAGGGAATATAACCAATATTTTATACTAACTATAAATGGAGTATATTGTGTGAATCACTATATCGTGAACCTGTAAGTTATATAATATTGTATACCTGCAAGTTATATAATATTGTACATCAGATATATTTCAATTGAAAAAAAAACACAGAAAACAGAGACAGGACTTTCAGATGAAATGTAATAGCCTGAGAGGCAGAATGCAGACCCTGGGGCTCCAGAGAAGCATTCAGGTATTCTAGAATCCTCCTTCACCATCTCCACAGCACCACGTGTGGGAGGCAGCTTCAAAGCCCCATGTGATACACCAGGGGGTCCCACCCAGGGGGTGCTGAGCAAACACGGTGGACAAAACACACCTGCTCTGTTTCTCCACCTGAGTCTCCCGAATGCTACTACCAACAGGGCACTGTCATCTGGTGGGACATTTGTTCCCTTATAATTTTTTCCCCACAGTCTGTCTTTGTGGACACCGAATCCACAGAGAAGCTGATAAGAGACATTATAATTATACAGTTAAAAAATAAGTCTCCTCAGCAAGAAAGTCCCTTATTCCCCAAGGCTTCTAGATGCATTTGGTGACTAATTGCATAAGCAATTCTCTTACCTGTGACCTTGAATTAAGACCTCTCATTATGAAGAATGCCCCACAAAGTTAGTCCATTTGTTCCAGGAAAATGGAGTTGATGTAAAATGTCAATCTTTCCTGTAAGAGTTTTCAAAGTGCATATATATATATATATATATATGTATATAGCCTAGAGTTCAGCTCCAAGGAGGCTTGAGGTTTTTATTAAATTATCCCAGTTTCATCAAGCATTTCCCTCAGTCCTGCAAACCTCTAAGTGGGTATGAGGTTGGCCTTACCTTTTTGTCCAGGCCTGTGTGGAGCAGCAGAGTGAGTCTGGGTTTACTGGGCCTTCTGAGTGGGCCTCACCGTGGAGACAGACTTTGCATCCCTGGCAGAATGGTCGGAGTGTCTAACTTCTTCAGATTTTCATCTCTCCTGCAGTCCTGAGACCTAAACAAGGTTTGTAAAACCTTAGAGCTTTTTTTAATGAACCGAGAAGACAACATTTAAATGGCAAGGAAGAAGGAAAGCTGTTAAGGCTTTCCCGTGCTTGGCTTCCAACGGAGCAATGGCAGGACAACAGAACTTGAGGGGTTCCTATGAGTTCCAGGCCATATCGGTTCACATGAAAGTGAAGTCAATGAGTTGGCTTCTTTTCAAATCAGATACATGAAAATTCGGTAGGAACCCAGAGGTGGATTTAAAAAACAGACTCTAATTAAAGATCACACATTCTATATAGCTTTTCTGAATTTAGGATTGGCAAGCCCTCCATGAGTCCACAGTAATGACCCTGAACAGAAAGAAAAATACTTTCTTCTCATGTTTTCATAACACCATTTATAGACGTCTCCCGTGGCACTTATAAATTGATGGTAAAAAGATCTTGAGCAGTGGCAACAAACAGACCTGGCCTGCTTACTTACTATGTGACATTAGCCAAGATGCTTAACTTCTAAGTGTCCCTAGTGTTCTGGTTACCTATCACAGCAAAACAAACCACCCCAAAAGTTAGGGATAAGACAGCAACAATTTCATTATGCCCATGGAGTCTGTAGATCAGGAATTCGGTCAAGCCATGGAGAAGATGGCTTGTCTCTGCTTCACAGGGTCTGGGACCTCAGCTGGGCAGATGGAATCTACTGCAGGAATCACCTGGAAGCTTGACGTCTCAAGTGTCTGGCACCCGACTTGCTGGCGCTGTCACTAGGAGCACCTAGACATGCCTTGGGCTTCCTCACAGCATGGCGGCCCCAGGGTGTCCAACCTCTAACATGATGGCTGTAGGCTCGAAGGGCAATTGTTCTAGAGACCAAGGCAGAAGGTGCATGGCCTTTTAAGACACCTCGGAAGTCACTTAGTGTCATTTATGCTGTGTTCTACCCGTCAATGCAGTCACAAGCATGCCCAGACTCTAAGAGAGAGGATATAGACCCTGCCTCTCAAAGGGAGTGTCAAAGAAATTGTGGCCATGTTTTAACCACCAGCATGACAGCCTTATAGGAATGCTGTGAGGATTCAGCAAGAAGGTGTATCTAAAACGCTGTCATAGGCCAGGAAATTAGCCGGTGATTCATAAATGGAGTTCTGTTTAGTATCCTATTATGGTTATTAAGGTACGAATCTTACCTGCCCAGCTGTGAGCTCCCTCAAGACAAGACAGGTTGGATTTCCATGGAGTTACCCTGTGCTCATGCAGCTCCCTGGAACATTCTATGCACAGTTAGCTAAACATTCACGGGTCTGCTCTTGGTTACAGGCCTGAGATGATGAATTAATTAATGCACTTTTGGGAATCTTGTAGGAGGCAATGATACTTAAGACAGTTCATTAAGGAATATTGTTTATTCCCCAGAGCACTTAAAGAAGGTGCTTTGGAATTATCGACAAATTATAATTTGAACATTGATATTGATAAATGTGCCAGAGCAATGATTTAATTTCATGAATATAAAGTGCATAATTCTATCAAAAGCACCAGGATCCCTACTGTCACCTATCAATAGCGTGTACTTATTTACTTGGAGTCTTGAGAACACAACACAAATTTCCCTTAAGGGTTTTCTTTTTTTTTTTTTAAAAATCCACACTGCCTGAGACTGTACAAACCAAAACCAATGAGAGGAGAGGTTAGACAGGAGAATTTTGCTGGCCAAAATGAGTTTGCACAGCTGTGAGCAATAAAATAGAGCAGCCATGGCAACCCTCGGCAGTGTCCCGATGACACATCTGAAATGAGGTTGTTAGAATTATTCATTCACATTAGTGGCTATTAAAATTACTACCTGCAGATCTGCTGCCTGAAAATCCTTTTCGTGTGTGTCAGAAGAAGGCTTTGTTTCCAAAGGGATCTGGATACTTAAATAGATGCAAGCTATTGTGTGTAAGGGTTAGAGGAAGACCAGTGGATAATAAAGCTCGCAGTGAGATGGGGAAAGCCGCCTTGCCAGGCAAGGAAAGCAGATGTAACGCTTTGTTCTTCCGAGGGTGGCAAAGGACCAACCCGGCTCTGAGGGCAGGAATGATAGCCAGAAGCTCCCGGATTCCTTGCAAGGTGTTACTTAAAATCCAACCCAGTGTGGGCTGGTTCATGAAATTCTGACTGGCATGTAAAAGATTCCACCTTGGTGAGGCATAAACAAAATCAAGAGACATCACCTGAAAATGGAAGCTGTTTGTGAGGGGGTTTGGGGGAGTCTCGGAGAGCCCATGGACACTGGGCGAACTCCCTTCCATTCCTCGTTAACTCAACTCAAAATGCAGAAGCCTGCCTGTTTTAAGTTAAAGAAGAAACACCATTACAGAGAGACCAGGGAAGGAGTTAATCAGGGGAAGCAGCTATACAGCTGAGAAAGCACATTTTATTTATGGAGATGAGCAGGAAAACACACACAGGCACAAGGGAAAGAAGACATACAGGTGTAGGGAAGTCACTATGGTGGGGAGACCAGAGCCGTCTTATCTCCGTCTGGCTCACATGGACCACTCGAAATGTGTAGACCAAGCAACCACAGGAGCATCTTCCTGGTGATGACAGCACCCCTACCACCTGGAGCAGGAAGGAGCCCCATTCAGTCCCACATAGGCTCAAAGAAATGGGAGGCACAAATAAGAGGACCTGGGTCCTTTTTGAATTCCCTTCACATGAATAAAAAGAGGAGACGCCTTATTTCTGCCTTTTTGATCCAACTTCACAGAGTCCTTCACCCACTCAAAGGCCGTTGGCTCAGTCATAAAGGTCGTCAGCCGGTTGTAGCAGGCCTCCTCCCACTGCCAAAAGAGGGAATTGTATTACCTCTGCATAAAGCACACGTGTCAATGGTGAGGACTCTGTCTAACCCTGTTCGGAATCTCGGGAAGCGGGTGAGGGAGCCGGGAGACCAAGGTGGCAGGTTGACATTCGATGTCTGGCTCCGTGCTCTCCAACCAGAGCATCAAACATGGGACCCCACAGAGGCCTTGGTGTTACTTCCCATTTCTCAGAGATGTCTGAGTCAGATACAGTTCAGAAGTCAGAAACGCTGAAATTGCTGGGACATTCCTATGGTTTGGGGGATGGTTTGATGATAGGTATGAAACTGAGTCTGGCCTAGAAAACCAGAAGGTATGTTTGCTTAGAGGTCACACAAAGAGAGCTTCCGGAAGAGGAGTTTGTCACGGAGGCCTGCCTCAAAGAACCATTAACTTCCCCCAAACAGAAGAGCTTCCGTGAGATTTTCCAGCAGCAGAGATCAGATCTTACCTCTCTGTAGAGTATGTACCTGCAAAATTCAACTCTATTCACAATTCCACTCTATCCAACAGGTATCTATCGAGTGCTTAAAAAAATAAATGGCGGGCTTCCCTGGTGGCGCAGTGGTTGAGAGTCCGTCTGCCGATGTAGGGGACAGGGGTTCGTGCCCCGGTCTGCGAAGATCCCACGTGCCGCGGAGCGGCTGGGCCCGTGAGCCATGGCCGCTGAGTCTGCGCGTCCGAAGCCTGTGTTCCGCAGCGGGAGAGGCCACAGCGGTGAGAGGCCCGCGTAACGCAAAAATAAAGAAAGAAAGAAAGAAAGAAATGGCAATTGTTCTTCGCATTTTGAAGTCACCTTGCCTTAAAGTTCTCACCTACTGGCAAAAACACCCTTACCGCTTATGGAACGACATTAAACGAGATTTTTTCAAGGATTAACTGCTTACATACTAGGGCATTAAGATGGCTTAATCCTTCATTTGGCTTGATTTTCAAAGTTAGCTGGCTTTCTTAATGATAAAAAGAAATACATATTTTTTCTGATTACAAAGTAATTCAAATTTAAAATAATGCAAAAGCACAAAAGTAGAAAGTGAATACTATCCAAGAAATCACTGCCTACAGGTACCCACCTGCTAATTATTTCCATGTGCACACGCGCACGTGTGTGTGTGTGTGTGTGTGTGTGTGTGCGCGCGCGCTCGCACATGCACGCTGGTGTTCTTTAAAACTTGCTTCTCTGTCTCTGGATCAGTAGCCATGGCACCTACTTGGATTCCAGGTTTCCCAAGCCCACACCATGAGTCCCATATGGGTCCCTTCAATCTTAACAACCTTGGATGCAGCTTCAGCAGTAGCGTGGTGCATCTTTGGCTCTTCAAGCCGTATATTGTGTTCACTTCTAGGTTATTGATTACTTCATTTGTCAGTTCCCTGCCCATCTTAACCTCTAACCCTAGTGCACAAATTAGCATCAGAAACTTCCCTTCTTGTGGGATCTTCACGCACTGATATTGCCTTTAACTGCTGAAAAGAATAGGGTTGGGGCTGCCTTTGTTTCTCTAGGAAAAGGACAGGTGGCCCCGGCCATCTGGGTGTCATTTATCCCAAGCATTTGCCTCTGATTCCCTAGACATTTCTCCCAATTTCTTCCGGAACACTTGTCTTTTCCTCTGTCCTTTACCACCCCTCAATCCCCCCGCTCTCCTTCCATTGCCTCACATCCTGGCCCCGTCACAGTGTTTTTGCTACTTGCTCTGTATTTTCAAAATCAGTCTTGTGTTCATCTTGTCAAAATCTTATCTGCCCTCTATTCTCCCTTCCTTCTAGTTATTTATAAAGTTTCATTCACTTTGATACATAAGAATTCTGACTTTTATCCTTTGCTTTATTCAAGAGCTTTCCCCATCCCCCCTCCCAAACCCTCTCTTTACCATAATCTCCAAAAGTTCATTCTTTCAATCTATAAAAAGCAGATCCTACATGCTTCGTGATTCAGACAAATGCACGGAAAGATATACAGGTGTGGATGCACAGGAAACAGTAAAGTCAGGACCATGAATCCATCTCATAAACTCTCAGGCAATCGTGCTCACGTTCTTCATGTTTTCACCTGCTGCTAAATTCGGCCCTTAAGACGTTTCTTCTCCTTGAGTGGAGTAAGAGGAGTCGTCCCCTGGGTGTCTCGATCCCCTCTGCCCTCTATTTCCTAGACACATCCTCCCTCAGGTCTTGACTTTTAAATGTTTCTCCTCATACATCAAATAACCAATCTAAAAATGAACCCTGTTTGTTTCCTTTTTAAGACGGCTTGGTCTCCTTCTTGACTGTCAATAACACCTCCTCGCCTCCCCAACTCCAGGGCCTGGAATCATCTATCATTTCTCCATTTCCTCCTCGGCCACGCTCGTTCCCATGGGACCCTGGCTCCACTTCCTGAACAGAAACCTTACAAATTGAGTGCTTTCTTTTTGACTTCCACTCTGACTTTAGTTTAGGCTGAAATAATTTCCTGCTCCACCTGTATACAACCCCGACTTCCTACCCTCCTTCTCTGCTTATCTCTTCTCGTTCCTAGGAATCTAAAATTTTACTGTGCAAATATTTTATTTTCTTAGTCCCCTCCCTCAGATGTCCTTCATTTATGTGGGTTTCTTTTTCTCTTAGATTTTTCTCTTAGATTGACTTTTCATTTTTCAGTACAAAAGTCCCACAGTATTTGCATGACCTTTCTTTTTATCTTTTCTTCTGCCCCTCACCACAGCAGCCTTTAACTTACAGATTTATTTTATTTTAACACATTGGACTTAAAGCTTAAGCACTATGTTATACATAGCCTATATACTGTGTCCCCTTCCAGAAAGGTCTGATTACAGATAGCAAGGATGCATTAGATTTTGTTACTACATCACAAATGATTTCTAAATACTTCTTTTGAATCACAACAAACAGTGGCACAAGGCATCATTGTTACTATTTCTTTAAGAACATGACCTTACACAGGAAATGGGAAGTGGACAGCCCTAGAATAGCCTTGAGGAAATGTTGTGTTATGGAAACTGCTGTGGGGATAACTTGGGACATTTCCTAAGACCCAGGTAAAAGCAGAAGCAAGAGAAAGACTGTCTCAGCTGCTTCCCAGGGAGTTTTCATGCACTGAAAACTGTGGGAGTATCTCCATGACTCACTTAGTGGAGAAGGTACTTGGGACCAATTTTCCTAACTTTGGTGGAGTTGGACCAGTGCTTAATATAAGCACAAGGACAGTGGCCCCAGCAGCCTGCTTTCTGAAGTCTTTCCGTTGGTCCTGGACTCCTTCTCTGTGGTGTTCACACCACCTCTTCAGCTGGAAGATCCTTTTGAAGCCTATAGCTATGAAGACCCATATCTCCTCCAGTCCAACTTAAACCCATTCATCCATAATAACCAATATAATGCATTCACTTTCTTCCTTTGACTTTGAACTCTTAGGTGTCACCTTCAGAGTCCTTCAATACGAAGATGTACTGAAATGGCTGAGGCTGCACGATGGTCACAACTGAAAACCTGGTTTAAATGTTACTTCCGGGAAGAGTTAGTTATTGTCCTAATGTTGCCCCAAACTGGTCCCCTCAGACCACTCCTGGGAACTCTGTCACAGTTGCTTGCACTGTTTCACCTCTACGATTTTAATACATATTAGCAAAAACTAAATGAGATTTTTCATGGAGGTAATTTCAATTCCTTCCCAAAGATCAGCAGAGAAAGCAGCATGACACTGTGCCAGCTGCAGCTTTAGGGCTTTGATGGAAGGATGCAAGCTCATTCTTTATCTCTTTATGGATCACAAAGGCCTGAACTAATTAGTACTTATTAGAAAGCCAGTTAGAAATACATTTTATTTCTCCGTGTGGTGTAAATGGAATATATACCAAGGTGGATTGTGGGCTAAGATACCCTCTACAGCACTAATGCCGAGATGCAGACGCAGGGTCTGGAGAGCACTGCACACAGAGTGGGGGGTTTTCACCCCATAGATGCTGGGTGGATCCAGTGCTATGCAAATGCTCGGTCTACTGCTAGGATCCATATGCTTTGGGTAATGAATATACTTCCCCAGTTTGGGTCTAACGTCCTAGCATTGCAACAGGCCCCTCTTCTATAGCATTTCCTTTTCATTCTCATTCTCCTCACGCTCAATCTTGCGCATCCTGGATTTTGCTTAACTGACTTTAGACACCGACAGTTAAACATATGTCATCTATTTTTGAGAACCTTCCATCTTCCTCTCTGACAACGCTCTTATTCAGTTACCCAAAGCTGCACAGTCAAGGTTGGTGCGTCTCCCCCGCTCCCTCTAACCACTCTATCCTGGGCTGACCTACGTGTGCTCCTGATTTTTCTCTAAGGAATCTTCACCAATTATCCAGCTGATGAATCCAAAGGATGCAGAGCCATATTCTTCCACAAATTTCCCATTCACTCAGTTGATATTAGAATGTTAATGACTATTTATTAACTATAAAATTCATGTATATCATATGTATGTATGTATATATCCATCCATCCATCCATCCATCTCTCCATCCATCTCTCCATTCATGCAACTATATCTCCATCTAGCTACCTACCTATTATCTATCTATCTTTTTCTCGTATGTACAAACTTGAATAGCAACCTATATACTTATATGGCTTGGGAGGTTGGAAGGGGGATGACTTTTCCTATCATATGCTTCTTTTGATTCAGACTCAGTAAGTAAGCTATTTTTGGCCCTCCACTCAGCATTTAGGTTAGGTGTCACCTCTCCCCTCATTAGGCTAAATTTTTCTTGCTAGCCAACACTGTGTCCATTTAGCAATGGATATCATAATCTCAGGAACCTCCATGCAGAAAAAGCTATTTGCTAGTTCTCAGAAGTACTTGCTCAGGACCTCAGTTCTGTCCCACTGTCACCGCTGAGCTGACTAAGCCATCTGCCCGCCTGCTTTCTTTTCTTGTACACTTTGGGGCCTCCCGTGTGTCGTTCTGAAAGCTGCCACTGCTGCTTCCTGAATTGCTTTCCACTGCTCATATTTTTATTGCCTTTGTCTTATTTTAGAATCTTACATTATTCTCATCCTTCACCTGCCTTTGAGCTTAGAAGAAATTGGTCCGGTTGTATGGGTCACTCTTTATGGTTATTCAAAATGAAATGAAAGCTTTAGCACAGAAAGGTCTAATAAAGACATTTACCTATTTCCTCCTGTAATATCAATGTTTATTTGGGGGGATGGGGGACGGTGGTGGTAGGAGGGACAGATTTTCAAGGTTTGTGATTCTAAACAAAAATGTTCAAGAAGTCCCATTACCCATAAAGTACAAAATAAACAGGCTTCCACAGAAAGGGCGCTTCCTTATGCCCCCAATATTGCTTTCAGGGCACTGGCTGCTTGGCTGACATTTACAATGGTATTTTCTTCTAGTTTTTCCATGAGATTTGCTTCCTCTTATGGGCATCTCCCTCATATCAATTTGCTATGAGTAGAAATCAGTCACATGTTTCTTCTTCTATCAGGTGCCAACTAATATATAGAACCTCATCTGTTCCTAAAATCAACCTTTTCTTTTCATTCCAGGGCATTATAATATGCTTTTTTATCCCCTCTCGTATATCTTCATTTTAGACCATCGAAGTTTTGTGCCCACCTTGTGTCAATTAGTGAACACAAGTGTATTAATGATTTTTGAACAAAAAAGCTGGGACTAGATTTTGAGTCATTCCTGACCCAGGGGTGCCTCCAGCATTCCCTGATCCTCAAAACCTTCTCTAATATGAAGAAGGTTCCAATAGAATCTGGGTTCACTTGCCACAAATTAGAAGTGTAATTCTTTCTCTCTTCAAAGACTCATTGGAATCTCAACAAGGAGGTTCCCCAACTGTACAAAAAATTTCACATCATCCTTCTGTATCACGTATTATTCATCCTTTTTGATTTTATCCCAAGTTCCTTGTTGCTGTATAGTTCGCCAACGCTACATTTTCTATACATATCTCCAGCCCTATCCTCAGCTTCTCTCTCATCGTTCCTTCAGGCTTCAGGAAGGATCCGTAAGCGTAATGTCTGTTCTGTCCCCACTTTTCTCTGCTGGGTTATGGGAAGCGTATTCCTGGGTTTGTTACGCAGCTCCCCCTCCTCCTCTTGGACCACTCAGATCCAAGCCACTTCTGCTATGGGAATCAGAGTTAGCTCCTGAGATAAACATAGCTCTTGGATTTGCACAGTTTTTCTGAAAGTAGGGGCGGATTGTCAAAGCAGGGGTGGATTGTCTCATCTCCTGGGAAATAAGACTGCTGGTGTACTCTCATTTTCTGAGTAACTAAAAATGCATTTTTGTGATCTATCGGGACATGATTTAACTATAACTGAGTTTCAGTTATAGTTTTGATATCTAGAAATTATGCATACTTGGTCATACCTTTTTTGAGATTGAACTGAATTCATAAATTGACTTGGGAAAACATTACATTCTTATGATATTGAATCATACATTCAACAAAGAGAGGATTTAAAAAAATACACCCTTGTACTTTATTTACTTTATACACAGTAGTTTGTACCTCTTAATCCCTTACTCCTCTCTCACCTCTCCCTTCTTTCCTCTCCCCAGTGGTAACCACTTGTTTGTTTCTGTTTTGTTAGATTCATTCATTTGTTGTATTTTAGATTCCACATATAAGTTACAGCATACAGTACTTGTCTTTCTCTGCCTTATTTCACTAAGTATAATACCCTCCAGGTCTATCCATGTTGTTGCAAAGGGCAGAATTTCATTCTTTTTATGGCTGAGTAATATTCCATTGTATATATACACCACATCTTCTTTATCCAGTCATCTGTTGATGGACATCTAGGTTGCTTCCATATCTTGGCTATTGTAAATAGTGGTGCTATGAACACTGGGGCGCATGTATCTTTTCAAATTAGTGTATGGTCATACATTTTCATAATCTTTGCCATGATGTGCACTGTTTAGAATCTGGCAATCCTGAGGAAGGAAGGCTAAATCTCAGAAAGATACTTTTCATTGTTTCTCCTGTCTCTGGTTCCTTCCTCACAGGCCTATCCTTTACTGACTATGAGCCACAGAAGCAAATGCAGCTTTCCCTGCCACGTGAGGTCACAAAGCACCACTTCCACTGGGCCCGGGCTCATATGTGAGTCTGAGAAAATTATTAATGAGAAAATGGTCTCTGAAGACCCGCAGTGTGGGTGTGCAGCTACACAGCCTACCTACAGATATTTCTCACTCCTTCCCAGAGAAGGGCTTCAGAACAAAGCAAAACTCCCTCTTCACTCTGGCGTGCACTCCCATGATTCCACCCCAGGTCAGGTCAGGCGTCTACGACAGACCCTTGCTTCTGTCCATCCAGCTGTGTCCCCTCTAGTAAACGTGATCAAATAACATGCTTTGTCCTTGGTCTACTTATCAGTATGGCTGCCAAGTCAATGCCCATCTCAGCTCCAGAATAAGTCAGAAACTGCCCCGTGGCTAAAGGTTACTTTATACTCTATACGCTCTCAACTCTGGAATCTGAATCATGACTGAAATGTGAGTGAGTCAAGGCCAGTGTTTGAATAATGAAAGTTCCCAGGATGGATGCCCCAGTGTGGACAGTCACTGACTTCTCTTTCCAACCTCGTCCTGATGATGAATCAGCTTTTGTCCGTCTCGTGATTTGCCCTCTTCCTCCTGGTTGACCCTTCACAGATCTGCTCTCTTCACTGTCAGCCAGTTGTTGCCTTCTGAAACTTCAGAGGAATTAACTGAGTAATTCTACCCACGCCAGAAACATCAACTTTTTAAACCAAGCATTTTCCCATCTTTATTATTTCTCTTTCCTTCTTTTTCCTTCAAACAGCAATTTCCCTCATGAGGTCGTCTGTACATCTCTTTCCCGGCTTTTACTAGACACCCATTCTGTAGGCATCTGCCATCTTCCAGGACATTCTGTGCAAGCCCTGATCTTCTCCTAGGCTCTCACATCGTCTCCTCCCTCCCCACACCATCACCCTCTGTGGTTGCTGTGGAAGCGGTCCTCCCCTAACCCCACTTTGCATTAAAGTGCCCATCCAAGCTGAGCTCGTGCATCTCTCAGACTTTCAGGAACTTGCACAGAAGTATAAAACCTCAATTTCATGACTGTACTTTGGGGGGAGTGTTTCTCATCCATCCAAAACTATCACTTCCAGAATGGACAGAGAAACTAAATAAATAGTAAATCTGGGTAACAAAAATATTCAGAACAAAACCCCCAAATCTTATAACTATGTTTTAAATGACAGTGAGAGGTAGAGTAGCAGTGAACTGAAGCGAGCAACCCTCTTTCTTCAGGTCAATGGGCCAACAGGCGCTACGGTCATCTTCCTCCCTTCACCCTCCCAGATGCTAAAATTTCTGCAGTAAAAAGCCACAGGCTGTTGGAATTCCTGTCCTAACCCCACTTTTTTCCTAACCCATCTTTGCTGCACTAATTCTTTAAGTGAAGGTGGATGAGAATTTCCGCCTCTCCAGAGCATCAGGGGACACCCTACAGACATGAGGCGACGGCAGCAAAGGAACAACCAGCTTGGCTTTCTAACTGTGGTGGCTTCTCTTGTTGGGAGCACAGGCTCTAGGCGTGCAGCCTTCAGTAGTTGTGGCTAAGTCCGTCCCACTTATTTTTATATCTCCCTTAGTGTCTGATGTGGTAACACCTACTTACCTAGAAGGTCAACAGATTCTTGTTGCATGAATGCCTCGTTCCCAGACTCCTATATGGTGTATTTGAGGGCTCAAATAGCTCCCCAGAGAAGTCAGTGTAAAATGGGATTGGGGAAAGTCTGGCATCTGTGTAAGGTGATAATTTATTATCAGGTGTTGGACTCTGAGATGTGCTACTTTTGCCAGTTGGATCAGCTGTGTGTCAAACTCCTTTCCAGTGTTAATATTAAATTCTCTATCTGTATGTGCCTCCCTCCCCTGGTCCCCTAGGTCTGAGGGCTTAACGGTTTCAGTTAATGCAAAACAATGGTAGTGCTCGGTTTTTGCCTGATTTGTGATTAGTTTTTCTTGGTTATTTTTGTACTTTAGTATTTCATCTGCCTCCAGAGACTTTGATGCTGGGCACATATTTTATTTATCTGAATTTTAAAATGCTGTCATCCTTTGTGAGAAAAGATAAGTAAGAGTGCTTTTCGTTTGGTCCCCTGTGGAGCTGTTCTTTGTTTTATCGGCAATGCATGTGCTAGAGAACAACTTTAAAGGGATCTGTCCTGAGTGTCTGTAGGACATATACGAATTGGAGTTCATTCCTTCAGAGAAGATTTCACCATCTTCACTGTGTCCACGTGTTAGCCTGTTCGGGCTGCAATAGGCTGGATAATAGCCTCCCAGAGATGTTCATGTCCTAATTCCCACAACCCGTGAATGTTAGTTACCTTATGTGACAAAGGGGCATTTATTTGCAGATATGATCAAGTGAAGGATCTTGAGATGGGAAGATTATTCTGAATTAACCGGGTGGGCCCAATGAAATCACAAGAGTCCTTATAAGAGGAAAGCAGAGGGAAATGTGACTACAGAAGAGGAAGAGGGGTTGTGAGGATGCAAGGAGAGATTAGAGTGATACCCTTTGCAGACGGAAGAAGAAACCACAAGCCAAGGAATACTGGCGGCCACTAGAAGTGGATAAAGGCAAGGAGACAGAGCTCAGAGTTGCCAGAAGGAGCCAACCCCACCAACACCTTGACTTTAGCCCAGTGAGGGTGGGCTCTGAGTTCCAGAACTGTAAGAGGAAAAACATTTGCTGTTTTAAGCCACTGATTCTATGGCAATTTGCTACAGCAGCAACAGGAAACTAACACCCATGTCATATAGTATAAGTATCCAACTTGCTTACAAAATGGCACAGAATCCTAGAAGCTCTCATTTAAACAGGGCTTTAAAGCCCACATAGTCCAACAGCCCAAGGGATGTTTGAATCCCCATTACAATATCCATGGCAGTGATCACTGGGTGGATTGGAAACTATCTACCTGGCACGTGGTCCATTTCACCTCAGATAGCTCCACTCAGGGGGGAATAAAACATTACAGATTAGCTCTTCCCAAGAGAATCTTGAAGTATCAGAAAAAGAGAGTCAGACAGATAGGTTTGCGTCTCGAATTCACCTGAGGCCCCTCAGCTGCACAAGGAGGAAGAAAACATTTATCTTACAAGGTCGTTGAAAGGATTGGAGATCCTAGCGTAATATCTGGTGTGTATTAGTCACTCACCAAATGATAAGCATCATAATTTTTATTGTGCACTAAATCACGTTTTCCTTTAGCTTCATCCAATTGTACAACCTACAGCTGTACAGCAAAAGTCAAATCCCTCCTCCTACATGGAAAACACTTTTAGTACTTAAAAATAGCAATGTCTCCTGTGAGACTTCTTCTATCCCAATAAAACCTTCCCGTATACTTCAGCTGTGGCTCCTATGTCATGATTTAAATCTCCTTCATAATTTTCCAATCTCAAACTCTATCCCACCCCTAGTGGAGAAATAACACACATCGATGAGGACAGGATTCATCTGAGGGGTTCCCAGCACCTGTGAATGGGGAGGACAAGATATCAGCACCCATCATTTCCATCAGCTTCCCCACCCAGTTGTGATGACTCAGTGTTCAGACCTATGTACAGACCCTGCCAGGTGATAATCTCTGTCCACTGACATTTAAAGGATAGTCTCTTTGTAGCCCAGAGTCCAGAGAATAGGCTGGGCTCCGGAGGAGCAATTTGATGGTAAAATATATATATTAACACTCTGAACCTCAAGGTATTGGCTTCCTGATTTCACTTTCTCTGGGCAGCTAGCAAATGCTCTGAGCACGCAGCAAAACTTTCCCCTAGTTATGCATTCTCTTCGTGTCATTGGCCTACATCAAACCCTTCAATAACTGTCTGTCCTTGGCTCTTTCCCACCTTTGCAGCCCTCACCCCTTCCCCCTTCCAGACACCCCACCATAGCAAACTACCAGCAGTTGGGCAGAGAGTCTCTTGTTCTCCCCCCACACTTCCATCTGCCTGGCACAATCTTCTCTCCCCACTATGTCTGCTGAGCACATTCTTATTTCACCCTCAAGACCAATCTCAGTGCTCAACTCCTCCAGGACATCGTCCCTTACCCATCCTACCCCATCACCACCACAGGGATGAATCAGAGCTCCTCTGTCTGTCACTAATACCACGTGCTTGCTGCCATCCTAACACTTATTATATCCCTTTCTATTAGATGATCATTTGCCTCTCTCCCATGTGAGTTTCTGAACTTTTTGAGAGCTGGGATTTTTTTATTTGTGGATTGCAGGTACTTAGCACGGAACTAGACTATGGAAGGAGCTTGATGAATACATGCTGGATGCGAAGATAAATGCTCCGGAGTTCTCTGGTCCTATGTGCGCACCTCTACCTAATCTCTCGTGCTCTGGTATTGTCATTATGCCACCAGTAGGGCCTGCCACACACCCACCCACGTGGAGAGATGGCGTGTTAGAGTACCATCCTGCTGCAGATGCCTGGATCTGTTCCAGGATGGCTTCTCAAAAGAACAAATGCTTAATAGAGCCAGCAATCCCAGAACTTCCAAAATGGAAATGATTATTCTTCCATGTATTTTTTTATTATTTTTTTTTCATTAAATTGTAAGGTCTTACAGAATTCTTTTGGTTTTATTCTGTGCTAGAGAGAAAATCTGTACAAATGGATATGCTTGTAAGTTTGTTGGAGAAGGTGGAGAAAATTTTCACTTACACTTTCCAGCAAGGGTCTTTGATAATTCTCCCTATTCCTCTAAATTAACTACTTACATATGCTTGATCTTAATTTTGTTTAGAAAATTTTTATAAATACTGATCCAGCAGTTATGACTTATTGAAGAGAGATAAAAGGTATGTCCGTCTTCTTGAACTCATTGTGTAAAAAACACAAATAGTAAATCTAGGACACATTTCACAGGATACACCAGAGGAGGGGAAGCGCATCAGGTGCTGAAAGGTGGTCCTTTCTATCAATAAGTGAGAACATTTTTCCAGTTTCCAATCAAACACAGACCACTGTACAATGATCTTCTGTTCCTTACCTGGCGCACCACCTGAGTGCCTGGCCAACAGTATCCTTTAGAGATGCACAAATAACAAGCTTTAGCTGGGCCTCAAGCCAGACTTTTTTGCTTCAACACCAGTCCCATAGTACCAGTCTAAGTAATGAGTCACCCTTCAGCAGCTGTATGCAACACAGGATACTAGGAAACATCCAGTGGCTTCGAGGGAAAACTAGTCTTTGGGACCAGTCCCATTTGTTTCAACAATAAAATGACTTACACTAAGTAAGCCATCTAAATAGAATGGTTGGAGATTTAATGGGACTTTCGATTCTTTCCCATGGAAAATCTCTTTAGTGAAAACATAAAGATAAAATTCAGACTATTGGGGCTTCCCTGGTGGCGCAGCGGTTGAGAGTCCGCCTGCCGATGCAGGGGACGCGGGTTCGTGCCCCGGTCCGGGAAGATCCCACATGCCGCGGAGCGGCTGGGCCCGTGAGCCATGGCCGCTGAGCCTGCGCGTCCGGAACCTGTGCTCCGCAACGGGAGAGGCCACAACAGTGAGAGGCCCGCGTATCGCAAAAAAAAAAAAAAAATTCAGACTATTTTCTGGTTAGACAAATGCACAAGAGGCTAAGAGTAAAAAAAAAAAAAAAAAAAAAGACATAAACAGACACTTCACTGAAGAGGATATACAGATGGCAAATAAGCACATGAAAGAATATTCCACATCAGTAGCCATTAGGGAAATGCAAATTAAAACCACAGCAAGACATCACCACACAACAGTTAAAATGACTAAAATTAAAAATACCAAATGCTTGCAAGGACGCTGAGAAACTGGATTCCTCAGGCATTACTGATGGGAAGATAAAATGGTATAGCCACTCTGGAAAAGAATATGGCTGTTTCTTATAAAACTAAACCCATGCTTTACCATAAGACCAAAAAATTGTATTACTAGAAGTTCATTACAGAGAAGTCAAAACTTATGTTCACATAAAAATCTGTACACAAATATCTGTGGCAGCTTTATTCCTAAGAGCCAAAGCCTGAAAACAACCCGCGGTCTTTCTGTGGGTGAAATAATTAATAAACTGTGGTCCATCTGTGCCATGGAATACCACTCAGCAATAAAAAGGAACTTGGAACAATTGATACACAGATCTCAAGTAAATTATGCAAATTTTAAAGTCAATATTGAAAGGTTCGATACTATATGATTCATTTACATAACATTCTTGAAATAACAAAATTACAGAAATGAGGAACGTATTAGTAGTTGCCAGAGACCAAGGAGCAGGAAAGAGAGGGAAGTAGCTGGGCTATAAAGGGTAACGGGGGTAAACCTGGGATGAACTGTTCTGTATCTTGACTGTGGTGGTGGTCACAAATCTACACACGGGATGAAACTGTATAAAACTAAATATATACACGGATAAATAAATGCATTTAACCGGTGAAATCCGAATACGGCTGGCAGAGAGCATCAGTGCGGTCTAGTTACCATGAGGGGGACACTGGATAAAAAGTACACAGGAGCTCTTGTGTTATTTCTTACAACTGCCTGTGAATCTACAGTTATCTCAAAACAAAAAGCATTAACATTGTTAATGTCTGAAGAATATCTGTAGGCTGTTGATTGATAGGATTGAGGTTTTAGGTTGATGAGTTGCTCCTCCGAAAGATCACCTTAGGGCCACGTGGCCGGTGAGTAAGAAGTTGGAGCCTTAATTCCGGGTACCAAGGCAATGGATAATAGACCTGGATATCATTCTCACTTTTTCCTTTTCTTCATCCTCCTCCACACTAAATCATCAAGTCCTGCTTCCTACGCCTCCCTTAAATCTTATCTCCTCCTTTGTTTCCACCGCCATTGTCTTGGTACATCTTTGTTCCCTCAATGGACTGGACTATTCCAATAGGCTTTTGACTAGCCTCTACTCTTCTCTGCAGTCCATTCGTTATCAAAAGTACCAAAAGCTAGGTGCCTTTCTTAAGAGAAATGTTGCCACTTATCTGCTTCACCAGCTCCCAGTTACATCCAGGATAATAAATAACTCTTAAGCATTAGAGAGAAGCCCCAGCAGCTCACACCATTACCTCATCATCTACCTCCATCACTTATCTCCTGCTTCCTCCTTCCCACAACCCGATACTTCAAGGATTCTGAACTACTTGGAATCCCTATTCTCACCACAAGCACTTATGCCTCTAAACCTTTGTCCATACTCTTCCCTCTCCTTTGACTGATCCACGTCACCCCCTTGTCTCCCAGGAAACCTCCTGTTCTCCTGCAAAGACCCAAGTTAGTTATGATCTTCTCTAGGATACTCCCTTATCCCCCAGTGGAATGTATCACTTCATTTTCTTTCTTGAACGTACTGCTGAACTTATAACATTGTCTTGTACATGCTGGTTCACATGTCCAGTTCCCTTTTTAGACTATGAACTCCTTGAGGACAGATTCCAAGTCCTTTCACCTTTGTCTCCTCAAGATCACACATAGTGTTTATCAAATGACAGGCACTTGATAAATATTTGCTGAGTTGAATTGGGGAAAAACTATGGAACTCCAGCTGTCCGACTGAACTGGCTCTGGTTATTTGGTGTCCGTGATGAAATAACAGCTGGGATTGATGGCAATGATGGCCTCAATTAATGGTCTCCCTTTATGATGTAACTTTTCAGCCCCTCCCATCAAGAGGGGGAGTCTATTTCCCGACCCCTTGATTCTGAGCTGGCCTTGTGATTTCCTTTTTCAAATAGAACACAACAGAAGTGTCTGTGTGCCAGTTCTGAGCCCAGAC
Source organism: Orcinus orca (assembly GCF_937001465.1). Lineage (NCBI taxonomy): Eukaryota > Metazoa > Chordata > Mammalia > Artiodactyla > Delphinidae > Orcinus > Orcinus orca. The sequence continues at coordinate 17,046,902 of NC_064560.1, read as the reverse complement.
TTTCAGAGACCTCATGTGATTCTGCTCTCTTTCCTGGAACCTTGCCCAGTCACTATGTGAAGGAGCCAGGCCGGCCTGCTGGAGGACAAGAGCCCACATGAAAGAGAGCCCATTGGCCCTAGCCAGGCCATGCCAGACAAGCCTATAGTGAGCCAGCCCCCAAGAGAGACCAACAGAGCTCTCTGACCTACAGCTGACAGCAGGCACATAAGTGAGCCAGCTGAGACCCGAAGGACCATCCAACTGACCTGCAGATTCATGAACAAAACTAAATGATTTGGGCTTCCCTGGTGGCGCAGTGGTTGAGAGTCCGCCTGCCGATGCAGGGGACACGGGTTCGGGCCCCAGTCCGGGAAGATCCCACATGCCGCGGAGCGGCTGGGCCTGTGAGCCATGGCCACTGAGCCTGCGCGTCCAGAGCCTGTGCTCCGCAACGGGAGAGGCCACAACAGTGAGAGGCCCGCGTACAGAAAAAAAAAACCAACTAAATGATTATTATTGCATGCCCCTGGTGTTTGATGTCTTTGATACAACATTATTTTGGTAATAAATAATGATGTGGAAATTGGTACCAGAAGTAGGATGTTGATGTAACCAAAATCTAACATGTGCAGCATTGATTTTGGAACCAATGGGTGAGTGGAAGATGGAAAAGCAGGAAGCACACTGTTAGCAAAGGCTGGAGAAGTGGTGAGGAAATTGTTTTCAAAGCTAGGAAAAGTGGTGACCTGTGTTAGGTAGTAAGGGGCAAAACTATTACTTGTAAAAGTAGAGCCCATGATGATTATGCCCAGAGAAAGAAGCCGGTCTCAGAAAGCCCCCTGTTGTATAACTCCATTAGCGTGGAGTGGCCTGAATAAACTAATCAATAGAAGTAGAAATTAGATTAATGTTTGAAATTAGAAAACGGAAATATTAGAAATAGAATGAGAATAATGTGCAGGGGCTGAGGTAGGAGAGTAATGGGGGGTGACTCCTGATGGATACAGGGTTTCTTTTCGGAATGACAAAAATGTTCTAAAATTAGACACTGTACAGTTGTAGCATTCAAAAGAGTGAAGTTTAGAGTATGTGAATTTCTTAATAAAGCTATTATTGAAAAAACTGTCACCTGCAGCAAAATCAAAGATACTCGATTGATCAACTGATCAATACAGTTATTTTATATCATATAGATAACTGTATTTATAGATATGTGTTTATCACTGTATATGTATATAAACAGACCCTTGAACAACACGGGTTTGAACTTCATGGATCCACTTTGGATCCGTGGATCAGGGCAGCAGGCAGATGCTCTGGGCATGCGGCAAAACTTTCCCCTAGTTCTGCTGTTCTCCTCGGGTCATTGGCCTACGACAGAGCCTTCAATAACTGTCTTTCCTTGGCCCTTGCCCACCTCTGCCCCTCCCCGTCCCCTTCCACACATCCCGCTGCAGCAACCTACCAGCAGCTGGACAGAGGGTCCCTTGTGCTCTCCCGCACCTCCACCTGCCTGGCACGATCTTCTCTGCCACCTATGTTGGCAACTAGAAGTGTCCAAATGCAGCTCCGAACCTCGACTGTCTGCCTCCAAAACCTCTTTCACACTGTCCGTCCCAGACTGGACTCGGCCCCAGAATGTCCTGATTCGCATGGGTGATTCCTATTCACTCCATAAACCAGTTAATTGTGCCACTGAAGTTATATCTTTGGGAATTATAAAGAAGAATTATTTTTTGTCCTGTTCTCCAAGATTTTCTGGGTTGATTCCTTCGGCTTTCTTCTGAAAATTCCCTCTTCTCTCGGCATCACGTTGGAGTCCCCTCTCTGCTCACCTCTCTCTCCCCTTTAAAGGCAGGCATCCCACGAGCACACTCTCTGACGTGTGCTGGCCCCTCCTGGACCGTCCCCCCACCGAGACTCCACCGAGAGCCTTCCAGGAAGCCCCGCTCTGGGCAAGTTCCTCCTGAACCTTCCTCTGAGCCCCACCTTGTCCCCAGCTCTCCTGGTGGGTGGCCACCTGCCTGTGGACACTTCGTCCCAGGAACCTGCTCTCAGCCTCAGGCTGTGATGTCCGAAATGATACCTCTTACCTTTGCCGCCCCTCACCCAAAACTAAAAAGAAAACTTAAATAAACTGACTCTGGCTTATTTTCCTTTTTATAGCAGAGTGTCATTATCTTCTGTATTACCCAAGCTCTAAACCCGATAGCTGCCCTGACTTTTATTCTCCTTGGTCCGCAGTCCCCTCCCCTCTTTCTCCCTCTATTGTTACCCCTGTGTCAGACCCCAGCCTCCCCCGTCAGGGCACTGGCCTCTCCAGGCCTCACCGTGTGCGAGCAGAGTGCCCTGGGACTTGGAGCCTATATCCCTGCAGCTTTCTGTCTCCCTCATGGGTTCCCAGAGCCCTGCACGCTGGCTCCCTGGGGCCCACCCGGGACTTAGATTCAGGGCAGGATCCTAGAGTGGACCATGGCCGTGGCCCTCTCTGCCCCGGGCTGGCAGCACCTCTGCAGAGGCGAGCCTCTCACCCAGCTGCATCCAGGATCCCAGCACATCCAGGGGTGATGCGTGCGGTCACCCACCTGCCCTGGGCTGGAGCCGCGGGCCGTGCACCACGGGAAGGGACGATGCCTGGTTCCACTTCGTCACTAAGGCACGCTGATCCAGCGGCTGGCAGGAGGGAAAACTTGGTCGCTAGAGGATACCACCCCTCACCACACCCCGAGTCGTGGGCTGGGCTTCTCAGGTCCCCGGGGAGCACTGCACTTTCCCTGAGAGTATCCTGTGCCTAGGGAAGCATGATATTAAACAGTCAACCAAACACCCATAAAAGGTAAAGACCACAGGGGGAAAAAATTAGCTTTCGATTTTAGGAATTCAAAGGAACTCTCCCCCCACCCACGTTTTTAACAAGGGACCTCGTGTTTTCATTGTGCACTGGGTCCTGCATATTATCCCTGAAACTTCCCGTCACTCTAGTATCTTCATCTCACTTACTGGGTAACCTAGCCAAATGCAAACCTGTACAAGCTTTGGCCTCGCACGTTAAGTGGCTCCCTGCTCTGGACACCTGACCCCGTCCATCTCCACCCCTCCCCGTCTCTCTCCTTCATCCTGCTTGCTGGCCTTTACTGCTGCTGAGCCCCGGTGGGAATTGCCAGTCCACGCCCCAGCCCATCGAAGTCTACCTATCTGAATATTGCTTGTCCTCCAGGGCTCAGTTAAACGGTTAAGTGCCCTCCGCAATGTCTCATGACTTCCCAGGGGATGAGTGCTCTCTGCATTTCTACATCACTCCCACGCACTGGGCTATTTTATTGCCTTATGTTTCTAGTTATCTGTTATACATTTGTTTCTTTTCATTCTGAGGAGATTTTAAACCCCTTGAGGGAAGTGCCTGGGTCTTAAAAATCTGAATTCCATACCCTTCAAGCAGAGCAAAGACTCCCACACAGCCGGGCTGCAGTGAATCCGGGTTGCTTGTTAGGAGACACACAAAAGCCTGTGGAGCAGGCAATCTGGGTAGAGCAAAGGCAGGGAGGTGGGAAGGGGAGTAAGGGACAGGAGGGACCTGGGAAGGGTGTGGAAGCTTCAGGAGGTGGCTTCCTGAGAAGAGCTGGGGCTCCTGGTGGAGGTGTGGCAGCATTACGAAAGAGTCCCCTTTCACCGTATCTAACAACTGTGTCAGAAGAGTTGTTGAATCCTCAGCACAGTTTTGCATTCCCACCTCAGTAGCCCCAGGTGCTGTTTTCATACACTGATCTCCCTAATTGTTTCTCACTGCTAGTTTGAAACGTGATTTGCAAATCCATCCCACTGTTTCGGAGCCCAAGCCCTGGCCGCTGCCTGTCACCCGATTCAGACGTTCTGCCCCGACCTCACCCAAGTTTGCTGCAGGACTTGTCTCTTGGAAAGAGCCTTTGTGCCACTGTTTTACAATAATATTTTGGGTAAAATGTTCAGTTTCCTCTTTGTGATTCCAGGCAGAAAGAGAAGATCCATGAGCTCCGCGTGCAAGAAAGGGTAGAGGATCTGTAATTTTCCTTAAAACGGTTCTTGGCCAGAGCTCTGGTCTAATTTGTATGATGCATAGCTCGACAATGTTATGAAACACCATGCTAGCCTGCAAGGCTAATTTATGGAAATTACAAACATGCATGGATTGGATTCTTTTTTATATTAGAAAATGGTTTGAACGGTTTGAATTTTTGTTAGGTTTTTAGTCTCCCAGGGATGAGCGGACCCAGAACTTCCTAATGTTCTCCTCTGCACATCAGAATCTTGCTGACCTTTGGGTGGTCTGTGAGTCCAAAGGCAGAAAAGCTTTTGAAAACGGCTCCCGCATTCTGTTTGGCGTTACATTTCTAAGTTTCTCTGAGATGATTTCATTTTCGTGAGACCTGCAGAATACTGCATGTGAGCTGCCTGTTTTGTTCACCTTGCTTGATGTTTCACTAGCATCTCAACCAACAGGAGTTCAGCCCAAAGGACCATAGGCTCATACATCAATGAAATCCTTAATGAAAGTACATTAGAATCAGCCTTCAGGGTCTGACTTAAATCACTAGAAACACATTTACACTGCAGAAAAAGATTTAATTGAAAGGATTTTCTTTTTCCCAAAAATATGTGTAGTCATCTGATCCTGAGTATATGCAACACCATCAAATCCAAGGTTATCTTTATAATGTAGCAAATAGCTACTGATTTGTTTAGCTTTGATGATAAATTCCATTTTTTTCTAGGTACAATATAAACTACCAAGGATTTGTTTTTTAGGAACTAAGGATGATGCAGTGGGTTTGTCTCAATTTAATATGTAATTGCTATTTGAGATAATGTTTAAATAGGTCCTTTTATACCAAGAAAGGTAGCCTAGCATCAGTTTTTGTCTAAATGAAGAAGGTTACTAAATAATAAAAATACAGTTTTTACCTCTTTAATCCCATCTTCAATCCTATAGACCAAAACAAAAGCAAAACTGTTTCTTAAAGTCATAAATTGCTCTCTTATCTTCTTAAAAACCTCAATTTCTTTCCTAAAATCTTCCTGTAATTAGGTGTGGAATATCTCACTTTTGATTCATTCATTCATACAACAGATATTTTCCCCAAGAATTCTCATTTCTCCATTCCAATTTTAGCTTTGCAAGCAAGCCTGCTATTTATTTCTGGAACTGATCGATGTCTTTCAGTTTAATCCTCAAATAATTGTATCCAAACACCCAGAGAGCACAAGTGTAGCAACCTAACTCTAACTCAAATTCTAAATCACTAGTTATTCATGTTAATGGTTATAATGAGTTTTTCAAGCATATATTATCATTAACATGCCAGAAAAGGAGTTTAGTGTTTCTTTCCCTTGATAAATTTCAAAAATCTCTGGGATTAAAATAAGGCCAAACCCCTTTGGTTGTGGGTATCACAGGGCAGCTGTCATCCTTTTCCATGCCTTTTTACCTCCTTTTGTTACTGAGTCCAAGCTCATACTGCTAGCCGCACGACAGGCTGATAAATCGAGAGATGAGGTATTGGGACAAGGAATAGCGACTTTATTCAGAAAGCCAGCAGGCCGAGAAGATGGTGGACTAGTGTCCCAAAGAACCATCTTACCCGAGTTAGGATTCAGCCTTCTTTTAGACTGAAAGGGGAGGGGCTGTGGCTGGTTGCTGCCAACTTCTTGGTTTTGAAATCCTTTGTTCTTGCAGCTGTTCACACAGGTCTGGTCACAATGTTTCTGTAAACCTCCAGCAAGACAAAGGGTATTCTCTATTCTGCAACTTTTTATCTCTCTATGAATGGAAAAGTGTTACACCTTTAAAGATCAGAGCCTTGAGAATGGGCTATCCTGTGTACCAGCGGTCCCCAACCTTTCTGGCACCAGGGACAGGTTTTGTAGAAGACAATATATCCATGGACGGGGTCGGGGTCGGGGTCGGGATGGTTCAGGCAGTAACGTGAGCGATGCGGGGGCAGCAGATGAAGCTTTGCTCACTCGCCCACCACTCACCTCATGCTGTCCGGCCTGGTTCCTAACAGGCCGTGGACCACTACTGGTCTACGGCCCGGGGATTGGGGACCCCTGCTGTATATTTCAGGCTATAGACAACATTCTTTTACAAAAGGTGCAGAGCCAGCATGACTAAGCTCAGGCAACAGAGCACAGGGTTAGAGCTAAAGGAATAGATCCAATATGGAGTCAGGTTTGTTCTCCATAACACTTTCTCCTTCTACAGGTAGAGAGTGAACAGCAACAGGGGATCAAATGAACTGTATCTTTTCTGTGTTTCCATATCTCGACCACACACTTACACAGGTCTAATTGGCAAGATAATAAACATGATGGTGGTTTTTTGACAGGAGAGTTTGTGACACCATGGGTTCCCTCCATGCCCCCTTCACACACACACACGCATGCACGCACACACACACACACACACACAGAGGCACTCTTACTGCTCCCTGATCTCAAGCCCTTGGGAAACTGCTCCAGCTGTTTGTGCTGGGAAACTCGGCATATCTGTGGGTTTACTCTGCAGCAAGTCAGCTCGTTCAGACAACGAGAGCCTAGAAGCTAGAGTTTCGTGTTTGGCTTTGAGCTCCTCCACAAAAGGAGGCAAATGCCAGCGCTGTCACCAGGCTCTGTACCGTCCCCACTATTCTCTCCCACTTTCCCTGCCTCATCCAGGTCACTGCCAAACCAAGCCATGGGGACGGAGTAGGACCACAGACACCAGGGGACAGGCTTAGACCAGTGGGGAAGCGGCAGGTGTAAAGAACCCAAGTCTCGATTCCAGAAGGACTCCATGCCTTGACACTGCTCTCCCCTTTTCTCTTCTGTTTCCAGCCACATTCAGCCTTCTAGGACCAAACTTCTGATTTTCTTTAACCTCTCTTACTCAAGCCTTCCTTGACCTGACATCTCTCCCCACCTACTGCTCCAAGAATCTCTCTCACTTCCTTCCCAGAAGAAAGCCCGGAATATGCTATTGAAGTCTTCCCTGCAGATTCACCCTAATTCAGTATCCTGGCCTGAATTGTTGGTCTGCAGGGCGGTAACTATACCTGTGACTCTGGAAAGAATCTCCTTGTCAAGTGGCTCATCAACCCTCAGGTGGAGACAATAGCAGTGAAGGCTAGTTAGTCTATGGATGGGCTCTTGTGGGGTTCATCTAGCTGTGATGCTTTATACCCCACCTATCTGGCCTCGTGGATGTCCCCTGCTGTCTGACTCTAGCCCAACATTGGAAGTAATTCAAAAAGGTAATCTTCTTAATACCGATTCTTCCATCAAAGGCTGCCTGAGTAACAGGCAAACATTCAGGCCTTGATCACATCGAGGCTTTCCTTTTCACTTAGGTTGTCTTCCAGAACATACTGTCTAAGCCAAACACGACAATAGCTGCCCTGCCTGCCTGCCTAACCACCAATGACACCGTGGGAAGTTCTCTCCGTCAACATCAGAATGTCTTCACGATGTTCTTTTGGCTGTCTCCAATGTCATTCCAAAAAGCATTCCTCCAGCTCTGTAATAGAGGCCAACTTTGGTATTCAACAGCACAAAGACTTCCCTTCCCTTCCTGCCAACTTGAGGCATCTCTATAGCTGCAAAGGACAAGAAAACTTCAGTAAGTGCCAAGACTAAATGAATCAGTCCCCAAAAGCCATAGTGAAGATTATGTAGGAAATAACAGGCCAAGAACACCCAGTGCAAAACAATGGTCATTTTGAGTGTAAATTTCATGGCCTTTATGTTACAGAAGAAACAAACAAATTAGTCAAGATCTTAGCCTCAAAGAAATTAGTCTGGAATTGCGAAAGAAAGTGTGACAAATAAATTTAAGGATTTTAAGAGAAATTGGCATTTTTATCCAAAGCACACGTCTTGTATTTCTTCAAACTTCTCCTTAGAAGATCATAAAATGCTCCATTATGAGTGTAGTGGAAACTTGATGAACTATTGTTTTTGGCTCATTTGCAAGAAAGCAATAAAGTTGCCTTCTCTTGGCTGTTACTAGATTGTTGTCATTACCCAGGACATAGCATGAACCTATGTTATCTTCAATTTTGTTTTTGCAAGCTAACAGTCACAAGAAAAATACCCTCTTTCCCACTTGGTAAATTACTTTATTTTCAGTCTCTCCTTTGGTATGATCTCAACTCAGAGGGAAAAGAAGTGGAGAAATTCATAGAAGATCTCAGTCGGCAGATAGAGCTGTGATAGAGCCCTGGAGAATCGATAAACATTTTTGGTTCAGTATCTTAAGCACCACTGTCATGCCAAATTGGCCCCAATATAATGCTAGTAAGGAAATGATTCCAAACTGTGAGACACTTTAGTGGATATTCTCCTTTCTCTGGTCACCCAGCGCTGCAGGACAGCCATGCTTTGGAAGCTGAGCTATTGTATCTGTGAGACACTTTAGTGGATATTCTCCTTTCTCTGGTCACCCAGCGCTGCAGGGCAGCCATGCTTTGGAAGCTGAGCTATTGTATCTGTGAGACACTTTAGTGGATATTCTCCTTTCTCTGGTCACCCAGCGCTGCAGGGCAGCCATGCTTTGGAAGCTGAGCTATTGTATCTGACTGATGTGTGAAGGGCAGGTCTGTCGTCTGAAGAGAAAGGTATGGTCAAGTGGTTAACTTCGTCCTCATTAAGATGGAAAGGTTAGGTAGTTAGCTAGAAATGAGCAGCTTGGGAACGGAAGGGTGAAAAACTCAAGGCCAGGGGCCTGCCTCAGCCAGTCTTGCCAAGGAGGGGCTGAGGTACAGGCTGTGGTCAGCACATCCTGAGAAGACAGGAAGAACCCAACCAAAGAGGAACTCCCCGAGGTGTGCAGGCGCAGCAGACACCTGGCAATAACTTGAAATAACCTGACCCTCATTATGTCATCATTATAATAAATTTACATTGCGGCTTAGCCATCCCACCTCCACCCAGTGGGCTTTTCGAATGGATTAGGGGTGATAAGAAGGAAGTTACAACTGGGGCACGTGCAACGTCACCCGTCACTCAAATGACGAAGCCTGACCACCAGACCTCAACCCAACCCCTCCCCTCCTTATAAACTTCGCACAACCTGTGCAGCAGGGCTGCTTTCACTTCACAGAAGCCACTCCGCTCTCCCTCCGAGAGTGTACCTATGCTTTAAATAAACTTTGCTTTGAGCTTATACCTGAAGTGTTAGTCTGCTGTTCTTCCCTTACTATCACAAGGACCGAGACTGCTGGTCCGGATTCGTCCGTTGACCTCCTCGGTTGAAACTCTCCAACCAGAACACATGCCAGCCCGGTAACAGAAGCATTGATTATGAGACAAACCCTCCAGTGTCCAAATTTTTACCTTGGAGTCCCAGGGCCGGCCCCTCCAGAGTCTTGATTTACTGCTCAGGGATGTCATTCACAGAACAAGGTGGGGATTGTGATGGCAACTAAAAGAAAAAAATGATTATTAAAAACATTTCAACATTGGAATGTGAGGCAAGCAGAAGGAGAAAGCTTCATGTGTGTCAAACAAAGGCATCCTGGTCTAGAAGAAACATGGAACGCTTAACATCTGGTAAGGCAAAAAGAACCAGGGCCAGTGATGGTGGCAGTCAAGGACACAGGGGAAAAAAATGTGGGCAAACACTAACAGCACACAGAGGGGGAGCTGAGTGTTTGAGACCTTCCAGGTCAAAGAGCTGTGCTCCCCACACCCCGTCTTCCCTCTGTCTCTTGGGAGCCTCTTTTCTTTAAAAAGCTCATTTAGTTGAAATGTTAAAACATCTACAAAGAACTGACAGACCCATAGTGAGAAAAGCCGCCTACAAACAAGACCCCACACCTTCAGGTCCTGGAGGATGCCTGGGGAGGGAGTGAGAGGAACGTGGAAAGAGACACTAGTATAGGCGGAGAGGTGGGAGCATCCCAGAGATCACACAATTGGCTCTAATCTTATGAATAAGGAAGGATTGAGATTTGCTCAAGATCATGGTCACCAGTAGGACCCGAGTCTTCTGGCTTCATCCATTTTGTAGCACTGCCTATCCAGGACTCAGATTTCTGAGGAATAACGAGGCTAATGGAATCAGATAATTCATAACCCAATTACTCATTTCTCAGTGAGATCAGGAAGGGAAATACAAAGTCAGGATGTGTGTGACAACAAGATAGGGCAGCTCAGAGGAGACCACGGGCAGACACGGGCTTGCGCTGATGTTATCAGGGAGCTGACTCTTGTCCAGGGTCTGGGATGTCTGCTGTGGTGGGCAGGAAGGGCTGAAAATTACAGGCAGGTGTGCGGGGATGACCACAAAGGTCAACAGCAGCCGGCGAGACCAACCTGTTCAGAGGTGGGGCTGAGAATGGATTATTTACTCATCCCAGGTCAAAGGCTCTTCATCTCCCAGGTTTATGGGGTCCCTGCTGTGTAGAAACACAAAAGATTGTCCCAGAGACAGTCGGTGAGTCACAGGTGCAGATAAATGTTGCTCACAGCAGATACTGGGCACGAGTTTCTCTGAATGAGGATTCAATGAATCTAGTCAACGTCCATTTAAACGAACTTTCATTATTGAGAAGAATGTATGTGTATATTTAGCTGGGCCTCTGAATACAAGTAACAAACTAATTAGAGCTACTTTTCATCCTAAAAAGGGGGAAAGGGGAAATTGACTATCAGTACCCAAGCCAACCTAAGGCACCAGCGGTTAGAAGGCTGTAGGCTTCAGGGAGAAACTGGGAATTGCCGGAACTCTCCGCTTGGCAAGCCTGCTCTGCTCTGTAGACTTCTTTTTCTTCTCGCTGCCTTCTGACTCTGCCTGTCTGTCCACGCTGGGCAGGAGGTGGCCACCCCAAAGTCCCCAAATCCACAGGTCACAGCACAGCCAAAAGCAGACTCTGGTTGGTAGGTGTCCAGGCCTAAAGCCACATACCTAGAGAAGAGAATGGGATCGTCCCAGCTAGGTTCCAGATCCACCCCTGGACTGATGGCTACATCCGGGGAAGGTGGTGCAGCAGGTGAGAGGTAGCTGGGGGCTGAGCCGATGGTTCCCAGAGAAAGAGGTGATGGCAGGGCCCTGAGGCATCCACCACGGATTCATTTAAGGAATTTAAGGCTGGGGACCTTGGAGAACTTCCTGGCCGAACGAGCCACTTTATAAATAAAGAACCTGAGGCTCTTAGAATTGAAATGCTTGCCCAAATTTACAACTTATAAATTTCAGAGCCAGCATTAATCTGATTCCATCATTCATTCATTCATCAACTCTTGTCAACTTACTATATGTCCGGCTCTTCTTGACCTGGGACTGTTAATAAGACTGGGTACAAACCAAACAGGATGTCCAGCTTCCTGGAGAGTACAGACATATGGAGAAAAGATCATACAGATAAATAAAATTATAACCCTGATCAGTGCTAAAAAAAAGCTAGACAGTGCCAACTCCCATTTTGCTGTGTGGGGTCATCAGCCAGGTCAAAGGAGTAGGTCTCAGCATGGGAACTCAGAAGAGGAGTTACATCTAAAATAAACTTTGACATGAGTGACATCACCAAGATGGTGACATAGGAGGCTCCTGACTTTTCCTCCTGCCACAGATACGCTGAATATACAGCTGCACATGGACCATTCCTTCTGGAAGAGATCCAGAAGTAGTTGAGTGACTCCTACACATTGGATGACAGAGAAATTATCCACATCAAACTGAGGAGGAAACGCTGAGACATGCCCTTGCCATAAACCACTCCCTAGTCTCAGTGACATACAATCCGAAGAAACCCCCAAATCCCAGCTTCTCCCTGATGAGCAAAGGGCTAGGACCACACGTACAGTACTCCAACTTTAAAGCATCCAACCAAGGGGCAGACCCCCAAATCACCTACTCCGAGAGCCTACAGGGCTTGCATTCATAAGCCCCACAGAACTATTCACAGCCCAGAGGGAGAAGGCAAAATGCCCATCTCCCAGTTTCTCTCTGGAAGAGGATTGACTGCATACTTTTCTAGCTGTTGCCTGAGGGTCCAGCTTCTAATCAGCCTTCATTGAGGTGCTGAGTGCGGTCCTCCCAGCATCCCAAAAGACCTGCCCTACCTTCTCCCTGCAGCTCGCTCCATCAGAAAAAGCAAGACTTCAGCTTCTCCCTGGAAGGAACTTGCCCTCACATCTAGCACTCCATCTTTTGTGGCCTGCACCCAAGGAATGGGCCCTCAAATCACTTAGCGATGATAGCCAATCCAGGTTGGCATTTACAGAACCATACTAAACAAAACAAACAAAAAAGCAGTTTTCAAAGGAGTATGCAAACACTTCCCACAGCTATGCCCCCTGGGCTCAGTGCAAATCCCAAACAGAAATAAAGAAAACAATCTCATTTACAATAGCATCAAAAGAATAAAAATTAAGAATAAATTTAACCAAGGAGATGAAAGATCTGTACATGGAAAACTCCAAAACGTTGTTGAAAGAAACTGAAGAGGACATAAATAGAAAGATATTCCACATTCATGGATCAGAAGAATTCATGTTTTTAAAATGTCCATACTACCCAAATGATCTACAGATTCAATGCAATCGCTACCAAAATTCCAGTGGCATTTTTCATAGAAATAGAAAAAATAACCTTAAAATTTGTATGAAATCACAATAGACCCTGAATAGTCAAAGAAATCTTGAGAAAAAAGAACAAAGTTGAAGGCATCATGCTTCCTGATTTCAAACTATATTACAAAGCCATAGTAATCAAAACAGTATGATACTGACATAAAAACAGACACAGAATGGATGGAAAAGAATAAAGAGCTCAGAAATAAACCCATACATATATGGTCACTTAATTTGCATAAGGGTGCCAAGAATATACTGTACAGAAAAGATAGTCTCTTCAATAAATGGTGTTGGGAAAATTGGATATCCACATGCAAAAATATGAACTTGAACCCCTCTTTTACATCATACACAAAAAATCAGCTCAAAATGGATTAAACACTTGAACATAAGACCTGAAAATGTAAAACTCTTAGAAGAAAACATAGGTGATAAGTTCCTTGACTTTGTCTTGGCAATGATTTTTTGGAATTGACACCAAAAGCAAAGGCAGCAAAAGCAAAAATTTTAAATGGGACCAAATCAAATGGGACTAGAAAACTTCTACACAGAAAAGGAAATCATTAACAAAATGAAAAGGCAAGCTACTGAATGGGAGAAAATATTTGCAAACTACATATCCAATAAGGGTTAATATCCAAAATATATAACAAACTCATACAACTCAATAGCAAAAAACAAACAACAATTAAACAACAACAATTAAGAAATGGGCAAAGAAATAGAAAGGGCATTTTTCCAAAGACGCATACAAGTGGCCAACAAGCACATGAAAATACAAATCAAAGCCACAATGAGATATCACCTCACTCCTGTTAGGATGTCTGTCATCAAAAAGATAAGAGCTATCAAATGCTGGTGAGGACACAGAGAAAAGGAATCTTCGTGCATTGTTGGTGGGAATGTCAAATGGTGCAGCCACTGTGCAAAACAGTATGGCGGTTCCTCAAGAAGTTAAAAATAGAACTCCTATGTGATCTAGCAATCCCACTTCTGGGTGTATACCCAAAGGAAACAAAACCATTATCTCAAGACGATTATCTGCACATTGTAGCATTATTCACAGTACCCAATGTATAGAGACAACCAAAGTGTCTGTCAGTGGATGAATAGGTAAAGAAAATGTGGTATATATATATGTATACAATGGAATATTATTCAGCCTTAAGAAGGAAATCCTGAGAATATAGATGAACCTGGAGAACATTCAGTATTTGGAGACAAATACTGCATGGTATCACTTCTATAAACAGAGAATAGAATAGTGGTTGCCGGGGGCTGGGGGTAGGGAAATGAGGAGAGGTTGGTTAAATTGTACAAATCTTTGGTTATAAGGTAAATGAGATCTGAGGATCTAATGTAGAACATGGTGACCATGGTTGATAGCATGGTATTGTATAACTGAAATTTGCCAAGAGAGTAGAACTTCAGGGTTCTCACCAAAAAATAAAAATTGAAAGGTAAATATGTGAGGTGATGGGTGGGTTAATTAACTCAATTTTTGGAATTCTTTTACAATGTATACATATACCAAATCATCACATTTTATGCACTAAATATCTTACCATTTTACTTGTCAGTCATACCCCAATAAAGCTAAAGAAATAAATACAATAAACGTTGACACTTTATACTTTTGTCAATCAATATCACTTATATAGATACCATATGCTGTTTTAGAATCTTGAGAAGCAGTTTAAAAGCACCTGTAACTGTGGCCCAGTCCTCACACTGTGTGCTTGTTCACCAGCAAACAGCATTTTCTCAAAAAATCTTTATTTTGTTTAATTGGTACTGGCTGAACATTTGGAACTAATGGAGCTATTTTGTCAATTCAAAACATACTGTCTTTTTCAAAGATTCTTACAGTACAACCATCCTAAATATTTCCTTTTCAGACATTTGTGACTCCTCCACTTAGACGTTGTCATCAAAAATGTAAAGGCCTATGAAAAATTAAAATGACTTTGTCTTGGCTAAGGCCCTCAGCTAGGATAATACAATCACATGTCTTCACTTCACTTGTATTTATGAAATTGTACTTGGGGGGATTTTTTCTTTTCTTTTCTTTTCTTTCTTTTTCTTTGTAACTAAAACCAAGTCCATTTTAAAGTAGCTAGCTGCCTTTCTTCTTAAGGAAGTACGCTTGATTTTCGTGTATCGTTGTTCTGTCCTATTATAATGCAGCTGTCACTGAAAAAGTGACATTCCTAATCTTTTCTTCCATTCCATAAAACACAAACTGAGTTGGAAAAAAATAACTCCAAAATAGCATCCTTCTATATCTGCAGTTTTATATGATCATAGCATGCTAGAAATGTCACTATAATTATAGTAACAAATTATTTCAACAATCCTCACAAGTGATGCTATTTATAGACAATCAGAAGAGTTTATACAGGATGAATCCATCCTGGTAGGAGAGCTGGTAATGGCTGTGCTTGAGCGTCAGGCTGCGACTACCTGGAACCAGGTGACTCAATGTGTCCTGTGAAAACAAGAGGTTCTATTCCAACGCAGACCATGAGAAATGGGATAAATAAAAGAGGATTTTAAATGATTATAGCTTGGCACTTACTCTGCATTCCTAGTGCCTTAGGTACTATTTTTAAAATTACAATCACTGCTTAACTCTCTTTCAAGACTTAAAACTGATTGCTCTATCAGAGAGACCTCAGGTTCAGAAGAGGTAAATGACAAGAGGTCAACGCAAACAAACAAACAACAACAACAAAAAAACCCCAGGATAGCCACATGTTCTTTATCTATGCTCATTTATAGACTATTAAAGTTGGAAAAAATTACAAATAGTTATTTGTGCCACGCTTACTTTCTTCATTTCATCTTGGGCAAGGGAAAAGAGCTGGCTGGATTTGCTTGTTTGTTATTGGTTTTTCCCTTTTTATTTTTAGTCTCTTTCGTTTCATGGTTTTTATATAGTTTTGCTTAACAAAGCTGTAAATTCAGGGATGAAATAAATTTCGCAGTGGCTCTTTAACCTCCACTGCTCGGATGCATTTACAGAAACTTCCATTTAGCTCAGAGATTCGGCTTGGGATAGGGTTTAGAGAGGAGGGAAAACCACTTAACCAAAAGTAATCCCTCAGTAAATCACAATTTGCTCCAAATTATCTGTGTTTTGGCATATCGGGTAATGCAGCTCTCTCCCTGGGGTTCTGAGTAGAGCTGACAGTGAGGCCATTCTGAGGGTGTTGGAGATTCCCACCTCTACCCCCAAACCTGACCGTGGGACTCTGGGATGTCTCCTGCGTAGGTGAGTACCAGCAGGAGAAGCTGATGATGCAATCCTGTGTTTGACCTGTTTTAGCTGACATAAACAATGTCCCTAGTTTTCCTAACCTCTTTGAGAATGGCTGCCTTTGTGTCATTAAATGTTCACCTACCATATTTTAGACTCTATCAAAGACTGCTTTTTTTCCCATCTCTACTTCTCTGCTGTGCGTCATTGCCTAGAGACTGTGAGGGTAAATTTGCCACTAGTTGGCTGTCATTACGCTGTGGGAGCACATGTCCAGAGTGAAGCTTAATGCATGAGGTTGAACTTCAGTGACTATTGCATGGCATCCGGAAGGTGATCTGGGGATGCACCTTACAGGTAAGTGGCAAGTGCAGAAAGGTGCCTCAGAGACAAAGGACAAAGATTTCTGGAGTTAATTGCTGGTTGCTTCTTCTAATCCTTGGGCGGAATCAACCTAGGGAGGAAAAATAATAACAACAACAAAACAAACCTAATAACATGTGTGCAGCAGGGACTGTAGCCATAGCTCCATTTGGAATGAATAAACACGTGTTAATCATTAGAGTTTGAAACTGATCCCAGAGTATGTTGCATTATAGGTACAGGCATGAAAAAAATGAATCTCTGCACAGACAATAGCCATGAAGGCTTAGATGGCAACCAAGCCACTCCTCAGAGTGTGGAGCTCAGGATGGGGTGGGGGAGACTGCATGATGTCACTGGGTCACCCTTAAGGAAGAAGGAGGTGAATTTTCTTCGGATGCAGCAGGATGTCCTCTGGCACGCAACCTACCAGCTTTGTAAAAGAGCTCCAGATGGATGTTGAGTGTAAGATACCAAACACAGCAACACCATGCTAGTTGGACAGCTACGTGACAGCACTGGAAGGAGTCTGCAGAAAGGGTCCCTTCATTAAGCTAATAATACACCAGCTTATGTGGTTAACTGAAGCCAAGGGCTGGGGATAATTTTACAAAAAGGAAAAAATTTAGCTGCCATGGTAACCTGGACAACGACAGATCTTCTGGATGTGACAAGATTCCAGTCTGAATTACACAAAGTCACCATAAGCCCAGAAAGCAAAATGGATTTAATTAGTTGGTTAAATCTGCAGCACAGAAAGAATGGTAACATTTGTCCTTTATTTTCTTTCCAAACTAACAATGCATCGCGAGTATGTACGTTCCTGGCAAAGGAGCAGTTTTAGCTAAGCACGTGATGGCAGAACGAGGCTTCACATGGGAAATCCCCAAGTTTAAATTCCCTCAAACCTCCAAATCCAAATTAGCTGTGACTGCTTGAAGGAGGCTCAGAGAACAGGCTTCACTATATGTCATTTCTAAACATGGAGTCCTCAGCGGCCCCTTCCCATGGCCACAGTTGCCAAGATTACCACTTTCTAATTTTAAGTCCATAAAGATAACTTTAGCACAGGAACCTTCTTCATCTTATTAATCAAAATATATTTGGTAAGTACATATGGCATTGTATTGAGCATTAGATAAAGCGACTTTCAACAGAGCAGAACTCGGATTTTACTACACAAAATTACATCTGTGTTATCATAGAGAGATCTGTGGAGGGATATTAAAGGGCACTGAAAACTTTTCTAAAATGGAACGATTTATAGGACTGTTTTGCCTTTCTATACTCCTCATTTCCCTGCTGTCTTGGCTGTGTTTCATAAACTACTACCATTAAACTATTAATTACGGTTACTACTTTTGGTAGCAATTACTATTATATTCGCTTTTTAAAACTTTCTCCTTTGGTTTCAATGACCCCCATCTTTGGCCACTCTTGTTCTCACCCGGAGCCTCTCTCATGTTAATGAAGGACCTGATCTCTCCTTTCTCAAATTTACCATTTGATATTTATATCTAGTTTCCCCAAGTCTCCTCACATACCTAAAGTTGAATTCTTCTCCCTTTTTCCTTTATTTCCCTTGCTTTATATCAATTGTTGCCATCATTCTTCTGGAACTTCAGAATTGGTGATCTGTGTGTCCCATGTGTACTCAGACACAAAGTCCTGCAGGTGCTTCCTTTAGATTTTCCTTCAACCCACATATTTTACACTCAGAATAGCAAGCGAGTTAAAGCTTTGTAAGCAGATTATGGTCTCTTAGGTCTGCATGTCTTGGAGCACATGCTTTAAGCAAACATCACTTAGAAACTCAAAGTTGTTCATCATAAGGGAATCTTGGCTGTGAAGATTCCGAAGAGACCTCACACCACTCGAGGTAGGAAGCGAAGTCAAACTTGGAGACCTGGAGCTGAGGATGGAAAACTGCTGAGAAGCAAGGTGGCACTTCTGTCCACCCAAGAGGGGCACCATTCCCTCATTTGCTGAAGCCCACTCTCTTTGTTTATTCATCAACATGCAAGTGACAACCAGGCAACAAGACCTACCAGCTCCCTTTTCTATCACCACCTGGCGACATGCCTGGCTTTCTTAGGTCAAATGTCAAGGGAAAGAATAGACTGGACCAAATTAGCCATTTAACCAAGACCACACATGGCTGGTTGCTGGACCATGGGTAGGTTTCCTGTGTGTCCAGTACCAGGTACCCACCCCTTAGACAAGCAGTCCTGGCTCAGGAAGTGAGAGAGGTAAACACCGCTGCTGTTCAGAGAGCCTGTGGGTGGAGGATGGTCTTTGGAAGGGGCCATGGGGGAGGGCAGGCAATGAAACAACTCTTTTCAAAAGTGCTGTTTCGTAGAATACGCTTTCCCCACCCATCCACTCAGAACACTCCTCTTCCTCATTCTTTGAAACCTAGGAAGGGTCACTGTTTTGTTCCACATTTCACTCATTTTGTGCCAAGCTCTGAGCAGAAACAATCACACCCTGCTCTTTCTTGAGCTCATATCTATTTCTGCACATAATTCACTAAACTGTAATTATCTATTTGCGTGATTGGGTCCCCTACTGGACCAGGCATCTCTCAAGGATAGCTTTAGAATTTTATTCGTCTCAGTATTCCCAATGTACTACCAGCACAGTGTCTGGTAGTAAGTGCTCAACAAATGTTTTTTCAACTGAATTGCTTTTAATATGTTAATTAATATTTATGAATGTTGTCTCCCAAGTCTGCCCCTTGCTTTAGGGAATTAATTGTATGTAATTGAAAGGGCAGAAGTTGCAGTTAGAAGCAATGAATTAGAAGCATCCATAGAAATATGGATGAATCTTTAAAAAT
Source organism: Orcinus orca (assembly GCF_937001465.1). Classification (NCBI taxonomy): domain Eukaryota; kingdom Metazoa; phylum Chordata; class Mammalia; order Artiodactyla; family Delphinidae; genus Orcinus; species Orcinus orca. The sequence goes on along the minus strand of NC_064560.1, from coordinate 17,027,871 downwards.
ATATATATAGTCCTTAGTGGAAAAAACGAAGGGAAGTTATATAATTAATATCATTTCTATAAATTAAAAATATATGCACACAAAATAATACTGCTCATTTTTCAAGAACACATAAAAAATACATATCAAACACACTGAAATTTTTGATTATGGAAATAGAGTAATGGAAACAGGGTATAGGGATTTTAAAAGGGAGAAAAATAACATAAGAATGAGGCCTTGCTCAGATGGAAGAGGATGATGTGCCTTGAACCGAGGAGAAGGGTTAACTCAACCACCCACTTCCACTTCAAAATAAAGAATAACAAACGGGATCAGCCACCAGTTTGATTGAACAGTGGTGGTAAAGTCAAGGTATTAGAAATGACTTAGACCTTGTTATCCATGCGTTTGATACAGTGGGGGATTGAGGTGACTGGCAGAGATGGCATGAGAGGACAGAGAAGAACTGGCCCATATCCATGGAGTTGCCCCTGGACACCCATCCCTCTTCTGTAAGATAGAGCTGCCACCCACTGACCCACAACTCAATGCTTGGCCACTCAAGGCTGTTCTATTAACTTCCTTTCATAAACCTTCATCTCTTGGTAAACTGATTTTGTTACCATCTTCAATGCAGGAGCCATGAGATTTCCTAGATCTATGACTTTACTGAAGATATTCCACACTTGGAATGTCTTGTCTTCTGTCCCTTATTTCAATATTATCCATTCTTTAGGGACAAGCAAAAAGCCCCAACTTCTGTAAAAAAATACTTCCCTATATCACCTCAACGTTTGAGTCATTTCTTCTCTCGAGATGTTCACACTTATTTGGCACTATCTCCTGCTTTCTCAGAAGTTTAAGTCATCTACTCCATCTGAATTATAGCTGTATTGAGTGTATAGATATTTATTTTTATGGTATCTTTGATTGTGCCTTGTATATAGTAAACCATCAAAGAATACTGTTTAATGAAGAAGCCGCTTCAATAGTCTGAATTGGGAGACGCAAGAGGGAAGACATATGGGAACATATGTTTATGTATGACTGATTCACTTTGTTATAAAGCAGAAACTAACACACCATTGTAAAGCAATTATACCCCAATAAAGATGTTAAAAAAAAAAAGTTTAAATTGATGTCATGTTCAGGTGAGTTAATTAAGGATTAAAATCGCAACTTATTCAATCACTCAGGAGAGGGTTGGCAGAGAAAATAACTATCAAATCTGTGAGTCAATGGGCAAATCTGTCCATTTAAATTTTGAGTTTCCCTCTCTTTTTTCTAATCCATAGAGGTTTATGATGATCTTGGGATAAAAGTCACAACTACAGTGGGCCTTAGTTTGGCCACTCGTAAAATGAAAGCGTCTGATTCAAATTTTCTTCAGTTGAAATCTTACATGGAAACACAATCAATAATACATTGAAAATACATAACTGCCGAGACTGAAGTTGGGCAGGGGCTTGGACGCCCATCTTCTTGTCCTTGTTCCACTTCCCAGTCTCTTTGAAGATGAGCTTGAAAAGCCCAGGATGAAACCATCCCAAAGGCTCTCAGACACCTACCAGTTGCTGACTCTGTGAATGTAGAAACCAAACACCCTCTTGCTTCTTTCCTGCCATTTACCATCAAGCTGGCTTTCAGGTGATACAAATCACTCAGCAAACTGTTCTAACTGGTAGGACCCTCACTGCCTTCCCAAGGTCCTATGAAGATTGGGTGGAATAGCACAGGTCAAAGTGTTTGCCAGTACTAAGCCTTAGCATAAAGGTATAGTGACATTATTTATGTTTAGGCAGCAATTATTTTTACTGTTTTTATTACTACTTTGCAATGCTACTTAGACATATATTAGTTTTACTTAAAGAAGAGGAAATGGGAGCTTAAAGAAGTTAAATAAGTATCTCAGATCAGGCTAATCGTAATTAACAGAACAGTGATTCCAATTGCAGGTTTTTCTTACACCAAAATCCATGATATTTTCACAATGCCATGCTGCCTCAAGCTGAATTAAGAAAGGCTTCCTTAAAGGAAAGATGACTTTAGAAGAAAGTGTTTAAAAATAACACAACTTATAGTGTCCATCCTAATGACAACCCTGACTAACACCTCAGAAGAGCTTGGGGTCCATCTCGTTGGATCCTTGATATGCCCTGGAACATGGGCAGTGCTGGGGGTGATGGGATAAGAGCCTTGCATGAGCTTGGGCTGCAATAAAAGATGTCAGAGGGAGCAAAGACCGACAGGTGGAATTTACACGGAGCCAAGGACTACGGCTTCTAACATGAGTAGACTGGATTTCTGGGCTATTTCTCTGGTTCCTCTTTGTTAGCTCCCACTCTTGGTAATGGGTTGACCCATTTCTATGTTTAGTTTCTAGGCGCCAAGCACATGCTAGTTAATTCAATCTTTGCTTCCCGAAGACCTCAGTCTAATACCTCTCATAGCCTGGATAAGACCTGCACACGTTCACACGCTTACTCTTTGCTTTCTGGTGTCAGACTTGTGTTCTTGTTTATGTTTCTGTCTGCTCAGGGCCCATCAATCACAACAGGAAGGACATTGATGTTGCCTAGATTACGAGATGAAGCGACTTGACCAAGATCATGCAGACAATAACAAATTCAGTTTCCAAACCCTAAATCTGGCTGTCCCTCCACGGCATAGCTTTTGGACAAAACATTAAAAATTGGCCTGCATATTACTCTATTGGCTCCTGATCCCATTAGTGACATACAGACTGTGTGAAATACTGTTTTCCTCCTCAGGAAGCCAGTTGATTCTTGTATAATCAGACACTGCAAATGTTGTGTTTCACGATCTCTATGGATGGTGATAGGAATGCAGCATGTCAACCTGTTTCATTCTAAGAAATCTCTACTCAAGTGTGAAAGGGAGCAAGTATTGGTGTTTACTCATTTCTTTGACCTTTCAGTTTCTTTTCTTTTGCAAGTTCTTGTTTAAATAATTAATCAGCCCCAATGAATGAGGCTTTCTTGTCTCTTTCCTAATGTCTTTTCCTTCCATAACCCCCTCTAGATCCCAAAGACTTCTATTCAGAGAAGAGAACCTCGGAGGGAGCCATGCTTTGGAGAAGGCCCTCAATACAGGCCACCTCTTAAGGTTCCACGTAGTTCAGTAGATTTACTTCCAGGAAGCACTGACACAAGAATTAAAACCCAGGACAGAGAGTCCAAAGCCTCTGCTTTCAACCTCTGCTCTACTATTGTCAGTGTCTGAGTCTTCCACCCAAGGGTTCATTGTTGGCCTCAATACTTCAAAAATAGATGTGTTTTTGATATAATTCACAAAAGCCAGTTACATTTGGTACATTATTAGTAAAACCAAATAGCTAAACCAAAATAGTTCAACAAAATTTGAAACTAATATCACTGAGGCAATTTCCATTTAGAATTTCTATTACATGCTGTGATTTAGTCTAAAATTCATACAAAATATACTTACAATTCACCAAATCTTAAATCTCATATTTCAATGAGGTAAGAGAAACAGGGAATGAAGAAATAAGATTATTACAGTCCTAAATTTCTAAAAACATTCAACACTAGTTTGGGGTTTTTTTTACTTGGTTTTCATCTCATTCAAATTAGTGTAGGCACTGCAAATAAAATTTTAGAATGTAGACAGAAGGTCTGTGAAGCATAAATTATAGGTGTTTTCCCAACTGGTTTGTATGAAGCATTTGCTAAGATCATAAAAGTTTAATTCACTAAAACTCAATTCTTCTGAAAAATAAACTAACTTGGCTTAAAAAATCACATTCAGTCCCTTAAGGGATTTTTACCGGGTGCCTAGGATTTGCCAAACATTGTGCTTAGCACCATAGGAGACACAGAAGTACATATATATGTATACAGTGTGTGTGTGTATAAAATAATCTCGAACATTAATTGGTACACAATCTAGAAGTTTGGTTGGAGTTATTTGAAAAAGAGGAGAAGGACAGAAAGTACATCTGTTATACTGGAAATGTCTGGAAATCCAGTTGTTATAAACACGATATGTGTTGAATTTCCTCTGCTCCACTTTGGTTTCATATACCTTATTTACAAAACATATATTTATCTAGTATTTAAGCACTAATGAAGATACAGTGATGAATAATCTGTAATCCCTGCCCTCAAGGAGTTGACAGTCTTGTAGTCATTTTGATAACTAGGTGGTTTTAAGGAAGAGAGGGAGATCTCTCTGTCCTCCCAAAGCAGGAATAGATAGCTCTGAATAGAGGAATTAGCAGACAAAAGAACCAGGCAACTTCTGGGTTGGATTTTGCAGAAAGAGGATAATGTTAAAAAAAAAAAATTGACCATTGACTCCGAGAGACAAGCTCAACATAGAAGAAAAATAGACTTTAGGGAGCCAGCTGGGTCAAGAATTGACTGTGCCTTGGACAGATTATCCAAGCCCAGGGGAAACTGTAAGAATGGTCTCCTTATCTGGACAAAGCTAGACACTTACATATACTCTATGCCTACGTGTTCTTATCAGTAAGAAACTGGTACTCCTATCTGGCTAGAAGAAGCAGTACTCCTGCCCCCAGCCCCGCAAAAGTGGTTCAGAGATGGAAGACTGAATCTCAGAAGCTGGAGGATACACATGCATGCTGCCTCTGCACCCCTGCTGCCCGCCCCCCACCTCAAGCAGAGCCCAGCAGGCCTAGTCCCCCCTCTCATCATCGAGAGGCAAAGCGAGGTCACTGAAAGGACTGTGTCACCATTGGCAGTAACTGCAACAACCAATTTAGACCCTTAATGACTGTCGTCCTGCACTTTCTCCCTCTGAAGAATAGAGACGAAATAACAAGCACATCAGAGATGAGGTAAGTGAGAAATTGAAGTCGTAACTTGGACTTTAAGACTGTACCTTGTGGGCTTCCCTGGTGGCTCAGTGGTTGGGAGTCCGCCTGCCGATGCAGGGGGCGCGGGTTTGTGCCCCAGTCCGGGGGCATCCCGCGTGCCGCAGAGCGGCTGGGCCCGTGAGCCATGGCCACTGAGCCTCCGCGTCCGGAGCCTGCGCGTCCAGAGCCTGTGCTCTGCGGCGGGAGAGGCCACAGCGCTGAGAGGCCCCGTACCGCAAAAAAAGACTGTACGTTGTATAACATTTAAGCTTTAGTATTAGAGATTGTGTATCTATTCATAGTGTAAAGAATAGGACACCAGTAAACCTTTTAAAAATGTGGATCAGAAACTTTTTCATGAATTAGCAGATTTGAAATAGAATCTATGACAAAGAGCTCTCCTGAAAACCCATGAATCACGTAGACAAGAATCTCATAGAACCATAGAAACTCAAGGTATGGATAGTACCTGAGGATGTAATAGCCATAATTAACTATGGATTCTCCTGGGAATTCTCTATTTGGGAATACCCGCGGTATTGGTGATTCTGCCCTGGGGCTAAGGGTTACCTGTGCTTCAATATTCCCCCCAACATCACACTTGACAATATCTCCCTGTGTGAGAGGCTTAAACTAATTTGCAAACGGGATTCTATGCTTGCCTCCAAGAGACAGGATAAGGTAATATTAACCAAGAAAAAAAAATTGAACTTCAACAAGGAAACCCATGAAGGAGTCTAGGCATTCAAAGCAGAAAAAGGAATGATGGAAAAGGAAGCTTCTCTTCTCCCTCACTTTTCTCAAAAACTTGAATTCCTGGCATATCTTGTTCATTCTTTCAATTCTCAAACCCCACGTTCTCTGTTCCCAGCTTCTACATTTTTCCTTAATGTCCTATTCTCCTCATTTAAAGCCAAATGTGGAATTATCCCAAAAGTCATGTTTTTTAAAGAGAAATAAAATATGGAGGGTATGCAAAAAACCCTACATATTATAAATTATACATCTGAGGCATAAGAAATGTAGGACTTGCTTGAAGTCATACAGCCAACAAATCAAAAATAACAGGGACCCAACTTCTAGGAAGATTATGGTCAGATAGACCTTGACTCTGGGGGCAGAATAATAATGAGATAATTCTTATATAGTAAATAACTAATAAAAATCATCATCACATTTCCATCCTCAAAGATCTCAGGGTGATAAGTGCTACGGAGAAAATAAAATAAGATGGATGAGGAAAGTGCTGAGTCAAGGAGAGCTGCTCATTTCATAGAGGGGGGGGGTCTTGATCAATTCACAGTATGCCTGCCTCCTGCCCCTCGACGCAGCCCCTTTTTCATCCTGGCTCTTCGCTTTCTTTTCTTTTTTTTTTTTTTTTTAAATTTTGCCTAGTCACGTGGTGTGTGGGATCTTAGTTCCCCAACTAGGGATCGAACCCATGTCCCCTGCAGTGGAAGCACAGAGTCTTAACCGCTGGACCGCCGGGCGAGTCCTGGCTCTTTGCTTTAAGACAGTCTGTGGCCTTATATCTTTGGTTTCCTCTACTTCTCTGATCAGTAAACTTTGAACTCCCCTCAACATCAAAAATAGCAGCTTTGTGGGCTTCCCTGGTGGCACAGTGGTTGAGAGTCCGCCTGCCGATGCAGGGGACACGGGTTCGTGCCCCGGTCCGGGAAGATCCCACATGCCGCGGAGCGGCTGGGCCCGTGAGCCATGGCCGCTGAGCCTGCGCGTCCGGAGCCTGTGCTCCGCAACGGGAGAGGCCACAGCGGTGAGAGGCCCGCGTACCGCAAAAAAAAAAAAAAAAAAAAGCAGCTTTGCACTCAGTAAAGGGGGACATAAATGCCATGGATACGAAAAGTTTCTTCAGCAGACTGCATAGGAATTAGCTTGACTTTTTGTCAAATGTAAAAAAGAATGTGTTCAAGCTTTACACTTTACACAAAACTAGTAAGCATTGGCCTATTCGTATTCTCGTGAGTGTCCTTCAAGTGTGATTCTCCAAACACTAATAAGAAAAGGGAATTACAGGCAGGGTATTCAGATAACGTACTGAGAATTTCTACAGTTGACATCTGTTAAACTAATTCACCTGTAGGATAACACTAAAATATTTCATGGGCATCTACCATCTTAAAAAACCTTCATTTCCTTTTTAAAATCGCAGAGTAAATGTTTTCCTTACCACAGTCTACAAAGGCCTCCATGGTTTGGTCCTGGCTGTCTCACCGACTCTGCCCATACTCTCCCTTTGCTCAATCCCTCCAGCCATACTGACCCCCTCGTGGCTCCCACTCAGGGCCTTTGCACATGCTGCCCATGTGGCTGGAACCCTCTCCCCTCCCATCCACCTGGCCTCTACCCTCCTGCACAGGATCTACTGTCTGCCCTTCACAGAGAATCATGCTGACCTTCACACCTGAAATAACCACGCTGTCACTCTCTATGGATTCCCTACCACCTGCCTTATTTTTCTTAGTACCTCTTATCACCAACGTGTTAGATTGTATCCATAATGGTCCACAATGCCTCATGGCGCCTGGCAGCCATCCCATATGTATCTGTCCCTCTGACCTTGGCTCTGAGCCCATAAGACATGAGCATATATGATGCACAGGGTAAATGCTTTCTCTTTGGTGCTTGTTCCCATGGAACCCTAAGTCCACATGGACAGAGGGGCCTGGCCAGCCCAGCTCTGCCAACTGAGCCCAGCCTCAGCAGACCCTCCAGTTCAAGGCAGCCCCACAAGTGAGCCCAGGGGAGGGCAGCAGGAGAACCCGCAGCTCCTCCACCGAATCGTGGGGATAATAAACCATTGTGCTTTTAAGCCATTCAGTTTGGGGTGGATTTTTTGGGGTTTTTTTATATTGGAGCATAGTTGATTAACAATGTTGTGTTAGTTTCAGGTGTACAGCAAAGTGATTCAGTTATACATATACATGTATCTATTCTTTTTCAAATTCTTTTCCCATTTAGGTTATTACAGAATATTGGGCAGAGTTCCCTGTGTTATACAGTAGGTCCTTGTTGGTTATCTATTTGAAATATAGCAGCGTGTACATGTCAATCCCAAACTCCCCATCTGTCCCTCCCCCGCACTGTTCCCCCGGTAACCATAAGTTCGTTCTCTAAGTCTGTGAGTCTGTTTTGTAAATAAGTACATTTGTATCATTTTTTTTTAGATTCCATTTTTTATACACCAAAATATAACCAGTACAGCTCAGGTGGCATATTATTTCTCCCACTATGAACTTCCCATTGGGATGTACATTCCGTGTACAGGGAGGGGCTTGGAGACAGAGCAAACCATGATGCAGAAGTACCAGTAAGGACAGGAAGAGCATCTGAGAAGGGGACCCAGCCAGAAGGAGCTCAGGACAGTCAGAAACGCCATACAATGTTTCAGTTCATTTATAGTCTGCGACCGTGACCCAAAGCACCAGTGTCTTCCCATCCTGTCTTCCCACTAGATCAGAATTTCTTTGAGCCAAAAGCTTGGCTCACTGCATTACTGATTTCTGAACAGGGCCATCGCTGAGCTTCTAATCCCAAGTACAAGGAACAATACACCTTTTAAGTAACAGTTATCATCTGTGGGGTATAATTACAGTTACAAACCCGCCATTCCTCCCAATGCATTCGAAAGACGACTTCCCTCCCCCCTCGTAGCCTCGGGCCCCGAGGAGTGAAAAAGGCCATGTCCACAGAAGAGCTCAGTCTGCCTACTGAGGATGTGCATACAGATTCAGAAGCCAGACCTAACACCCTGTCCCCTGCAGAGTGGGCTGGGGGACCGAGACTCGGGGAACCAACAGGCACAGAAGCTTTAAATAGAGCGTTAAATTGAGCCTGCAAGTGAGCTGAATCGGAGCAGACAGGAGAAGGCGGATGTCCCTTGCTTTCTGCAGCTGCTCTCGGTGGGGATAGGTGTCAGGGAAGCCAGATCTGGGCACTGGGACTGGGCCTGCTTGGGAGCTCCTCTGAGTCTGTCACACAGGCTGCATGGTCTGGAGCAAGTTCATCCAGCCGTCTGGGTGGCAGTTTTCTTACCTGCAAGATGAGGACATTGCTCTAGATGAGCTCTCAGGCCTTTTTAAGCTTAGACCGTTGTGAGCATGAATCAGTAACGCCAGAAGCACGCTGTTTTACCCCAGCTGAAGAGGTGAACCATGAAATCACTATTTTCACCAATTGTTAAGCACAGATTAATAGTCCTGTGTAGCAAAATCATTTTTATGAAACTGCTTCCTAGAGGTTGTGTTACGTTGCTTCTAAGGTAACATCATGCATTGGTTCACCCCACACGTATGCACTGAACACCATGCATGTCAGTCAGTGCACCAGAGCCGGGGTTGGGGGTGGGGGAGGGATGAAGACCAGCCTCATGGAAGGAGTGGCCCTGTAGTAAAGGATGTTGAGTTCCTGACGGCTTCAAAGTAGAGAGTTACCATCAGGGTGGTGCAGAGGACTCTTCTGGGGTCAGGGCTATGGGAAGGGGAAGAAGCAGGTGGCAGGAGGCCAGCAAGGGGGCGGCTACAATAGTGTGAGCATCCTCTGTGATGCAGGCTGACGGCTGTAACAAAGCGACCACACAGACCACAGCCCAACACGAGAAGCATTGCTCTGGGCAGTGGGTCAGTTCCACACAGTCATTCGGAGACCCAGGCTCGGCATCTGTGGCCCCTCCACCCCCCTGGGCCTCGCTGTCAGCAGAACTCAGCCAGCAGACGACGAAGAGCACTGAGGTTCTTGGTGACCAAGGCTGGAAGGGACATGTGCCATTTCTGTTCTCTGTCCATTGTCGTGGCCACACCTGGAGCGTGGGAAAACTGTGTGCTCCTAATGTGCCTAAGGAGAAAAAAGAAAGTATTTTGGAGAACAGTTAGAAGTTTCTGCTAAGAGAGCTCTGAAAGTAACAATGATGATAAAAATGGGGGCATAGAATTAGGACAGTTCAGGAGAATCATCACAGAATGTGGTGTCAGTTTGGAAGGAGGCTAAAAAATGAAGGGAAGAAGTTGGATGATGACCCTGATGTTCTAGCTTGGAAAACTGAAATTTAAAATACTGGCAATAAAAATATTGGCAATTTTAAAAGTTGGCAATCTTGGAGAATAGAATGGTAGTTGCCAGGGTCTGGGTGGAGGGGGAAGTTATTATTCTTCAATGAGTGTAAGGTTTCTGCTATGCCAGATGAAGTTCTAGAGATCTGCTGTACCATCTGTAGAGGTAACACAGTACCTGTAGTTAGTGATGTGGAATTGCGTTTTTAAAAATATTTTTATTTTGGTTGTACCACATGGCTTGTGGGATCTCAGTTCCCTGACCAGGGATTGAACCTGAGCCACTGCAGTGAAAGCAAGGACTCCTAACCACTAGACCACCAGGGAACCCCCTGGAATTGCATATTTTAAAATGGTAAGAGGATAGATCTCAGGTTAAGTGTTCTTACCAAATACACACACACATATACAAAAAAGAACACAAGGGAAACTTGAAGGTGATGGGTATGTTTAGTACCTTGTTAGTGATTGTATCATGGGTGTATACCTATGTCCAAACCCACCGAGATATATACATCAGACGTGTGCATCTTTTGTATATCAATTATCCCTTGATAAGGCTAAGTATAAAGGGAAAAAATCTGTAGTCTTTTTAGAGGGAAGCTGGTGTTATCAAAATCTCAAATGCACCATTCCTGTCACACAAACATTCTACTCTAGGACCTATCCTACAGAAAAATTGATATTTTATATCTATATCTATCTATATATATATGCAAAAACATCAAGAAAATTCACTATAATAAATTATAATGTAGCCATGTAAGTGACAACTGTTAAAATTTGCAAGATTGATCTAGTGTATGTATTGACATGAAAAGGAGTCTGAATTGTACTGTCACCTTCAAGAAGCAAGTTGCAGAATGATATATACATCTGTGTTTGGGAATAAAAATACATGTATGCATATTCATTGAAGAAAAACTCCAAAAGAATATACCAGAATAAGGCAGTAAGTGACTATTTTGAGAGTTATATATTATTTAAATTTCTCTCTACAGAGTGTCTTGTCTTCACTTGGGTAATCAAAAAATATATGATTCGGGGAGGTTTATTATTTATTTATGTGTTTATTTTTTAGACTCTATAAGGCCACGCCTGTTTAGTTTTAGGGGAAGGGCAGGATGTGAGTGTGTGCATGTGTGGACATGTGTGTTATTTTTGTTGTTCCTCCGAAACGGTTTCTAACATCAGCAGTTTTCCCATTTTAGAAACAAGAAAACAAGCTCAGAGAAGCTAATGTGCTTCCCCAAGATCACAAACATCTGAAGGATCTTTACTTGGGTGTCATGGAAACCGTGGGGAGGCCCCCTGCCACCCCTCCTCTGGGCACAGGTACCCACAGGCAGATGATGGGGTCATGGTGGGCCAGGACGGGGCAGAGTGGGCAGGGCAAGAAAGGCCGTGAGCAGAATAAGGAGGGCCCCGTCTTTTCCAAAGAGCATGTGTAGTGGCAGCTAAAACAACCCCTTTGTCTGTTTTCACTTTGCCCAGTTCCTCTTACTGCCCCTTCAAGTCTTTTTGCTCCTTCCTTTTCTTTTTTTTTGCGGTACGCGGGCCTCTCACCGCTGTGGTCTCTCCCGTTGCGGAGCACAGGCTCCGGACGCGCAGGCTCAGCGGCCATGGCTCACGGGCCCAGCCGCTCCGCGGCATGTGGGATCTTCCCGGACCGGGGCACGAACCCGTGTCCCCTGCATCGGCAGGCGGACTCTCAACCACTGCGCCACCAGGGAAGCCCTTTCCTTCTCTTTTTGATTCTCCCACTTTTTTTTCTTCCTCTGCTTCCCAACAAAAGAAATAAGAGTAGGCATCAGATGACAAAGAGATGTAAAAATCAAGCCCCTCTGTCATTTGCTATAATTTTCAAATGTTGCCATGGGATGTTTTTGGTTTGGTTTGACTTGGTTTGGTTTTGTTTTTTGTTTCTAATCACAAGCCCTTGAGAGACATGGGCAATGCAGTTTTGAGTATTTGGTACCCTGCTTCCCATCGGGACACAGTCATGCCCATAAAACTGTATTATTAAGCTCTTGATCACAGGGACCATTGGAGAAATAAATGCAATTGTTGAGTTTTTTAATTACATATCAGTGCTTCCAATTAATTTATGTTTTTCTCTCCTTTCTTATCAATCCAATAACCTTTTTCAAATGTGTTGAGTGAAATAAATTACAAGGGTGTGTGTTTTGTTGTAAATTTTTGGTCTTGTTTTTGATGAATCATAAAAGGATTCATATGAAAGAATATAAAATATATTTTATGTGTTAAGATATTTCATACAGAGTGAAACTAAAACATAAAATATCACATATATTTGTATAAGCTCACAGAAGCCTGTTATTCTGACATTCCATGAGCTACACCTGAAAGCTGTTTCTTAGCTTTATAGTCACTACAGAGAGAGAGAGAGAGAGAGATGGCTTAGCAAATAACCAGTAATGTTGCAACTTCGTCCCTGTTGCTTTACTTGTAAAAATAAATTTAAATATATATTTAAGTAAGAGGATGCTGTTTTGCCTTTAATGTAACAATGAGTTTGTTATAATCATTAGCATGCAGATAGTGACACTTTGTTTCTAAATGAAGTTAGCGATAATTACTGAAAATGGTTTATTAGGTTCTTTATTTAACAGAAGAATATAATAAGAATGTAATAAGGCTCAGTGTGTGTAGGATGTGTCTGCATCATGCAGGCTTACTTAAAGCATAGGAATGCAAACTGCTTCAAAGTTATTGTAGTGTATTTGATAAGAAGAAAGAAGGTACAATATTTTAATTTGTAATCCATGTAATAGGCTTTTCAAAAATATTATCATGTTTGAATACCTTAAATGGCTATCATTTCTAGGAATCTTCTTCGGCTTTCTCTGTCCTCAAGAAAATCAAATAAATTAGACTAGACCAACCATTAATTGGTTGCCAAGATTCATTTTTGTAAAAATCATTTTGGAGTTGTAGGCGTTCATGAAAAGACTAATTGCTAAGTGGTTTAAATTCTTATTATTATGATTTAATTGTTCAAAACAATTTTCCTTTGGGAGTATTTTTTTTCCAAGTCATTTCTTTTACTTTACCAAATGACCTTTTAAGAAGTTCTATAATCAAGCCAAGATAGGGAATATTCAGATACATTGGCACTACTAGCTTTCTTTTCTTCTCTCTGTCTCTTCCTTTCTTTATGAAAGTCATGCATCTTATTATTAAAATAATTCAAGTAAGGTAGAAACCTATGAAGTTAAAAACGAAAGTTCTACTTTAATTCCATCAGGCTAGTTTAGAAAAACAAAAACAATATTTTAAAATAGCATACTGAGCATTTAATATGAAAAATAACATGAAAAGATTTAAATATATATTATAGAATATTAACATATAAAATATAATATGTAATATATAAATATAATAAGAATATATGTATGTTTCTTCTGCACAGATCTTAATTTGCAATGAAGTATAGCATGTTGATTTAAAGTCTCCCTTATGGGAAATCTTTGAAAGCCCTGAAAGATGTTCCTTTCCACAGAGTACAATTTAGTAACATTTCCTTGCTGTGCACTGACTAGTGGTACTCAGGTGTTTCAATCATCAAAATATATACAGAGGGTTTCCCTGTATATGCAGTGGTTGAGAGTCCGCCTGCCGATGCAGGGAACATGGGTTCGTGCCCCGGTGCGGGAAGATCCCACATGCCGCGGAGCGGCTGGGCCCGTGAGCCATGGCCGCTGGGCCTGTGTGTCCGGAGCCTGTGCTCCGCAACGGGAGAGGCCACAACAGTGAGAGGGCCGCGTACCGCAAAAAAAAAAGGATGGAGGTGAGCCACACAAGGAAGGGAGGTCAGTGGATTTCAGATGCAGATAACACTGAAGAATCGCTGGTGCGAGTTAGAGGGACAGGTTATGGTGTCTCAAGAGAGAGGTGCTTCAAATCAGGATAGTTTCTCCTGCATTTCAGGTCTTAATCAGCAATTCAAAGCCCCTTTAGCTAGAGTTCAGAGTTTTTCAAATTTCACAAAGCAGATCTGGTCCAAATGTCATATCCTAATGGGATCCATACAGGTGGTACCCTCGAATCAATCACATTAATATTTCTGTAGCAAAACCATGAATTGTCACACTAAGTGGGACAAATAAAGACCATTAAGAGCCTAGCAACAAGGCAGATCAGGTCATCTTGCCAAGTGAGTTGTCCAATCTGGTCAGTTTTGGCCTCCAGATGAATAGTCAACGAATAAATAAATAAGTAAACAAACAAAGGCATCAGAGCTATTTGGTTTGGATTGGGATTTCAGATAAGAGATTGTAAATATAACAATCCTCCGTGCCCCAAGTCGTTTGACTTTTTATTTTCTCTTTTTCTCCAAGAGACTTTACACACTCCTTGAAGAAGAGGGCCATAATGCTCAAACAATAGGGTAATAATTGATGTGCTGTTTCTCTGAATATCGCATACGTCTACCACTGCTCATCTAGAGGAATAAAGTTTTACACACGACCCATGAAAAACTTAACCTCCTATAAAACTATAGGAACAAAAGTAGGCTCACTTCTGTAGGGTCGGAGAGGGGTGGAGGGAAATTATCCTGGAGTGAGCCAGCTCTGAGGTCAGCCCCCTCCTCTGGTTTACATTTGTGGGGAGGATCCGCCCAACAGCTGTGCTTCGATCATCTTTAGAGACACTGTCTCCCACCCCCTACCCTAAGTTAGTGAATTGTAATTAGGAAACACAGCATTGAATGTGCCGGAAAATATACATTATGCTCCATTGTGTAACTGTGTAATTACTGTACTATACATGCCGGACCAGAGATTGACTGAAAACTGGAGAACTGAACAAAGTTTGGCTACTCCTGAACCAAATCCAACAGGCAGATGAATGGGGCCATCGGATCTTTCACCAAGGCTGGAGCTATACGTAAGGGAACTGGGCATGGGGTAGGTGAAAGAACTGGTTGAGGGAAAGTTTAGATTAGGAGGTTAACAGATGTGGTAAGTTCGTTCAGGATGGTTGTTAAAACAACAACAACAACAACAATGTTCTATATCCTTCAGTTTCAATCATCTTTCCATGTTTCAAACAATGTTTCTGGCAATGTTTCATCATGTTGATGGAAGTACCAATTTCTTTTCTTCTTTTGTAATGTACCAAAGTGAATCGGTTTTTCTTTAGGGTATTTTTGCAGCGGGACATTCCTGAACTGCCATAGAGTTTGCAATGGTGGCCCATTAAGAATTTCATTTTTCCAAAAGCTTACAAAAACCATATATTTAATTATGATAAGGCTAAGTAAGCTAATTAACACTGCAAGTATCTTTCTGACAAAGTGCATTCCAGGGGGGAGGAAGAGTGAGCAAAAGTCGGAAGGTAGAAGGATGCATAAGTCCTCGGGGTTCATTCCACCAGGACAGAGCGCGTAGGTAGAATTCATGGCCGTGAGGGGTGGAAATGAATGTCGCCATCCAGCTTTTTGCTCCTAAACGCTAGGCTGAAGAATTGGAATTAGTTAGTTTGTCTGCAAAAACAATGCAATTGAAAGGGTTTGGAATAAGAAAATGTCATTATCATATTTATATAGCTTTTTTCCCTAGAACTCAGACCACTTCTCGTTTCTTCTGAGTCATTTAATGTGTCTATGGCTTTAGGGGAACTCAAGTTAATTTGAGTCCTTGTCGTAGTTTTTACTGACTTCCAAGACCTGGAATCTATAAATTAGAGTCTGCCAGTGACTCAAACTCTCTGAACTTCATTTTACTTAAATGTAAGTGGGGATAATAATACTAATTTTATCACATCCCTAAGAGGATCAAATGAGCGAAGATGGAAACCACATTGTGTAGCGCACAGCACAAAGTAGATGCTCATTACAAGTTAGTTCTCCTCCCAGGCCTCCCATGTCTTCTAATAATTAGGATGCTAACATCAGAAAGAAAATATCCCCTATGTCAACCTTTTTATTATTTCTCTATTCAATTTAACAGACTTTTATATGACACACTGCGAGGCCCTGGGAAAAAGATGAATCAAATAGAATCTCTCTTATCAAGGATTCTGTAGTCCAGTAAAGGAAGCGAAGACCACATTAGTAACCAGAACACACCATGTAAGCAGGAGAATTAACAAAATACCACGGAGCATAGAGGGTAGGGAGTCTTGTAGCGGGTGGTTCTGGGAAGACATCACAAGAGAGCTGATACCTTAGGTCAGCTTTGAAGAATGAGGATACAGATAGATGAGCAAATCAGAGATATCAGACTGGGAGGTCCTAAAACAAGAGAGTGAACAGGGCAGACCAGCAGAACATGATTCCGGAAGGAATATGAGACCAGCTTATTAAGGAATATATTTATCCTACTATGAGTGTGAATTTTATCCTATACACACGAGAAACCGTAAAAGGTGTTCAAGCAGACTTGATATTTTTGAGAGGGGTATAATAGGGTGGATTGGAACATCAGAGCTGGGAGACCCGCAAGAGCCACAGAAACCTCCAAGCTCGTAGCTTTGGTATCTTGATGGATGGTGTAACCAAGATGAAGAGTCCAAGAAGAAAAGTTGGGGGAATGGATCGAGGAGAGACATGAAATTATTTGGGACCCTTTGGATTTGCATTGACTGTGGCTCATCCACATGGAAATCTGGGTTTGAAGTGCAGTAGAGAGATCACAGCGGATTCGAGGAATCACAGATTATAGGTGAGAGCTGAAGCCAAGGATGGGACCGGGTTCAACCAGGAAAATTTGGAGTGTGAGGGAAAGAGGGCTAAAGGTGGAATGATAGGAATCATGGTGTGGGACATAGTATGGGAAAAAGAAAGGAGCAATATCAATTATACAGATGGAAAAAGAACCAGGGAAAAGAACATCTAGAAAGTCAATGGAGAAAGCCAGAAAAGGCTAATTGTGCTTAAAGCAGAAAGAAGTCAAAACATATTTAGGGATATATATATATATATATATATATACATATATATATATATACACTAGCCATTCAAACACCAGGTGAAATGTTCGTCTGAATTTTTCCTTCTCTGTATCTTATTACAGAATGGCTCTAGGAAGAGATTATTAGTTCTCTTCATTCTCGGATGATCTCTGTCAGATGATTTTCATTCTTAGATGGCAGTTTGGTCTTCCTGTGTCCACTCTCTTTACAATACGATCAATCCCATTTAATGACACAAGACACATTTTCCTGAGACTCTACCAAACATGCTACTTTCCTATCCAAACAGCTTTATTTGCTTCTAACTGCTTACAGAATCAAGTACGAAATCCTTCTCTTTGGCATTAGCGGCCCTTCACATGCAAGCAACAACCTCGTGTTCTGTTGCTGTATTACGTCTATCTTCTCCTTCTTGTCTACTTACTGTCCTCAGAAAAATCTTATTCACTTATGCCTCTAACAGTGTTTAAATATTTGACATAATTCCCTCTACCCTCCACTTAGATGGGAACAGAGACGCCATGTCATCCTTACACGTCCTTGAAGGCTCAGCTCAAGTTCCTTTCCTACTGAAGTCCACTCTGCCTTTCTAACCTTCCATGGTTTTTACTTGGTATTTATCAGGCCAGAGACTAGTAGACCCGAGCCAGGCCCCTAAATGACTGTGTGACCTTTGGAAACATCTCTGGGTCTTGGTTTTCTCACCTGTAAAATGAGATCATTTTTAAGCTTCTTAAGCTCCGAAGCTCCAAAGTCATTTGATCTTATGTGCTACAGTGTGTATGCAGCTGAAAAGATAGGAGTCTCTAAAGCAGAGCAGAACAAAACCAAACCATGATACTGGGCATGTGCATGCACATACCACACACACACACACACACACACACACACACACACACACTATTCCAGCAAGGAATGAATATTTTCCAAGAAATGAATGTGCTAACACTAGGACTTCACCAATGGAATGACGGTGACACAGTCATGGACTTTATTAAGGACCTCACAAAATTGGAAGCTAAGTCCAGAACAAACTTTAGCTTTTGATCTTTTTAAAACTTTTTATTTTATATTGGAGTATAGTTGATTAACAATGTTGTGTTAGTTTCAGGTATACAACAAAGTGATTCAGTTGTACCTATACATGTATCTATTCTTTTTCAAATTCTTTTCCCAATTAGGTTGTTACGGAATATTGAGCAGAGTTCCCTGTGCTATAGAGTTGGTCCTTGTTGGTTATCCATCTTAATAGCAGCGTGTACATGCCAATCCCACACTCTCTAACTATCCCTCCCGCCCCCCACCCTCCCCCCCTGGTAACCATTAGTTCCTTCTCCGTGTCTGTGAGTCTGTTTCTGTTTTGTAAATAAGTTCATTTGTATCATTTTTTTAAGATTCTGCATATAAGCAATATCACACGATATTTCTCTTTCTCTGTCTGACTTACTTCACTCAGTATGACAATCTCTAGGTCCATCCATGTTGCTGAAAAACACTATCAACAAAGTGGAGTTAAGGCCCCTGTTACCTGGTTTGGATGACTCATCTCATGTTCCCTTCTCACGAATGTCGCCCCATCTTTTCAAGTTCCTCTGAGTATCCTAGTCATAGTTTTTGAGTATTTTTTAAGTTCTTTTTTCCTCCCTGAATTATTTCTCTTTCCTTTGGGGTCGGTTTTCTTTTCTGGTGTTTTACTATTGTGCTGCAGGCTTTTCTCAAATGCTTGGTGACCCATGGTTGGCCCTTCAGACTTAAGAATGAGAGAATAAGAAAGTTATTTATGTGTCTGCCTTTCTTACTGGACAGTAAAATCTTTGAGGGAAAGCCTTATGTTTTGTTCACCTTTTTTGCTACAGTACCTTTGCAAACTTGGGATGCAATATTACAAGGATAGTATTTGGAACATAGTAATTGACCCTCTCTTTTCTATTCATAGTTATTTGGAGTAAGGGTGGCATTAATAATCAACAAGGAAGACTGAGTCAGTTATGATTACAGCCTATTCTGTGATCAACAGTTGAATCCTTATACCATTAATCACACAAACGGAGGGGTTTCACCTAGAAAAGAACAGGCAGAAGGAGGAAGAGGAAATGAGACATTAAAGGTACAATGAAATATTTGAATGACTGTTGAACAAATACCATTTGATACGATGGTCACTTACCCCATATCAGACACTATTCTGAAAATCAAACATGGAACTCTCCCAAGCCTATGAGTAGGTATATTTTCCCCCGTTTTACATATGTGAAATCGAAAAGCAAAGACATTAAGTAGTATTGCCAAGGCCACAAGGTTAATAATTGATAAAGCCAAAATTTGTCTCCCAGCTGACGATTCCTAAAATAGTCATTTAACCTCTATAAACCTAATTATCATACATTAAAGGCTTTAGGATTGAGAAGTGGGTAAAGTTTATTAGCAATTGGAATTTCCCAGTGATGAACTGATAGGATCAAAAGCAGGGAAGTCAAGAGGAGATATTTGCAGCAATCAATAAGTTAGAGCTTCAAGATCTACACCAAATTCAGGAGTCTCTGATGGTAGTTTTATGAACATAAATGTATCTACCCTCTCCCAATGAAATATAACGTCTTGGGGGTAAGGATAACACCATATTCCTCTCTCCATATTGTTCTATCTACATATTAAGCACAGATATTTGTCAGTTAATTTTGAAACACTTTCCACTGCCTAGCCTTTTAGAACAGGCTAGGTTATCTCTTCTCTGTGATGTTCAGCACGAAGGCAACGGCACAGACCAATGACTTCTAAAGCCCCTTCCAGGGCTATGCTATGGTAGGGGACAAAAATAGACAGGAAAAAGCACCAGCGTCCTTGTGGCCTTCTGTGGCACAGTTGGAGAGTGCTATGTCGGGGCTCTGATTTTTAAAAGTTGTTTAAAAAAAAAAAAGATAAAATGGAGTTCTGAGCAATTCTCAAAATGGCTTATTGATCATGTCACCCAGGTTTTCTAAACTCCACCCTGGATATATAAAAAATATCAAATTGGTGTTGGGAAAATGAGCTAACCTTTCTGATGGCCTCAAGGATACGTCTGACATAACGGCAAGCCATCTAAATATTTCTAGACTACAACATTAAACAGAAGAAGAGCAGTCAAACAATTTTACAAAACAATCTTCAGCTACAAAGCATACATCTGAAAACGTATAGCAGGATTGGGGATAATATTTCTTAAATGCCGCTCTAGATTGTTGAAATCATTTTGAAATGATTTTTTGCCTCCAAACAATGGCAATTTGATATTAAAAATAGCAGTTTTGAAGCAAAAGCTCCTGGGGTCACTCTGCAATTGACTTCATCCTTGGATCCATTAATCTAGTTTTTTAAAGGCTAAATGAAGTGCAAAAATTATTGTTGAGTCATGAAAGGAAGAGTAAAGGATAATGATAATAATCCTTCAAATCTACTCTGGAAAATTGAAAAATAGTGCATTGTATATAACCATTTTCATCCAATAGCAAAAACATAAAGGCATGACTCAAGGAAACAGAACTAGATGGCCTTGCTTTAAGAGAAAAATGATGAGTGCTCCTCAAATCTTTGAAAACATCAAGTGATCCTATAATAGAGAAATATGGCTGACTTTTAAAGTTGTAACGACATTGACTAAGACAGCCCCTAACTTCCAAATAAGCCATTTACCAATAGGAGCAATCTGCTTACCTGCTGCTCCACCCTAGGTGACAAAGCCATCCCTGGCCTCACTGATAACACCCGTTCCCTCTGACCGTCTTCTTCAAATTGATGTCCTCGGTTGTGAGGGCCCTCCTTCCTGGAGCTGTGAATCCTGTTAGGACCCCAAGCTACCACAGCGTTAGGGGCCTACTACCAAGAAATTCCCCTCGCCATCCCAAGAGAGGAGCCCTGCTAGCTCTTGCTAGACTGTCCTTATTAGTACCCTATTGACTTAGTGCCCTGACCCCTCTTAAAAATAACCAGGGCTCAGGTCATCAAGGGTCCCACAGCTTGGAGCTACCAAGAATAGAAGTCCAGCTCTGTGTGAGTCTAGAATGTCTTGGTGGACTGGCCTGTGGTTTATCTTTTATGACATTGTTTCTGTGGGGAACCCTGTAGAACTTTAACAAACTAATTTTTTTTTAAAAAAACATACTTGAGGGCTTCCCTGGTGGTGCAGTGGTTAAGAATCCACCTGCCAATGCAGGGGACATGGGTTCAAGCCCTGGTCTGGGAAGATCCCACATGCCGCGGAGCAACTAAGCCCGTGAGCCACAACCACTGAGCCTGCACTCTAGAGCCTGCACGCCACAACTGCTGAAGCCCATGCGCCAAAACTACTGAAGCCCACACGCCACAACTACTGAAGCCCACATGCCTAGAGCTCGTGCTCCGCAACAAGAGAAGCCACCGCAATAAGAAGCCCGTGCACCACAATGAAGAGTAGCCCCCACTCGCCGCAACTAAAGAAAGCCCGCGTGCAGCAACGAAGACCCAACACAGCCAAAAATAAAAAATAAATTAATAAAATAAATTAATTAAAAAAATACTTGAAATATCTTCTGAGTTTCTTTTATATGTATATATTTATTTATGGCTGCGTTGGGTCTTCGTTGCTGCGTGCGGGCTTTTCTCTAGTTGCAACTAGCAGGGGCTACTTTTCGTTGCGGTGTGCGGGCTCCTCGTTGCGGTGGCTTCTCTCGTTGTGGCGCACGGGCTCTAGGCTCACAGGCTTCAGTAGTTGTGGTTCGTGGGCTCTAGGCGCATGGGCTTTAGTAGTTGTGGCACACGGGCTTAGTTGCTCTGCAGCATGTGGCATCTTCCGGGACCAGGGCTCTAACCCATGTCCCCTGCGTTGGCGGGCGGATTCTTAACCACTGCACCACCAGGGAAGTCCCTCTAGCAAACTAATTTTGAAACAGATACCTAGAGCATAACCCATACCTAAGCTAGGGACCACACACAATAATAATGACCCAAAATAAGCAGCAGGAGCTGAAATTACAGAATTGAAAATATTCCACCAGGGAAAGAAGAGGAACTAAGATATTGGGAATGTATATTTAATAGTTGTAGCTATAGAAAGGGAAAGTAAATTGGCCAAAAAAAAAAAAAGAGAGAGAGAGAAGAAGAAGAAGGACATTACGAAGGCTATTTAGGTAAAACTGCTAGCTAATAATGCTGTCATGGGAACCCCTATAAAATGCTTACACTGCAGTCTCACAGATCCCAGAATCCTCCAATGGTTTAGGAAATGGAGTTGTTGAAAGTACAGTAGCTTTTGTGTTTAGAATGGCCTCCCTGCTTTAGGCTAAGTGTGTCAACCCTAGATGCTAACAATAACCAAAGATAAAAGAAAGCAAAAATACCACTCTCTTGGTTCTTCTTTTAAAAGAAAGACACTAGAAGAAACAAAAATAACAAGGCCATGGCACCGATCTAGGCAGAAGGGAAAGGTCACAGTTGTGTAGAAGGCACGAACACAACACCAACAGGATACGGAGTCATTCAGCTTTGACATAGGACTGTGAGAGTGTTTGTGTTTAATTATGAAGCCCTTGGGGGCTCTTCCTTTTCCCCTTCAAATGAGGGGAGTCATCAGGAATGGAAACTACCCGATTGTGAGATTAAGAAGACAAGGTGTTGGAGTCCAATCAAGGGCCACCACAGTTCAGACAAATTGCAACCCGGCTTCTCTTTCAGGGAGGCAGGATACCACCCTGGGGGATTTTTCCATCATCCAGAGCACACCTGCCTAGATCTTTGTAGACCTGACCTTCAATTAAGGCATTGAGTTCCTCATTACCCACAGGTTAATTTTATAGAGAAACTCCCAGGGAGCATGAAATGGGAAAACTCAGAAGGAACAAGACAGGGGATTTTAAAGTCAGCATCATCATTACAGCCTCAGGGGAACAGGTGGAATCTTCGGGGGCCTTTATAAAACTTTATTTTATTTATATTGTTTTCCAAGGACAGCTTTTATTAAGGGACGTGGTTGTTAAAACCACAGCCAATGTAGGCTTTGTTAGGTGGATGGAGAAGTTTCTCTCTGACCCCCTCAAGCTTTGGGCCAGCACATCACTGAGGAACATTTTTATGTTAGCAACAGACCCTACATCCTGGATTTCACAATACTGAGAATATTTGCTGCAGCTAGCCACAGCTTCAGCAGTATGAGCCCACCTAAGATCTCCGTGAAGACCCCCATATTGGCCAGAAAACTTCTCGGTCAAAAGCACAGTATGTGGTAGGTAGAGCTTGCAACCTTATATGCAAATCTGCAATTAAGCTCAAGACTGGTCTGAAAAATACTCTAAAAATAATACTGCTGGTATAGAAGAAGCTAGATGCAATGTAAACGGAGACCTACAACCAAAATGTGTTATCATTTGTCTTCAACTTGACCTGCCACTAGGGATGCTCCATTACTGCTCCTGATTGGAACTGGAAATGGAGAGCAGAAACCCAGTTTGGTGTTGATCTGTTTCCATTGACAAGGGTGTCTAGAAGGGCAGACATTTTCCAGTAGCACAACCGCACATGATCAGAGAAATTAAAGAACAGCCATGCTTTAACCCGTATTTTCTCAAAAAATCATTTCCTTAATTTTTAAATTTAGTTAACTCCCAAATATCCTTCATGAAACAAGCACACTCCTGATCCCGCTGGATGGGAATATTGATTTGCCCTATACTTAAGAGACATCAGGCAGAGAAGAGCTTTGATGAGGGGTGTCTGTGTCTGTGTGTTTTGGGGTTTCTTTGTTTGACTTTCTCATGATTTTGATCATCCCCTGCCATTCCTCTGATAGTACGTTATTTTATTATCAGATTTCTCATGCGAGCTCACAGTATATACAGATAGACATAGGACACGCACTCCATGTCACCGTCCATGTTAGGAACACAAACAATTCAGAAAGAAAATATACTGAGAAGGTTTCAAATATCAGAAGCACAAAGGAGCCCTGTTGGTATGAGTTACTCCACGTGATGTCCTGGTACAGCCATACCCGCATTCCAGGTTTCACGTGACTTTGGGTGATAATCCACCCACTCTTAACAACTTTTAAAAAACTGATCACAGGGCTTCCCTGGTGGCGCAGTGGTTGGGAGTCCGCCTGCCGATGCAGGGGACACGGGTTCGTGCCCCGGTCCGGGGGGATCCCACGTGCCGCGGAGCGGCTGGGCCCGTGAGCCATGGCCGCTGAGCCTGCGCGTTTGGAGGCTGTGCTCCGCAGCGGGAGAGGCCACAACAGCGAGAGGCCCGCATACTGCAAAAAAAAAAAAAAAAAAAAAACTGATCACAAGATTGTAGAATCACTCAGTTTTGCAACTGATAAGGTATTAAAGGATGACTTAATTCAATATCTGTCTTTTACAGATGTAAACCTTGGCAGTCCAGCAGGATTAAACAATGTGTTCAGAATTGCATACAATCACGGTGGAGCTGGGTCTGGACTCCCAGCCTCTGAAACTAAGTTGTGCTTTCTGTCATGTGCTTGCATGGGTGAGGCTTTCCCCCGCCATTGGTCCCATCCCCTTTTAGGCATGTATCTTCTTTTTTTTTTCTATGTTGTGGCTGAATGTTTTTTGGGTTTTTTTTTAACATCTTTACTGGAGTATAATTGCTTTACAATGGTGTGTTAGTTTCTGCTTTATAACAAAGTGAATCAGTTATACATATACATATGTTCCCATATCTCTTCCCTCTTGCATATCCCTCCCTCCAACCCTCCCTATCCCACCCCTCTAGGTGGTCACAAAGCACCGAGCTGATCTCCCTGTGCTATGAGGCTGCTTCCCACTAGATATCTGCCTTACGTTTGGTAGTGTATATATGTCCTTGCCTCTCTCTCACTTTGTCACAGCTTACCCTTCCCCCTCCGCATATCCTCAAGTCCATTCTCTAGTAGGTCTGTGTCTTTATTCCTGTCTTACCCCTAGGTTCTTCATGACATTTTTTTTCTTAAATTCCATACATATGTGTTAGCATACGGTATTTGTCTTTCTCTTTCTGACTTACTTCACTCTGTATGACAGACTCTAGGTCTATCCACCTCATTACAAATAGCTCAATTTTGTTTCTTTTTATGGCTGAGTAATATTCCATTGTATATATGTGCCACATCTTCTTTATCCATTCATCCGATGATGGACACTTAGGTTGTTTCCATCTCCGGGCTATTGTAAATAGAGCTGCAATGAACATTTTGGTACATGACTCTTTTTGAATTATGGTTTTCTCAGGGTATATGCCCAGTAGTGGGATTGCTGGGTCATATGGTAGTTCTATTTTTAGTTTTTTAAGGAACCTCCATACTGTTCTCCACAGTGGCTGTATCAATTTACATTCCCACCAACAGTGCAAGAGGGTTCCCTTTTCTCTACACCCTCTCCAGCATTTATTGTTTCTAGAGTTTTTGATGATGGCCATTCTGACTGGTGTGAGATGATATCTCATTGTAGTTTTGATTTGCATTTCTCTAATGATTAATGATGTTGAGCATTCTTTCATGTATTTGTTGGCAGTCTGTATATCTTCTTTGGAGAAATGTCTATTTAGGTCTTCTGCCCATTTTTGTATTGGGTTGTTTGTTTTTTTTGTTATTGAGCTGCATGAGCTGCTTATAAATTTTGGAGATTAATCCTTTGTCAGCTGCTTCACTTGCAAATATTTTCTCCCATTCTGAGGGTTGTCTTTTGGTCTTGTTTATGCTTTCCTTTGCTGTGCAAAAGCTTTGAAGTTCCATTAGGTCCCATTTGTTTATTTTTGTTTTTATTTCCTTTTCTCTAGGAGATGGGTCAGAAAGGATCTTGCTGTGATTTATGTCATAGAGTGTTCTGCCTATGTTTTCCTCTAAGACTTTGATAGTTTCTGGCCTTACATTTAGGTCTTTAATCCATTTTGAGCTTATTTTTGTATATGGTGTTAGGGAGTGATCTAATCTCATACTTTTACATGCACCTGTCCAGTTATCCCAGCACCACTTATTGAAGAGGCTGTCCTTTCTCCACTGTACATTCCTGCCTCCTTTATCAAAGATAAGGTGACCATATGTGCATGGGTTTATCTCTGGGCTTTCCATCCTGTTCCATTGATCTATCTTTCTATTTTTGTGCCAGTACCATACTGTCTTGATTACTGTAGCTTTGTAGTATAGTCTGAAGTCAGGGAGCCTGATTTCTCCAGCTCCGTTTTTCGTTCCCAAGATTGCTTTGGTTATTCGGGGTCTTTTGTGTTTCCATACAAATTGCGAAATTTTTTGTTCTAGTTCTGTGAAAAATACCAGTGGTAGTTTGATAGGTATTGCATTGAATCTGTAGATTGCTTTGGGTAGTAGAGTCATTTTTACAATGTTGATTCTTCCAATCCAAGAACATGGTATATCTCTCCACCTATTTGTATCATCTTTAATTTCTTTCATCAGGGTCTTATAATTTTCTGCATACAGGTCTTTTGTCTCCTTAGGTAAGTTTATTCCTAGATATTTTATTCTTTTTGTTGCAGTGGTAAATGGGAGTGTTTTCTTGATTTCACTTTCAGATTTTTCATCATTAGTGTATAGGAATGCAAGAGATTTCTGTGCATTAATTTTGTATCCTGCTACTTTACCAAATTCATTGATTAGCTCTAGTAGTTTTCTGGTAGCATCTTTACGATTCTCTATGTATAGTATCATGTCATCTCCAAACAGTGACAGCTTTACTTCTTCTTTTCCGATTTGGATTCCTTTAATTTCCTTTTCTTCTCTGATTGCTGTGGCTAAAACTTCCAAAACTATGTTGAATAAGAGTGGTGAGAGTGGGCAACCTTGTCTTGTTCCTGATCTTAGTGGAAATGCTTTCAGTTTTTCACCAGCGAGGATGATGTTGGCTGTGGGTTTGTCATATATGGCCTTTATTACGTTGAGGAAAGTTCCCTCTATGCCTACTTTCTGGAGGGTTTTTATCATAAATGGGTGTCGAATTTTGTCAAAAGCTTTCTCTGCATCTATTGAGATGATCATATGGTTTTTCTCCTTCAATTTGTTAATATGGTTTATCACATTGATTGTTTTGCATATATTGAAGAATCCTTGCATTCCTGGAATAAACCCCACTTGATCATAGTGTATGATCCTTTTAATGTGCTGTTGGATTCTGTTTGCCAGTATTTTGTTGAAGATTTTTGCATCTATGTTCATCAGTGATATTGGCCCGTAGTTTTCTTTCTTTGTGACATCCTTGTCTGGTTTTCATATCAAGGTGATGGTGGCCTCGTAGAATGAGTTTGGGAGTGTTCCTCCCTCTGCTATATTTTGGAAGAGTTTGAGAAGGATAGGTGATAGCTCTTCTCTAAATATTTGATAGAATTTGCCTGTAAAGCCATCTGGTCCTGGGCTATTGTTTGTTGGAAGATTTTTAATCACAGTTTCAAATTCAGTGCTTGTGATTGGTCTGTTCATATTTTCTATTTCTTCCTGGTTCAGTCTTGGCAGGTTGTGTATTTCTAAGAATTTGTCCATTTCTTCCAGGTTGTCCATTTTATTGGCATAGAGTTGCTTGTAGTAATCTCTCATGATCTTTTGTATTTCTGCAGTGTCAGTTGTTACTTCTCCTTTTTCATTTCTAATTCTATTGATTTGAGTCTTCTCCCTTTTTTCTTGATGAGTCTGGCTAATGGTTTATCAATTTTGTTTATCTTCTCAAAGAACCAGCTTTTAGTTTTATTGATCTTTGCTATCGTTTCCTTCATTTCTTTTTCATTTATTTCTGATCTGACTTTTATGATTTCTTTCCTTCTGCTAACTTTGGGGTTTTTTTTTGTTCTTCTTTCTCTAATTGCTTTAGGTGCAAGGTTAGGTTGTTTATTCAAGATGTTTCCTGTTTCTTAAGGTAGGATTGTATTGCTATAAACTTCCCTCTTAGAACTGCTTTTGCTGCATCCCACAGATTTTGGGTCGTCGTGTCTCCATTGTCATTTGTTTCTAGGTTTTTTTTTTATTTCCTCTTTGATTTCTTCAGTGATCACTTCGTTATTAAGTAGTGTATTGTTTAGCCTCCATGTGTTTTTTATTTTTTACAGATCTTTTCCTGTAATTGATATCTAGTCTCATAGTGTTGTGGTCGGAAAAGATACTTGATATGATTTCAATTTTCTTAAATTTACCAAGGCTTGATTTGTGACCCAAGATATGATCTATCCTGGAGAATATTCCATGAGCACTTGAGAAAAATGTGTATTCTGTTGTTTTTGGATGGAATGTCCTATAAATATCAGTTAAGTCCATCTTGCTTAATGTATCATTTAAAGCTTGTGTTTCCTTATTTATTTTCATTTTGGATGATCTGTCCATTGGTGAAAGTGGGGTGTTAAGGTCCCCCACTATGAATGTGTTACTGTTGAGTTCCCCTTTTATGGCTGTTAGTATTTGCCTTATGTATTGAGGTGCTCTGATGTTGGGTGTATAAATATTTACAATTGTTATATCTTCTTCTTGGATCGATCCCTTGATCATTATGTAGTGTCCTTCTTTGTCTCTTCTAATAGTCTTTATTTTAAAGTCTATTTTGTCTGATATGAGAATTGCTACTCCAGCTTTCTTTCGGTTTCCATTTGCATGAAATATCTTTTTCCATCCCCTTACTTTCAGTCTGTATGTGTCTCTAGGTCTGAAATGGGTCTCTTGTAGACAGCAAATATATGGGTCTTGTTTTTGTATCCATTCAGCCAATCTGTGTCTTTTGGTGGGAGCATTTAGTCCATTTACATTTAAGGTAATTATCGATATGTATGTTCCTATTCCCATTTTCTTAATTGTTTTGGGTTTGTTGTTGTAGGTCTTTTCCTTCTCTTGTGTTTCTTGCCTAGAGAAGTTCCTTTAGCAGTTGTTGTAAAGCTGGGTTTGTGGTGCTGAACTCTCTCAGCTTTTGCTTGTCTGTAAAGGTTTTAATTTCTCCATCAAATCTGAATGAGATCCTTGCTGGATAGAGTAATCTTGGTTGCAGGTTTTTCTCCTTCATCACTTTAAATATGTCCTGCCTCTCCCTTCTGGCTTGCAGAGTTTCTGCTGAAGGATCAGCTGTTAACCTTATGGGGATTCCCTTGTGTGTTATTTGTTGTTTTTCCCTTGCTGCTTTTAATATGCTTTCTTTGTATTTAATTTTTGACAGTTTGATTAATATGTGTCTTGGCGTGTTTCTCCTTGGATTTATCCTGTATGGGACTCTCTATGCTTCCGGGACTTGGTTAACTATTTCCTTTCCCATATTAGGGACGTTTTCAACTATAATCTCTTCAAATACTTTCTCAGTTCCTTTCTTTTCCTCTTCTTCTTCTGGAACCCCTATAATTCGAATGTTGGTGCGTTTAATGTTGTCCCAGAGGTCTCTGAGACTGTCCTCAGTTCTTTTCATTCTTTTTTCTTTATTCTGCTCTGCAGTAGTTATTTCCACTATTTTATCTTCCAGGTCACTTATCCGTTCTTCTGCCTCAGTTATTCTGCTATTGATCCCATCTAGAGTATTTTTAATTTCATTTATTGTGTTGTTCATCGTTGTTTGTTTCACCTTTAGTTCTTCTAGGTCCTTGTTAAATATTTCTTGCATTTTGTCCATTGTATTTCCGAGATTTTGGATCATCTTTACTATCATTATTCTGAATTCTTTCTCAGGTAAACTGCCTATTTCCTCTTCATTCGTTAGGTCTGGTGGATTTTTATCTTGCTCCTTCATCTGCTGTGTGTTTTTCTGTCTTCTCATTTTGCTTATCTTACTGTGTTTGGGGTCTCCTTTTCGCAGGCTGCAGGTTCGTAGTTCCCGTTGTTTTTGGTGTCTGTCCCCAGTGACTAAGGTTGGTTCAGTGGGTTGTGTAGACTTCCTGGTGGAGGGGACTAGTGCCTGTGTCCTGGTGGGTAAGCCTGGATCTTGTCTTTCTGTTGGGCAGGTCCATGTCTGGTGGTGTGTTTTGGGGTGTCTGTGGACTTACTATGGTTTTAGGCAGCCTCTCTGCTAATGGATGGGGTTGTGTTCCTGTCTTTCTAGTTGTTTGGTATAGGATGTCCAGCACTGTAGCTTGCTGGTCGTTGAGTGAAGCTGGGTGCTGGTGTTGAGATGGAGATCTCTGGGAGATTTTTGCCGTTTGATATTATGTGGAGCTGGGAGGTCTCTTGTGGACCAGTGTCGTGAAGTTGGCTCTCCCACCTCAGAGTCACAGCACTGACTCCTGGCTGCAGCACCATTAGCCTTTCATCCACACGGCTCAGAATAAAAGGCAGAAAAAGTAGAAAGAAAGAATTAGTAGAAGTAGAAAGAAAGAAAGAAAGAAGGGAGGGATGGAGGGAGGAAGGAAGGAGGGAAGGAAGGAAAAAAGAAAGAAAGAAAGAAGATAAAGTAAAGTAAGATAAAATATAATAAAGTTATTAAAATAAAAAAATTATTAAGAAAAAAAAACAAAACAAACAAAAAATAACGGACGGATAGAACCCTAGGACAAATGCTGGAAGCAAAGCTATACAGACAAAATCACACAGAAGCATACACATACACACTCACAAAAAGAGGAAGAGGGGAAAAAATTATAAATCTTGCTCTGAAAGTCCCCCTCCTCGATTTGGGATGATTCGTTGTCTATTCATGTATTCCACAGATGCAGGTACATCAAGTTGATTGTGGCGCTTTAATCCGCTGCTTCTGAGGCTGCTGAGAGAGATTTCCCTTTCTCTTCTTTGTTCGCACAGCTCCCAGGGGCTCAGCTTTGGATTTGGCCCCGCCTCTGCGCGTAGGTCGCCGGAGGGCATCTGTTCTTCGCTCAGACAGGACGGGGTTAAAGGAGCCGCTGATTCAGGGCCTCTGGCTCACTCAGGCCAGGGGAAGGGAGGGGCACGGAGTGCGGCGGGCCTGCGGCGGCAGAGGCCGGCGTGACGTTGCACCAGCCTGAGGCGCGCCGGGCGTTCTTCAGGGTGAGTTGTCCCTGGATCCCGGGACCCTGGCAGTGGCGGGCTGCACAGGCTCCCGGAAGGGGGTTGTGGACAGTGACCTGTGCTCGCACACAGGCTTCTTGGTGGTGGCAGCAGCAGCCTTAGCGTCTCATGCCCTTCTCTGGGGTCTGCGTTTTTAGCCGCGGCTCGCGCCCGTCTCTGGAGCTCTTTCAAGCAGCGCTCTTAATCCCCTCTCCTCGCGCACCAGGAAACAAAGAGGGAAGAAAAAGTCTCTTGCCTCCTCGGCAGCTCCAGACTTTTTCCCGGAATCCCTCCCGGCCAGCCGTGGCGCACTAGCCCCTTCAGCCTGTGTTCACGCCGCCAAGCCCAGTCCTCTCCCTGCGCTCTGACCGAAGCCCGAGCCTCAGCTCGCAGCCCCGCCCGCCCCGGCGGGAGAGCAGACAAGCCTCTCGGGCTGGTGAGTGCCGGTCGGCCCTGATCCTCTGTGAGGGAATCTCTCCGCTTTGCCCTCCGCACCCCTGTTGCTGCGCTCTCCTCCGCGGCTCCGAAGCTTCCCCCTCCGCCACCCGCAGTCTCCGCCCGCGAAGGGGCTTCCTGGTGTGTGGAAAGCTTTCCTCCTTCACAGCTCCCTCCCGCTGGTGCAGGTACCGTCCCTATCCTTTTGTCTCTGTTTATTTTTTTTTTCTTTTGCCCTACCCAGGTACGTGGGGGGTTTCTTGCCTTTTGGGAGATCTGAGGTTTTCTGCCAGCGTTCAGTAGGTGTTCTGTAGGAGTTGTTCTACGTGTAGATGTATTTCTGGTGTATCTGTGGGGAGGAAGGTGATCTCCGCGTCTTACTCTTCCGCCATCTTCCCGGAAGCTCCGTGGTTGAGTTTAAGCATGTATCTTTTAAAAAGTTTTAATGGGTAACATTTTGTAAAAGAAAATAAACTGGCACTGCAGAGGCTTGTTTCCAATATATCTCAATATAGTCACCTGGTTTTGATTCTTCATTTTGTTAATGTGGTGTATCACAGTGATTAATTTGCAGATACTGAAAAATCCTTGCATCCCTGGGATAAATCCCACTTGATCATGGTGTATGATTCTTTCGATGTATTGTTGGATTCAGTGTGCTAATATTTTGTTGAGGATTTTTGCATCTATGGTCATCAGTCATATTGGTCAGTCATTTTCTTATTTTGTGGTATCATTGTCTGGTTTCCGTAACAGGGTGACGCTGGCCTCGTAGAATGAATGCAATTTTTTGTAATAGTTTGAGAAGGACAGCTGTTAACTCTTCTCTAAATGCTTGGTAGAATTCACCTGGGAAGCATCTGGTCCTGGACTTTTGTTTGCTGGGAGTTTTTTGTTAATTACTGATTCAATTTCATTACTGGTAATTGGTCTGTTCATATTCTCTATTTCTTCATGTTCTGTGGAGCTTAACATAACTCAAGAAAACGTACTACACAAGATTTGAAGAAGAACATAGTGTTCCAAGCCTTTCCTTTTATGATGTGATTGCTGTTTATTACAAACTTCATTCCTAGAGTCCACCAATCATGTTAACCTAAAAACTTTTCGTTTGTTAAAGAAAACGTATTATTTTATTGGGAAGTCTTAGGCCATGTCTTCATGGCAATCTCTCCAGAGTAAATATGTCTTCATTTTCCCCTCAAAGGCAGCTTAGAATTTATGAACCCCCAGTGATATACCCTGACACCAGTGCACACAGGTGCCTTATTCAGTATCCTTATGAGGGTATCCTGGAAGATTCCTCACCTCTAAAACCTTCCCTGAATCTCACCATTCTGTGGGTTAAGTATTGTGCTCTTAAAGTGATCTATTTATTTCAAGGTCTTTGTGAGGGAACCGGGAAGAGAGAATAAAATACAGGACATTCACCAAAAAGAAGATGAAGTTAAAACTGAACTCCTTCACCTGCTTTATAATTTTGACTGACAGTCAACCCTGAATGAAGTACTACCCTCAGATCGTGAAATAAAAGCTATGGATTCATGCTATCTGCTATGAGTGGATATTTAGGTGAAAAACTAAAAACAAAGAACACAATAACATCAACCCTAATCAAAATGAAGAACTAAAAGTTTCAAACACTCTCACTTGAAAACAGCTAAGTAACAAAGAGAGGGTTCTTCTGAAGAGCAGACAACTATGGCTTCGGTGGTCTGGCATTCCTTCCCCTTTCTTCAGAGTCCAGAGACCCTCTTTTTCTCTGGGAGAATTCCTCTCTGCATTTTGTCCTCATGGCCACAGGTAGCGTGGGCAAGTGACCCAGGTTGGCTAAAGAGAGTAACCCATCTCCCTTGTGCACATCATCCAAGTGGAGCCAATCAGAATTTTATTAAGATAATCACATTCTTCTGGGGGAGGAAGCATCCTGCCCCGAATCCTTCCTCTGTGATCACAACCTGGAAGGAAGGCTCACTTAGCCCGGAACAGCCATGACCACCTGGTAACTCTACCTGGAGAGCTCTTGCTTGAGTAGGAAGCCAGCTCAGATGAAACACAGAAGACATCCTGCTGATTGGCACAAACTGAACCTTTGGCTACACTTCTGCCGGAAGCCAAGTCCACTCCTTCACTTCCCTCAGATATGACCGTTAAATTACTTTTTTGTTTAATTAATCCAGATTTGTTTCTTGCTATGAAAGGGACAACCCTGATTACCACACACTCATGTATCCTGGAATTGACGAGGTGCTTCCTCTTATATGTTACAGGAAAGTTGCGATCTTATATCTACATAATAAAAGATGTTTGCTTGATATGATCAAGGGTAACATCAACTTCATAGATGGCAGAGTTGGTCTGTCTAGGAGAGATAAGACAGACTGTTTAAAAGATGAGACTTGGGCTGTTTAAAAGCCCAAGGCAGACATTTTCAAATCAAGGCCCAAAGAACCCTAAAAATCAAAGAGATGGGAGTCTGCTTTGGCAGACAGCATTAGATCTGAGTATTTTTGAGTCAATTTGAGTATGAGTTAAATTTGAGTATGTTTGACAGCATCCAGTCTGTGCCTCAATATAATCCCAAAGTCTGTAAAATCACAAAGGGGTTTTAGAAAAGAAAAAACTATAGTGGAGAAATGTGCCTTGGCATACCAGACTAGAGACAATAGCACAGTATGAATTTAAGAAGCCGTTTGATGTCATAAAACACAAGCTATTGAATATTACTATGAATTTTCAAAAGAATAAACCCACTGTGTTAATTTTATTAGAAGGCCTTACTTCCAGCTTTTATAAGATACAAACCTAAATTCAAAACATCAATTTCCTATATTTTATTCCATCACAGAATTGCTGCATAACCTTGCTAAATTCGAACTCACCATGTATCCTGGTTCTCCCATCTGTGGCATGAGAGAGACAAGCAGTGCCTCTAGAGGCTGGTAAGACCCAGGTCTACTCTGAACTCTGTGAATGCAAATTATAATTAGAAAGGCCTGATGTGCACTTGCTTTTTGGCCTTACATTTCAAAAGGCAAACCTATACATATATTTTCTTATTCCCTGTCACTTTACAATTTTGCTGTCTAAACTTTTACGGTTCTATTATTTCCAGCTTCTGCAACTAAAACTTACACTGAAAAAATGAAGGCGAGAAAGTGCAGGAGTGACTCTTGACAAATATTTTTCCTTCCTGTCTACACTGCTATTTATTGTCCCTGCTGGGGTGTTTACAGCTTTTGAGCAGAAGGAAAATGTGCCTGCAAAAGGTAACCAGCTGTACTAATAAGCTGAAAACTTTTTAAAATAGAAAACTTCCAAGAAAATCTGCCTTGTTCTGCATGACTTTCTCACCTCATGCAAGCTTTTGTATGGCATTAGGGCAAGTCCATCCAGGCAGTGAATTTTGTTGCTGAAAATCAACAAGTATTAATGTATCACCTCTTACATAGGAGACAAAGCACTTTAACAATCTGATGGTTTAACATAATACATTGAAGAAAGATGCCCACTGACAAATAGTCTACCCAATACATTTGTCCAAACTATCAAGGCAGGAAATTATACAATTCAAAGCAAGCAAAAAATTCACATAAATATCTGTGAAAAACTTGTGCAACATCGATGTTGATTGTGGAACTTACAAAACTAAAGAAATATTTTGGTGGTATTTCACATGAATTATACAAATATGCCAGTCTGTGGATGTCTGGTATAGGGTGTAAATATGAATTCTAAATTCTCCTTTGGCCATCTCTAGGAGATTAAAGGACAAAGAAGGGAATGGGTAGGGGCAGACGTTGTTGCAAAGAGATATTTGGGGTACTTCCCTGAACATCAATAGATACAGTCACTGATTTGTTGTAAATAATGGTTAGAAAAATCCCCTCTTCTATGGGGATTCCCCTTTTTGAATGCCTTCAAAAAGCATTTATTGAGCACCTACTTTAAATCACTAAAGCTGAAACAATACCATTCATATGCTATTACTAGTTCAGTAGGAGTTAAGCAGATTTTTGTGAGTTTCAGGAAAGACTAGCCAATTTTTCTAGGAAAATGTGTTTTTCAGTCAAATTCCCAACCTAAAAAATTATCAAAACCACAGCAACAGCAATCATAGCTCCTCTGGTGAGTCAGGTCTTCACACCAATTTCACTGCTTTCTGTTGACTTTCAGTACCTCTCTATCTCTTGTTATAGGAGAAAGGAGATATGAAAGAGAGAAACTGCTGTCCACTCATTCGACAG
This sequence comes from Orcinus orca, assembly GCF_937001465.1. Lineage (NCBI taxonomy): Eukaryota > Metazoa > Chordata > Mammalia > Artiodactyla > Delphinidae > Orcinus > Orcinus orca. The sequence continues at coordinate 16,992,411 of NC_064560.1, read as the reverse complement.
AATAACAAACCTACTTGCAATTATACTGATCAGCTCCTCTTTCCCTACAGTTATAACGGAGGACCTGTCCCTCTTTCAATCTAGGGTAAATCTGTCCTTCCGTAATCCAGATTATATCCCCTCCTGCCTTCTCAGGCAATTTACACTCTGATTATCTTTTCTGTGGCTTATTTTCAACATCTCCCCCAATACTAGATTCTACCCAACAGCATTTAAGAATGATCAAGACCAAAACAAGACAAGGATGCCACAGGAAAAGAAAATTACAGGCCAATATCCTTGATGAACAGAGATACAAAAATTCTCAACAAAATATTACTAAAACTGAATTCAGCAATACATTAAAAGAATCATACACCATGATCAAATGGGATTTATTCTAGGGATGCAAGTATGGTTCAACATCTGCAAGCTACACAGTGTGATACACCACATTAACAAAATGAAGGATAAAAACCACATGATCATCTCAATAGATGCAGAAAAAGCATTTAACAAAATTCAATATCCATTTACAGTAAAAACTCTCAACAAATTGGGTATAGAGGGAATGTACCTCAACATGATAAAGACCATATATGACAAGTCCAGAGCTAACATCATACCTAACAGTGACAGGCTGAAAGGTTTTCCTCTAGGATCAGGAACAAGACAAGGATGCCCACCCTTTCCATTTTTATTCAACATTGTATTGGAAGGCCTAGACTGAACAATTAGGCACGGAAAAATAAATAAATAAATAGAAGACATCCAAATAGAAAAGAAGAAGTAAAACTGTCAGTATTTGCAGGTGACATGATAGAAAATCCTAAAGACTCCATCAAAAAACTTAGAACTAATAAAAGAATTCAGTTAAGTTCAAACTACAAAATCAATACACAAAAATCTGTTGTGTTTCTGTATGCTAATAATGAACTATCAGACAGAGAAATTAAGAAAACAAGTCCAGACTCCCCTGGTGGTCCAGTGGCTAAGACTCTGCGCTCCCAATGCAAGGGACCTGGGTTTGATCCCCGGTCAGGGATCTAGATCCCACATGACACAACGAAGACCCAACACAGCCAAATAAATAAATAGACATTTAAAAAAGAAAGAAAAAAATTCCATTTACAATTGCATCAAAAAATAAATAAATAGAACATCTAGGAATAAATTTAACCAAGGAGGTGAAAGACCTGTATATTGGAAACTATACGACATTAATTTAAAAAATGAAAAATACACAAATAAGTGGAAAGATATTCTATTTTCATGGAATGGAAGAATTCATATTGTTAAAATGTCCACACTACTCAAAGCAATATACAGATTCAATGCAGTCCCTATCAAAATTTCAATGGCATTTGTCACAGAAATAAAACAATCTTAAAATTTGTAAAGAACCACAAAAGACCCCAAATAGCCAACACAATCTTGAGAAAGAAGAACAAACCTGGAGGCATCACATTCCTTAATTTCATACTATAATACAAAGCTACAATAACCCAAACAGTATGGTATTGGCATAAAAGCTGACATATATATTAATGGAATAGAATAGAGAACCCAGAAATAAACCCACACTTATATGGTCAGTTAATCTATGATAAAGGAACCAAGAAAATACAATGGGGAAAGGATAATTTCTTCAATAAATGATGTTGGGAAAATTGGACAGCCACATGCAAAAGAATGAAACTAGACCACTATCTTGCACAATACATGAAAATTAACTCAAAATGGATTAAAGACATGAATGTAAGACCTGAAACCATAAAACCAACTGGTACATGAAAAGGTGCTCTATATAATTAATCTTCAGGAAAATGCAAGTCAGAACCACAGTGAGATATCAGCCCATATCTGTTAGAATGCTTATTATTGAAAAGACTAGAAATAAGTGTTGGTGAGGATGTAGAGAAAAGGGAGCCCTTGCACACTGTTGGTGGGAATGTAAACTTGTGTAGTCACTATGAAAAACAGTAGGGAGGTTCCTCAAAAAATTAAAAATAGAACTACCATATGATCCAGCAGTTCCACCTCAAGGTATTTATCTGAAGAGAACAAAAACATTAGCTTGAAAAGATATATGCATCCACATGCTAATTGTAACATTAATTGCAATATCCAAGGTATGGAAACAACCTAAGTGTCCATTGATGGTTGAATGGATAAATTGTGGTATATGCATATATGTATATAAGATGGAATAATAGCCATTAAAAAAGAATGAAATCTTGCCATGTGTGACAACAAGGAAGGAGGGTATTATGTGAAGCGAAATAAGTCGGACAGAGAAATACAAATAAGTGTCTGATCTCTCTTATATGTGAAATCTGAAAATAAATAACCTAATAGCTAAACCAAGCTCATAGATCCAGAGAACAGACTGGTGGTTGCCAGAGGAAGTGGGGGTGGGAGAAATAGGCGAACTGGTTTTTTTTGGTTTTGTTTTGTTTTTGTAGTTTAAAAAAATTGAGGAAAAAAACATGTTCAAGAGTACCCCAGCAAACAAAAAAGAAAAAAAAAATCAACCTCCTTCCACACCATTTCCTTCCAGAACTACTGTCTGTCTCCTTCCCTTCAGTAGGAACCTTCAGAGAGAGTGACCTTTACTCCTTGTCCCTATTTCCTTACCTCCATTCACTTCACTTCCACTTCCACTAGTCCACTCCAACCTGGCCTCTAGTCCTGTCTCTCCCTTACTCCTCTGAAATGACTCTTGTTCAAGTTAATCCTCAATAACCATCAAGCCACTACATTCAAGTGTATTTCAGTCCTCATCCAGCTAGAACTGTCAACGTTATCCAACTCCTTTGCTTAGCACTTCCTTTTAGAAATCCCTCTTCTACCTGACTTTTATGACACTATGTTCTACTGTAGGTTTTCCTCTACCTCTCCAGATGCTCATTGTCAATATACATCAGCGACCCACAGATACATATCTCCAATCCAAACCATTCCTCCATATTCCTGACTCATCTGATTATCTCAAAGAGACTAAAAACTGAACCTGGACCCAATCAAACTCATGATCTTCCTTCCACACTAGTCTAGTGTTCCATGCCTAAGTGAAGGCTATCACTACCACCCATCCAGTTATGGAAACTGGAATCTTAACAGTCATCCTTGAGAACACCCTCTCCTTTGCTGGACTATCCATCTCATCATCTGTCTTGTTGATTACACCTTCTAAATATGTCAGGAATAGAACCTTTTCCAATCTCCACCACATGATCCTTGTTCATGGTCTTCTCTTACTTCCTTCCTAACTAGTCTTTTCACTTCTTCCCTTGCTCCACTCATACCCCATTCTCATGTAAATAGCTAGAGCCATCTACTAAGAATACAAAATAAAGTTCTGTTAGGATAAATTCAGCTCATCTTAACTGTGGGTTTTGCGGTTTCTTTTTTTTTTTCCCCTTTGGTTGATAGTTTTTTAATTTTTTTTTACTGATTTTTGAAATTCTTTAGAATTTTTTTTGGCCATTGGTTGTTGATGGTTTTAATTTAGTTTTTACCGATTTTTTTAATTCTTTAGAATTTTAGTTTTCTATGATTAAATTTTGAGATAGCCTTTCCTTATTTGATTGCTCAAATTATATTTTATAGATTGTCCTACTTAAAAATAGTCCTTTTGAGATGTTGAATAGGTTCTCTCTAATGATGTTTTTATTGGTTTTATGAGTGTTTCTATTGGTTATTATTATTTTAATTTTTATAATTAAAAAGTAATTCAATGAAGGCAGAATAATCTAAGATTATTCTTTCAGACAAATAATAGTTTTCAAATTCTAGCCCTAATGTCTAACACCAACAAATACTGTGAATCTACTCACATGATTCAAAATTTAACATTGTCTTCCTGCATCTGCATGTACTTGTATTATAGAAACTTTACAGTGTAACTTTGTTTTAAAACTTTGATGGCAGGCTTTTCTCCAATATTTAAAGAATTTTCAGTGTAACTTTTAAAAGGCCCAAAGTGAAGGATCAGAAAGTAAAAGTTAATTTGTTTATTTTCGTCCTTCCTCTGCCAATCCAAATGAAGGAGACAGCTCTACATGAGGTCCAAAAGACACCCCTTGAATGATAGTCATTTAACAGCAGTGCTATTTTTAATAGAATTATTTTAAATAATAGGAAATTAAATTCCAATTTTTAATCTTTTCTGTTTCACTTCTTCCATTCTTACATTTCAAATGTAGGTTAGCTCCTACTAAAAATATGTTGTGTCCTTGCTTTTCTGAAATATGTGGACTTGATGCTTTAAAAAACTTGACTAGACTTGATACAGATCTGAAATACCAGTCTCCATATGCACCAACCTGAAATACTTTGAGGACGTTAGCGGCTCAAATGGCCTTATGGGAGCAATGGCTCTCACCTTATTTTTGACAAATTGATGAGCGCTTGATGAAAGAAACCATACATTTACCACCCAGTCTATTTTTTTAACATCTTATTGGAGTATAATTGCTTTACAATGGTGTGTTAGTTTCTGCTGTATAACAAAGTGAATCAGCTATACATATACATACATCCCCATATCCCCTCCCTCTCACATCTCCCTCCCACCCTCCCTATCCCACCCCTCTAGGTGGTCACAAGGCACTGAGCTGATCTCCTTGTGCTGTGCAGCTGCTTCCCACTAGCTATCTATTTTACATTTGGTAGTGTATATGTCGATGCTACTCTCATTTTGTCCCAGCTTACCCTTCCCCTTTCCCCTCCCCGTGTCATCAAGTCCATTCTCTATGTGTCTTTGTCTTTATTCCTGTCCTGCCCCTAGGTTCATCAGAACCATTTTTTTAAAATTCCATATATACGTGTTAGCATAAGGTATTTGTGTTTCTCTTTCTGACTCACTTCACTCTGTATGCACCCAGTCTGTTCTTAATGATGGGCCTCGGTTCCAGCCCTGCTCAGGAGGCAGAAGCGAAGGGCCTTCTTCCCGCAGCAACCCCTCCATGGGAGTCCATTGCGCTGGGCACTGCCCATCCAGGGCCTCTGACTGGCTCTCGGGTGTGATGAATCTTCCCTTCAGTGGAATTGGGTCCTACCTAGTCTGGGGATTTGTGGTGTCCGGAAGAGTGATGTGTTCACAAGACCAAAATAAAATCAACCTAGGAATACTGCCAAACTCTTCCTGTGTCTATCACTTACGTCAAGTAAAGGTCGGTCTGTCTCCCTTTGCAGGGGAATTGCAGAAGTCTAAAACTGACCCTTTTCTGCGCTTAGTAGAATCCAACAGCAGAGGAAAGAGGTTGTTAGCGAGGACAATTTGCTCTGCACCAACCCACTAGCGGGCAATTATCAATCAGTGCGGTAGGGCTCCCATTACCCAGTACTGCGTGTGGAAACTCCGGAGTCCAGAAAAGCCTCAGATCAGCTGAGACCAGAAAAATCAGAGGCAGAACTTAAATATGATATTTCCCCCAGAGTACCTTCTGCGTGTCTTATTAGTTGGTTGGAGAGAGACTGGCAAAATGCTCAGCTGGGGAGCAAGAAAGAGACAGACGTTTTCTGCGCCTCGACCCGCGGGAGGTGCCCTTCCCCGGGAAAGGCGGGAGGGAGCCCGGGGGCGAGGCTGCGGAGTGAGGGCAGTGCCTCTCTGAGTGTAGGATCTGGTGGCTTTATTTGTTAGCTGGTGGCTCCAACCTGGGAAATGCACACACAGCAGGGAAAGGGAAGAGAGATTGGCGGCAGTTTTCTAAAAACAACACAGATCAAGTCTCCGCTTGTGCCCCTTCGCTCACCCCGCGGAGGCACAGAGACGGGTCAAAACCGCTTCCCGGACCGAGCGCGGCCGCGCAGTTCCCACTAGGAAGGAGGAGGGCAGCCTTGATTCCAGGACTCCAGGACGCCCGGGCGCTGCGCCGCCCGGTTCGCCTTCTCTGTCAACCGGCCAGGTTCAGAGAGGCGCCTCTCCCTCCGAGCCTCGGGCTAAGGTCGCCCGGGGTCACCCCAAATCTGACGATGCCGCTCGCCCCGCGCAGCCGGGGACTGGGACTGGCGGGGGTGCGCCGGGGACCGAGAGGAAGGCGGGGAGGAGGCGTCGCACGCTCGCGGTAGCCAAGCGCCCGGGCTTCCCTCCGCGGCGCTGACTCCCCGGGGTCTGCGCAGGGCGCGGCTGGCGCCCTGTCTCGCCCCGCCACTGCCCCTTCCGCTCCACCCAGGCGTTTGACTCACGGCCTCGTAGTGCCCCCTTCCAACCCCGCGTCCGGAGTGGGATAGCCGAGAAGCAGGAAACCAGTGAGGGCGAACAGGCGCTCTCGGGCAGGGCGACTCGCGGCGCCCTGGGTGCTGGTCTCCAGCTTGGAGGCGGGGACTTCCCGGGCGCGGGCGGGCGAGCCCGGGGTGCAGCTTTGCACCGCGCGGGGCTCGCCTACACCCCAACCGGCGCGCGCCACCGCGCCCAGCCGCCACCCGCGAGCGCTGAGCCGTCGCCCGGGGCCCGCGCGCCCTGGGCCTCCTCTCTCCCGTCCCGCCCCTAGTTCTTCCGCCAAAACCTTTGACCAGAGTCTTCCTGCCAACATTCCTAAATCTCTTTTGCCAGCTCTTTGCGCTAGGTAGGAATAAGGCTCTGCTTTCGGGTGTGTGCAGAAACGCCGTTCCCAGGAGGCGTCTGACCTTTTCACCTTCCCCACGAACTCCTTCGGAGGGGGTCCGCGGGCATTTACCCCTCTCAAGGGCCTGATCCGCTGCCAAAACCTGTCTGTTCCCTGAAATGTCCTTGCTGTTCCTATCCGCAGAGGCTTTCTGCAGCAGTTCCCGGAAAGCCCTCGGGGATGGAACTGGGGGGCATCCAGCCCACAGTGAGGACGCGCCGCTGTGGGAGGCGGAGGGGGAGGGGGAGGAGCTGGAGGGCCGGCGTGACCTTGGCCTGTGGTCTGAACTGGTACCGTGAGAGCCCTGCCAGGAGCAAACCCCGCCCCCGCCACTGTTCCCCTCCCCCGGACTGCACAGGAACCCGGGGCACTGGACCCCTAATTTCCAAACCCCGAGCACCTGGGCTCCGAGTCAGGATGCTGGGCGGGGTCGGGCGACGACTGCCCCCTAGCTGGAAGGCACACCAGCTCCCACCCTCCAGGGTCCCCTCTGACCCAGAGGAGAGGACACCAGATCTCGGGTAACAATGGAGCCCGCGGCGCGCGGCGGGCACCCGAGCACGCCAGGCGCCCAGCAGCGCGCCCCTTTACCGGGCAGGGAGGCCGGGTGGGGCCGCAGCACAGCCTCGCCCGCGCCAATCTACTGACTCGGCTCTACGTGGCAGCGACACTATCGACCCTCGCCCGGCTCCGGGGTGCGTCCCCCACCCCTGCCGCGCTTTCCTCAGCCCCTCCGGGCCTGTCCCGCAGCGTCCAGGGGCACCCTGCTGCTCCTGCCCTAGGTCACTACCCGGCCGCCCCGGGCGCCTCCCGGGCGTCCGGAGTTGGGAGCAGCAGCCGCTACCTCCCGAGCGCCCCGCACGCCTCGGCGGCGGATCCCCAAGATCCTGGGCTGGGACCCCCCGGGGTACCGAGCGAGCACGCCGAGGTGGGCCAGCTCGACCCTGGCGCTGCCACCGACCTCGACGCCCAGTCCCCCAGACACACCCGCCAGCCCGCCCTGGGCGCGGACCCCCGGCGCCTCCCTTCCCGGGAAGGTCCCAACAGGGCCTGCGGGAGAGACGGACAGACGCACGGGGAACGCACACGGAGGGAAACTTGTTCCTCCCCGTCTCCTGTCAGGCAATTGCTGGCGAGCCCGTGCGGGGAGAGGGGCGGGAGGAAGCGAGGGAAGGGCTCCAGAAGGGGAGGGGAGGAGGAGGTGGGGGAAGCAGGGGTGCAGTTGGTGAAACAACTCCGTCTCCCGCTCATCTTTTCATTGCTTGCTCCTCTCCTTCGCGCAGACACCTCGGACCTCCCCTGGGCGCCAGCTCCTCGGCTCCAACGCGTCCAGAAACAAGCCGGATTTTTTTTTCTTTCTTTCTGGAAATTGGCGTTGGTGTGCGTTTCTCCACGTCTCTCCTCCTCCCACCACCACCCTCCCCCCTTTTTTTTTTTCTGAGACATGGCCCGGGCAGTGGCTCCTGGAAGAGGAACAAGTGTGGGAAAAGAGAGAGGAAACCGGAGCTAAATGACAGGATGCAGGCGACTTGAGACACAAAAAGAGGAGGGTTTCTCTCGGATCACGGCATTGCCTCGCCGCTTTCCTTTCTCCAAGACGGACTGAGGATTTTACAGCTCTGGGAGGAGTGGAAGCGCTCCGGATTGTTGAGATCGCCCCGGTGCTCTGTTTTCCCTGCACGTTCGGTTCTCCCGCGTCTGCCCGGGAACCCAGCGAAGGGAGGATGGAGAGGGGGCTACCGCTCCTGTGCGCCGCGCTCGCCCTGGTCCTCTCGGCGGCCGGCGCTTTTCGCAACGGTAAGTGACAGGCGGAGACGCGCGGCCACGGGGGTGAACCCGGCTCCAGGCTGCCCGCGTCCGGACCCCGGACCCGCGCCCAGCTGCCGGGATCCACCGCGGAGAGCCGCCTCCTGGGCGAAGGAAACTTTTATCCAGGCGGAGAAATCAAGCAATAAGATCAGTCGGTGTAGGGCAGGGAGATTTCAAGTGCTCTGACTCCCTCCTGAAGTTGGTTGTTTGGCCGTGGAGGTTCTCCTACCTCTGCTACAAGGCAGAACTGCTTACCTTCCCGGAGCAGCACACCAATTATCTTAATAATGTTTCCTCCCAAAGGCAAATTAGATGAGACTCCCTTTCAAAAATCTGATGGCTGTTGAAAGTTAATGAACACTTTACCAGGAGAACTTCCTGGTTCTCGAGCAGCTCCCCGAACTGTTTCCTCTGGTGGGTGCCTGCAGGAGATAGCGGTTTGCTGGTGGATGTAACTCCCTCCTCCGCTTTTGTAAATGGCCCTGATCTGTCTGGAGTATGAATGAAAGTTACATCGTGTCAATAAAGGAATCTGATATATACAGTGTAAGGCACCAGGTTATCTGAAAATCCCCAACCTAGTTGCAGCTTCCACTTAGCTTTTAAAACCACTCACTGTTAAGTAAATGGAAGACCGTGCTGGGTTATAAACAGTATCCTGTAACCTAAATAGTGTGTTTTAAAATGGGATCTGGTTGTAGGCACGTTTGACTTACACTGTAAAGTAGGTGGGAGCAAGGGGATGGCATTATCTTTACAGTAAGTCTTCAGCAATTATTATTAACTAATTATCAAATATTTACTTTTGTCTGGCTTAGATTTCAATCAGAGTAATTAGAAGGAAAGACCATCCGCTACTTACGGTGGTATATTGTTTTAATAAGAGACCACAAGTGGAGGCGTTCATAACTTGAGGAATGTAAATCACATCTTTACGATGGAAGTTAATCTTTCTAATATGCTTTCTGGAGGTTTCGTGATTGAAGCAATCGATTTCCCCAACAGCTACCAAGCAGTGTTCTAAAAGATACACTTGGAAGCAAAACACACACACACACAATTGTGAATGTGGAGTTCAGTTTATTAATGAACCTCGGATGATGGCATCTTTCTGTAGTCCGGCAGGGAACGAAATAACATTCACTCCAATTGAAAGAGCTCAAGTGGTTAGACTTTAGAAATTACAGTAACCCAACCTCTGCCTCCACAACTCTGGAGATTAAATCGGTGGTGGTGTTCATAGGATGGATTTGAAATCCAGTGCAAATAGCTTTCAGACTTTAGGTTGTGAGCTCCGTATGTCCGTATGTGTGGGTGTATGTGTATGTACATACATGAGAAATATATATACTTCTTAATTTTCTTCACAGACATCTGGGGAAGGCTGAGACCCTGAGCTTCAATCGGTGACTTGACTAGTTAAACCCATGTTGCTGTGCTTGCAGGGACCAGAGCCAGTTAATGCCTCTGTAGCTCAACAGACCTCTTCCAGCCATGTCCACCTCCTCCAAGTACCAGGGTCTGCTAAATTAATTCATTAACCTTATTTAGGACTAATGGTCCAGAATCGTTAGAAACTGCTCTTTCTTAATCAACTGTTGGAGAGATTTAACAGAGCCAGGGAGTCTAGGAGTCCGCATTATCTTATTACACTGTCACTTTCTCAGAAGTCACAGATTAAAGAGCTCTGGTGTGGTACTGAATCCACCTAAATGTCTTCTGAAGTGACTCTGTCGAGTGGCTACAAGCAGTGCTGTTTTATTTCACTCGTCTAACAGATGCCAGACACTGCCATGATGTTTGTACAGAGCTGGAGGAGACTTAATGAGATGGGGTCGCTTTCCAAGTTTTCTGCACATTTAAAATAATGCAAGAGCCTCGGCAGAATCACATAACAGAGTCCAATATGATCATTAGCTGAGATTCTGAGCTCCGGTTACAACATCATTTCTTCTTGGCAAACCTTAAGCTTCTAAAAGCCAAGGCAAAGGAAACCCATATAAGGCTACCCCCAGTCTAAGAAACAAAGTCAAAAACATCTAGCAATCGAGAAAAACAATGTAATTTATATTGTCTTCTTTTTAATTTATGGGAAATGATTTCTGTAATGCATGTAGCTTTATGTATTTTTGATGTGCGCTTCATCTTTCATTTCCATTTGACCTGGTTTTCCTGTAATAAAATTCTGTAGATTTATAAATTCATGCTGAGAGCAAAGAATGCCATTCGCTTTCCACAGGGAATCTATTAGATGCAATATTAAAATCTATATATACCATTACTGAAAATTTGTGATTGATAGGCTTATATATTTCACTGCTTTCATACCTGTTCCTCTTACATAGTTTATGCACCAAATTTTTATTGCTCGAAATTAAGCATCAGTAAATGTGGCAGCATTGCAGGCTGAGGCTCTCCAGTATGAAATCCATCATTAAAAGTGACAATGAGGGTCCACACTGAACAATAAAGCAGCCCAGAGACTGGTTTCTTTGGCTCTCAGTGAATCACTTTGGCTTTTGGGTTTTTTGAAAGGAGGGCTCAAAACTTGTTAGCTCACCTTTCCTAAACTGTGACAGTGTAGCTCATCATATGTGATACCCAGACCTCCCTGTGGTGGAGCTTTTTTCCAACTTGTAGGTAATTAGAATTAATGCTGTGTAGCTATTTATTTTTCTTTCTGCCCAGTTACTTTGATCTGGTCTCCAAGACTGAGCAACTTGGAGCAGTAGAGCAGAATTATTTCTGCTTCACCACATATACTTTGTTCTCTGATGATCTGGATCTCAAAAGCAGAGATAACTCAAAATCACTTAGGTTTACAGGCAGATAAAACAACAACAACAAAAGGTCTGGCTTTAAGCCAATTGAAATCCTGGATGACAATCCCCACTGATCAATGACACAGACCAGGCTTATCATCAAAAAGCAACACAAAGGGTCAAATAGCATCTTTTAGTCGCCTTCACTTAGAACTTGCTCCTTAATGCAATTACACTTCTGGGGGGATAATTAAGTCTAGCAGAGGCTCCCTGGGGACCATGTTAACATCCATTGAGGGGACTTAATGTTTTTAATGCTAGAAGACCTTTTTCTTGGGAGGGAACTTTGTGTGGGGTGGGGGTGGAGTCCTATCAGATCTCAGTCTGCTCTCCTCCTGAACCGACTTCCTGAGATCAAAGAGTGTCCTTTGGTGGCGTGTTGGTATTGGCGCCACCTGAAGGACCTGCAAGCGCCTCTTGGAGCTCCCCTTAAAAAGTTATGGAATGTTTAATAACTGGTCATTTATATGTAAATTTAGAATACCTAACTGGTTGTCAGGAAAAGGTCTACTAAAATATTATTTTTATTGCAGATAAATGTGGAGATACTATAAAAATTGAAAGCCCCGGGTACCTTACATCTCCTGGTTATCCTCATTCTTATCACCCAAGTGAAAAATGTGAATGGCTGATTCAGGCTCCTGACCCATATCAGAGAATTATGATTAACTTCAACCCTCACTTCGATTTGGAAGACAGAGACTGCAAGTAAGTGAGAATGTTTGAACAGGGCGCCACAGCACCATCTAGTGGGCGCAGGTGTCTATGGGGGGGAAGTCTGTGAACCACCTAGAATGTAAATTGATCCAGGAGGGATTCTGATCTAGGCCAGATCATGTGTCAATGGTATGGAAATTAAATTATGTTAAGTGATTTCTGAGTTCCCTAAACCAGGGAGATTATATTTAAATGTGTAATTTCTCATACTCTTTTTTCCTGTTAACACTTTTGGTTTTGGAACTCTTTTGTTAAGAAATGTGTATATATGTGTCTTTTTTTCCTGGAAAGGTGAAGAATTAGAAACCCAAACTCTCACTTGAGTTCTTACTAAATATCGTAGGTCACTCTCATATAGTGCATTGGCAGACGGTGAGGTCGGGTATTTTTTTTAAACAAATCTGGGGCATGTTTTGTGATCTAAGAACTCTGTTTATCTTACTGAGTTTGACATGACCAAAGCAAATTGTCATTGAAAAAAAAAATGAGGACTATAGGGTAAGTCTAATGAGGGATTTTTATAGTAGATTAATAACTGCAAATCTCTTATGGAACATGCTAAAAGAACTGTTAATTCACGATGAATATAATGTTTGTTCATGTGCTTTAGCATTCCTATCTCCTGCTATGGTTAAGTTACTAAGCATCAATTTATACCAGGTTTCATTATTATGAAAACATTCTCACTAGAGGGACAGTCTAAATTATATTTCCTCACTTCGTATGAAAGAACTGTGTGTAGGTTTTGCTTTCCACAGTTGGAAAGTATGTTTGAACATTGCAAGCGGCAGTCCACTCAGATCCAGATTTGCTTTTCTCACTGGACATCCATGCAGCAGACCACCTCTCTCTGTCTTATCTGTGTCATCCTGTTCTGGCACACTGCACATGATGTATTCTCCAGAGACTTGAACCTGAATAACAACCTTCAGTGATGTTTAGATATATAGTTTTAGCAAAGGAAAGTAATCTATTTAAATCTCACTTCTAAAGTGTTTCTCAAAGACTGATACGTTTTCCCAAGTTTTAAAATGAGTTTCATTATTTAAAATATTTTCTTTGCCAACACATAACCTTTTTAGAGAAGAAAAGAATAGTATGAAAATATTCCCACCTGCAAGAAGTCCTCAAGAACCTGTTGGTTTGGTGGGGTAAACTAGTTTTTCATGGTCAGGGAGATGAGGTCATCTGGTTAATTCAACATCTTGTGCCTGGAGAATTAGCATACATTCATGTCCTGTTGGTCAATTTCCAAATAATCAGTGGAACACTACAGCAGGTAAAATTATGCCAATTTCAATTGAATCTTTGTTCTGTGATTCAGAAGTGCTTCAGGGCATTATATTGACTTTTTAATCTTGTGTGAAAGTTGACATTAATAGAGTGTTCCAGTAACTTCTTGGAAACAGGGAATTCTTTTTTTTTTTTTGGCCAGTATTCTGTATGGTGGTTTTTACAATGTCAGTCACCTAGACAAATTGGAGACTTGTTTTCCATTTCATTTTATTTTGTTTTGTTTTATGTTTTGCATTTTACCAATACTTAAACTGCTATAGGAGATATTTTTAAGAAACTCTGGTAAAACATACTCAAGTAATAACATTATTCCTCAAAATAAGGTGCTGTTAGATTTCAGTAAACTCATGCTTACTAATTCCTGATCTGAGAGTTTTGACCATGTATATATGTAATATAATAGTTAAGGAATTCAGAATAGTTATTAGCAGTGGTGTGCTGGTCAGTGTTAACAACTGGATCTAGGGAGGGGATAGGTCAAGTCCTGATCTGTGATATTTGCCGATTTCTGTAGTGTAAATATTCCTACCATGGCCAGTTTCAAACTACAGTGATGTCACTGTGCACAGACTTGCAAAGAACTGTGTACATCTGGTTCTCGTGAGCTGGTGTGAGTCAGCTCCACCACCCAACTGCATAGGAGTGTAAGAAGGGGAAGCCAGTTGAATGAGATAATGTGTGTAAAGTGTTTACAAGTGTCTGGCACGCAGCAAGCCTTAAATAATTCTCTGCCATATCATGATGTGATGTAGAGTATGGTAGGATGGGGGGAGCAAACTTTTTTGTTAGTTTTGTTATTTAAACATGATAAGAAAAGGGATAATTATAACTCAGAGTAAGGGACCATTTAAGTGATATCAGCAAGAAGCTGACAAGGCCAAGAAGATTGTTTCTGTAATTACGATGGTGAGTTTTGTTTTTGTTTTTTAATGCTACAGAATAAGGTGGTTTTTAAATTGTAGCAAGTGAGTATTTGTTCTCTGTGAAGGAGCCATCTCCTGCCCAGTCTTGAAGGCTGATACCTTTAGCTTGATATGGTCAATGGAGATTATGGCCCTGGAAAATACCTTTGTGCCATGTTTCCAAGTGGTGCTCCCTGATTGTTTTATCAATGAAAATTCCAAAAATGATATAGGAAGACCAACTTAAGACATTTGCCATCACTATCTTTCCTGACTGGTCCACATGACTCCTGGTTATTGTTGAAGGTTGCAGCTGAAAATTCTACACATGTGGCACAATTATCTCCTTTTGGTTGTGAGAAGAATCCACAGCTTTAAAATCTACAGGGGGTTAGAATTCCCTAGCAAAATGGAAAGCACCAGAAACTCCTGTAGGAATAAATTCATAGACTTCCAAAGTTTATGTTGGATGTGCAAAAGTATAGATTTTGGGGGTTTGGTGGATTGTGGGGTTTTTTCGTTTATATTAAGCCACTTCCAAAAATGTATTTGAGATGACACATCACGTTCAGAGAACTGGGAAGCTTTTACTTATCATTTCTGTTAAGAACAAGCCGTTTGTCTTATTTGAGATATTTAATGTCTTTCCTTGTCTCAGCTATATTATATGTCTAATAGCAGTAAAAAGTACTTGCTGTTCCCGTTTTATAGTAAGATAAAGTAGGGTAGTGGATATGAAAGCCCTTTGAAAAGCTAGAAGCTCCCCTCAGAAGCCGTTATCATCATTCTTAGGATATCTTTAACAACTTGGTGATTGTTAGAACATTTGGACATAGGAAACTAAGCAAACTAAATGTGTTAATCCAATAATGGGGATGATCCGCATACAATAAATCCTGCATTTCTCTTGAAACTGTCGGTATTCGAATGGTGAGCTTTCATAATGGGAACGCTCAAGAAATTGATTCCTTCACAATTTGCTTATTGCAAAACATCCTGGAGACCCAAGTAACCAATTGTTTCTTAGAGTGTAGGAATAAATAAGTAATTAAATAACCAAGCTCTGGTAGGAAAAATACCTTTATTTCTATTTTATTGTTTTCTTTATCACGAAATTAAAATATACTCTCATAATTTTAACCATACAGTGAAATGCACACAATCACATATTTTCATGTGAAGAGTACCAGGACTGGCCCAGTACATAGTTAACCTGTGCTAACCTTACAGAAAGGTTTTTACAGTGGATGTCGGGGGGGCGGGGAGGAGGATATTTCCTTAAGGAAAATGAATGTCCAAGTTGTGCCTGGTAGCTTTAAAAATTCAACCATCTATGTGTATGCCACCCCTGAATCAGGTTTCATTACAAATAAGCATCAAAGACATAATATGAGAACTCCCTGAATTCTTTCATTGAACAAGGTGTGGTGTCAATCAGTCAATCCATGGAGCCATAGAGCATCTGTCTGCAGGCTAATCTTGGGCTGGGATTTCTAGCTAGCTAGTCTGTGCCTGGTTTTATTGTGATGTTGATACCAGAGGTGGCTATAGAATGTTCTGAATGGAGAAGAAAAGGAGGAATCTGATTTCTCTCTTTTGCACCAGCAAACTCCTCCATGCTTGTGAAGTGTCAAAGCAGAGTTAAAAGCAGGAAAGAAAGAAAAACCCACCTGCAGAGTGTTGGTCAGAAGGCAGTGTTCATGGTGCGTTGAAAATGGTTTTCAGAACTTACACTGAGCTGGTTGGGTTTTACTCCACTGGAGTTTCCTTCGGTGGTAAAGCGGCCATCTTGACTCTCATAAAACTTTATATCTGCATAATAAACAAGAATGTCATTGATACAGTAGTTAGAATTTATGGAGCTTTTCCGGTTTCCCAGCAATGCAAACTATCAGCATGATAATTTATAATGGTTTGTGACAAATACTGCTGAGCAAAGAGGTGTGTGGTTACATTCAGATCAGATGTCATCTGGGGAGCAATAAAAATTTCACAGACATTGGGTTAAAAACATTAGGAAAATGAATGTGAAGCTCCAGAAAGAGAGTCTAAAAACGTGGTGGTGATGGGGGAGAAGGGAGGTCTTCTGAGTGACAACTTCCTGACTTCACTGCCTGATTTGTCAGGGCTGTTTCGTAGGATTTCACCAAGACGCAAGGCTAACATCCCATAAATGCTTTTCTGTCATTACGATTTGTAGCCTTTTCTTTGTGTAACCAATAAATTGGTGTCTTTTTCTTAATTCAGTGCAATCAAAGGAAGATTTCACTCTTGTAACTTCATATGAAGTTTAAACACATAAAACTGTAATTAAGTAGAGACGATACTCAAGTCTAGGGATTTTGTTGGAATAAATCACACATTGTCTTTAATGCTACTTTTAAAATTTCCTAAGCTGTTATAAACTTGGAAACACCATTTATTTTCATAGAATATAAACTCACTGAATGAAAATTAATCTTCCCTTAGCTCCTCAAATCTGATTTTTCCTGAAAATGTAATTATACAATGGTAACTTTGTTGTTATAGGGAATTTGGGGACTAAAAGTTCCATTTCTGGTTTCCCTAAGTTATATTTTTTGTTTTGATCTTTGTTCAGCATGGATTTTTGCATTGATTTTATTTTTTAAAAATTGCGTTAAAGTATTATCTATCCTGATTAGTGAGTTTTTTTGTATCTGAGGCATGGGCGTACCGCTAGTCCTAGACTTGGGTTTTAGAGCATCACTTAGACCAAAGCAAACAAGGACTTTGTTTTATGTAAAACAGTGGGTGTTTTTTGCCAAAGTAATTTTTTTTTCTATACTAAATATAAAAGTATATTAAATTATAATCTATATCTAGAAAAATATACAAAGTAAGTGTAACATTTGATACAATTTTACAAAGTGAGCACACCCATATCACCGAACCAGAGCAAACGTTTCCAGCTTCCTAGGAAGAGGCCACCTCCTGTCCACTTTAAGTCTCTGACCTTTGGCCTCAAGGGCAGCTGCCATCCTGACTTCTGTGATTCCATTTTTATAAATTTCAAAATCAGACAAAACTCATCTATAGTCTTGAAGTCTGGATGTACTATCCTTTGAAGATCACCAAACTCTTTGGAATGGGGATAGAAAAAAATGTTCTAATCCAAAAACAGTCTTACTGAAGCATTTTTTCTAATTGTTTTTCGTTGACTACTATAGAAATATATTTCTTGCTTATACTACAGTTATGTTAAAATAAACACAAAGGTTTTGGTCCAAGAGCCTGCTTTTTATGCCAGGCAAATTCAGAACGATCTTCCTTTGCTTTATTTTTCCTCATCTTTTCATTGCTGATTTTGATCTCAAGTAACTTCCCAACATGGGCAACGTGAGAGGCACCACCACCAAGCTAAATTCAATTAAAAAACTATTGAATGGGTAAAAATGAACTCTTCTCAGAACAGCGGATGTCAGTGTGGTTGCTACCACCTGCAGCATCCTTTGTCGCTGCTCAAGCAGATAATCATCTACTTTCTTCCTTTTGATTTCTTTCCGCATTAGCACTGATTTAATTTGAAAAGAACTCCATGTGTTTAATAAAATTAATTTCCTTTATTATTTCTTCCTATAAGCAATCACATTGGATCATAATGAATTTTGAATATTACAAGGTTGTTGTGTGTTGGGCATTTCCGTAATTTGAAAGAAGCAACCTTTATGAGAAGATTAGTTGAAATCTTATCCAATTGAATCAACATGTGCATGGCATTTCCAACCAGATTTCATTCTGGGGAGGCGGCCCTTCAAAATTGATCCAAGGGAGACATATGCCTGCAGCCGGCATGCGTATTATCAGCTCCTTTCCTTCCAGCGTAAAACGTGATACTTGTATGCGTGCTGACATCCTTCGGAGAAGCACATACACAAACACACATGTGTGTGTGTGTGCTTGTGAGGGAGACTATAAAATAGACTTAACTAATGGTCATTGTAGTATTCATCAAGGCTGATCGTTAAGCCTGAAGAAAAACAAGAGACAAGATTAGTGTTCAGATCAGGTTCCAAATGCCTCTTAATTGGGTGTTTGTAATCAATCCTGACTGTAGGAGTCAGTGACCTGGCAGAACATAGCACCTCCGAAGAAGATATTTCCTGCTCTTCTCTGGTTGATTGAACTGTGTCCAGTATCCAGGTCAGTTAGGATGACACAAGGTCGGGACAACCCTCAGATTGGCTGTGAAGCACACCAAACACATTATGATGGCTTATGGCTGAAGTCATTTAGTCTTCACAGATAGCACAGAAGGTGAACTGCTTTCATTCAGAATTCTACTAAATGCTGCAGAAGCACGGAGAGGAAAAAAAAAAATCTTTTGGCTTCTGTCCATTCAATTGCTTGTAACGTAGTTTTTCTCCTCATCAAGCCCAGGTCTGTATTGTACATATCTTATATCTTATTTATTAGGTCAGCGTGTTTTTTCTCCTTTAATTTAAATCAATAGAATATTTATTTATTAATTTTTAAACTTTTTTTATTTTAATTTTTTAAACTTTTTATTTGATATTGGAGTATAGCCGATTAACAATGTTGTGATAGTTTCAGGCCCACAGCAAAGCGACTCAGCCATACATATACATGTATCCATTCTCCCCCAAACTCCCCTCCCATCCAGGCTGCCACATAACATTGGCAGAAAGGAGTCGTCGTGGCTGGTTCTTGCTGCTTAGTCCTCTGTGGCTGCCATGTGCTCACTAAACACTCTGTGCTTCATCGGACTTCATTTCACTTAATCTTTTTATCATCCTATTTTGCAGATGATAGCACTGAGGCTTAGAAAAGTGAAATTAACTGACCCCAAATGCTCAGCTGCTGCACCAAATACCTTTCCATCTTTGTGATTGAAGGGGCTTGGGATATACTTTTTGAATGCGAAAATTCGAATGAAATATTACTAGACTACTTTTTATTCAGCAACCATTTTCTTCTATGAAACACACAAAAATTTAAATACAAACCAGCTGATTCTGAGGAAGGACTTAAATTTTAAACTCTTAGTTTGGATTAAGTGAAGCTTTGTGCACAGAAACTTCCAACAAATTGATGATTTTCCACTGAGTCAAAACTTGTCTTAGCAATGAAATTTGTGGTGGATGCGGCAGGGGGTGTATCTGAATTCTGGTTCCTTCGGTTGATGGAGTTTGAAAACACAAAACACACATAAATACAATATTTATTTGAAGGCCTGGTAACCAGGCAGCACAAAGTTTCCATTTATACAGTTAGTTCAAGGGACATATGAGATACCAGCTGTACCAGCTGTATACCAGATCCTCACAAGCCCAGGAGTAAGAAGACTGGGTTCTCTTCCAAACACCCCTCATTCACTTAATTTCAGGCAAATAGCAGGAAAGTTTTGCTTTCCCACAGCTCCCCTATTTGTAAGATTTCGATACTTGTGTTGGCCACAGTGACTCTGTAAGGGTTAAAGAGAGAATGTTTGCTCAAGGCACTGGGTCCCTATGAGAAACAGAAGAGTGTTTTTTGAGAAGAAACCAATGCTCCAGAGTATTTTGTTTCTATCTGTTCAGACACTTGTACAAGCAGCCGGACAGGTTGGAAGTGATGGCTTGTTGCTTCTGTGATAGATTGGCATGTCACGGAGAGCACAGCCAAGTCCCGTCTGAAAGAGGATGCTGAATGTCTCCCCATTCGAGTTCTTACATTTCTTTAGAACAGCCAGAGGAGGCAAAGGCCAGTCAGCGTAGTCACGATTTCAAGTCCTCATCTGACTCTGTAACCACCAGATGCTGTGAGCAGGCCTGCTACTGTGTAAGATACCCTTGGTCACTGAAATGGCACGGAAAAAGTTAAGATGTGGTCAAAATCTTAGTCCTGGCTAGACAGCTTTACAAAATTAGAAAGCACTAAATTTCCAAATTTAAAGAAGAAAGAACACACTCTTGACTCAAAGACAACGAAGGACACGGATCCCCACAAAGTTGGTGGCCCTGGGTTGACTTGGTCTGATTCAGGATTACGTTGTTTTTAGGTGTAGTAGCACCTACAAGGGGCAGCCCATAACTTGAGTTTTCGTCGAAGGTCGTTGACATTAAGCTGAGGGAAGGGGCAGGGGGGGTGGGAGGAGTTAGCACTGATTGGAAGCTTCCTTTTTTTTTTCCCAAGGAAAATAATTTGCATTTTCCTTACCTTTTATTCCAGTGCCAATTTCTTTGTCCCTGGCTGAGGCCCCTACTGAGTAACCGTTAGGCTACACTGGTTCAGTCCTTCAAGGCACATCCTCATTTCCCTCTGTAGCTGTGCTAGCATCGTGCCTGATGTGTGTGTTCGCTCATTAACACGAACTGGGGATTTCTGATTGTCAGGGGATCATGTTAGCAGCTCCCTGTGAAAAAGTGTTCTGGTGAGAATTAGGGACGTGGGTTATAATTGCCCCTCTGCCATGCATGCCCATCTATGAGACAGGACACAGGTCATATGGGCAGGGTTGCACTCTATGAATGGCTTGGTTATGCCACCAGTGATACTGTGGTTTGACGGTGTTAACAGCATGGCTGAGGAAGACTGAATGACATCAAGGTCTGTGTCTACCTAGACACGGCTTCAGTTAATCTTTTTCCTTCTCTTTCTGAAGAAAACAAAGTGCTTTCCTTTCTCTCCCAATCTTAATAACACAACGTGGATGAGATAATGTAGGTGGAAATATCTTAGGAATACAAGATAAATATGTTAAATAAAGCCTAGGTATTACTCTAACAGGAACTGCATCCGCAGGTTTTCTTCCTTAAAATAAGTTCAGACGGTAAACAATGAAGTCTGCATCCTTGGGAGGAGACACATAAATATTTCAAGAGCACGGCACACACCACAATAGAGATGGTATCTCATGCTCAGCGTGTATGCAGCCAGCAAGAATTTCTGAATGTTCTTATAATAAATTGGCCGGTTAAGGGTGTCGTAATTGCAGTCTTCTAAAAATCGACACTACTGTATATAAAATAGATAACTAATAAGGACCTAATGTATAGCACAGGGGACTCTTCTCAATACTCTGTAATGACCTATATTGGAAAAGAATTTTTAAAAGAGTAGGTATGTGTACATGTATAACTGATTCACGTTGCTGTACGGCAGAAACTGACACAACATTTAAAATCAACTAGACTCCAAAAAAAGTTTTTTAAATAAAAAATAAAAATCTGGATGGGTGGGGTTTCTGGAAAATTCAAGGAAGATGCTATCTCAGTGTCACAAACTTGATAATAGCATTAATGGCCTTTAAAGAGCCATTATTTGCCAAGGTGTGCCTTCGGACTTATAAATATATTCAGTACAATCCAATGGGAAACCAACCCATCCTTTAAGGCAGGAGCCAGTGTCATGGTGGTTATTACAACAGGGATGTCCGTTCTTCCCAATCAGTGAAACCAAATAGTGCCGTTATAGTTGTGTCCAAGAGAGAGGAAACTACATGGATTTTGTATTATAAATTCATAGTGAAAAGCAGCTGGGAAAATCAATGTTTTAAAACTGATGGTCCCTTCCATCCTCCCCGCTTTCCCTCAGTTCCTAGCAGCCTCAGCCCCTTTCACCTTGCCATCTCCTTCCCCCCATTTCTGGTTAGGACAGATTTCCCAATAGTGGGGCCGGGCGGAGGGGGTGATTCTCGGTGGCCTCGAAGAAAAGCACGTCCGCAGGAAGGCTCTTAGGATAGTGGCTGAGAGGAGGTTACTATTTTAGACTCTTCTCGTCACCTCACCCTCAGGAATGGTCGTATGTGATAAAAATGATGTCTGCAGCCTCTCAGAGTTCCCCCAGCACTGTTTTCCTTTGAAAAGACCACAGCTGTGTATGGCTGGGGGTCCATCAGAAGGGCTTTTCTTTCTTTCTTGTGGGACCTCATGGGCCTCCCCGGTCCAACAGATTCTGTAGGACTTTCTACTCATGAGTAAAAGAAACCCTCCTTGGACCTGTTACTCTTCAGACTAATCTCTCACCTCTCTCTCCCTTTCCTATGACTGCCAAGGGCTTTCAACGTGGTGTCTACAACCCAGAACTCCACTTTCTCCCTTAACCCTTCTCAGCCTAAGTCCTCTCCCCTCCAGTTGACTGAATTGTTTGCGCAGATGTTATGTTAGATTCCAGTGACTATTCTCATGCCCCAAACCACTGGCCTTTTCTCGGCCTGAATTTCTTTAACCTTGCACAACACGGTCCAGAACCCTTGAGACTCTGGGGCATCTCTTGATTCCTATTTGTCCGGCACATCAGTTTAAAGCCTCTAAATCATGTAACTGCAATATCCATCGCATCTATCTTTTCTGTTATGTTTCTCCTGTTAGCACTCAAATTCCAGCACTTGTTAACCAATCCCTGTGCTGACACGTTAGCCTCAGGAATGGGGCTTTCCTCCTTCTCCCCCCACCCCGCCACTTAGAAACATGGAGAGTTCCCTGTTCCCCCCTTGCTTTATCTGTGTTTCTCAGCCTTGAATTATGAGTTCAATTCAACTAGAAATGAAACCATGTCGCTCCCACCTGCCTCTCTGGCCTTTCTCCTGTGGTTCTCTTTTATATTCAGCCAAAGTGGCCGCCTTGGAGTTCTTCATCATCACTCCTGCTTTCCTATCCCATGCCTCTTCACGGGCTGTTTCCTTCCCAGACGGACGAGGGGTCAGTGCCTTACACAGACCTGCGTCTCCCTGTCAACGTGTGGCCCATCACCCGGCCCTACCCGCAGCGATGCTTCCTTCTGAAAGCCATTTCTGATTAAACGTGGTCTCTTTCTCTGTCCTCAGACACACCCCCAAGAACTACGTTTATGCATCACTCATGTTCCTTGTAGTATTCTGTGTCTGGTCATAATCATTAATATTCTACTACTGTTCACCCAGCTAGTTTGGAAGATGCTCCAGAGCAGGGGCTGAGAGTGTTTCCCAGCCCTGCCAGAGCCTCCCACAGTGCTTTGCCTGTAGCAGCTGCTCAATTAATATTTGCCGAATTGAATTGGCTGACTGACATCCTTCTCAGCGTGTTCATCTAGCGCCAAAGAACCGAGTCAGCTGCCCGGGAAAAGCTCTAACTTAATTAGACTACGAACATGCACACTTACACTTCTCATTTATAAGGTAAACCCTTCATTTTCCTGGGTAGTGGAGTCAAACTTACATGTTTCCTCTAAAAACCTCTACTTTGGAAAGCCTAGAATTTCTACATGTGAGTAGCTTTAGCTAAATCTCAAAAAAGATGCAGAGATACTGCTTGACAGAAATCTCTTCTTTCTGTTTCACAGTCATCTCCACAATCTGTTTTGGGGTTAGAGGCATCAAATGTATTAACCTTGTAGCAACAGTCCAGGTTGCTGAGCATGTTCTGACATCCCCAAACTCTTGGGACTTTGTATCACAAGTCTGTAAACTTTGTCTATTGTATATTACTATCTGGGCTCACATCCAAACCACCTTTACCTAAATTTCACACAAATAATTTAGAGCCTTCTTCCATTCCAGCTGGCAACCCCAATAAATGCACATGTTAACTTCACAGCAGGCTTGCTGGGGAAGATGTAGAACGTGAACCTCCCCCTTAGAAAGAGCAACACGGGATGCATCCTGTGCTGAGTGTTGTAAATATGTTTGTCCACGTCACCAGGTAAAAACCAAGCCCTGTGTCCTAGAGCAGCCATGTCAAGATGCTGTCCTGGAGAGCAGACAGACCGAGTCAGCCCAAGGCGTTTGCTGAAGTGGATAGTGAGGGGTTTCATTTGCTCCCCCAGCTCTCACCTTTCTCACCATAACAGTATTTGCTAAGCATTTCTTAAAGCTGTGTGTCACAATAGGCAAGTGTCAACCCAAGAGGGAGGGACAAAGAAGTAGCAGGTGCATGGCCATGTCCACAACAGCAAGCACCTCAGCCACCATGGCTAGTTTCCACATTCCTGCTGCCTCCCCGACGCCATGACCTTACACGAGTTCTCTGGGGTATTTCTGGATGTTTGTGTGACATCTGTGGTCGGGAAACCCATAGCCCTTCACTCTCCCATCTCAGGTTTGTCTGCATCCAGAGAATAGAACGACTCGTATGATAAGCTCTTCCATTTCCCTGCGGGGGAGAGGTGAGCTGGGGCCGAGGCAGAGGGCCAGCTGATCGTGCCCTCAACTTGTTCTCCTTTGGGTCCGTCCTGTGTTTTCACGTTCACAGTTCCCTCTGGAGACTGGCTTAGTGGTCAGTGTGATGCCTCTAGGAGCCCAGCGTGGTCCTGAGTTCTAGAAGTGACAGCCTCCAAATAGCTGTGGGCTTGCGTGTGCGCCTGCATTTCCTCGTCTGTAAGGTGGGAGGGATGGGTCCTGCGCAATGAGCCCCTTTTGCCTCTAACATAGCAGGACTCAGCTTATGCAGGGGAACCCTGGTGCCACAAGAGCAAATTCCAAACATGCCTTTTCTGCCCGTTCAGCCTGGCCCTGATTCCCGTTCCTTTCTTTGGTTTTTAACAAGACCCCTCATCCCTCCCACTTCTCTCTCCAAGCTACCCCAGCTCAGCCCAGACCCTCCCTGCCTTTTGCAACACAGCCTCTGCCTGCTGCTTTTTTTTCTCCAAGACACAGATTTCATGTCCGTTTTCTACCCCCCAATTGTGTCAGGCATTTTAAACTCTATTTTGGCCGCATTTATTCCAAGGAATCATTCACGTTTTCACCTAGACCTTAATCTTACCCACGAACAGCCCTGTTTTAGCGAATCATTTATTTAAAAGAACTAGGCATGTGGCCTCAGAAATACTCATTTATTGTTCTGCTGTTGCCGAATGTAACATTTGCAGGCTACGGAAATTCTCTGTGGGAATGAGTTGTTTGTTCTTGAAACTCGATGAGCCACAGGCCAAGTTCGAAGGGTAATTTAACTGCAGTTGATAACCTGACTGTTAACCTAAACTCGGGTTTGATCACTAACACAGAAGTAGCTTTTACCTTATCTTTTTGTTCAACATAGCTTGTTAAAATTAGATGGTAAAGAACAGAGATTACATTGACAAAAGTACAAAGGAATGACAACAGCGATTTTGTTCATGAATCCCACCTTACTCTTTATGTCTCCGTGGCCGTGTAAGCTACGTATCTGTTTGTAAAACAGCCTTGAGTTAAGGCTCTTACTCAGACGCCGTTGTAAAAAATCATTTTCTGAAATTGTGGTCTATCAACAGGAGAGAAGACAGCACTTCGCTGTCCCCTGCTGAGGCCCATTATGAATATTCTATTTCAGAAGCAAATCACACTGTAAATACAATGTTCAGATTCATTTATTCCCGCAACAGCATTTTTTGCAAAGGTGTGATTTCATAATTTGACTTGGCATTGATAGCACATCATCATTTCAAAACTCTTTATAACCACAGGTTAATTCACCCATCCTTGGGACATCCTTTATTTGTACCAGACCCATTTTAGAATGAAATCACCCAAATGTTCAGAGACTAAGCAGCTTGCCAAAGGCTGAACAGGGGCAGAGATGTGGATAAAATCTGCTGTCCTTCTATGTTTGTCCTTTCCTTAGCACATCTGACTAGGTGCTTCTGAAGAATTTAAACACAGATGCGTTACCAATAAAGATGAATGTTAATGATTCTATTACAGGCAGGAAACTTAGTTTAAAAAAATAAGCCCAAGTCGTTCAAGATGCAAATGTAAACAGGACCTGAAATGAATGAACGTACTAATTGTACTTTTCTCCTCTGTTTGGTCCTCCTGAGCCATATTTTTGTTAAAGCGAATGATCAATCGTGGACTAACGTCTAAAGTTATTTAGCTAATTCCCAGCATTAATTGAAAAATGTCTAGTATTTCTAAACACCGTCCTAAAAAAAGAACTCGAACTGTCAACCCCCATTATTTTTGTCATTACAGTTTTCCTGGGCCTGACCTTGAGATTTTAAACTATTCATGTTTCTTATCAGTGTTGTCTGAGGGTTTGGTTTATGTATTGATTGCACAGACCCTGAGATGGATGATGAACACGAGTTCACTGTTAAACATTCATCGTGACATAGACTTAGAAAAAAAATACACGTGGTAATAAATTCAGAACTCACAAACTTGAAAGTTGGGATACATGCAGGCACTTTGTAAAGCATTGTTTATTTGGACACCAGAATTCCTCCTCTAATAGCTCAACTGTTGCCT
The DNA here is from genome assembly GCF_937001465.1 of Orcinus orca. NCBI lineage: Eukaryota > Metazoa > Chordata > Mammalia > Artiodactyla > Delphinidae > Orcinus > Orcinus orca. The sequence continues at coordinate 16,966,112 of NC_064560.1, read as the reverse complement.
GCTACCTCATTCATTCACTCATTCACTACGCATTTACTGACTACCTAGTATGTGCCGATTACTGTTTGGGTTTAGGGCATCATGCCCTGCCCTCGTGGCGCTTACATTCCAGGAAGACAAAGGAGAGCTGCTGCAGCAGGAGTGTCCTTTGTGCCCTCTGTGCCCTTCCAGCTGGTAGATCCTCATTAGCTTCCCCTGCTGTTCGAAGACAGGCCCCCTGGGGACCTGGCTCTTGCACCAAACAAGATGCATATAGAAAATGTCTGGCCGAGGCAACGGTTGGCTGAGCATCGAGTGTGTTCCTGGCTGTGATGCTCTCGACTTGTAACCCTCTGCTGGGGCTCCAGACCTGCTTTGATTCAGCCCTCAGCTGGGCTGCTCTTGTTCCCCAAATTCACTTCATCTCCAGCCCCGAATACTTGACTGGTGATGCCTACTCTCCACGCCTGGCACTGACTGGCTCTTCTAACTTCAGGTCATGTCTTCTTTGCCTGAAACTATTGGTCCCAGTCCATCCCCGTTTCACCCTCCAGCAGGCCCTGAGTGACGGGCCTCAGGAAGCACCAGACGTGGCAGAGCGAGCATGTGGCTTCCAAAGCTTCCCAGGATGGTTTGGGGTTGCTGCAAAGTATACGTTGCCAAGAGCCAGCTCAGCAGGGCTGCTGGGGATACGGCCTCTGGGTGATTCACATACAGGAATCTCAGTGGGGACTGAACACAGTCAGCTGTGACTTTTTGGAGTTGGTTTATAGCCCCACCAGCCATTTTACTGGCTCTTCAAGTGGAACACATTCAACAGAAAGGGAAGAAAGAAGCTTTATGAGATCTTTTCTACCTCATATCCCTAGCCAGGGCATAAAAGTAATAATTCTTTGATAAAAATATTAGTGACTGGGCTTCCCTGGTGGCACAGTGGTTGGGAGTCCGCCTGCCGATGCAGGGGACGCGGGTTCGTGCCCTGGTCTGGGAGGATCCCACATGCCGCGGAGCGGCTGGGCTCGTAAGCTGTAGCTGCTGAGCCTGTGCGTCCGGAGCCTGTGCTCCGCGGCGGGAGAGGCCACAGCGGTGAGAGGCCTGCGTGCCGCAAAAAAAATAAATCAATTAAAAAAAAAATTAGTGACTAAGTAAATGGGTTGATGTTTCATCTTACCATTGCATCTTCATCTCTTCCCCCAAAATGTCCCCATCACTCCCTGAACGTTAAGTAATGGCAATGGAAATAGAAAGAAAGAGGTATCCTCAAGGAGACGTGGTCAGAACTTGACCAGTGATATGATTTGAGTGGAGTTGAAGACTGGGACTTCAATGATTAAATGTCTCCATCCTCGGGTCTGAAAAAACAGTAGTACCGGTAATGTCAATAGTCAAAGAAAAGAGACAGTGGGTCCCATTTCAGACATTTTGAGATGCTGTTGAAATATACACACAAAATTCTATTGCTTTCGAAGTAAGATGATCAGGTTCAATGATGATCAAAAAGGGTTTGACCATTTAGTCTTTTTTTTAATTAATTAATTAATTTTTGGCTGTGTTGGGTCTTTGTTGCTGCACGCGGGCTCTCTTTAGCTGCTGCGAGCGGGGGCTACTCTTCTTTGCGGTGCGTGGGCTTCTCATTGCGGTGGCTTCTCTTGTTGTGGAGCACGGGCTCTAGGAGTGTGGCTTCAGTAGTTGAGGCACGCGGGCTCAGTAGTTGTGGCTCACGGGCTCTAGAGCGCAGGCTTAGTAGTTGTGGCGCATAGGCTTTGTTGCACTGTGGCATGTGGGATCTTCCCGGACCAGGGATTGAACCCGTGTCCCCTGCATTGATTGGCAGGCGGATTCTTAACCACTGCGCCACCAGGGAAGTCCCCCATTTAGTCTTAAAAGAAGGAGGGCGATAAGAATTAACTTGCCAAACCTGTTATGTCGCCATGTGGAGGGTGGCAGATATGTTTGCTATCACGATACCGCTGATTGATTAGTAGTTGCCACTTGGAGTGCATTCGAGAAAAAAGTAGCAGAATGGACTGCAGTGCCTGCCGTGGACTCGAGGAAAAAGTGGTATCACAAGGCTTACCAATCTGCCATCTTTAATCCATACGAAGACATGGCCTCTTTGGGAAATGGGCCAACCACAGAATGGCAGAGAAGAGTTTTATTTGGGACAAACGTTTTTGTTAATTAAATAAAAAGGCATGCATATTTATTTTTCTTGAGCACAGAGTTATCAGAAATAAATTTCAAAACCTAATTGTTATGTAAGCCCATTGACAATATTTGGATTAATTTCTCTGTTTTAAATGAAGTATAATGTATGTGTTCCATAGAAACACTTTTTAAAACTCAAGGTTTGCAGATTCTCTTTTCTAAAAAAAATACAATTTTTATAGTTCTAAATAAAAATGTTCTGTGTGGCTTGGCAAACCTCGTCTTCTGTTTTGCACAATAGGCCTTTTATGGAGACATGTACACACACTGAGTTTGCATATGTATGAGGGAGCCATGCTGCATATTTTTCCCTTAAATAAATATTTGAAAAACACAAGAAAATAAGTCACCCATAATCCTGGCACTCAAAGACAACACTGTCTGTATTTTTCATATGCCTTTTTTCAGCCTTTTTTCTTTGCATTTAGAAATATACATATGTTTAAAAGATTGAGACAGTTCTTTATAGACACCTTTTACCCTACCATTTTCTCTAAAAATTATATTTTAAGCATTTTATGTTAGGTCCTTAAATAGTTTTTAAAACATATCTTTTATGTCACATGACTTTGCAAAATAATAATTTTAACCCAAACTGCTTAGGATATTTAGATTGTTTTCAGTTACTCAGAATTACAGGCAGATGTGAATGACGCTCAGTTGTACATCTGTATTCACGTCTTTATGTATCTTTGAGAATTTCTTTAGAAGAGATTCCTAGATGTATGGTTCCTGAACTGAACAATGATAGTAATAAGACTCCTGATACAAATTACCAACTTGCTTGAGAGGGTTATTCTCAGGGATGAAGGAGATTGGTGATGTTTACTTTAAAATTACATCTACATTTTTAAAGAAATTGATATCTTTACGACATAAATTGATATTTTAAATTAGGAATTGGCACACTTTCTGCAAAGGACCAGGGAGTAAATATTTTAGGCTTGTCTGGCAAAACAATCTCAATTTCAATGACTTAACTCCTCCATTATAATGAGAAAGCAGCCGTAGACAACAGGTAAAGGAATGGGCATGGCCGTGTTCCAGTAAAACTTTACTTATAAAGACAGACCAACAGGGGTTGGTCAGATTTGGTCTGCAGGCCATAGTTTGCCAACCCCTGTCTTAATTGAAAATTTGGCTCTTCTGTGAAAACATCTGAATTTGTGGCTATCAAAAATTGGGAGCCATGCTTTGCAGTGTTTCCTTTCTGAAGATTGGAGCTTGTAGGATTGTGAATCCCAGTTACAGACCAGGGAAGCGAGTCAATCTGCTTCTGTTGCAAGGCAACTTGGAAACTAAGCAAGGAAACTATGAATCAGCCTGTTGTTTCAACATATGTGGAGTATGGAAAGGTCTATAAAGTTAGGCTTCTGTCTGCCTCTGTCAGGCAGCTGTGTCTGCCCTGCATCTTCTCTTGGTACTTTTTTGAGAAATTCACTCTGACTCCCACGGAAAGAGTCACATCTATGTATACAAATGACTTTCACTCAATATTGATTCAATCAAGGGCTCCGTCACTCATTAATTCCAGCGTTACTGCACTATTCCTAGGAAAACAAAGCTGAAGCCGGAAGGGAAAAATCTGAGAAATAACTTTGTTCTCATGGAACCTACCCAACAGGCAGTATTTTTCCCAGATGTTAAGCATACAATTGCTTTTCCTTAGGTGACCCTTTGTAGAGCAGCTAAAAGACATCATTGACTACCTTTAAAAAGGTGTAAAACACTAAGGAAATACACCAAGTGTAACTGCCTAAGTAATGCTACTATGACAGAGATCATTAGCAATTATCTGTCAAAGAAACTTGTAAATTGACCAGGGGGATAAAATATGTTTTATCATGTTATTTCCCTGGTTGTCTACCTCTCTTGTGAAGGTGCTTTGAATGAAGAATCCTTCTGGCACAGTGAGGATGAAGGGATGTTGCTTTCAAGGGCTGTTGGCTCTTACGTAGATGCACGCACTCACGCACACATCCTTCTGACCCCAAGGATGCAAAAGCAGCTGCCTTCGTAAACACCACATCTGAGTCCAGCGGTGGTTATAGGCTCATTGCTTCTGTCTCTCTTATTTATGCTATAGAAACAATGTGAGCTTGATGTAGACAGCCCTCTGCCAATAATAGAAGTGTGTGCCCAGTCAGCCCAAGCAAGTAACCAAGAGCTGGGGAAAAAATGGATTTGACCCTAGCAGATTAGTGTAAACAATAACTTTCCTGCACACACACACACACATACACACACAAACCCCATATATGTATAACAGCTGTAAGTTAAAATTTTGTTTAGAAATAACTCTTTTTTACTAAAAGACCCCAAATTGTGTTCCCACCATAAGCTTCTAGTCATAATACACATTTTTTTAAATGTGTAGAAAGTGATAAACACACATCTACCGCTCGGCAGCTAGCCAGGAAGGTAACCCCAGATTTACATTCTGATCCTTCTGTTGGATGGATGAAGAAACAGGCGTTTCAACAGTGAGAGACTTGCCCAGTGAGTGGGTCCCTGGTGCAAACCTGGTTCCCCTGGTCCCCAGAACAGTGGTTCCCTTACCTGTCCACCCTTCCTTTTCAGCTCTGGTGTGTCTCCTCTTTGTGGTTTGTTGCAGGTTGTGCACATTCGTGATGTGGTGCTTTGGGATGCTTGCACCCCCTTCTGCAGTGAGTCCTCCAGGGGGTTTAGAACTTATTCTGTGTCATCTCGAAGGGTAGAACAGGCACCAATAGGTAGAAATTATCATCCTAATACACCATAACAAACCTCCTAACTCATAAAATATGATTTCTCAGGGGTGTCCAGGTTTAATCTTGAGTTATTTTAATTTAAGAGTTTCACATGTTTTTTAAATGGTCTTAGTACATTACATATGTTTATACAAACGCAATTCAGCACATTAGAAGAGTTGTTATCCACCTCAGTATGTGACAGCAAATCTTAGAAGGGAATTACCAGCGAGGTCACCCAAACCATTGATTCCCGCTGCTGTCCCTGTGTGCTGTGGATTGGGCCTTTGTAATGTCACAGGCGCTCACCTGGGACCTGGCAGGACACACCATCATGGTGTGCATGGTTCTATAGCAGATCACTCTTCAGTTACAAGGAACTGATTCAACTGTTTACGTTGCCTTAAGTCGTCGGGTGGTATGGATGCTTTTGCTTTTGGGGGTTTCATTGCTTAGACTCAAGACATGGTTTTCTACTCTCTCTCTACCCTGATGAGGGACCATTTCATAACGTGGTGAGCTTCTCTCCCCGCAGAAGCTTTCAAGCAGTGGCCTGATGCCATCTTTGAGGGGTGCCGTGCATTTTTGTAAAAATTCGGACCTCGGCTGAATGGGTCTACAAATAAAAGGAGATGAGCAGACTGAATGCCAAGCACATGGCCGTTGGTTTATGGAGTCGTTTCATTTCGTTCCCCAGAGCACGTAATGAAAGACACAGCTTATCTCAAAGCTAAGTTTCAATTGGATAATGGCACTGGGATGGCCGCTAAGGGACAGTCATTGTGTACCAGCCTTCTGGTGCCCTGGGTGCTAAAGAGCAAAGGGACCAGTGCGGCAATAATTTGGGGCCTTTGGGGGTGGGGGGAGATAAATTAGGAGTGTGGGATTAACATATACACACTACTTTATATAAAATAGGTAAACAGACCTATGGTATAGCACAGGGAACTATACTCAATATCTTGTAATAACCTATAATGGAAAAGAATCTGAAAAAGAATACATGTATATATGTATAAATGAATCATCTTGCTGTACACTTGAAACTAACACAACATTGTAAATTAAATATACTTCAGTAAAAAATAAAATAAAAATAATTGGGGGCTTGTGGATTATGACAGAGATGGCTGACGGGGAACCTCAGAGAAGGAAAAGATTGTTGCCAAGGTCTCTTATGCGGTGTTTGTTTTCTTCCCCATTCTCCTAGCTTTCTCAACTTTTTTCAGTGATGATACAGTTCTTCTGGGGGTAGGGATTCCATTCAAATAAGGAAAAGCAAATCAGTGAAAGAAGAGGGAATGGAGGCCAAAAATGGAAAGTATTTTGCTGAAAACGTCTTGGGTCACCTCCTAAACTAATTATTATAATGTGCTTCAGTTCTTTTCAACTGTTTGACCTCTGTTTATGTGTTAACCAAATTTCATCTAGTTATTTCCCAAGAACAGCTAAGTATTACACAGGAAATGCTTGTTTCCTCATGTGATTTGGTTAAATCCCCCATTTATGTCTTGACCGGAAAACGGATTCTCAAAGTTTGAAAAAATCAGAATCTTCATTTCTTCTTTCTCAATCCCATGCCAATATTATTTGATCTTATTCAGTAAAAAAAAAAAAAAATTGTGTGTGTGTATATCATATGCCAGTATCACTAGTGGGTACCGGATACAGAAAGATCAGTAACGCTTTGTTTGTTGTTCTTGAAGGGGTTACGGTGAATGGGGAAAGCAGGACTTGTAAATAGATATTTTACAGTTTAGGATGGTAAATCCTATGGCTGAAGGGTAAGTAAGATGTTTTCTAAGTCGCCGTCCAGTGTGGTTTTGTGGGCAATTTCACTTTCCTCTCGTCACCTGCATCACATTTAACATTTACTTTCTTCTTATTAACCATCAACCTCTGATCTAGAGATTAAAACTAAAATCTGACTTAGAGATTGTGAAACCCTTTCACACTGACAAAGTTTGTCCCCATCACTGTTCCCATATGATAATGAAATAAGGTCCTGATCATTGTCAGTTGGAAAGGAACTAGGTAGAGTTTACACGTGAAGTTGTTACTGATCTGTTAGTACCTATGGAATATGGAAGGGAGAGAGGAACAATTTTACTACCCACCCCCCTGGGATTTAAAAGTGTGTAATCTATTTCAGAAGGTGGAGATTATCTGAATAAGGAGATAGCAAATGAAACCAGGCAGTCTGTAAGGGCCAGCTGAGAGTCACAGAGAAGTGTGTGATAAGAATTCAAAGCACCCCTTTTCCTTGTCAGGTAATTAAAAAGAAGAACGGGTTCTGTAGATAAGACCGATACAGGAAAGCAGGTCTTTTAAAAATGTTTGTTTGTTTGTTCTGGTACAGACTTCGATCTGTTTGCCCAACTTAGAAGGAAGATAACGGATGGCGTGATTGCTCCCCCTCTCACTTTACTCTTACTCTTAGGTTCACAGCCGGGTGTGATTAACTAGAAAAGAATGCAAAATATGGTGACTGGTGAGGGACAGATTTTGCCTGAATTTGATAGATTCTGATGAGATGATGGGGGTGGGGGGGAAGATGAGATGCCTTGGATAAAGATGTCCTCAACTTTGAAAACAGGAACTGTGGCTATAAAGCAATAAAGTCGACTCTAAAACAAACATAACCGGAGCTTTTATATGGAAGGATATCTCCAACTAATGTCATCAGCTATGCTTCCATTGCTCAAAAACAGTTTTGAAGTGGCCTCTGGTTAACCATGGGGATAAAAGCAGCCTTTCTGTGTAGAGTCATTACTTCCAAACTCTGGGGTCCCTAGGGTTGCCAGAGCGCCTCATGCAGCTTCCCCGGCCCGCTTTCGTGCTCTGAACTGAAGTCTGATTAGCTTGCCCTCCCTCCACGGCTGTTCACCAGCCGGGACTGTTGCTCAGAGGAAATCTTTATGTCTCTCCAGCCCCTACCTCCTCATTAACAGACAGAGCAGCTGCAACTGATTCCTCCTGCAATTTCTGTGTGGCCCTTGGACCCCTGGCAGGATGCCCAGCGCCTCTGCCACGGATGGCTAGTAATGTGCCCTCCAAGAGAACATCTGATCTCAAAGTGCTAATGGCTGAAAATTGGGGGGAAGTCCTTATCCAAGGGCCATCTTTTGATCAAGGAGGGCCCTCCGCCTCAGAGGAAATCTTTCCTGTTTACAGACTGCTGGGGCTTTGAAAGCCCTGGCAGGCTGTGGGCCAGGCTCCTTAGCTTTTACGCAAAGGGGCCAAACAGGATGAGACCAGGATGGAAACTGAATATCATAGGAACTCAGAAGGGCAGGAAGTAACAACATAAGAGGGAATTCTTGATTAAAAGTATAATTGGAAAGGTTTGTGCTGGGAGGGTAGGAGATAATGGTATTAAAATATGTCTGGATTGTGTACATGTTTATAGTTAAGAAAGCCATTAGCCCACCTTTTCTTCGGTTCTGTTTCCCTTGTCACGCATGTTATTCTCCAGAGAAATCTGAAATAGTTTTTCTACCTCAAAACGCTGTGCTAAGTGCGTTTGGGAGAAAAGACAAACTTCATTCTTTTTAATATTATTTTATATGTGAAATAGAACCTGGGAAAGACCTTATTATCCTTCGTAGAATTAATTATTCTAGAACTAATTATTAGGAAATTGAAAATTGTGCGTAAAGGTTAAAGATGCTATTCACAATGCTTTTTCCACACGCCGTTCTCAAAGACTGACAGATGTTTGTGAACCTTTAAGAAAATGGCTCAAAAGTCGGGCATTACTATGCATTGCTTCGAAAACTGTGTGTGTGGTGGTGACTGGTGAAATCCCGCTTGTGGAATCAAGATCCCCACCAAACGCCCCGCTCATTTTCCAAGCTGGCTCCTAGCACCACCCGGCCCCCAAGAGACCCCGGAGCCCCCACCCACCGGGTCTATCTGCACACCCAGGTTGAGCCGCCCACGGTCCACGGTTCCAGACGTAAGTCAGTAGTAACAGGTTTTATCATTGTCGTCCTGTGACAACCAGAGAATAAATTGTCCTTACCAGACGCTCTGTGTTGCAGAAAATGTGCTCGTGCAGAATTCAGTATCAGCCTCCTTGCTTCGCACCCAACAGGTGATATTTATGGGCTGTTTACAAGTTGCTCGCATATGACATTCTAAGGAGGTTAGTAACTTTCATGTGCTGTCATCCAGTTTATTTATTTTATGAAAACCTCCCTCCAAAGGTCAGCCCTCTTTGCCTACCTCCCTAACTTCAGGCTGAAGGAAAGATCCTGAATGTATCTCAAGGCAGAAGAGTTAAATAGGCTTTCCTGCTCTCCCCATGTAGGGCTCCCGCGCATGCGTCTCTAACTTGACGCTCCAGACGGAACCCAAGCGGGAACCCGGTAGCGGCTCTTTTGATGCCGGTGATGCTACAGTCGTGTTCCTTTGCATGGAAACGTCTGCCTGCTTTGGACTTGGCTCAGCTCACATGGAGGAGAGACAGGGCAACAGCCCTGTGGGAAGGAGTGTGGTCAGCACGGGCGGTCAAGCCAGCGCACCTCCCAGAAGCTGCCCGCAGCATTCCTGCTCCTGCTTCTGTGGGTCCAGGACAGCAGGTAGCAGCGCTTCCGAAATCCTCTCCCCGCTACCGGCCAGAGTGGGGCTTCAGGCCTCCGGCACAGCAGAGGCAGTGACAGAGCTGTCCCCGAGAACAGTCCAGACTTTACAATCCTCCTGCCAGGTGGACACGCAAAATGTGTAGAGATTTTTATCACTGCCAATGAAACAGGAGGAAGGTGTCTTCTTGTCCTTTTGAAAGCTAAGCTAAATGGGTCATTGGAAACATTTCACTAGCACTGGTTTGAAGAGAAGTCCAGGCGGATTCCCATGGCCGTGAAGAGGACACAGGTGGGCAGGCACCTGAGGACTATGAAAAGGCAAGTGTCTGGAAGATCAACAACGTTGTTCATCCTGATTTGGTAGGAAGTAGGAGAGAGCAGCAAGCTCAGAGCATGAACTTTTTCAAGTGACTTTTCCAGATCACAAAGGTCATCTTTTCCCTTTTCACGGATGCTCTTTATGTAAGTAGAGAGCATTTAGCAACCTGGAGTTCAGGTAGGGAAACCGGGAGGAGGCCCAGGGATCCCCCCAAAGTGCAACATCTGCTCTCAAGGCCACCAGGACCTATTCGTGATTCTCAACCAAGCACATCCCTCAGAATCAACCGCCTGCAGCAATTAAAAAAAAATACTCGGAACTGGTTCCTGCCTCAGCCGTCTGGAACTACAGTTCTAGGGATGGCGCTCACGAAGGACCAGGGACAGTTCTGTGAGCAGGACAGAATGAGGGGGATTCCCCGGTGGCACAGTAGTTAAGAATCCACCTGCCAATGCAGGGACACGGGTTTGAGCCCTGGTCCGGGAAGATCCCACATGCCGTGGAGCAACTAAGCCCGTGTGCCGCATCTACTGAGCCTGCGCTCTAGAGCCCACGACCCACAACTACTGAGCCCATGAGCCACAACTACTGAAGCCCATGTGCCTAGAGCCCCTGCTCCGCAACAAGAGAAGCCACCGCAATGAGAAGCCCACGCACCGCAAGGAAGAGTAGCCCCCGCTCACCGCAACTAGAGAAAGCCCACGCGCAGCAACGAAGACCCAACGCAGCCAAAAATAAATAAAATAAATAAATTTATTTTAAAATAAATAAATAAAAGAACAGAATGAGGCCCCATCTCAGCACTCAGGCCTCTGACCCAAAGGCTGCTGTTCTGGGCAAGCCTGTGGGCCTGGTGGACCCCTGCTTGGAGAGCTAGTGGACAGAAGGAAGAGCAGTCCGAGGGGGGAAAGGGGGGTTTCTGTGGTGGTGAGGGGGGCAGAGTTGGCTTATCCTGCAGAAGGAATAAGGCATGGCTTCCTCAGCCCTAACCCAGGGTCAGCCACTTACTCTGTGACCTTGGGCTTACTCAATGGAACCTTATTAAACCTCCTTGCTCTCAACTACAAAGTGGACCTAAAATCAGTACCTTGTGGAGTTATTGGGTATAAAATGAGATTATGCAGGGAAAATACCTAGTTAAGGTCCTGTCACAAGTCAGTGTTCATGAAGAGTAGGTAGTAGAAGGTATAGTAGTGGTGGTGGTGGAGGAATATTTTGATTAGTGGGAAGAATATGGAGTTTACTTTCTAGCAACGTGCCAGCCTAGACCTATCATGGTAACAGCTGCAATTCATATCGCGTCTCTGTGTGTCTGGTGGTGGGTGGGGATGATGTTTAATCCCCACAAGCACGCTGCAAGACATTCTCATTCTCATTTTACTAAAGAGGAAGCCAAGTATAAAAAGGTTATAAGATCAGCCTAAGAAGAAGACCTAAATAGACATTTCTCCAAAGAAGACATACAGATGGCCAAGAAGCACATGAAAAGCTGCTCAACATCACTGATTATTAGAGAAATGCAAATCAAAACTACAATGAGGTATCACCTCACACCGGTTAGAATGGGCATCATCAGAAAATCTACAAACAACAAATGCTGGAGAGGATGTGGAGAAAAGGGAACCCTCTTGCACTGTTGGTGGGAATGTAAACTGATACAGCCACTATGGAGAACAGTATGGAGGTTCCTTAAAAAACTAAAAATAGAATTACCGTATGATCCAGCCATCCCACTACTGGGCATATACCCAGAGAAAACCGTAATTCAGAAAGACACATGCACCCCAATGTTCATTGCAGCACTCTTTACAATAGCCAGGTCATGGAAGCAACCTAAATGCCCATTGACAGACGAATGGATAAAGAAGAAGTGGTACATATATACAATGGAATATTACTCAGCTATAAAAGGGAACGAAACTGGGTCATTTGTAGAGACGTGGGTGGACCTAGAGACTGTCATACAGAGTGAAGTAAGTCAGAAAGAGAAAAACAAATATCGTATATTAGCACATATATGTGGAATCTAGAAAAATGGTCCAGATGAACTGGTTTGTAAGGTAGAAATAGAGACACAGATGTAGAGAACAAACGTATGGACACCAAAGGGGGAAAAGCAGGGGGAGATATTGGGATTGACATATATACACTAATATGTATAAAATAGATAACTAATAATAACCTGCTGTATAAAAAATAAAAAAATTTAAATAAATAAATAAGTAGCTGAAAAAAAAGAAAAATCTGCCGAAGAGTACAGAACTTGAGGTGGCAAATGAGGGTTTGAAGCCAGATCCTTCTGATGCCAAAACCACGGCCTGTATGTTGCCCAGCCAGATGCTTGGCTAGGGGACCTTGTATTCCCCAACCAGGGAAACAGAGATTATGGAGTCCCCGTCAGCCTGACTAGTTACAAGTGTGGTTATTTCCTGAGCAGTAGGTGAAAAGCACTTGGGATCTTGGGAACTCGGGTTAGAACATGAAGGGGGCCCTTCTACTTCAAGGTTGAAAATTCACGAGGCATTTCTTGGGGTTAAGAATGGCTTTGTACACGCAGAAACAGCTCTTTCAGATCCGTGAGACTCTCAGCCTGGGCGGTCAGGGCACACCTGCATCTCTAAGTGCCCAGCAGGTGAGTCCTGGTCACCCAGGGTAGACATAAACTGACCGTGACTTTTACACGCTACTCCTGGCACCTGTGCTGAAAACAGGCTCTCTGGCAAGATCCCTTTCACCAAATGAAAAAATGTTTCCGGAGATCCCAAGATCTTGAAAACCTCGCTTGTCTCCATAAAAATATGTATATTTTATGCCTGCCAAAATGAGTGAGATTAACAGGAAAATGAATTTCAACTGTGAACTGAAGTTGATAAGTATATTATTAACAGGAAAATATGGTACTTGTTTTCAAGGATAATGTAACGTTTAGGAATTTTTTCTTAGCGCAGCTGATTTTCTCCCAGAATCTCATTTTCTAGGGCCATGAGGCCCTAGGATTCCAGTCAGTCACCAAGAGGGTCAATCTCTGTTTTACCCTCCCCTCCCTGTACCCTTGGGGACTGTCCAATTTAGGACAGTTAATCCTGCTTTTAAGCCCCAAAGCGTTTGAAGGAAAAGTAGTTTCCTTAGAACAAGATGTACTTTGACTACATGAGATGTAAGGTAGGAAATACAATATGCAGAGGCCCCAGCAGTATTCCAGAATCCTTACTTATATTCAATCTAAATCTAAAGAAACAGAAATTCATAACAAACAGCTTCTAAAAACATCCTTGGAAAAAACTGTTAACTCAGATTACGGATGAACTAGTCTCCCCTTAAAAGTGCGCTGCTGCTTATAATAAGACACAGCCCGTGGCCTTAACTAAATTTGCCGTAAATTATATGGCATCACTGTAGACAACAGTGTTTGGTGTTTGTTTTGTATTAGTTTGTGTTGACCTCCAGTTTGTGATTTGTAATCAATATGTAGAGTATTTGAAGTTGTGCTGAATGACTTTTCTTTGTTTAAATTGGATTATTAGAACTGAGATGCTAATCCCATCTGGGCTCTGGTGACCCTGTCCCTTCCAGGGAACCCACTGCCTGGCCTGAACCAGCCTTGGTGTGCAGCCTCGGGCCTGCTCCCATCCCCCCCCACAAGCTCTAGAGTAAGGATGGCCCCTTGTGCCTCCCCTGGGTCAGGGGGCAGTTACTGCCCGAGATCAACCCTCCCCAGCTCTCCTGTCCACATCCAGGCCCTCCCTGAGGGTCCAGAGACATCTTGTCCTCCTCCTTCAAGCCAGTTTGGAGATTTCCGGCTGGCTTGGGTATAAGTAGTATTAAAATGAAAAGAACCTTTTTTCATGAGTCTACTTAGAGTCACTAAAAGGAAAAGGAGACTGAGAGTTCCAGAACAATCGAACTTAGGTCAGTGGACCAAGAGGCAGCCTGGCTTCAAACAGACCTTCCTGTCTGGCTGCGGGCTCCTGCCTGAGGATATGACTGAAAGAAAAGTGTTTCTCAAACTTACGAATATACTGACCCCCTTTGATAGAAAAGATGTCCATAGACCTTTCACATTGAAAACTATTTTTTATTATAATCTTACTTATTATACATATCCTCAAAATTTATTCATCTTTTATTTATGCTTAAATTCCCCCTAGAATAAATAAAGCAATGCAAGTTTACACACTCATCCCAACCAAACTGCAAAACCCAGACACTCAGATAACAACCTCGATTTGATGTAATGAATGATGGCATTTGGTAGAAACAAAATCCTTCTTATTGGGTAACGTAATAATGGTAGGATGTGTTTGCAATTTTATGCTTTACTTGTTATTAACTTATTTTCCTTGAGTTTCAGCATGATGGACAACCCTTTTAGCCATTTTCATGGTCTTGTTTTCAATTTTTGTTTTGTTTAATTTGTTTTAGCCACTGATGGCTTAAATTCATAGTCTGTTAATGGTGGATTAATTTAATGGTGTACCCCAAAATATCATGTTGGATAAAACCCTTTTAATGAGAAGTTCTACACTGCCCACTTACGCCTAGAGTTGCTATGGGTGAGCTACGGCTTATTGATTTCCCAGTGAGTAGACCATGGTGCCAGCAGCCAGGATGCTGGTTTTCTTAAGAGTTCAGTTCTCTGTTACTTCTGGTTCCCAAGAGATGAGTCATTCTCCCTCCACTGGGTCTTTGTCCACACGGGGAGCTTTCTTGTGGCCTGCACGTGACGTGCATTTAATCATAAACACAAATACTCACGTGCCTGCAAAAACACACGGCAGTGTTCCTTATATGGTGGTGACCGAGCTTGTGTTTGGGTTGAGCTTTTTAAAAGATAATCATCAAAATGAAAACCTACAGTTTCTAAATTCTTTTATAACTGTCTGACACTTGAAGAATGACCAGCTGAGATCCACCGCCCACATCTGACATATTAGAGATGGTATCAGAGCAAGTCAGAGGCTCTGGGCTGTGACCAGAGGCTATGATGGAACCAGAGCACAATGTGACTATTTTGAATCCCAGTGTGTTTTTATGCAAAGGGCCTTGGAGATCTAGAGCAAACCCCTTAGGGTGTAGATGAGGAAACAAAGGCCCAGAGAGGTAAGGTGAGTCACCCAGCATCACCCAGCTGTTCAGCAGCAGAGTTTGACTTCCAATTCTGCCCTCCTGGTTTCTTGGCCAAGGCCATCCCCATCACAGCTGCCTGCTGCAACTCGGGCAGCTTAGTGGATGGGTAGCTATGACGCTGAGGAAATAGTCCTTGTTTAATGTTATTATTATTGCGCAGGTGTAATACAGATGTTGGTTCTCTCCCAGGTTCCCGTATATAGGGTGAACCCTTCAGGATTTTACAAGAAGGGCATATTCTTTTCTTCCTCATTAACTTTCAGACACTTACTCTTCTGGCCTGTTGTATCTCTCAGCATAGTTACTAGAAATGGGTTTTGCTGAAGCATTATTCTGCAAAGAGACTAAGCCCCCAAAGAGGAGTGATGCCATGAGGAAGAAGTTAGATGTGGAATTAGCCTTCTGCTACATTGTCACATTCTGAGAGCTTACTCCCAAATTCAAATCCTGCATCTGAGAGATGCAGGAATCTTGCCACTACATAAAACGTCACGTATACATAAAATTCAGTATGTGATCAATGCCTTATATTGATAGAAATGCACTGATTTTAACTTGAGGCTGTAACCCCTACTCTGATTTTATATAAACAAGTCCTGCTTAGTTGAATTTGCTCACACCTACCTGGCATTGTTCAATGGTAACGTGAAATAAAGAATATATTTAATTGGTATTAGGGATTTCTTCAGGTTGCCTGATTAAAGAACATTATCCATCTTACACCTGTGACGGATGAAAGAATACACATTGGATGTGGATGAGTGAAATTCATTCATTCACATGGGCATGCAAAAATTGCTAAGTCCACAGTATAGCAATAGTGCCACCTCCCTATTATGCAAATCAGCTGTGTTTTAAAGGATTTTTGTGGATTTTGAGTGTGTGTGTGTGTGTGCGCGCGCCCGCTATTAGTAGATATCAAGCATTCTTTCAAAGATAATGAATATGTTTTCTGTTTTCTTCCCTTTGCTGAATGCTGACTGAGTGTGTTTTAATAGGAGAAGTACTGGATTTGCAAGAGAGAATCCAGAATTCAACAGTAACTCTGCTGCAGACTGTTGGTCGTATGACCTGTGGTCCACATCACTTACTAGGGTCTCTGCTTCCTTATTTGTTACATTTAGGGGTCAGAGAAGATGCCCTCCAAATTCCCTTCTGTAATTCTGGTTCCTGATAGTTTTCTTTGTTTCTAGCACAATGAAATGAATTGTATTTGGTTAAATACACCATCACCATTGTAAAGACATAATAGTGCAAACAGGTTGTAAAATTCTAAGGAAGCACTTTGTTTCTGTTTTCCTCTGCACTGGATGCCAAGATATCTACTAAAGATGTTACAATTAAAGTTTACTGGGCCAAAAACATTCCAGGGAAGGAAAAGTCTGGAAAAAGTCCCTGTCCGGATTAGTGTGTTGAAGTTAATATTTTATAAACATTTCTTATCTCGTCTGAAAAGAAATAGAGAATTTGAGTATAGTGGGATAAAAATAGCTTGTTATTTAAGTACATGTGCATATGTACATTTAAATAAATTCGGAAAAAGAAGAAATGGTATGAAAATAAAATAAGACAGATTGGAACAGTCTGGTAAAATTTGTTTTAAAGTCAGGGTCATGGAATATAGGAAAAAGTTACCAGGGAAGCTGTGGACTTTCTTCCTTTGGACAGGCACAAATCTGCTCACTTGCCTGAGTGGGATTAGGTTATCCAAATGAACCCAGAGCCTTTTCAAGCCCTTTGATGTTATAATTCCCACCAAAATGTTCAGACACTTGGCCTCTGGAGGTTCAGTGTGAATGTCAGCATAGTGGCACAGACATAAAAACTTACTTTCCTCTTGACCTTATTTGTAGTTAAGCATTAACTAAGTCAATCAGAACCCTTGAAAATGTATATTTTTTGAGTGAAGATATTTAAAATCACTTTGCTTGTTGTTCAAAAATATGCTAGAGAGACAAAAGAGTCCATAAACAAGCATTGGTAGAATTCTGTTCTTCGTGAAAAATTAGGAAAGAAGTAAATCCGTAGAGAAGATTTGCATTCTTAACCAACAGAAGTGAGAAAACATGTTTGAAACGTCTGTGGAAAAGTACTAGCTAGGCAGTCAGAAGTCCTGAGTCTTTTGACACTAAAACTAACTCTGTGATCTTGGGCAATTCAGCCTCCCTGCGTCTCCGTTTCCGTATTTAACATAAAGAGATGGAACCAGTTCATTTCATTTCAGCTTGAGGATTGATGTAGATAACCCTCTCTATACGGTGTCTAAAATTATAATATATACCTCTTCTAAATTGTATCCCCATTTCATTAATTCTCTGCTTCCAGGAAAAACTTTGTAACCCATGTTTTGAATGGTTATGGTCAACGAATCTGCAGCCTCTTTGAGTTTTTTTCTAGAATTCTTGCCAACACTTTCTCTTTGGAAAACTGCATGTTTGGTCCACTTTCTGTGCTCCCATTTATTTCTCACCGCGCCCCAGGTCTCCACAACACACTTCTGTTCAGTGACTCGCTATGGTTGCTGTCGTTCGCAGCTGTCTGGAAAAGTCTTGTCTCCAAATTACAGTGGCTTTCTTTTCTCTTGCCCTGAAGCAACAGATGATGGGAGAGATATGTGTATGTTTCTGTTCTTCAGGGTCAGAGCTGGCTGGCACGTAAAATTCTTAACCCTCCAGTTTAATCCAAATGCAATGAATCACAAAGTAAATGCAAACCAAGGGCTGCATATCCCAGAGGGATTATGTAAGTGAAATTAATTTTTAAAACCAGATTGCATTAGTTAAGCCTGGGATCTTAATGTGTGCTAACAAAAATGTCCCATCAGCCTACCAAGGTACCTGAGACTTACTGCCCAGATAGTAGCTGAAAATTTGAACTTGGCAGTTTTATGGATTGGTTTGTATCTAAAAAGCAGGCAGCTTTTAAGAACCCTGAATAAAGGTTGCTTTCTGCGGACACCTATGGTGTGACTGTCTGTAAAAAGTACCCAGTCATTTGTCCCCTCCTCAAAGTGCTATTGGCAGAAAAAGACTTGGTGTTTAATCCATAACCTGCTATGCACTGCACCCCACAGTGGCAAAGCACACACAGAGCCAGAAGAAAGAGATCAAGAAAGCATTAAAAATGTCAGGCCACAAGACCATGTTTAAATGATTAGGTGAGACACCGTCTTGGTTTAACGATGGCCAGGAACACCTCGGGGCCTGACCTCCCCACTGGCTCTGTTTTGATGGGTTATTGCAATCTGCTCCGAAATTGAATTTCAGTTTGTTTCGATAGCATTTTGCAGTAAATAGGAGGGCCTGTGGTATCTCGTTTGTGAATCTTGATGTAATAATCAGAGGTAATTGAAGCATGCACAAGCCACAGACTTATGACATGTTTTTAAACAAGTATTGACTGATATGAAACTAATTTAACAAAAACTGGAAATCAGACTCCACCGAGAAGGTGTGCACAGAATACAGAGTCCGTTGCAAATGCACCAAGTTTGGCTTTAAAAATGGCATGTTCCGATTTCCTTACCTTTCCTGAAGGAGTTTGGGTGCAACGTACTGACAGGCAAGGTCATGACCCTAGGACTTGGGCTAATCACCTGACGACTAGAGTTCATCGTTTCTCAGTCCTGGGGTTTGGGTTAACCTGTCCGTCATCTGTCATCTCCACCTGCCTCAGTGGCTCCCATGGATAAGAAAATCTCTTGGTAAGGGAAGCCCACAAAATTAACTCCAAATGGCAGTGTTTTGTGTAGACTAGCATAGATTTGGAATCTTTTTCTTTATAAATTCATCTTCCTTAGATTAGATTGTAATCTTCTGTATTTATGCTCATGCATACACCAATATATGTGCATACAGGCGTATCCCATGTAGGCATCACATATATCCTCACTTACGAAGTGCCTGCTGGACTTATATTCATTGTAATGTAAGTTCAGTACTAAAAAGGAGAAATAAAAGAACAAAACCTGTAATTCACATCTCTAAAAGCCATACAACACACAGATTATTAGAGCAGGGCGTGCAGTTCTCCTTAGACTCTGGATTTCAAGAGGGGTGAAAAGCATTTGAGGATAAGAATTTGAAATTCAGATGATGAAAAAAAATAGTCGAAAATGTTGGCTTCTACAGATACTGACCTTAAATACAAACGGTGGTGCATTTATGCGTTCAGGCACTAAAGAAAGGAGAATGGGGGCTTCCCTGGTGGCGCAGTGGTTGAGAGTCCGCCTGCCGATGCAGGGGACGTGGGTTCGTGCCGCGGAGCGGCTGGGCCCGTGAGCCATGGCCGCTGAGCCTGCGCGTCCGGAGCCTGTGCTCCGCAACGGGAGGGGCCACAACAGTGAGAGGCCCGCGAACCACAAAAAAAAAAAAAAAAGGAGAATGAATTGTGTGTAGTGCACTCAGAAGGTCAGTATAAAGCCTGTGAAACCTTATGATGCTTGTCCCCTGACTGAAGGAAGCAGCGGACAGTGATAATGCAGAGGCAGGAACATAACAGGGAGAAAATAATGAACAGCTTCATTAGGCAAAACTCACCGTTTGTATGTGTTTCGAACACATACTAATGTCCATTGGATTGAGACTTTATGTGGAGCAAACTACTTTAAAAGGTCATGAATTACAGCTTCTTAACATACGATTCAAAATGCATAAATGTCACCCTTATCCGTAACACGACCAGGGATGGCTGAAAAGTTGAAGTCTAAACGTGGTATTTTTCTAAATAGAAATCTTGAGGACATGGACCTCATTAGAACCATCATTCCACCTGTGGAAACTGAAACAGGTAGGCTTGACATAAGTGTCTAGGGATTTATAGACATAGAGCTTATTATCACTAATAGGAATTGGGCTCTTGAATCCAAGAACATCTAGATGAGGCTATGCCCCTAAGTATTTGGTGTTCTCTTCCAAAGAGACGTTGTTGTCATGATGGCTGTTTTCATAAGGTTTAATGTAATTGGAACAAAAGCAGAACACAGTTCCTTGAGTTTTCCCAAAAGCAATTTACGTGATTTGTAGAAAAAAATTTTGAAAGTGTAAGACGTTTTCTTTCAGAACTATTTGCTAAACAGTTTACAAGATCCCGATTAAATGATGTTAAAATATGAATACATAGTTATGCCATGTTTGTTCTCATTTTTCTTGTTTATTTATTTTCTCAACAAGCATGAACTCGTTTCCCAGGAAACTGTTTTTGTTTCTGACTCTCAGAAAAATCCAAGATAAATAGAGAGACATATTTTCTATCCACAAGAAGTACAATCTTATCAGGGAAATAAATAAGTCATGGTAACACCTAAGAAAATAATTCCAGGTCGGCATTGGGCAAATGTATGATTACTCAGTCCATACTGGCTCAGGGCTCCATAAATTCAAGTGGAGGAAACATTTACAGGCGATTGAGTCTAAGAAAATCTTCACAGAACAAGTGAACCTTGAGTTGGGCTTTGAAAGTATGGAATTTGGATTGGCAGAAAAAGGAAAAGAGAAACTCCTAGGGAAGAGATGCCAGGATAATTCTGTGCAGTTATCCTTAGATGGGGGACATCAGGGCAGTTGTCCCTGACCTTTAGAAGAGTTAACACTATCCCAGGGTGGTAACTGGTCAGAGACGTCACGGAGTCCCCAGGACTAGCCAGGGCATGGCTCCTTCAGTTTGTGCTTTAAAATGAAAACCCTGCAACTAGTACCTGGACATGCATTTGACCTCCAAATCACCCTTTCTAATTTCCTTTTTACTCTGCCATTTATCTTCTAGGATTCATGTTTTATCTTTTGACTTTTTTTAGGGCCATTATCAAAAGTCATATTAACCAGGTTTCAACACTGTTTTTAAAAGTTCAGTTTAGAGCAAGAAGGAAATGCTGCGTTTTGTTTGCAGCCCTAGCAAAGCCTGGGCTTACAGCCTTCCTGAGACAGCCCTGCAGCTGTGAAATAGGAGAGCACGGTCTGGAGGCCGTGGAAGATGCGCTGCTATAGAAGTGTCCTCGGATTACCTTCCCCTGGCACGGCTTCCGTTTCTTTTACCTCCCCCCAGCCCCCAGCACCAGTGCTACCTCTAGTCCCTGACAGCGAGGTCCAGACCCAGGGGCGAGGAGTCAGCTCTCTGTCTGGACCACCACTCAGACCCTGGACTCCATTCCAGGTGCTCTGGGTGACTCTGGGCAAACCATTCAGGAGTTAATTCAGTTGATTCACTAGTGAATTCAGTAATGAGTTGCCTGTGAAGCCAGTGGTTTGACAAAATTGACCGGCTGGTCTAGGAGTGATGTGGACACAACTGCAGAAAAGACATCCTCACATGTCATAGGATGCTACCGGTTCACTCTCTCTTTTCAAGCCTGTACCCCAAGGACAAGCATAAAAGCCTTCTCAGCTATTCAGAAAAGAGTGCTACATATATATAAGCTATTACTACTTTTTTCACCGAAAATTTTAAATATATAATTATAAGCTATTGCTATTTTTCACCAAAAATTCTGTATATATAATTATAAGCAATTATAAGCTTGTATATAAATATAAGCTATTACTACTTTTTTACCACAAATTATATACATGTGTGTGTGTGTATGTATTTCACACATGCTAAGAATACTTTCTTCGTTAATTGCAAAGCATAATGGGAGTAAAAAATAAAAGCTTTTGCTAATGGTCTTCTACCATTTGTATGGAAGATTTCCATTGAAGAGATCAATATTATTACTGTTCAAACATTTACCCAGCCAGTGTTTGACATGTCTGTCACACATTAAGGGGAAAGTATGTTTGAAGACATTGGATTTTAACAAAGAAAAATTAGAGAAACCTCCAGTTGAAGTTATTATATGTAAAGACTGCCAAACCCAACATTACTTCTGCTTCGGTAGTATTTGAACTGTTGTTAACCTGTGTTTCTGAGTGTACATTCATCAGTGAATAATTAGGGAGGAATTCAGTAGTAAGTCATTGATAGAAAGCCCATTTGACTTCCAAATTTACAAAAGCCTATTTTAAGGTTTAAAAGATTATGGAGGCTGTGTGTGTGTTTAACTAGTGAAAATGGGTATTTTGTCTCTGTCTGGGAAAGAGAATAATTACAATCTGAGTCATTCAGGGAAGTGTCCTAGATCAGTGACATTTTTGCAATGCAGCAATAATCTTACTATATTACACACACAGAAAGGTGTTAAAGGGACTATCGGTTGGTATGGAATTACATAGTAGTGTGAAGAGGAAAGCAGTAAGAGAAAATTCAACATCAAAAGTTAACAGTTACAAAAAGAGGAATGTTCTCTGTCCAGAATTTGGAGATTTTGGCTGGCATACTTAGTTTGTAAAAGAAAAATCATCAGAATAAATTAAATTTTTTCTTTAGTATCAGAAAGCCAACACTCAAAGTCGATGTGGAAATTGTGTTAAATTGTCACCCAGGTATCTTTTGACCTCTGGCTCCATCCACGGGGCGTCCTGGATCAGCCCTTCCTTCTGCTCCACACCTTCCTGGATGCTTGCTCCCCAGAGCTGGTTTTTTATTCCCAGGACAAGACCCTAACTCTAGATCACCTAGTCCCAAATCAGTAAGAAGGGCAGAGTCTGGAGCATGTGGAATGGAGGAGAAGGAAGGCAGAGAAGGTTCTGGAAAGAGAGGAGAATAGAAGTCTGGCCCTCCACCCTGCCCTTGGTGGCACAGATACCACCCCAAGTCCCCAAAACTCAGTTATAGAGCCTTTGAAATGGATACATGCTTTCAAAGTTCTCAGCATCCCTGGGTTGCTAAAATAATGATGTCACATCAGCCTTCAAGCAATTAGAGAAGTTTCTATACTTATCTGTGTTTTGCCTGTTTTTTTTGTGTGTCGATCTAATAAATGAATTCTTGGAATTTTTCTCTTCTTACAGTACTAACAAAGTGAGAGATGAGGGGCGTGATGGCTATGCTTAAAGAGCTGCAAGGCTCTCGTGTGCAAGAGGAACTAAATGTGGTCTTAGGATCAATGGGTGGAAACTGCATTAAATAATGAAGAAACATTTATTGAGGGAACAGATCTGAGGCAAAGTCAGGAAGGCTTGGGATCATTGCCAGGCAATGAAGATGGGCCAAACTCCCTGCCTGGACTCTGTGTGTTTCCTCTTCCTGGAGGTTTTTGAAGAAGGCTGAGAAATCCCTTGGTGGAAATCTCAAATTAGAAGTAGACCCTGATGATCATAGAGACCCTTTTCATCATCTCCTAAAAATGAGATGCAATGGTTCATCTTTCATCATAATACTGTAGAAAGTTCTGATTCTTGTGTTAACTGGATTTGAAATATGCAGTTCCTTCAGTGTTCTGGGCTTCAGTTTTCTCATCTATAAAATGTATCCCTTAGATCTCTTCCCACGGTAAACTTTTGCTAGTTCTATTCATCGTGTTCACCTTAACATTAACTAGGTAGTAAAACCAGTGTGTTCCTGATTCCTGTGCTCAGAGAGACTCCGGATTCAGCCATGCCCAGTGCATTTGTCAGCGTCAGTTGAGTCCCTTTTACTGAGTATAGGCACAGTCTTACATATCGGCACCGTATTTACGTATCTTACGTATCGGCACCGACTGTCAGAAACAGTCGCTAAAACAGTTTTTCAAAGCACTGATTCAAATTAAATTTCTAACATGTAAGGCAGAATAGGAGAAGGAATTAGGTTGCCAAATTTATCTCCATCTTCCCAAATTTATGTCATCATTTACGAAGTTGATTCCCTTCCTCCCTGGATTTTTTATTATTTCTGACCTGTGGCTAGTGCAAAGTAAATGACTTTTCAAAACAGCACATAGAAAATACTTTCTGACCAACACGAGTTCCACCTCTATTGTGTAATAAAAGGGTCTTATGATCAATGAAATTGGTATATGTTGGGTTAAACCAAGCTAAATCAAGGTTTCATACCCATGGGACTTCTCAGAGCCTTATACTGACACAAATTATGGATATTCACAGAAGGAACATTATGATGTGCAGCGTTCCCAAATGATTTTGGGGAAAAAACATTCTTTTCAGAAGCATTTCATAAGACTGGTATTCTGAGGGACACATTTTAGGGCCAGTTTCCTACGATTTCTGCTTCCTACTTTAAACAAAACAAAACAAAACAGCAAATGAAATCGGAAAGTGATGAAAACAATAATAATGTGATCTAGGTAATTTGCCATTATAAGAGGGAAATGCAATCAGAATTAATGAAATATCTGAAATATGGGGTATTTTTAAAGTAATACAACTTCAAGAGCTGCAATGTTTTAAATGTTTCCCCTAAAAAGATTCTCAAAGGATCTGTTTTATCATGTATTTGTAAATGAGCACTTATTTGCCCTCAAATCAAGAACCAAAAGGCGGAAAACTGCCTTATTCCTATCTCTCCCTGTGACTGTACACTGTCAGTTCTCTTAATAAACTTTATAGATATAAAGCGCAGTGAACTTTAGCCCTCTACATTAAGACCGTTCAAAGAACTTAGGCTGTGAAATGTTAAATTGTTTTATGTATTCTGGTTTTCGGTGAAAGAAACCATCTCCTTTCCTTATGAAATAATTAGTCAATGTAAGGAAGGTGGAGTACAGCATTCTCTCTCCTATGCCTACCTGTCTTGTTTTTACAGCTGAGTCTTTAGTATTATCAAGGGGAACTTTTTATACCTTTCTCTAGCTTGTGCTGTGCTTAGGAGAAGCATGTGTTTGAAAATGCTCCCTTTATGCAATGTTTTATTTTAGCTAACTTGACCCTATTCCCTTTTCCTTTCTGTTAAGCTTACCATAAAGATGTTTTGGGGCTGGAGAGTGCTTTAGATGGTAGGATGAGGGCTATATGATCTCCTGGTTGGGTTAAATCCATGCTCCAAGCACAGAGCCATCTCTGCAAGCTGACCCTTTATGTGGCAAGAGGGTACTTCTGGTCTTAGGCTACCGGTAAAGTTTATGGCCACTGCTTTCCTTTCTTCTAAACACAAAATTACTCCTCAAGACCCATATAAATCATGAGGCCACCTAGGTCATTAAAATCCTTTCTTGTCTCCATGAGCTTGTTCCTAACACAGAGATAATTAAAGGCTTGCTTTATACCAATTAATTAGTCTGTAAAGCAAGTCAGCAATAAGAAAAAAATCATGCAAACTACTGTTTAGGCCAATAACCAATGATTCTCTGCATATTTTGTTTTTTAACTAATTTCCATGTTGTAACATAAAAAAAAGCCCTGGTTGACACTTGAAGTATTTTATGTCCATGGTATATTTCTCATTATTTAAATTATTCCCTGTATCACAAATTGACTTGGGGTTACAGAATATATCCTAGGTTAGTTAGTAAGACTACTAGTAACCCAGTCATCTGCAGTTGAAACACCTGCTTGTTGACTTAATAGAATTTTAAATAATGAAAAATTCAAAAAAGAACAAATACCCTAATCATGAATGCTTCGGACTCTAAACGTGACTTACAGCAAACAGAACGCTGCTTTCAATAAACACGAGGGATTAAGAAACTCTCTCTATGCCATGATCTATTTTTCTCTTGTGCATTTCTTTCTAGCACCATACATGAATCAGGCCCGTATCTAAAAGCTTCATATTTCTTGGCTGTGGTTAGCTCAGGGGTTTGTACTCTTAAGTAAACCTTAAGGGTCTACTGAACAGAATAGCACCATTTTGACTTGGATTGGTGCCAACTGGCCACCATAAAAGTCAGCTCAACCTTTCTCTCACCATCGGTGTCACTAAAAGGAAGAGACATCTGTCTGTCACTAGACCCATTTTTCTTCAGCATTTTTTGCTTTCCACTTTTTCAGAAAAAAAATGGGTTGTCATTACAGACTAAGGAACTTCCCCACTCCAGGATGAATAATCTCACCTACCTGATGCTGAAAAGGTTCTACTGTAATTACTGCAAAGAAAGAAAGAAAAAAAGCCTTTTAAAAAATGAGTATTTGCCAGCGTTAGTTCCTGCAGCTCTGATTAGCAAACTACCTAGATCCCCACTGAATAATCACTAATTAATCAGGAGGATTTTTTTTTAACTCTTAAAATTAGCACATTAGGTCCTATAGTCTAAAATGGAATTATGCCTTTATTTCTTTTTCCAAATAATTGAAAAGGAAACTTGCAGATTATGATCCTGCTATGCCTTAAGACAGAGTCACTGCTTTTCCAGAACTGGAAGTTGTCCCCTGGTGCGTCCACGATACTAACTGAGGGGGCTTTCTGAGCAAATTCAGCACTGCATGCTGATAGCACTAATCCAGTCGCAGATCATTAAATCAGTTGGGTACATCAGTGGAAACACTTAACGGATTTAGTGATTTCTTTAAAAAAAAAAAAAAGTCTTGTAGTATATATATTTTCTTTAACTCCATTTCTGACTATGGCTTTAATTGACTGGTTTTTGGTGGTAGTACTAGGACAAGACGTACTGTCATTCCAAGTAGTATTTTTCAGAGTATCAGATTATGTCATCTTCTGAGAGTTAGTCATCTTCTGACTGATAGATCCCCCAGGGAGATAACAATAGCCAAACTTCCTGTACTACCTAAACTACAGTCTGTCTTGAACTGTGTAATATATACCTTTGGGAAAGTAAAGCTGTGCTCCATTGGGTTCTCTGTGCATTTGTCTCTTTGCTTCTCCTGCATTCCAGCCTCACTTGGAAGGGGACATCACCGTGTAGTATTTCACTGAGTCCTCCCTGTTATCTTGTTAGTTTAATTATCATTTTGTCCATTTTGCAGGTGAGCAACTGAGGCCCACAGACGTTCGTTAGTGACACTCAGCTAGTCAGTGACTGAGTGTGAGGACTTAATCGCAGCTGTGTCCCAGTTTGGCTAATTTGATGGTTGGCCAGGCAGGTGGCACCTCCTGCCCCACTGTTCCCTTTGAGACTTTGTGGGAGGTCAAAAATGGTGGGGCTTCTTGATAGATAAAAGGTGCAGGAGTGAGTCCTGAAGCTCAGAGCCCACATCAGAACCCAGTTTTTAACACCTGAGCTCTCTCTCCACTTTATCCCCCTGAGAAGCCTGAGAGAAGAGGAACAGAGAGGAGAGAACAGCCTTTATTTAAAACAAAAACCAAAAACTTAAAGATATAAGTATTTAGGGCTTCCCTGGTGGTGCAGTGGTTGAGAGTCCGCCTGCCGATGCAGGGGATGCGGGTTCGTGCCCTGGTCCGGGAGGATCCCACGTGCCGCGGAGCGGCTGGGCCCGTGAGCCATGGCCGCTGAGCCTGCGCGTCCGGAGCCTGTGCTCCGCAGCGGGAGAGGCCACAACAGTGAGAGGCCCGCGTACCGCAAAAAAAAAAAAAAAAAAAGATATAAGTATTTAAAGTAAATAAGAAGGAAGTAAACGTGTCCAAGACTTCCCCTCTGTCACTTTTTGATGGTTTGACTAGCTATATAAACTCATCTTGAGACAATCCATGAAAGTAATTCTTTTTTTTTCCCTGAGAACAGTGGAAAGTTGGCAAGAAGTAAAACTTTTCTATGAAATAGGGAGGCGAACAAGTTGTAAATGATGTTAATATCTTCCAGACGGCACCGTTTTACTTGGGAACCAAATTTATAATAATTAAAGGCCTGTGAATTTTTCTATAAATACTGAACTTTGCAAGTTTGACACTGGAAGACTCCATTACCTCGGAGTGTAGTTGTTTTAAAGGAGGCGTCCCTGGTCTTCCGTTTGAAATGCATCTTTGGATTTCATAATCGGAGTTAAACCCTAAAGATATTTCCCCATGTGAAGGATTTTTTATCTTCCATGCCAGTAAATCTTAATTATAAAGTGAGATTCCTCAGAAATGAGAAATTCAAACTCGAAGCACTTTCCGTGAAAATTATATATATTTTGACCATTATTTTACACCACATGTCTTGAGTTCTTTTATATATTTATTTTTGAATTAAGCTATTATCACTCTTCTGTCTCTAGACATATGTGTTGGACAATCTCGGAGTGTCTGTTTTGCTTCAATGAGGAGAGCGTGACTCTCTCCAGAACCCTGCTTTCCTTTCTGCAGGCGAGGACCATGGTTGGCTGAGGGATTTCAAACCAACAGCCGATGATGGGAGCTGAGAACATTGAAATAGCTTCCAGCCTTGTGCAGTTTCCCAACCCTGCCCTTCATCTTACCCTGGATCCTTCTAGCCTTTGCCCTGCCAGGGGATGTAAGTGGACAATCCCTGCTGCTTGGGTTTGTACTGCAGCTTCCAAGCTCCATGCGTCCATCCAGAGCTGGGTCTGAGCGATAGGCAGAGTCCCAAGATCCTTGGCCCCTGGTTACACACATCTTCTCCCAGTTACTCAATCACCTATTAATCTAGGTGCTGCTGTACAGGGATTTTGCAGATTTAATTAAGTTGCCAAATCAGTTGGCCTCGAGAAAGGGAGGTTATCCTGGGTGAGCCTGGCCTAATCAGGTGAACCCTCACTAGGGACTCAGCTTTTCCTGAGGAGTTTTGAAGCAGAGGAAGAATCCAATGTGAGGGAAAGTCTCTGTTGCTGGCTTTGAAGCTGGAGAGGGCCAGCTCCCTTGTGTGGTAAGGAAGGTGGGTGGCCCCGGGGATCTGAGAGCAACCCCCAGTTGGCAGCCAGCAAGGAAGTGAGGACTGCAGTCCCACAGCTGCAGGAAACTGCATTCCGGCACAGCAGTGTGAGCTGTGACAAAGACACAGAACTCAGATAAGAACACGGCCCTGCAGACACTTGATTTCCATCTTGTGATACGTTGAGCAGGGACCCCAGCCAGGCCAGACCAGACTTCTGACCTACAGACTATGAGCTAATAAGTGTGTGCTGTTTTAAGCCCCGACGTTTGGGGTGACTTGTTATGCAGCAGCTGGAAGCTGTCCACTACCTGCTGAATGTTTATTATCTCAGTTTCTTTCTTTCCAGTTGGTCTTGACCAGCTGTGACCCACTGCCTTTGATTATCCCTTTGTATTACTACAGTGAAAACCATTTAATATTTCTTTTTACTCCAGTAAAAGTTTTTCCTTAAATATTTCTTTCTTTACTTTTGTAATACCTCATTTCCTGGGACTGTTTGCTCTTATACATATTATGTTATTATCTAACCTATTAATGATCCATTTTTCTATGGCTGCAGTAAAATTATTGATATTCATTATTATGGCCCTGAGGCATTACACAAGCTTAAAAATGAACATTTTAATGTGTGAGCTCAGCTTTATGAGTTTTACTGTACTCTGATTATTTGAGAAGGGGTTATCTGACCATCATACATATAGAAATCTTTATTGAGCTTTAATCAGAGGAGCCACACAGCAGAGGTGTCAGGTGGACTCTATGGCATTGGAACTTCCTGGAGGAGAACGATCTGGAAGCCTGTGCACGGGTAACAAGAGTAACACCACGTGGGCCTTTGAGGAGGCCAGTGGCATTAAACGAAAGACAGTGTTTGCAGCAACTTTTTGTTCCAAGAAAGGTGAGATGTTTGACGTCCCATTTCCCATCAGTGGAGTAGGTTGCTGGAGAGATGGTTTGGCTGAAGTACATCCAGCAGCCACTGAGCAAAGCTGCCTGGTCGTCTAGCACCAGGTCCCCTGGGCTCTGTGGCGTGGCCCAGGCCAGCCAGCGGTTGTACCTGCACCCTGGCACTTGTGCTCATCTTGAAGTTCAGTAGACGCTAGACCCTCCTCGGTCTCCTCATAGCTGGAGCCTGAGTTTGGGTGATAAGATCAGTGAAGGAACTGGATGGTGGGGCAGTGGAAATGCCACTCAGATGCTAACCTGCTACCCCAGTGTCTCACGGGCAGCCACCCCCAACTGGAAAAAAGTGCAGACAGTGTCAGGAGCGTTTTACTTCGTGCAAATACGCATAAACACACGACAGGTAGAGAAGTGATAATGCTGTGGATTAGAAGTTAGACTCACGGGGTGTATGGAAAGTACTACTAGAATAGAAGTAAGAAAAACTGAATTTTAGAAAGTGTTCTAACAAATGCAGATGAGCCCCAGGTCGAGGCTAATGTCCTACAGCCCTGCTCATAATCCGCAGAGTGTGCATATAGGAAGAAAAAGATAATATATATATGAACAAATATATCTCTAGGAAAAATATATGCCATTATTTTAATGAAGCAACAATTACTTTATAAACCTAGAAACAAACTTGAAAGGGGACTATACCAATGTAATAAACAAAGAAATATCAGTTCACGGTACAAATTTTAAAATTTTGTAGGGATTTAGAATGTCTTTCATAGAAATTGGTATTTGACCCTAGGCCCGGGGGCTGGAGGGACAGCAGCCAGGTCACAGCCCAGCCTCTCTGTTCCTCTGAAAGTGCTGCGGGATTCTCTGCCGTTCCGCCAACTCAGGCCCTCTCCCCAGCTCTGAATCTCGGCTTTGCCAGCTCCATCCTGGGGGTGCTGCACCAGGCTGGCTCCAGACTTGGGGGTCGTCAGAAGGTCCTGCCCTTCCCACCTACCCACCCTGGGGATGCAGGCTCTACCTCCGCCCCATCTTTAGTGGAGCCATCTGTGTCCAGGCCCAGGTGCTAGCACCAGGGAGAGAACGAAATCACAGCTACCTTTCAGCCCCACTCCCATTTCTGTTGTCCAGACTGGGTTTGGGTTCTAGCCACGTGGTCCCTGAACATTAGCCTGAGCTGGAGGGCCAGGACAGCTCCAGGAGGAATCCCACGCAGTGGCCACCATCAACTCCACTGAAACTTTCAACTCACGTGACTCCTGAAAGGCCAGGGCTCCCGCTGTCTCTCTGTCTCTATCTCTCACACGCACACCTGCACATATACCTTTGCAAACACCAGGATTCTTGTTTGTACAGCTCTAAGCGCACTGTTAAGAAGACCACCAATGAAGTGTTCATTGATGTGGCATTTTCTAGCAACATTGACCAGTTGACCAGTTGTTCATGACTAATTCTAAAATAATAAGCCATACCCATCTCCCACCCTCAAAAAATACATATGAAAGGGAGTAACAAGAGCAGATACTAGAATCAAACTTGTCCCAGACTGCGCAATGTGGAAAAGATACTAATTATTTCATTCATGTGTCTCTTAACCCGGTGCTTCTACTGCTCTGGGCTCCTTCTAAGATGGTACCACCTAATAATCTCTCTCCTGGGATTACTGTAAAGACCGTGTTAGACAATGATCTGAGAGTATATTGTAACAGGGAAGTTACTGTACAAATGGCAGGTATTACTGCCAGCATTTCAGAAAGTATGAGATCAAATCAGATTCACTTTAACTTTCTAGTACTCCCCAAAAATGTATCACACAAGGAACCTCATTGATCCCATTGTTTTAAAAACAAAAGGCAAAGCCTTTGTTTTATTTCCAAATAAAACATCAAAAAAGATAGTGTTTTCTGAGCAAGAAATATAAAATTGTTAGCTGGGCAATAAGGTATTGATTTGCTACTTCATATATAAGTAGTTAATGCTTTCAAAATAAACTTGATTAAGAAAGAGTACTTGTCCATTGTAAAAATTTTGAAAAATACAGAAATAATAATACAGAAATAATCTCCCTACCCAGAGATAAACACTTGTTAATAGCTTGCATATTTCCCTCCTGTTCTTTTACTTCATATGAATGAAAATTGAGAATATACTGTGTAAAGTTTTTTTCACTTACTTATCATAAGCATTTTTCCTTTGTTATAAAAAATCTTTTGTTGAACATGCTTTTTGATGGCTGAATAATATTCCTCAATATGAATGTACGTACATTCCTTCTTCTTCCTGTAGGCCTCATTTCCATTTTTCCCCATTATTATAAAGCTTCAGGCAATACTCTTTGCATACATATTTGACATTATTCCAGATTATTTCTTTTGAATAGATTTCTAAAAATGCTTTTACTACATGAGTCTATGAACCTTATAAAAGGCTTTTCATATATTTATCTTGATTAGAACCTTGCAAAGAAGCCAGAATGGTTAGGGGGTGGGTCATATCAAACTGCTCAGAAACACCGATGCGAGCTAATTGGCCCCTCCATAATCCATCATCGTATATTTTTATATCCAACTCCTCTTTCTAATACTCTGAGGGAAAAAAAATCTGTTTTCTTCTGGGGAAGAAGGAAGGTAATTCTTGGACAACAATACAGTAATCGTTTACAGCTTGTTCAGTTGGGATGGCTATTAATGCCTTGTGTAAAATAAACCAAAGATCCAAAGAAACACATTTTTGTAGGTGAAAATTATGTTAGCCAACATCATTTCTCACTCTGGTTTATGATGTCAGGTATCGAATTTCTCCATTATTAACGTACGTATGCGTGTGAGGGGAGAGCCTCTTGGAAGGAGATTAAAAAGACACCATTACCTAAAATCCCCCTTCCTAACAACTCGAGAATGTCCAGAAGCTGTGAGGGGGTTGGTACGGTAGCTCCCCATACAGACAACACCCTGTAGAGGATTCGGGGTTTTTTTCCCATTAACAGACCCCACCATAGAGTCGGGGGTCATTTGTACTCACAGGAGAAAACCCGACTTAAGTAGAAGTGTGCTATTCGTCTATTCAGCACTGCATACCTAGAAAGCCTCCCAAAGCACTCTTTAGTGACTGAAGACATTTCTCATTTTCCCATCACTTTTCCCTTTCCTTGGCCATTTTCCTAAAACCATAATTCAAACTTTCCAGAAGAAAAAAAAAAAAATCTGAGTAATCCTTTCAAGAATTCTTAGAAGGAAATCTTTATTCTTTTATCACTCTTATGGGAAACTAAACTCATGATTAGTATTAGGATTCAAAATGTTTTCACCACCCACATATACCTGGGTAGTGTGAGAGTGGGGGTTATGGAAGCAGGAAGGCGTGGGGCCTGAGAAGCACGAGCTTAAAGCCAGGGATACTCATGGAAGAGCCACCCAGGGCCGCACACCCGAAAACTGAAACCTTGAGAAAGTGTCTTTAATTGTAAGAAGCTTAGGTAGAGAGATCTGTGCCTTATTCCCAGTACAGGTGGGCTGCTTTACCATTATTAGTGCAGAAAGGGAAAGGTTTAAGGTAGAAGATTGATGAAGAGAGATGGGGAGTGAGGGGGAATTCCCTGGCGGTCCAGTGGGTAGGACTCCATGCTTCCAATGCAGTGGGCCCGGGTTTGATCTCGGGAACTAAGATCTCACAGGCTGCGTGGCACGGCCAAAAATAAAATTTTTTTTTAATTATAAAAAAGAGAGGGATGAGAAGATGGCTAAATCCACTTGATGTTGGTATTCCTGTGATGAAACGTGGGGAGGTGAGGTCTGAGGAAGGCTTTCCTGCACAGGTGGGCGGTGCACTTTGGACCCAGACGCAGCCTCTTGGTCACCTGGAAACATTCTTTTTCCAGAGCCGGGCTCCAAAGGGACAGACGGGTTAACTTTGTGATCCCTCCTCTAGCTTTTATGAATTAGATTCCCAAGATTCCCCAGATCTCCTCCCACAGCCTGTGCTTGTCGGTTCGGGATGCGAGTCGGATAGGTACCTCCAGGCTCACCTGCTCAGGTCTTTGGTTCCAGGACTGAGGATCTTAACATCCCAAGGAACATGGTGCTTGCCGCGCCGGCAGCAGTAACAGAGCAGTGCAGCTGTCTGGGGGATCGAAATTTGCAAACTCAGGCTCCTGGGCCTCAGGCCAGTGCAGGCGGGGTGCGTCGCTGTGGCGACACATTTAGTCTCCGGGGAGGGATGCTGGCACACCAGCTACATTCCTGGCACCATGTTTGCCAGCGAGAAACTTATGGGGTGGAACTGGTCTCAACTCCAGAGGGAGAAGCAAGCTGCTTTCTTAACTTCCTTGGCAGTATCACCCTTTGCAATTTTTACGCATACACCCTCTTGAATATTTACATGAACTGCTATCTGTGATACATTTGGGGGCCCTGGTGGATGGTAGAAAGTGCTAAAATGATAGCAGCATCCCAGTTTATAAATGTAACTATTGTATCCCCGAATAATCCCATTGCCTAAAATTGGCACTTAAGATGCGACGATTTATCTCTTGCTGGGTAGAGCATCCAGTCCCTCTGCCCCTTTTCAAAATAGCTTTTACTGTTGCCAAGGGGAGAGTCTAGTATTTACTACTAGAAGATAATGTGAATTAAAAGACTGGCTTCATCCACTGTTGTAATTCCCCAGCAGTGTAATAGCTGAGTTCTGTCATACCTGGGAGAAAGGTCTCCTCACAGGAATGCCCTTACTTCTTCAGAATGCCTGACCCACCTCTCTTATTTGTGTCTGGAAGGCAAAATGCACTAGGATGCGGCCACTTAGTATTCAGACCATGTCGAGATGCAAGTAAAAAGCCTATAGAGCAGAGCCGGACGCACAGTCACCAGGCCAAACGCAGTCAACGGCTCAAATCACAGTTAAATTATAAGCAAGCGTGAGGCAAACCATGCAGACCTGTCTGGTCAATGAAGCAGCAGAGATAAAAGGAATTACTGCATAAATGCCAACTTGTGAGGCTTTCATGAGTACAGAGATGGGGTTCTTTCCAGCTGCCCTCAGTTGACTATAAAAAGTCCCTGAGGATTTTGAAGGTAACGCTGTCTTCATCCTCCTTCTTTGTCTTGTCTTAACATGCAAAGCATCTCCCAGTGTCTAGAGAAACAAACAATTCCTCTGTGTAGCTCCATAGTTTTGCAAAGGGACAGCGATGCTAGCCGGCCAGTGATTTGACTCCTGGAATCAGCAGATGCAGCAGAGGAAATTCAGTTACTACAATAATTCACATACACTAGTGCTTCTTCATTCAGTGTCAGCTTTATTTTCTTCTTGATATACACAAAGCTGGCACAATTTTGACTGATGAGGTAATGTCATTTTTAATTTAGAGAGCCTTAAGCTATCCACTTTAACTCTTGATAGCATCTTTGCAGTTGTCTCATGAGACTTTACATAAACATAAGTCATGTGTCCTGGACAGTTTGCAAAGGATTGCTAAGGATGACATTGGTCATCATGAAGATTTCCCACACTTTGATCTCTTTTAAATCGCCAGATACAGTTTATGTTACTGCCATATTTTAGCCGTTCCTGAAATTAATATATCCCAGGACTTTTGAACCAAGTTAAACACAGAAATAATGTTTTGCAATGAGTGGATTGTAATGTCTTCACGTCAGTTCTAGAAGAAGTATGGAAGACAGATCAGATTATCTGGCTCCTAGGTGACTTGGCAAATAAAACGAAAAGAAAGAGCAAGACACTAAGAAATAGATAATGCCGAACAAAAGAAGTCTTCCTGTTTTCCTGGGGGAATGCTAGTTTATTGGAGATGGATTTCCACCTTTTAGTGAAAAAAATGGTCCAGACACATGCATTATCTCAGTGCAATCTTTAGGGTAATATTTTATTGCTACTTCCTTCATCATTTGTCTGCTTAGTGTATCATTAAGCCTGAATTTTTAAAAATCATATCACTTTGATGATTTCAAGTGTGTCATATTTCCATTTCAAATGACAATATTCCTTTAAAGGTAATAAGGCTGGTAGTAAATAAAGTTACTTTCCATTTTTAAATAAACTTTTTTCTTTGAAGAGATTATGTTCTGCAATTCAAGTTGTAGTTTGGGGAAAAGATGATCTGTGTTTTGACCACAGTGGATACTGAGAGAGTTTTTTTTTTCTTCTAAGAAGCCTGGAGCTTAGTGGAATTGAGTTAAATAGTAAAGAATCTGTTTATTATTCTGTGGCCATATGTTTAGAGGGTCGCTCACAGAAATCAAAGTATTATTTATGGAGAGCTCCAGCCAAGGAGACATTTTGAATTCCTAAAAGAACTTCACAGTTTGAAAAGAATGCATAGCATTATGTATTGACAACCCCCCAACCCCAGACAAAGGAACACAATTTAATAAAAGAGAATTGTGCTCATGAGATTTTCCTTTTTCTTGTTAATTGGTTACTTTAACTGACATTGTCTGCAAGTATAATGGACACCAT
Organism: Orcinus orca; assembly: GCF_937001465.1. Lineage (NCBI taxonomy): Eukaryota > Metazoa > Chordata > Mammalia > Artiodactyla > Delphinidae > Orcinus > Orcinus orca. The sequence goes on along the minus strand of NC_064560.1, from coordinate 16,930,238 downwards.
TATTCTTAATAGTTCTGTGTTGCCAGATGATGTATATGGACATGATGTAGTCCATTTTAATGATTTCATTTTGCTAGACTTCTTTCCCTCTCCATGAAATCCAGCAGTGAATGCAGATAGCAGTTTTGCTCCTGACAGATGGTGGTGGAGAATGCTGGTTTCTAAATTACTGAAATTAAAAGGACTTTTCTCGTTAACCTGATGTTTTCTTCCATCTTTGTGTCTTAGGTATGACTACGTGGAAGTCATCGATGGAGAGAATGAAAATGGGCGTTTATGGGGAAAGTTCTGTGGAAAGATTGCCCCTTCTCCTGTCGTGTCTTCAGGGCCATTTCTCTTTATCAAGTTTGTCTCTGATTATGAGACACATGGGGCAGGATTTTCCATACGTTATGAAATTTTCAAGAGAGGTAAGTAACTTACAGGAGAACAAGTGTGACTAAGTGGTCATTAATATTGCTTGAGCTCGCGAGAGACAAAGTGAAAAGAGAGACAAGGAGTAACGTTTTTAAACTTTTGGTAAAAAGTCTTATATTCCCATTACAAAAATGTTGGAAAATACTTTAAACAAAGGAAAATTACCCAGTGTATGGAGGAAGCATGTTTAAAAAAACTTTTAAAATGTATTTTAAGCATCACAATTTCATCATTCTAATATGCTGACCAGTGTTTATAAGGTATATACTCTGTAAAACTCCTTGAAGAACATTTATTCTTATCTTTCCTATTCAAAAATAAGTTTGATCTACTCTTGAAGTTTCATTTCTTTAGTTAAAAATGCATGAGTCCCTCTTACCTTAAAGTCACGTACATCTTCTTCCCTTTTTTTTTTTAACACCTCATTTAAGTTTATTCTTTTTTTTAACATCTTTATTGGGGTATAATTGCTTTACAATGGTGTGTTAGTTTCTGCTGTATACCAAAGTGAATCAGTTATACGTATACATATATCCCCATATCCCCTCCCTCTTGCCTCTTCGCTTTATTTTATTGCAAAATTCAAAACTGGTATTTCCCAGGAAAAGCAAAGCGCTAGTCCACTAGCCTTAGAGTTTCGAAAGCTATTGGAAGAAGAAGAGGCTTTCTGTTGATGGGAGGCATGGTTGGGGAAAGAACTTCCTGGAGGAAGCAAAATCGTCCTGCATTTAAATGGCATTCCCCTTCCAAATTAATTATCACTTGCCCTCTGCAGAATAATCACTTACTGATCTTCAGTCACAATGGTATATATTGGGATGGGATAGAATCTGAGAATGCACCGTCTCCCAGCTTTGAGGAATTCAACACACATATCAATTGATACGAATTGTAGCTTTACCTGGATGTCACTGTTTTTCACAACAGCCTGTAGGTTCCTGCTGTGTGCTCAATCCAGCCTCCCCTTTTAAGTGGACATTAATGTGCGGGAGACCTTCCAGGGACAGAGGCTCAAGATTTAAATGTATTGTCCTGGAATATAGGAGAAAGAGCTTTATTTAATAGAAAAGAAATCCAGCCACACCAGATACAAAAGCCTGAGCTCCTCTGGGTCGGTGGCCACCGAGAATAACCAAAAAGAGAGTTTTAAGTGTTTCTGGGAGCATTGGCACAACTTCTTTAAATGTCAAAGAAATCTGGTACTGTCCCATATAAATATGGATAGATGGAGAGAACTTTCTTCAGAAATTCATCTGGGCACGTGCTCAGAAAACCTTTAGTAGAAATAACAGCAGACGTAGGACCACAGTGTGTTCACATGATTACATATGGACATATTTCCTTGTGTTGAGAGCTGTTTGACCTATCTAAATCCACGTATGTGTATGTACACACATGCACAAACACACGCATTTGCTTGCTGACCTGCATGTGACAGCATCAAAGAAAGTGTCAGAAAAGGAGGCAAGAATAACTTTTCATTGTCAGTGTTTCTCAAAGATCTGAAGACGGTGGATGGAGAAAGAGCGAGATCCTTCCTAAGTCATTAACAGTTCTTCAGCTTCCTTCCAGATGAACTCATCCCCACACTTCTGTTAGTCTCAGATGCACTGTGATTTCCGCCCTTTTTTCCCCTCAATGCCGTCCTTGAGACTCGAAGCCTTATTTTCTTCTTTCTCTTCTTGCCTCCCTACATCCAATATGGCTGCCAGTTCTTTTGGATTTTCGTCCCAAAGTCTCAAAGAGTCATGGCTTCAGAAATCTTGAATCACCTTGCTGTACACCTGAACCTGTTATAATCTTGTACATCAACTATACCTCAATTAAAAAGAGAGAGAGTCACAGCTTCCTTTCCACGTCCACTGCCGTTGGCCAGACAAGCCTGCCTTGTGGTTAATCCCCATGTTATCGTATCCTAGCACAGCTTCTCAAATAGTCATCAAACTACTGTCCCCAAAACACCTATGGCGGGTGTCTGTCACCTGTCGGGTCAAGTCCTCCAAGGTCAAGCTCAAGCCTTGACATCAGCTGCTCCCAACCTTCCCAGCTTCACTCTTACAAACCCACAACCTGGCTTCGTGCCCCAGGTTGGTGTGCTGAGTGAGGTGCAGCAGACCTGCATGTGAATTTTGATTTGGCTACTGACCGTCTGTGTGGAGGTTCAGAGCTTTGGATTCCTCATCTGAAAAATGGATGACAGTATCTAGCACAGGCTCTTTGTGAAGATCAGCCGAAATGAAAACATGTAGCCAGTGCCTGTCCCAGAAGATGCATCCCATGCACACTAGCTGTTACAGTGATTATAGATGAAGGGGGTGCTTTATCCAGATTTCACAGCCCTCCCTCTCTTCTGGTTTAAGCCTTTTAACCTCCATGGAAACCAGGCTCTAAGCTTATTCCTCTTCATTAATGTACTTTTAATTTTCCTACGCTTGTACCCAGCTTGTCCCTTATAGACACACACACAAATATACACATATACAAACTGTATGTATATATATACACACACACACAACTATGTTCACTAACTAAATGTTTTTCCTAAGTAATCCCAAATTTCTTCATGTGTGTATGTATCATTTCCCAACTAAATTGGTACCACCTAAAAAATGCAAAGAAAACATCTTTCTTTCTCACTCATTGCACATATTGTAGTCCTTATAGATACTCCATAAAATCACGAACTAGGAGAATACATTCACGAACACATAGACAGGTTCACAGGCGTTCTTTCCTCTAAAGCCATTTAATGATGTTATAGAATCTCCATTCTTTTGAAAACATAGCACTTCTTCCAGGCTGCAGCAATTTCAGGTTTCCTCAAAACACATCAATTAGACTAATCATAGTTGAACCAATACATTAAATTTTCACTTGTTGACCTTGAGGTTTTCTGACAGTAAATCACAGGGCCATTTCTGCATCCCTGGGGCTGCATTTCTAGAGGACCACCTTTGCCTGACAGTGGTGGCCAGTCCTTACCTCTTCCCCATGCCTCCTGGAGCCCCCTGGACACCCTAGTCCTCTCCTCAGGTACCACATTCCCCTTCTATAGGTCTCTTCCCAGATGCTAAAACGTTGGGCTACCAGCCCTAAAATGATTTCCATTCACTGGAAGAAATTTCTCTAGGAAACCCCAGCCTGCACACCTCCCACTCTGCCCCTGTCCTGCCCTGGGTCTGGGTCATCCAGGCCCAGATGCTGGAAGAAGCCATATCCACTTCCCGTGGGTCTCAGTGGTGGGGGCGGGGGCAGCATTTATTGAGAGCGGGATTGGTCACTTCATACATTATTTGACTAAAAGTCTGTACATTTAATAATAATTCCAAAGAGAATATTTTAGCTTTTATCATTATCCATCCTTATGGTCCTTAACAACGAAATGTGGGGTGCCTATGTCTACACAGGATGCTCTCAGTCTTACAAGTAGCGGGGAAAGCATGGTGTCACTGGCTGCCAATGCTGTGTGTGCCCCCCTCACCCCAGTAGCTCACTCACTCCTGGGCACACCAGCTGCTCGCCCATAGTCTTGTTTACGGCTTGTGTATTCGCCATGGGATCCCTCAACCCACTCCCGCCATCATCGTTTTTGGGGAAGTGCTCCCTCAACTGTGGCAAACTTACACAACAGGGATTAAGGAACTGAGTAAGACAAATTTTGATGTATAATGGAGGAAGTAGGAAATTACAGAAGCTTTGAGTTTGAAAGGAATTTTTTTCAAATCCTAAAGCCCACCTCCCATTTATGATGCGCAGAATCTGAGGACCAGGAAGGTTAAGAGGCCATGGAGGCTACACAGCAGGTCAGTGATAAAGGCAGGACTAGAGCTCAGAGTTCCTGGTGATCCATCCAGCCGTCTTCCGCTTCCCCATGGAATGTCCCCAGCCTTTGTCAAAATACGTTAGAAAACCTGGGCTAGCTTCTAAAGGGATCTGGGGCTTCCCTGGTGGCGCAGTGGTTGAGAGTCCACCTGCCGATGCAGGGGACACGGGTTCGTGCCCCAGTCCAGGAAGATCCCACATGCCACGGAGCAGCTGGGCCCGTGAGCCGTGGCCGCTGAGCCTGCGCGTCCGGAGCCTGTGGTCCGCAACAGGAGAGGCCGCAACAGTGAGAGCCCCGCGTACCAAAAAAATAAATAAATAAAATAAAATAAAGGGATCTGACATGACAAGGATATACAGTGAAAGCATGGGAATTTATTTGATTTTGAAATTATGCCCTTAATTCCTGTCATTTTTTTTCCTCTCATTAAATCTTAAGCTAACCTGGGTAATTTTATTTTTTTAAGAAGGAGAAAATATTGGAACCTGCATTAAACTCTCCTGTTTGCTTTGCCAGCCAAATCCCCAGGGAGGAGGTTGGAGGTCTCCAGAGTCACTGTTCCTACATCTTGGAAATCAAATTCTAAAGGGTTCCCAATTACCTACGTATAAATGACTTTGTCAATTAATGACAAATTGGCCTAGTCATCTCAGAAGCCACCAAATAGCTTAGAAGCATATTATAAATGAGACGCACATTTCACAATCTCGTTACCTGAAATTGACATGGCAAAATGCCACATGGTAATAACTTTTTAACCAGAATCAAATAGATAAGCATTGGAGGCCATCATGCCAAAGGGTGAGCCCCATCGTAGAAGGCTTGGGAAGGTATTCAAGTCAGAACTCTACCGACCAGGTTTATTGTGCCGTCTACTAAGTCGTCTTCGTCTCCAGGGCCATGGCTGTCTAATACGTGCGTGGGGAGAAAGCGATTGGTTTGTTTTTTCAACAGGCTGCCAGATGCGCTGAGGAGGAGATTCAGCTTACTAGCCCTCGCCACTAAAAATAGAGATCTGCTAGTTAAATTTAATGTGTATTAATGCCTAATATGTTGCCTTTAGTACTTGGCACTTTGGAAGAATATTTAGTTAAGAACAAGCCCAACAAGCCTCCTTATTTAGAGTTGAATCCTTACACTTCCTCGCGGGGTCCCCATCAGTGAGGCAACAGTCCAGGAAAAGAATTGTTGAACTGAACATCCCCGCATTGGATCCTGAGATTCAAAAGGGTCAGGTCATCTCTGTTTCCCCCGGAGCCCTAGGAGCTCTTTGACAATCAGGGCAGCAGTGGTGGTGATAAGGGGCAGAAGCTGACAGGCTGATGTCCCTGTCCATGTGGATGGGCGGTTTTCAATTGTGTGGTGAATGGCACCCTGTTCAGTGCTGATTCCATGAACTGAAATTGTGGTAATTCATGTAGTCATAAGGATGACTTGCAATATATGTAATTTAAATTACAGATCACTGTAATTTGTTGTCGTGATAGCACTGAACCGTCATTTAAATTACACGTTATAAACATATACATTAACATTTTAGAATGACCTCCTGTACTGTATCTGATACTTTGGAGAAGGTTAGGATGTCAACATTGGTATCAGGTGACTTGTAGCCACAGGACCTGCATCCCAGTTTACCATGCCCCCACCAACACCCACAGTTTACTGGCACACCTGTGTCAACACCGTTCCAAATGAGTCACTCACCCTGCGTACATGTACGAATTACCTTTCACATTTGGTTTGTCAAAGAGGCAGAGGTCACATCTGGTAGAGTTACTGAGTCACTGGTGTAGGAATCTGAAACCCAAACTCCCTCCACTGAATTCTCTCCCTCGCCTTTGTAAATGTTCTATTTCACCAGTAAAGGGCTGTCAGCCTCAAGATTTAAAGATTTAAGCTTGAAGGGGCTGTAATTATTTCTCTAGGGCTCTGTCGAGATTTCTGTAGCTTACTCCTTCAATGTTCCCACATGATTTTGTATTTGTCATTTTTTTTTCTCTGCAAGAGCAGAAGTTTTAAAATTGCTCCACACAAATGGAAAACTAAGGTGAACACAATAAATCTGAACTTGACTTTCCATACCTATCACCACTGCAAAAAGGCTGAGTAAGGAGTGATTAGGGCCGTGGTTATAATGGTGGGCTTTTATTAGAAAGATAAACCGTCTTTGCCCAGGTTATTTCTTGGGAAGGTCGTTTAAGTGGAATTTTCACTTTGCTCCTTTTTTCTTTTACTTATAGGTCCTGAATGTTCCCAGAACTACACAACACCTAGTGGGGTGATAAAATCCCCAGGATTCCCTGAAAAATATCCCAACAGCCTAGAATGCACCTATATTATCTTTGCACCAAAGATGTCGGAGATTATCCTGGAATTTGAAAGCTTTGACCTGGAGGCTGACTCAAATCCTCCTGGGGGGATGTTTTGCCGCTATGACCGGCTAGAAATCTGGGATGGATTCCCTGACGGTAAGAATGGCAGGAAGCACCCCCAAAAGGGAAGGATTTGGGGGAAGGGTCCTGGGATCCTTTTACAAGCATCATGACACATGCGTCACTTTAAAAAGTAGCTCAAAAGGAGGAGGCGAAACAAAGCAAAACAGTAACTTTCTTTATGCAGAGCCATGACGAAATATTTGAGCCCAAAAAGACTTGGTAACTTTCTAATCTAATGCCTTCATTTTATAGATGAGGAAACGGAGGCCATAAAAGTCTATGCAAGGTCTCGTAACTATTTTGCTGACAAAATTGGGACCAATCCATGGTTCTCCTGACTTAAGTATTTTGCTCATTTCAATGACTTGCCTGTAGGTCATTAATTCATAAACTCATCAGAGGGTGAGCTCTTAAGACATCAGTTAAATCAAACCATTCATTTTGTAAATGCAGAGACTAAGGGCCAGAGAGGTTAAGTACCTGCTAAAATTTTAACAGTGAAATATGTGTCTATTATGCTACCAAAACATTTAGAAATTTAGGAAAGGAAGGAGGAGAACATTTGGACATTCCTCATTTAGATGGATTCCTTGTCTGCTCTCTAGGGAATTTTTATCTTTGGGGATTCAAATTGCCTCAGTACATCCTTGGTACACCTTGTTCCTATCATCTGAATTCATCATCCATTCAAAAAAGATATTTATTGAGCACCTGCCATGGACCAGGCACTGTTCTAGCCTCTTGGCAAACAAAGCAAAGATGGCTGGCCTGTTTAGATTCTACCAGGGGGAATGAGGTAATAAACAGGGCACATTACAGACAAATGAAGTATGTGTATGGAATGTTAGAAGATGAGAAGTGCTATAAACAAAGAAAAAGAAAAGAAGAAAAAGTAGAGTAAAGGCATGAGAAGAACTAAGGTTAGGGGAGAGGGATGGGGGGAATTTTTAAATAGGGCAGTCAGGTCAGACCTTATTAAGAAAGTGAGAGAGATTTGAAGGAGGCGAGGGAGGTAGCCATGTGGCCAGCTAAATGAAAGTTCTCCATTTCAACCCCTGTGAACTAGAAGGTGAATGGCAAAAATACACACCCAAGTTCTGAACAGAGGGAGATAATATCAAATAATTTGTTGCAGCTGCATTGCTTGTCTTGTGTTTAGTCTGGTTTAATAGTAAGATTTCTCTGGAGAACACACTCTGCACAGATCAGAAAGGGTGGCTTGGAAGTTCTTACAAATCATGCAATTAGAACTTTGGAGCCATCTATGAAATAGTCAGATATTATTATCAAGATGGAGGAAAGAATATTTAAGTAAACTGTAAACGAAGAGCTAGTATAATGTGAAAGAAATTGCCTTTGTCTTTGAAATGAGATGAAAATGGTCAGTGTAATTCAGTTTAGGTATGTTCCTCAATAGTAAAAAACACTGGAGAAAATCTGGGTTTAGAGAAAGCTTATGTTGTCATTGGAGCACATGGCTGAGTTATCATTACTTTAGCCTCTTCTTTGCTTTTTTACCATATAAATAGGGTTATGATGATCTTATCGGAACTCCTTCATTAAGTAGTGAGATTTGCCCAAACAGAGCACTGATTGATTTCCAAGTATTCAATCCGATAATTAGGAAAACAGTATTATAATAGTATTGTAATAATAGTTGGAACATTTAATAATGGGTTTATTTGTTCACAATCCAAATTTGCAGCCTTCTTTTCTAGAACTTATATTTAAATTGACATCTGAAAAGAAGGTCCAATCAACCAACTTATGTAGAAAGAAGCACATTGTTATTAGTGTCAAGGGTTTTCCAAAGTAGTAATTTTCTGGCTCTAGAAAATCACGGAGTTGAAGCGAAGAACAATTAACAATACAGGTTGTCAGCCTTGCAGTTCACCCATGTTTTAAACTATGTTGTGTTTGACTTATTCCCAGAGAAAACTGGCTTTGGAATATGAAAAATGTGATCGTGTATTTGTTAGTATCTATCTGGTCTCGTCCAGTGTACAACAGCATCACAGCTCACTCTTTTTTAGGCAGAATGAAAGACTGTGTCCTCTTGGGTTTTTTATCAGTGGCACTAGGAACATTTTTGTCATGTAGTTCAACACATAGAGTTCCTTGCCAGCAAAAGCGCTTTTAGTCTTTGATAGCCTTTCCAAAAACAACAACCAGAAGGTGCTGAAGGCTTGTAACCATCAAGTGATTTTATGTTGCATTTTATCATAAGCAGTGAATTAGACGACTGAGTAATTGAAAGTGACCCATTGATTCAGATTGACTTTGAAGAGAAGCAGTTTACTCCAAAACTTGAGATCCCAGGCATGCACGTGGCAAACCCCACTCCTCCAGCTAGCACTCCCTTTGAAGCAACATAGATTCCCAAGTAGCGGCTCTGGAGTCATTGGTGGAAGTGTACGTATGGTTTGAGAGCCATGAGCTAAGCATGCCTGCAAATGCTTGTGCTGAATCATGGAAGCAAACATGAATGCCTAGCTCACAAAACCTGGGCGCAGATGAAGCCAGCTGTCCATCCAGGCTGGGCAAAGAGTTGGAACTGAGGCTGTGACCTACATTCCCCAAATTATCAATGATTTTAGGAATAAGCATCATGAAAGCTGGATTGAGTTCTGTTTGGTTTTTATTTACTTTCATATTAAAATTAACCTTCTAAAATATCAATTATATAAATATAAACTATCAATGATATCAACCTTCCAAAATATAAATGACATAAATGTTGCAAATTCTTTTCTCTGGGGAAAAGTTGCAAAATCCAGATATTCTCTGCCAGAAGGTTTATGCTAAGAAAAGTAGATGGAGCCTATCTTGTACCTTCTCAAAATGATCCCCTTTCTTGTTTATTTATTCAAAATACCTCGTTTTAAAAGTACCTCCTTATAGTAGACTGTTGCCTTTTTTTCTCATAAAAAAGTGGCAGAAAGCCAAACTGTCTGATTCTGAGGTAGGGTTATAATTAATGGAGGGATTAGTGGGAAAATACAAAGAATGGGCTTTTGCCATTTCCTGTTGCAGGTGTATCTTTCAAACAGCACAAATCCTGTGTTGCCTTCACACCTGAGAAGCTATGATCATCGCAGGCCTGCTCTCCCCCAAGAGAGAGCTTAGTACCTGTTGCTTAAATTCTCCAGTCGTTCTTTTTTTGAATCATACTTCTGTTTTTGTGACAGTTTGAATTCATCTCCTAGGCCTTTGGCTCCACAATAACCAGAAGCAGGGAACCCAAGAGCTGTGGTCATGTAAATCCACAAATGAGCGCATACACAAGACAGATGAGGGTCTTGCAGCCGCTCTGGCTCAGATCAATATTGCATTAGCTTGCTAGGCTAAGGTCTCGCTGTTGTTCAGGAAAATTCAATACTTCTTTGTATTATGGTCGAAAAAGCCTTTCACTCTCCTATCTTGAGAGCTCCTAAAGAGAGTTGCATGCTGCTTGCTGTCCCGGGGCAATATTCAAAAGGACAGAAGGCAGATTTACCCGGCATGTCTTCAACATTATAAACCAGTGAGTCATGGAGACTCTAAATTCTGAGTCTGCACTAGACAAGTTCTCTTCTGTTTGCTCTTTCAAAGAGACTCCACCTCCCGCCCTCCCCAGAGGAACTGGTGACAGCAGAGGGGAGGGGAGGGAAGGCAGCCGGAGGAGCGCGGGGTGGTGAGGGCGTGACTGCAGCTTTCCTTGTGTGCTTGTATTCTTGGTAAGGTCAGTGGCTGTGGCGATCTGAGAAAGACCGCCAGGAGTAAGGCTGTAAAAGTTTGCCCACACACTCAAGAAAAAGAAAGTTATGAAACCACAATAATGGAATTTAAATGAGGGAAAAGACTGAGGGAGGATGAATAGACTCTAAGCCTCCCATTAAGATTACAGACCAGAAATGGGATTCCTTTTGAGGAAAGGAAAGACCTGAGTTTATAACTCCAGCAAGATATTTTCATGCATATGTTGCTGGCAACTTTGCGCTCTTAGGGGAAGGGGAAAGTGTTGAATTGGTGATAGGGCCACATTCAGAATGAAGAAAACTTGGCGAAGAGCTAGTACTTGTTGTGGGAGAATCTGTGGCCAGGATTAAAGCCAGAGAGAAACAAAAAGCAGTGAGAGTTTCATCTGAGATGCTGTCTTCTGCCAACTGGGAAACCTGATATCATGACCTTTCCCCTCATTCTGCAGAGCCACTGTCCACGACCACGTGGTACCTATGTATCCGTCCTCTAAATGGGCAGACACCTTGTCCTCTTCGTAATAAAGCAGTTGACACACACAAACATTTGGGTGCTAGAGAGTGAGGGGTGACAGTAGAGAGAGAAATCGGTCACATCCATTACTTTGAGCACGTGGAGAAGTTATCAGCTATTCAAACTCATCATTTTACGCTAACTCAAATAGTAAACCACTTTAGCTTAGTTTCTTTCTTTTCTTTCCTTTTATTTTTTAAAGAGGGTTGGCCAAGAACTGAAAACCTGTTAGCCCAGGATCCAAGCACTCTAAAAAGCTGGGCGCTCAGATAGCCACCTGCCAGGAACTCAGCTAGCATGTGGGGCTCCAGGGAGGCCAGTTCGCGTGGGGTTCACTTTCTCGATCACACCTGAAGCTTCACCCAGCTCTCACCAGCTGCCTTCGCCTTCTGCATCCAAGCAGCACACACCGGCCTGGGAACCCCACCTCCCTGCCGAAGGCCCATCCCTCCAGAGAAAGGTCCACCTACTGTGCCTCCTTGAACACAGCAATAACTCTTAGTTGAAAGGCACAGAACCACGGATTTCTTGGAGGGGAAAATGGTCCACACCAGATTGTCCTTCAAAGCCCAAACCATCTGGTATGTTTTTACCATATGTGCAATAAAAAAAAATCTAGAGAAAAGGGGATTTTTTTTTTTTTTTGTCTTGCTGCTGATCTGGACAGGGAAATGGAAAGATTTTCCAAGCCCAGGGGGCTTCCACACTGTCTATAAGGCAACTTACAGTGGCTAATTGCCACGGTTGGTCTAAAAGCACTTCAACAAAGGGACGGCCAGTATGAGCCAAATAATGACTTGACTTGATCGCCAATCAGTCAGTGTTCCCAGCCTTCTTCTGCCTCAGTTACTACCTGTTTCCTGGTGTGCAGTCCAGTGGCTGCTTTGCGTCATCTCTTCGTCCCTGGACACAAGTGCAATGCAGTCACCTCTCTAAGGTTTTGGGAGATAAAAAACTGAGAAGTCAGAAAGACTCATTTTCTTTTGTTTTGATTACAATTTGCTATTATGTGTAAGTTATTGGTATCTATAATTTCTAAATTTTTTAATTGTTACCATTATGAATTAGTCTTCAGATACAGCCCTGATTAGGACATAATCTACTGTCCTTTGTCTAATTCTGTGGTGTTCGTCATAACGAGGCTCCAGGACTGAAAGATGGAAGGAGGAAGGGGGTGGGGGTCACCCAGGGCTGGATCGGACCTTGGTACTGCTCTGGTGCCAGGACTGGTTTCCAGAACATTCCCCAGGATCCCCTCCTAGGGCGGGGGCATTGAGGACAGATGACTCCAAGAGCCCCCTGTGGGTGATCACAAGCTGGCTAGAGTTCCTAGGCGCCGGACCGTGTGCACCGTGCGGTCCTGGAGATGAATGCCAGGGTGCACTTGACAGCCCAAATCTCCTTTGCAATCGAAGCAAGATTTTCGATTTTGTTCCTGAAAACAGTCCTGCTCACTGGGGAATGTGGTTATGCCTGTAATTGCCCTTCAGAGCACACTTGAAAACCCTCTCCGCAAACCCGATCCAATATGTTCACTGCAAAACAATTAGCTAGTGAAGACTTGCTTGGGATAAGAAAACACTTCCGGGTTCCACTGGGACCCATGTTCACAAATGGTTCTGCTGGCATCTGCTGCAGAAGAAAAAGTATTTTCACGGTCTCTGCGTTTCTTCCTCTGCAGTTGGTCCCCACATTGGGCGTTACTGTGGGCAGAAAACACCAGGTCGAATCCACTCCTCATCCGGCATCCTGTCCATGGTTTTCTACACGGACAGCGCCATAGCCAAAGAAGGCTTCTCGGCAAACTACACCGTCTCGCAAAGCAGTGTTTCAGAAGGTCAGTATTTACGCCTCTTGCAAAGCCCTGCGGTAAATAGTCTCTGTTATTCCTCCTCACACACCTGTGGCCCTGTGAACACTACAGATGTGTTCCGTGAGTTGGAGTGCCCCATGTTTCTTTTTCTCTTTTAAATGGTTTATATGAATATCAATGGGAAGAGCTCTTTGGGGTGCTTTCTTAAAACTATGTGCGAGAAGGCTGCATGTAAGCCTCTGAAATTATGGGAGAAAAAGTGGGAAACGGCAAAACTGTGCCTGGAAACAATGAAATATGGCCAGACCGCCTACCTGGTACCCTCCAGTGTGTATTGGGCTGAGAGCCAGGAAAGGACAGGCATCGATCCTGGATGAGAAAACCAGTCAGCATCAGTGGAGTTCATCGACAGGCAGGCAGGTGGAATGGATGGTGCGTGGTGGTTTGATTTGGGGAGACCCTGGTGGAAGCTGTTTTTGTTTTTCTTATGTGAATGAGAGCGGATATTCACATAAAAGAAGCATGTTTTAACTTCTGCTATAACTTTCCATAAAAGAAAAAAAAGTAATATGTTTTTTGTATCTTCTTAAAATACACGACTAGGGCTTCCCTGGTGGCGCAGTGGTTGAGAGTCTGCCTGCCGATGCAGGGGACGCGGGTTTGTGCCCCGGTCCGGGAAGATCCCACATGCCGTGGAGCGGCTGGGCCCGTGAGCCATGGCCACTGAGCCTGCGCGTCCGGAGCCTGTGCTTTGCAACGGGAGAGGCCACAACAGTGAGAGGCCCGCGTACCGCAAAAAAAGAAAAAAAATACACGACTAAGTTGATGTGGTCTCCAGCTCTTTTAAGAGCCCGAGGGAAAAAAACCTGAAAAAACAGTGAATAATTTTGTGTTTCATCAGTTTTAGCTGCCAGGTTGTAACGTAGCACAGGGAAAAGGCAGGGGAGTTAGGAGACCTGTTCTACAGATATGCTTGTATCTTTTCTACCAGATCTTACTGGAAAACAAAAAGGCCAATTAAACTTCAAAATCTTATCTTTACTTAATTTATTTGGTTAATCCATTCATGTATTTTTGTGCCATTTTATATTCCAAATAACAAACCTAAGCTTAAAAGTAGAAAACCAGTGAAAGAAAACCTTTTATGCCACAAAACCTTATTAATTATGATAGAAAATTCAGAAAATGTGGAAATTGGGTTAGTTGAAGTTTTTCTGGATGGTTGAGAATCTTCTTTTTAACCTCTAAAGTTTTTTTTGCACTTTGGTACTTTACATTTTCCTAAAATTGATTATTCACTTCCCAGTATCATAGTTCACATTTCATTGTTTGCTGAATATATGAGGCCCAATGGAATATATGTTTTCATGATTCATGGTCATCGTTGTGAATATTACTATTTATGCTGTAAAACTGTGGTGCTCTTTGGGACCCTATGATACTGCACTTTACCCTGATGGATACTGTTGTGTTTTAATAAAATAAACCAACGGTGTTAACAACTATGGCCAGTCCAGGGCAGGGACATAACAAAGGCGGAGGCCTGGGTGCCAATTGCAGGGACTCTGAAAGATGGAGAGTTAAAGTCTACTTAGCCCACCAAATACGGGCTATAAATGGACAAAGGGTCTTTTTCACTTTTATTAGATCTTAGAGGAAATAGTACAGTTTTATTTAAATGTAACTCTTGATGTGTATGCATATGACATATCTGCATACATTCAACTTTGAAAATAAATCTGAATTTCCATCATTTCCTGAAAACTTTCTAATAGTATTTATAGTATTTATATCAACCTAAGCCCTGTTGGAAAAATAATCAACTGTGAGATCTTCATAGCCTTGCTTTTCAGAATTCTTGCCATGAAAATGCACGTATCGGTGCTACAATCCAATAAGTCCCTCGTTGTCATCTTTTGTAAGACTGTGTGAACATCGAAAAGACCGTTTTAGTTTTCCAGATCAAAAAAGGAAATATGCATCCTAGGTCCCCTTCGTTTTGATGACTTAGGGTCATTTTTTTTTTTTTTTTTCCCCTTCAGACTTCAAGTGTATGGAAGCTCTGGGCATGGAATCCGGAGAGATTCACTCTGACCAGATCACAGCTTCTTCCCAGTACAGCACCAACTGGTCTGCCGAACGTTCCCGCCTCCACTATCCTGAGAATGGGTGGACCCCTGGAGAGGATTCCTACAAAGAGTGGATCCAGGTATGTGGCTTATACCTGGCACACTCAGGGTGGAAGATTTGGGTCATCTAAAACGGTTGTTGAGAAAAAGCAACGCCGTGACTAATGCCTTCCAACGAGAAGGACAGGGACCACCACCGAGTGTAATCACTTTGCAGAATTCACAGGATCAGAGAAAAAAAGCAGGCCTAGATGACATCCCTGAAAACCCCTTATCTTCTCAGATACTTACATATGACTCTTACAGAATCTGAGCACAGATGTCTCACTTGGGTAACAACTGAAAGATCTGAGGGTTTTTTCCACAGCAGCCATACATTTTCCATGGATGTGCTTCCTTCTTTAACAGATTTTTATTTCCTGAATGAAATATATTACCTGTACTTCGAGGTGTGCCTGAAGTCATTGTTTTGTAAGGTGTTTTGTTTGTTTGTTTGCTCAGGGTAGGAGAAGAGCAGAACGGGGTTGAGGTTTCCTTTCCCACGCTGGTCCAAGTAGCACGTGCCCAAGAAGTGGTTTAGTTGAAGGTATTGGTCTCTGTGGATTACGTACAGGCACAGACGTATGAAATGTACACATCTCTGTCCTTAAGAGTGATGTCGGTTCTGCTCTCCCCACTTTGCTCTAATATTCCCCTCCCTGCCTTCACCCTTCCACTCCCCACAGGCTCCCCTACTCTGCACCTCCACCCGGACTCATCTCCAGCTCATCCCTGGCACCACTCCCAGAGCCTAAACTTGCCCAGCCTTGATGTCTGGACACTCCCACCCGAGGCCTGATGTTCATGTTCTTGACTTTTTTACCCACTGTCAAATGAAACGTCGTATCTGGCTGTGTGGGTTAAACTGTGGGCAGATTATCCAATGTTATTTGCTGAAGGATCCAGATTTCCTCTTCAGGAGAGGAGGCAGAGCCTGTCCCGCACTAATTGCGAGATATATAAAAATGACTAATTCCCAGGGAGAGTTTCTAAGCAAGAAAATATACCAGGATGATTAATCCCCTACTTTTTCTACATCTATGCCTGTTTCAGTCTGTTGAGCACAAATACCAGATTTTGTTTTACTTTGGAAAGGTCAATATTAGTTTAACATACACTTAAAGTGAAATGGCCTATTTCAGAAGGCTGAACTCACACTAACCTCGAAATGATAACACTGAGAAATGTGTAGAGGGTGAGAAAAGAAGAGGCTTTTACCTTGGGTGGGATTGCTGAATCCAGCTCTAGATTAAGTCAGAAATGAAATGAACTTGTCTGCGTCAAAATAGCTCTTGGAGACTTGTGTTTCCACATCCCCACACCAACCAGCAGTTCCATGTGATTGACAGACGTGCCTCTAGAGAGAAGCTTACGTTTTGCAGTGCTAAGCATGTTTGCATGGTAATGTAGTTGTATTCTCGGCAGGGTGGAGAACACTCAATAATTTAGGGATGTTAGTCTTGCAAGAGTTCAGAAAATGCAACGGTAGCAATTCTTCTGGGCAAGGAATTCTGTGTCAGTAGATGCGTGGAGACAACAGGCTCTCACAAAGCATTTGTCAGCGGGACAGGGTTTACATCACTCTCAGGAGTTGGGCACCATTTGAGATGGCCCCAGAAGAAAAATCTCAAATAGTCCAACTCTTTCTATCAAAGTATGGTCGGAATAAGCTAAGTAACCCAAACCCCCCAGACAAGAAGCTTTCCTTTTTGCTCATGCCACCCCCTGTCTCTGGCCGGCAGGGGGTCTGCCCCACATTTTCTCACACCAGGACCTAGTTGGAGGGAGCGGCCGTCATCCGAAACCTGTCACCAAGGCAGAGGGAGGAAGGGAGTGTGGCCAAGCATGCTGACCCATGAGGCTCCGTTGAGGAGCATGACACCAAGTTCATTGCCAAAGCACATCCCACGGCTGTCCACGCTTAACTTCCAAGGGGCAGCAATTCCACACGTGCTGGAGGGAGGACAGCACAAATGACACTTGTGCCATTCATGGGATAGTCGCCATGTATCGAGTATTTCCTGTGTGTCCCAACTCTGCTGAGTACTTGACTCATGTTTATTCAATCCTCAGAGCAGTCCTGTGACAGAGGTTCAGTTATCCTTTTTTTTTTTTTTTTTTTTGCGGTACGCGGGCCTCTCACTGTTGTGGCCTCTCCCGTTGCGGAGCACAGGCTCCGGACGCGCAGGCTCAGCAGCCATGGCTCACGGGCCCAGCCGCTCCGCGGCATATGGGATCTTCCCGGACCGGGGCACGAACCCGTGTCCCCTGCATCAGCAGGCGGACTCTCAACCACTGCGCCACCAGGGAAGCCCTATCCTTATTTTTAAAATGAGGACCCTGAGGTTTGGAGATATGAGTAAATGCCCAAGGTCACAGGCTTGGAAGCAAGGTCTGTTGGACTCCAACACCTGCTTCTTTACTCTTCGATGTGCTTTATCTTTATCACTAATTCCTATATATTCAGGTGTATCTTGTGAAGCATCCGTCCGCAACCCTTTATGCTTTTCCTCGTGCTGAGAAGCCTCACACCAGGATGAGCGGGGGCTTCCTGCTTCTAAACCAAGAATGGGGAGCCCTTACTCCTCGGCCCCTCTGGGAGGTGGATGTCAGAGGAGCTCAGCGTCAGTTCACCTTGAGGGAAAATGATCTTTTTCTTCTGCGGGATCTCAGCGGGCTCATTTCCACGCTAGTTGCGTCTGTGTACTTGGTGGGAGGTCTTAACATCCACCCATCACCTAATTATGAATAATTTCATGTGCT
Source organism: Orcinus orca (assembly GCF_937001465.1). Lineage (NCBI taxonomy): Eukaryota > Metazoa > Chordata > Mammalia > Artiodactyla > Delphinidae > Orcinus > Orcinus orca. The sequence goes on along the minus strand of NC_064560.1, from coordinate 16,912,565 downwards.
TCCAGCTTTTCTGAAACTCCTTGGAAGTGGCGGGCTTGTTTTCATTGGATAGATGTTTTATAAGTTAACCCATAAGCACAGCATAAGGGAGGCTGAGGGCGGGAGGTACATACCTCCCATCACAGGACCATTTATTTGTACTTGACAGTCCTATTTGTATGCACATCAGAATGAGGATGGCATTTGTTTTCTTTTTCGGCTTTGTCACATTTTGCATGAAATATACCCCACCAAACATGGTGCTGTAGCAACAAGGACAAACACTTGCATGTGTTAAATTAATAAGGCAGCCCTGGAAACTGACTCTCCCTCAAGACAGGAACAGTCTTTGGTTCAATTGTTTTCTCTAGGAAATTACCGAATGACATAAAAAAACAATGCATCGTTAACCGCCGGTGTGGATGTCCTCCATGGTGCTTCCTGTGGGATCTGTTGTCTGGCAAAAAGCTTAAGAACCAGGGCAAGAAGCCCTTTAGTGAGGAGAAGCATGAAGGGAAGTCCCGGCTTGGACATTTCCACGTGGTCACATCCTGTTCTAAAGGCCACTTCATATCCTGACAAGCGAAAACCTCCTACTTGTCAATTGCAGAGTTAGTCACCCTGTGAGATTTGCCCACATTCTTCAGAGTATTCCATTCTGTTCCGTGTCCTAGAACTGCTGATCTTATTACTCATTTCATCTTTATCTTCTTTTTGTTTCTGGTTAAATAATCAAGGATTCTAAGGAAAGACTCAGTGTATCGGTGGCGCTATAAAAATTCTTAATTTTCAAGCACATTATTAGATCCCAAGCCATTAACCTCATTGACACTGAATTTCTTTTTCTATAAAATAAAGGTGACGTACCCTTCTCCATTCAAGCTCTGGCAGTCTACGAGACTGTGGATCTCAGAAAAAAACAGGCTCGGATTTTTCTTTTCAGATCTGCAAACTAAGTGTGTAGAATGTGTCTGATCAGAAAACGTGTTCTCCTAAATCCTGGTGTAGCCATTCACACACAAAGCAGAATTTAATTCGTTAATTATTTCAATGTTTTATTAATGATAGTGTTCACTGCACTGTAAACAGATTTATCCTTCTAGCTTTAATTAAAGCTCTTGGGAGTGCTTTCCTCAAAACAACTGTGACTTTGCCCTGATTAGAATGCCAGGAGACAAGAGAAAAAAAAAAAGTCAAGAGACATAATGCCTGGATGGGATATGAACTTTGTTGATCCAAAGAAATAAAAATGGCACTAGGGACTAATCGATTACTACACCCTCCAGTGACTTTAGAAATAGAATTACTTGACAAACCAACTCAGGCTGAAACTCTGCTCATCTCCAAATTTGGTAATATTGTCTTTTGTGGGAAAAATTAAAAATTGGTGCTAGGTTATTCATGCCTTCTCTTATTCCAGAGGAGCAGAAAGCAGTTGGCTTCTAAACCACATCCTGTTTGGTTTGGTCCATCAGCCCTATGATGGATTAATCCCACAGAAGAGAGTAATCTCCAAGAAGACCCTCTGTAGCTGTAAGAATACATCAGCAAGCCCCTTCTCTGTTCACTACATTTTCTGGTAGAAATATTCATTCTGAGGGATGAGGAGAAGGAAAGTTCCAGAAGAGAGGAGCTCACGCTAACCTTCTGCGGAGGCTTGTTTCAGTGTTTTCCTTTTGCTTTACATGCATTTCCCTTTGATAATATTGCACATTTCCTAACTGAAGGAACTTTGAAAGCAGACACCAGTAACCAAAGGCCTTGGTGTAAGGAGTTGGGCTGAACTGAGTCAAAACACAGCCCCCCCCCCCCCACACACACACTCTCTCTCTCTCTCTCTCTCTCAGGGTTCACTTACTTACAGCCACAGCTGCAGGGTTGAAGAAAGTAGGTGCCCTCATTCAAACTGCTCAAATCCAAGTAGCCCTGGGTTGATTTGAGGATTTTAAAATTCATTGTAAGACATGTTCTAACAACAAAACCTTATGTTTCTATAGCATTTTCCCTTTATAAAAGCCCCTTTTCATACACATCCCATTTTAGTCTTAGAGTGTAGGTTAAGTGGACCAGAGGTTCTTTATCTGCATCTTCCTATGAGAAGGCTAAAGCCCAGAGAGGTTAAATAGTTCATCAAGTCCTGATTTGGGGGAAAGCTGCAACTTGTGGGGAAAGTCAGCCTCACAGGGCCAAAGGGGACTTCTTTCCTCAGACTTGGGACCTGAGTCACTGGGCACTGGGAGAACCGGAGGGCGGGAGGCGAGTCACAGCTCAGTGTCAGATCTGAACCAGGCCCGAGCAGCTGGCCTTTGCAGAGCTCTTTGGCCATTGGAATTGTGAGTTTTTCACCTCCTGCTCTGTCAAATGCAGTAAGCCGGGCAGATACTCTCACGCCAGCTAAACTGGGCAAAGCGAAAATCCTGGCGAGGTCTTAAGACCTTATGAGTCACAGAGGAAATGGTCCTTCCTCTCGCCAGGTTCCCAGCCCCCAAGCCCCAAGGTCTGCCCTGTAGTCCAGGGGGTCCTTCAAGGTTTACTACCCACAGGTGCCTGCACATCCACCCCAGGGGTGTGAGCTGTTGCTACCAGCAACCTCCGAATCTCACTTGCAGCTTGCGGAGAATGGAGACAAAAGATCATTTAAAGGCATGGACCTGATTTCAAGAGCTAAGAAGGGGGGCTCCCCTGGTGGCGCAGTGGTTGAGAGTCCGCCTGCCGATGCAGGGGACACGGGTTCGTGCCCCGGTCCAGGAAGATCCCACATGCCGCGGAGCGGCTGGGCCCGTGAGCTATGGCCGCTGAGCCTGCGGGTCCGGAGCCTGTGCTCCGCAATGGGAGGGACCACGACAGTGAGAGTCCCACATACTGAAAAAAAAAAGAGCTAAGAAGGGGCTAGCTGGACATCCTTTACGTGCCAAATGGGATGAAATAACTCATGAATTCTTGGAAATGTTCCCTCTGACACACAGTATTGTTACACATTTTTATCGCATTTTAGGTGGGAGAAGTGAGTGTTTCTTACTCGATTAGAAGAATTTGTTATCTGAAACCCTTCTTTTTTTCTTCAAAGTGAGGGTTTCCCCAAATTGAAAGTAGAAGCTGATGTAATTTATCTTAAAACTTTTAAATGTCATTTATTTTCACAAATTTCATATCTCATTTTCTTTCCTTCTCAACTCTCTTGGACAAATCTTTCATTCTCTTATATGAATGTGTCGAGTGTGGAACAGGGATCTCCTATGAAATAGTTTATGATTTTTCATACAGTTTCTAGTTTCTAGTAGGTTTATAATCTGTGTTCAAAATCGGTTCTATCTGCTGAATTGAAGTAATCCAGAACATGTATGGAGGCAAGTTATCCTGACTGTTATCCCCTGTAAGCACTCTGTGCTTACAGACCAGACACTTCGAGGATCGGGGGGCATTTTCTCATTCAGATCATTAGCAAATTACTGAAATTGCAATAAAATGCTTTATAAATGTGTGACTAGAGAACGGACGAAAATAGCTCACTGGGTTACCCAAATGTGGAATGATGCATGTAAAATATAATGTTGGCAAATTTAGGGAAAATGTAGCTGTTCAAATGAATGTTTATTCCCCAGGTGTGCTCTGTGTGTGTTTTGCAATTAATATTAACTTGCTACTTTAGCTGAAACATTGATCTGGAAGGGAGATAATTTGCTTTTTTTTTCCTTTTTAAAAATTTTATTATTATTTTTTTTTTGGCTGTGTTGGGTCTTCGTTGCTGCACGCGGGCTTTCTCTAGTTGCTGCGAGCGGGGGCTACTCTTGGTTGTGGTGCGCAGGCTTCTCATTGTGGTGGCTTCTCTTGTTGCGGAGCACGGGCTCTAGACGCGCAGGCTTCAGTAGTTGTGGCACACGGGCTCAGTAGTTGTGGCACACGGGCTTAGTTGCTCCGTGGCATGTGGGAATCTTCCTGGACCAGGGCTCGAACCCGTGTCCCCTGCATTGGCAGGCGGATTCCCAACCACTGCGCCACCAGGGAAGTCCCGACAATTTGCTTTTTAAAAAAGTAGTCCAGGTGAGACTTTGGTTATCTTACCCTAGTTCTGCATTGACTTATACTTCATGCACAAAATAAATGCTTTACCTCTGACCCTTCATGTATCACAGGACTGTTATCTCTAACTAGGTTTCCACCCAGGAAGCCCATGTTCCAAAATTTACTGTCTCCTGAGGAACTTTGCCTAATGCTTTCTCTGGTACCTTACCTTGGTGTTTCACATTATAGGAAGTCATTTGAAGGAAATATGTGTTTATAGGGACAGATGAAATTCAGAGCTTTTTGTTGTTTTTGAAGGAAGATATGATTGGGGGAAACAGAATGTACATGTGACATAATTATTTAGACATTTTTAGCTGTTGTTTTGTCATATAGAACATAGCAAGATAATTTTAACCATTTTGGTCAAGTTGACCACAATTCAATTTTAAAAATCAGTCAAAGGATTTTACTAGTTAGTATTTCGTGTCAACACACTTTAAAGAAAATGTATGACATTTAAAGAAGCCTCTGATTTTTATGATGAAGCATCACTGGGAAGAGAGTGTTGAAAGAACGACAGGTGTTTGGGTAGAATTACACTTAAAATAAGTTAGTTTGTAGAGCATGAACATTTCCTTTTTTTTTTTTTTTTTTTTTTTTTTGTGGTACGCGGGCCTCTCCCTGCTGTGGCCTCTTCTGTTGCGGAGCACAGGCTCCGGACGCGCAGGCTCAGCAGCCATGGCTCATGGGCCCAGCCGCTCCGCAGCATGTGGGATCTTCCCGGGCCGGGGCACGAACCCGCGTCCCCTGCATCGGCAGGCAGACTCTCAACCACTGCGCCACCAGGGAAGCCCCAGAGCGTGGACATTTCTTTTTGCTTTTGCTGTTGTGGTTTCTTATTGTTTTATGGCAGTGTCTATTTGGAACCAACATTCATAGTTAAATTCTAGAGGAGGGGTTTTTATATTTCTTTCCAGAATATCTTGACTTTAAGAGTAAGATTAAACATAGGTACAAACATCCTTTTGTCTAAATTCCTTATTGTTCATGTGTTCAGATGGATTAAGTTATTTGCAAGACC